>NC_135047.1:5539500-6155000 GCF_051020975.1 Osmia lignaria lignaria | reverse complement strand
TGATTCAATGTACGTCATAGATTGATGGTGTCGGTTCACGACATTGACATCGTTTGCCTTCCCAAATATTTCCATCTATCAAGATCTGTTCTTGTAGAAAGTGACTATCTGTCCACCAAAACATAGAAGAAAAGAATTCGACTGACCGATAAATTATCACAGACATGGGTCGTGAATAAGCGACTGTGTGACTTTCAAATCGATTCTTTAATGACTCCGTTAATTATTTCTGACGAACGAAGAGGTTTTAGACGCGCTTGTTACTTTCTATCGTTGCGGTAGGTTGTAGACTTTATTACTGCTAGAGTGAACCATGCTCTTTCTTTGATAGAAGTGAAACTTTTACTATTTTATTGATTACAATTTGTTAGAGGGTCTAAATTCAATGGCAGTAATCATCAATATGATAAAATTGATTAAATGATTTGGAGAGTGGGTCATCGAACTCCAGTGTATTTCCATGGAATTTTAATCGAATGGAAATATACGAAATACATCTTGTACGATAGAAATGAGTATCTGAATTGATATGCGTCATTGGAACTCAGATGGTGGTCGTGCACAATGAAAACGGCCTCGACGAACTCGTTATTTTTGTATCGCGATTGTTCATGAATCATACCCGGGATGTAATGACATTATATTTGCGAAAAACAAAGAAGGCACACACGACTCGCGAGTTGACTTTTCTTGGGCATTATGTCCGGGGAATGGTAAATAATGGCGCCATCGTGCAGCTGATGAACGTCGTTCAGGAGGATTATCGTAGGCGGAGGTTCATTTTCCTGTCCGGTTGATTTATTTTACCATTGATACTGTTTGACTTTCATTTTTTATCTTGTCAAACCCATTTGCCATTCTAATTATTACCGGTAAAATAATGCATCAAAATTTTATACAACATTAAATTAGTAAAAAATTAAAGAAAAAAAAGAGAGAATTTAAGATATTTTCAACTTCCGATATTGTTTCTTCTTATAACGAAGCTCGAGTAATTTGACTTCTAATTAACATAACATTCGTTGGATAAAATTGTTCAACTTGTGTGATTAAATTTTTCCATGATGCTCTGGAACACTGGTCGTGAGAAAAGAGAACAGCAGAAAGCAAACACGCTAACGAGAACATGGTAGGTTATCGTTAGGCGACATCTTTAAACTAAATGATTATCATTACCGGTTCCTGTTTGCGCGGCTGTATTATTTAACTCGTTGTTCCTCTTCTCCCGATTAAATAATTTCCTTTAAGAATTGATAAAAGTCCATTAATTATGAATATGCAAGATAAAATTGATTAGTAAGAGCATGAAGGATGAATTCTTTAATTTAATTAAGGGGTGATGATAGCCACCCTCAAAAGTTATGAGATCTTAAAAAATTAATTTACTTTTGTTAATATCCCAATTTAATTTAATTTTAATGCTTCCTACATTTTTTTTTGTCTAATAAAAGAATTGTGGCTTCTATAAAACATGGAAGTGTTTAAATTTAGTTAGCATAAAACTCTAACAATTTATCTTCATCTACACATGCATGAAGTCATTAAAAATTACATAATGTCCTGGGTATATTAACAATTATAAAGATAAATGTGTTGCTGAATGAAAAAAAGTGTCCAAGGACAACGCTAGATCATTCAGTTAACAAAGTAACATCGTTTTACAATCAGTAAATATGTAAAGTACTAGGCCTTGAATGATCGAAGGTAAAATCTGTTTTGTTTCACATCCAGAGATATCAAGGATGCGTCTTTTTTGGAAAATAACAAGAAAAGTATGTTTCTTATCAATGTTTGGACTTTCTTTAACGCAGATTCTTTTTCTGACGTTGCAAAAAAATATTGAACAGACAATCCTACACTTTCTGGAATATGTATGAGAATAAACGTATAATTTGTTTCCTTTTTACCGCTCTGAATGTATTATGTACCTACGCAATGTTCGAAATGCAAATGTTATTCATTTTTTAATCTTGTTTCAACGTCTCGTTGGGCAGCATTCGCAACTGCAATTATCAGCTACTCAATAAATAATTCTATTTTGATATTACTTAGTTCTCATAATTTTTGGGGGGTGGGCCACAATAAAGTGTTCACAATACTTCATATAGAAAATGGGTTACCCGAGGGTATAGCAATTCTTATATCATCTACGAGTATATCCAGCATCAATAACAAAAGGGTTAAGCAGTAATTCTGAACAAGCTCGGTCTCGTTGGAATTACATTATGATGCGGCACAAAAACCTGTTCAACGTGTTCTATAAGCTGGATTGTTACGAAAACCTCCATACAACGTAATACGTATTACAGTTCAAAATACTGTTACGATGAATCTTTTCAACAGCTGGCTCGATAACAAATTAAAATTTTATTCATTTATCTTTGGGTGATAAAATCATTTCATCCATCATTCTCTAATTAACTCGATCACTTATGACAGTAATTTTCTTCAGGTGATTAAGTACTTATGATCGTATCATTTCTAACTGTCCATCTTTATCAAACTTGAAATTTCTTTACAAAAAAATTACAACTGATCAATGGAAGCTGGTAGAAGGATCGAAAGTACGTCATAGCACAATATGTATCACGCGTTCAAAATAAAGTTTCTCTGTTATCATTTTTACGTGCAAACTCTTCTTTTCTGAACGTCTATCAGGCGTTGATAAACAATTTGTGTTTTCCAAATATGCACAGTCTGTGGTGACACATGGCTGTCGAGTTATTGCGCAAAAGAAAACGATGAAACTTTCTGAAACTGCGTTTTGGGGGGTTAAAAATGATCCGAAACATCACGGGCATTGTATTCGGCAAGGCGAGAGCGTGGCGGAGCAGGGCTGCCAGGCCGAGCACGCGGATGCCTGCTGATGTGCACGTGATTCCAGCGTGCCACGGTTCCACGGCATCGACCGACTTCCCCTTCTTCGTGTTTCACCGATGCAGTCACACCGACCTGCCTCGCACTACGCTATTTATGTTCATCCGTTTCATGGCAAAAGCCCTGTATTCTCTTTTTATCTCTCCTTTTTTCGCAATTGAACAATTCTGTGTCAACCCTTTCACCATCCATATGTTTTGAAATGAATTGAGACTGATTCTAATAGGTTCCTCCAGTTCTGGAGGAGACGTTGAGCATGGTGGTAGTTACTTTTACACAGATACATCTAATATTCTGTGACATTATTTTATATTAAGTGCATGTACAAGATAGAACTCATTTCTTGGTTGAAGTCCTATTTAGCTTCTTTTTTTTAATCAAATGTCAGTAGGTTCAATTTATTTTGAATTATTATGTAATTTAAAATCAACTATTCACGGATGATTTATGCTTCCTCGGTAGATGTATCATTTTTTTTTTCATCCCACTCAAGAAATCTTGTGTAAAAATAGAATCGACGAAATTGTACGAATTTTGCAAAAATAAGAAGTATTCTCAAAATATCTCCATTGTTTACTTCCAATGAATCTATATGTTTTAACAGGAACACTGTTTTCTAATTTTTTTTTTTAATTAAGCACTTATACATGTATAATTAACAATGTACACGTGACCATGAACGTAGGCGTCTGAATTTATAAACGTTCTTGTGTTTTTCTTCCTCTTCAAAGCTATCAAACTGCCTTTCGTTTCTTTAGTGGAAAAATTTCACACGGAAGTAGAGACTAGGATAGGAAATAATTTTAGAAAATTCTGTGCAAAATTAAACCTGTTAAAAGCATTTAACTTCAACGATAACATCTATAAACATCGATAAATATGTTTGATCCATTGCTTCTTTCAGTGAAAAAATTGTATATAAAAATAGAACGAAGAAGATCTGATTCAGATGAAAAATGAAAGAAATTCAAAGAAATTCGTGAATTTTTTCCACAGTAGTCTTCTGAAAATTGTGCATATTAGAGAATCATCGACTTGGTTACACTAGAACCGATATAACTTGATCATAAATAGTACGGTACAAAGTACCGTTATAAAAGTTATAAGAAATTCTAAGCACTTTTATAACAGTTAAAACTTACTACAACTCAAGAGTCGTAGAGTTTCAAAAAAAAGAAATGAAATTTTTTAGAGAAATAACTATCTATTATTATAAACCTGAAGCAGCTCAAATTACATTTATTTTTCAACTGGATTTCTCTGTCAGAACAGCTGTTTAGAAGCCCAGATGATCAATTTTGTATCTAATTGCATTGACAAATATTTTTTTTTAATTTCTTCTAATCTCTGGGAGGGAGAAGCAATTTTTATTTTGGAGGGCAAGTCCACCCCTATTCAGTGTCATGGATGGTATAATAATAATATAACAATTACATCGGCCTTTTCCTAAAAATAATAAAATTAAAATTTTTAATAAATTATGCCTGTAACATAATCACTCTTCTCTACTTTTCATTTTATAGAGTTAATTGCAAGCACTTATGAGTGACCGCATCTTGGAAAGTGAATAAACCGGTTATTATACTGTTTCCTTCTTGATCAGAAATGTAATCAGTTCATGGTAAGAGCGCATCTTTCGGTCAAAGATCTGTTTTTCTCATCTTACGATTGATTTATGATCATGTATCATACAAATATCTTGGTGTGCAAATTTAGAAAGGCTTCTGCGTGTTGTTTCACGTCTATTTTAAAATATTCACGTCATCGAAAAAAAGGGTGCAAATTCGAAAGAACGAAATAACATGCCCAAGTAAAAACCCAATCAAAAATTTCCTGCTCGCAATTACCTTCGGTTTTCAATTTGTAACGGTTGAATTTACCGTCATAATTACTTGGAAAATTACAATTTGTCATCTACTTCATCACAAATGCATGGATGACGATTTCAATCGTGAAATTAAAATTGCAAAATATCTTGTCCTTCGATTTCAGACAAAAAATGATCTAGAGTCTAATCTATAAACGAAACCACTACTTGATCTTCAGAGATAAATAATTTTTTCAATCGCTGTAAACATGTTTATGATTTTAAAATACAGTAAACAACCTGGAAAAAGAAATATAAAATACGAAAATCATAAATCAGGTAGAGATAGAATCAGCGTAAACAGTGCGCTTGAAGCTAGTAATACTATTCTGATATTTTTAAATTTGATTGATAATGATAAAATGGATTGCGACTATTTTTAAAATTGAGGCTTTTATATTTTGCAAATGATAAATCGAATACAATAGAGATTCCTTATTTCGATCTCTTTGCCAGAATTTCTTTGTTCCTTGAAGACACATGAGTTTGAACTGTTTCGTCTGAAAAATTTGTAAAATTATTGTTTCGAATTTCAATTTTTGGGGTAGAATTTTTAGAAAGTTATAGAGAAAAATAATTGGGGTGTGTTCAAAATAACTGGTTCTTTAGGAATTATTTTTCTAAATAGACTTGTAAAAAATTCTTCCAATTATATAAACTTTTTCTATGGATTCCTGTGATACTAGCAATCAATAGTTTCCGCTAAACTAATCACATAGTAAAAACGTAATTGCATGAAATAATACAGGATAAAAATGCCGTTAATTGCTTTGCAAAATTTCAGCTAGGTTTTTCCTTGGTACTAACGGTGGATAATGAACGAGCATAATTTTCATTTAAATTGACGTATTATACACAAAACAGTACGTTTTGTAGTTCCAATTATTTCTGGAATATTGATTATTAAATAATACCTCAGTAGTTTTGAATCATCGATGGAATCAATCGCGAGGATTCCAGATAAGGTGTCTCTGCGATAACGTATCGCGAAAAAGAATGAAAAAGACGTATCTATTTTGACACTAATCTTCTGTAATTAATGATAGGCTTTGATTTCAACGAGTTGATTGTTATATTGATTCAGCATTACTGAATTTTATTTCTCCCCTTTTACGACAGACATCTGTGATGAAAAACACTATAATATTTCATTTTCTTTTTTTAGTATTTAAAATATATTAAAAGAAATATAGAAATATAGCAATGAACTAAATTAGAGTTGAAATTATCTATTTCAATTTTAATTAGTTAATCTCTGAAACAACTTTTGTATCCAGATAAATACAACGAAATATTATTGTAAGAGACATTCACTAATCGTTGAGTAAATAATCATTAAGCAGTCGTTTGTTAAATATTTAATAGTTGAATAATCGTTGAGCAAATATCGTTGAAAGAGTTTTATCAACAACACATATGCTGTTACGTGTGCCAAATATTAGCTAAGGGAGTGACAGTAACCCTTTCGCTGTGACGAACGTATATATACGTCTTTAAAAAATAAGTGCTTAATAACTGTTTAATTGTATTAGGCAAACTCTTATGTAAGGAAAGGTGGAAAAAACCAGATTGGTATAGTTGGATAATTATGATTGAAGCCTGTACGAAGTGAGGTCTTATTAAGAAGAATACAATAAAGGGACCGTATTTTATTCCAATCGGGATCAATAAGCAATTGATGTACGATTGAAATATCGTACGAGATGCAAATAACGGTGTTGTTTTCTTTCCTGTGAATAATAAAGATCTTCGAAGACGGGAATCGCATGAGACAGTCTGTTCTTTCTTGAAACCAAGGACGATATCGTAATGCGGCTAATTGGCTATTTCTGCAACTGTTCTTTTTTTAAACCAAGAGAACAATGCGTTTCTCATAGTATCTAGTATTTCCTACCTGTAAACTCGACGGTCATTGTTTGTTACAATCAACAACCACTCGTTTTATATTAAGAATACCGATGGAACCTTTATGTGATCATTTTTATCATACTTTAAGCTTTAAATTGATGTACCATAAGTGCCATTTTGCGGTATTTTTATGTTATGAAATCGTGTCAGACCTCGTAGGTATGTTTCGAAATCATGTGGTATGCAACAACCTAAAGAGTCCTCGTTCTTTTTTAGTAGGAGTAAAAATAATCATGAGAATCTTTATGAAATATGATTTTTAAACATTTCTATTATTTGTCTGTGCAATCTTTTCTGTGAAACAAGCGTTTCCGCGATAATACTCATCAGTTCCGCATATTCGACGTGATTGAAAATTTATCTATAATGCGAAAATCCCACCCATGTATCATTTACACGATGCTACAGTATAATAAATGAACAAAAGTAAATTAATTAATCAATGAGAAAAATGTAGGCGTTGTCGTTATCATTTGATATTATCACGAAACGACCACCTTGCATCGTTGCAATTACTGTATAGCTTACTGAACTTCTTTTAATTAACCTTTCAATTAACTTTCTGGTGACCATGGAGATGTTGATAATTATGATAAGGTCACGATTTATAGTTTGCAGTTTTATCAGTGCACTTTGATTACAGTTCTAGCTCCTATTCAATTAACTCTCATGTTGATGCAAGCATGGAAGGTTCTTTGTTTCGTAACGAACCATTCTTTTTCATAATACTTGGTTCAAATCAGTGAATGGGTTAATTATATTCAACTCGAGTGAAATCTAAGAAATTACGAAGAAATATAAACCCTAGGATAGAGATATTTTACAAAAAGATGCATTCTTTAATGATAAATATTTTAATTACTACTAGAGTGAAGATGTTTATATAAATATTTCAAGTAAAAATAAAAAATACATTATGCTACCCTAGAGTTAATTAACCTCTGTCCAACAGATGTTGAATCATCCAAGACCCAGACGTAAATCTGTGTAATACCAAATTAAGTACAGTATTTGCGCTGTGATACTTGAATGATATCAAAATTATTTTATTTTTTTTTATAAATAATTGCCCATTTGCTCTGAAACCTCCATAGTCTCGTATCAGGGTAAATGATAGTTAGAACAATCAATCAATTGTTCCATTTACTTGTGTACAGCCTCACCAAAAGACTTCTTTTCATTTTAATGACTGTTACCTCCTCACGGTAAACATGTTTTTCACTCCGTTTCACGTGTACAACACATGCTTTCAATTAGTCACAAATATTATGAATCGATCGTTATCACTTCTTATCAACACCAGCGTGGATACCCGCGTAATTTCAAATCGATATTTTGAAATAATCACGTAAGTTCACGTAACGAATACAGAAAATGAATTTAACTGCGTCAAGACAAATCTTGTCTGAATTATTCAATAGAAATTTACGTTGTATAATAAAAATATGACGAAGGGTCAGTATTGCTTATATATATAAGAATGAAATCATCATTTCAGATGTAAACACGACGACGTGCGGTTGAGCACTATTTGCATTAAAACAAAGCACCACGAATCTCTGAGATGCGTCTATATCGAGACGTGCATACGTGTCGTGGCTCATGTAAGAAATTGATAATTGATAGCAAGGATCATCTCTGTGCCTCTTAACACGTTAACCACAGCTGTGGGGGTCAATGATGACCTACGACTCAAATATACCACAATAGAATAATTGAAGCAAATTCAAGTAATATGACTAACGTATCCAGAATAAAGCAATAGTAATAATTACTTTCTATATTTAACGTCGTTCTTGCGATAACGCGTATCAGGAATGTACCTACATATTCGTTTACGCTATGAGCAATGCTAGACGTACTTCTATAATATCAGTACCTTCGATGAACGATACAAAGCATTGTTCTCTCGAAATCGTTTTTCAAAGAATTAAGATGTAACACGCGGATGATGACGAATAGAGTGTAACTTTCCGAGTGGTGATTACAGCTCCTATCTAATACAATAATATTATCACAATATTTCTATGTCTACCTATCCTTGACTAGACGCGGATGCGCCGACTTCCGCGATAACACTCCGCTAAAATAAACGGGTGCATCCGTTTCTGATGCAAATGGGTTAATAAAATACAGAGATCACGGTCGGGTACCGCGTTGTTCCAGTGTTGGCCACGTTATTTTAAGTATCTCTTGAAGTGGGACGGAATAAGAAATACCTCTGTAACGCACAGAATCCCAGAACGTCAAGCCGTTTCCAAGAGTTAAATCGAGTCGGGATTCGAAACAAAAATACGATTTATCGGTGCCTCATTCATGCGGCTATCACGACGCACTGGAGGAACGTGCGAGCGTTGTTGGAGGAGAAAAACAGAGGTTGCACGTGGTTCGCGAATGCTCGTACCTGTTCACGTTCCGTTTCTTCAGCTCCCTACCAAGGCGTCTTTCCTGCCTACCATGACTAACACGAAGCCCGAACGAGAAAGCCCGTGACGGTATAAAAGTGAACGAGCGTGGACGCGTTCGTTTAGTGCGTCTCTTGCAGTCAGCGAGAAGAGTTGTCTTTATCAGCTGTTTACCCTTTCATTTAACTCTTTTTATTTTCTTTCTTTCAATTGTTAAAACGATTCGGTCGAATCGAGTGCGCATCGCGTGTATTTGAGTCGTTCCGAGCGTGTACGAACTGAGAAAATCTCAGTTGATTTTGTGAAGAGTTACGAAAAGAGACGAAGGAATAACTGTAATCGTTGGGAATTGTGGAGGCGAAGATAATTGTTGTAACACAGAATGCCTATCGAATTGGAATCAGTGGCACCGATTACTCATAAACCCTGTTCACCTTGCAACGGGTACGCACGAGTTTCATTGTTACTTTTGCTTTTAACCCTTTGACACTGGCTCAGGCGTTTGTTCATTGTTAGAAACGCGATCGTTCGCGTGGGCAAAGTAATTATTTACGAATGAGATAACGAGCTAATAGTTATACTGGAAATTTATGTTTTTAACGAGGGACATTAAAACGCTAATTATTAGTGATAAGATCAGTTAATTTTCTAATTTTAGTATTATTATTATACCAACGCTTCGAAATTCACTAACCATATACCTTTGTACGAGAGTAAAAGCATAGAACGTTCGACGTATGTGTGTGCAAAAAAGGAAGCGACAGCTGACTAGCACACCAAGCACGATTAACATCGCGCTTCCGCTTGTGTCTGTTCGAAACCCCGAGCGCGTAGCTTCTAATTCAATCGCGAGAAGACGTCTCTTGAAACTTTCCACTAGCAGTAGGCGAAGCGTTCAAAAAGTCTTTCGTTTCCTTCATTTCTATGAATTTTTCTTCAGAATCGCCTGAATTTCGTCACAGAAGAATATAAGAAATTCTTTTATTTCAGGGAAAAGATGAACAAATTATGCAGACAAGTGTCCATCGAGAGCCCCAGCGTAACAGGTCGCGAATGGGTGTTCAGTTTCGATGTTCCTGTTCCGGATGTGCCCGCAAACGGTGCCCGTATCCGAGTGATGTGTGCAGGAGCCTGTTACCATCCCCGTCGTTCACCGAGTCTATCCAGCCTGACTTCCGTTTCCAGCAGTAGCAGTTTAGCAACAGAAGTTTCATTAGAAGGAGATTTTCCGCTCTCCTTGCCGCATCACGGAGTCCGGGATGCGGCTCTCTTCCCTGGATACGAGGTTGCAGGTGTAATCGAATCTCTTGGGGCCAATGTACCCGAAGACTGCGGCTACTCCATTGGAGATCGAGTGATCCTCTATCCTTACGAGGGCATACCCAATGGATACGTTGAATACCTCGTCGTCCACGATCTTAAATATCTCATAAAGCTACCCGACAACGTTAGCCTCAGTGTCGCAGCCATGTTACCCGCTGGAGCTTTATTAGCCATGAATACCGTCTTCGCTGCTCATGAACATGTCCAGCAATTGCTGAAGGAAAGAGACGCAACGAGCGTCTGCAAGATTTTAATCGTTGGTACCGGTGGTCTGGCACTCTGGGCTCTTAGAATCGCGGCATATTACTTCAGCAACATGAGGGATAGGGTTACTATCACTATTGCTTCTTTGAAGGATGATGGATTAACCATGGCACAGGAATTCCAACGGTGAGTTGTTTATGGTGACTCGTTTATTATGGCATTGATGTTGCGTAGGTGTAGGAAGCTGGGATATGTTGTTATGTCTTCGAAATCGATATTCTTTGGAGAAATGTTGAAATGTTCAGAGAAATAGATGTGGGGAGTAGGTTTTCTTTTAAGAAGAAGCATCACCTTGAGTACAAAAATAGACAAAATTTACTTATTAAATTTGACCTATTTTTAGATCCCTCAGGGTGGTATAACTCCTTGAAACTGTGTCGCTTTTAATATATCATTAGATGCATGACGTGAATTCAATGAAGCCTTAGTTTCTCCCATTGATCTTTGAACTAAAACATTGACAACGCCTGTTCGATCTCGTTATCAAAATTATTTTGTTTACGTTGCTTGAGTAAATTGACCGTATCGACGTTCCGATGATAATGCTGTTACGATAGCGTTCAATCCTTGACATATGCTCCATATATTTGTTGATTTTTCTCGTAATCGATATTACATAAAATTGTAATCTTTTCCGTGTTTGAATTGAAATCTTATTTGACTCTATTATGATTGAATGTTATTTTCACTGTATATATAGCATACTTCGGTGTACGTCACTTGCACATACAGCTTTAGAATACTTTATAGAAGCAGCAGCTTATTTATGTACAGCCATTTTCCGATACTGCGATCAGGGAGGAGGAATCTGTCCTAGATATTCGAAGTATTATAGAACAGCTGTTGGATAATTGAAAAATATCCGCAGAATGTCTTCAGACTTTTATTTTCAGAAGAATTTTCAAAATCCGAGTCCAAGCTGTAATTCAACATTCTGTTCGATCTTCCTTCCTGTATTTGTACATATTATTCACTTCCACGAAACACAGTAGAGTAGAATTAATTCCCATTGCATCTGCGTCCAGCCAGCAGTCCATTCGATTTATTTACCAACAGTCTGCTCTTTCCTTACAGCGTAAACGTGGTGCAATGGAGCGAGGGTCTGTACGAGAAGCAGCTGATCGAACGGACGATGGACGCGTGTCAGGGCCACGTAGACGTGGTTATTGATTTCGGCATAACATCGCGCAGTCTTCATCGTAGCATGCAATGCCTGAGCAAAGGAGGTGTCGTCTTTGTGATAAAAGATGTAGCCGATCGTCTTCTGCCGAAATTCAGTAGACGTGCAGAGGAATGGCAACAGAGTATCAAACCGGTAGAGCCAGGTTCCTTGGAACAGCTCCGAGAATTGGTTGAATTGGTTGCTTCCGGTAAGATCGAACCACCTCCGCACACCGTCTATCCAGCCGAGGATGTGATGGACGTGGTTCGCAAATTATGCCATTCCGAGATCCAAGGACGCGCGATTTTACGTTTCTATCCAGCGGATTAAGGCTGCTGTTAAAATGGAAACATTGCGTGTCGCGCGCGGATCGACACAAGAGCTCGCAAGCGAGGAGAGGATTGAATGAGCAGACCTAATTACCTTTGATTAATTAGACACGTTCAGGCCCACGCGGCTAAACTGGGATACCGAATAGAAGTTTGAAATTCTCACAGCTGCGAGACGAGGTGTTTGGAGATTATTCACGAGGAATAACATCGGTACATAGGTATCACAGGCATGGTTGTTAATCGCGATCAATGTTACTTTGAATCGGTACTATATAGATTGTACCCCCGTTCTGTAAGTTATCGATAACAGCGTTTGCTGTGTCATTAGTTTCACGACTATCGCGAGAATAAGAACAACGTGACACGCGAATTCGTGAAACTGTATCGTTCGTAGAATAGTAAAAGGTAGAAAGAAACAAGCCGATGTGACGTAAATCGCGGAGAGTAAGTATTATAGAGAAAGTTTTGCGTTGAACTCGATACAGCATCGCGGAATTTTCCGTGTTTCATATTCTCGTGGATTGCTTTCACTTAAACGATTAATAATAATATTATCACGTTTCAATTTCGTGTTGCTGATCGCTGAAGAAAGAGGGCAATTCTTCTTTCGACGTTCCGGTTTCTTGATCGGATAACAAAATCCGATCATCGAACGGAGTCGTCTAACGAGAATTCGCCAAGTTAAGTCTTTGGATAGATTTTAAGCTTACGTGGTAAAAAAAAAAAAAAAATGGATACGTAAGTTCGATGTAACAGGTGATTAATCGTACCATCAACTATTTAACGTCAATTGAATCGTAATCATCGTGGTTAGTTTCTAAAATGAGATAATACCGGCCTGCAATCACTGCGTTTGTCGGAAAATTTCAACGGAGACTGTAATTGGATACTCAGAGTCATATTGGAATGATATTTGTCCCAATTTTTATTGGGTATTAACACTATCTGCCGGTGAACTGTTTCACAAAAAAAAATAGTAAAAACTAAAAAATATTGTAAGAAGAACATTGCCGTATTACTAATTGACATAGGTCTGGTACACTTAATTTAATTATTAATTAAGATACGATTTTCACATAATCGAGACGCGATACAATGATTTCATAGGCTTGTATAGCGTTTGGGGCATTTCGTGAGTTACTATTCTTAGATAATCAGTATTCTTTCCTTTTCATTTAATTTCTCACGTAGCGCTAATTAGACTAAGTTCGTGTACTATGCGTGCATTAATCACGTCGCAGTTGTAATTAAGTCGCTATACCTCGAAAGACTGTTTTTTCTTTATTTAATCGTAAATAATTATCGTGTTAATTTTTATTGTAACCCTAGGCGGATAATTCAGCGGTGTAGATACAATTCGTTACTGTATCGACTGTTAATTATGGCATGTAACATTGTATTATAATTACGGTGATAATACAGCAGATACATTTTTTATTAAAAATCACATAATTGTTCTGTATTTCGTTTTCAACACCTATCACAAGATCCTTGTTGTACACTCGATATGAATTGTACGTTTCCATTCGTTAAATCAATAAAAATTGTTGATCAATCGAAAGTGGGTTAATTGGTAAGGCGGACGTTCCAATTCACAACCAAAACACGTTTAAAGACTCGTTGACATCTTGGTACTTTCCCGCTGCACTCTTAATTAAACTACATCTTGCCTTTGAACCACAATCAACTTCCTTTTCCTCGGTTAACCTCTTTGTCCCTGATTAAGACAAATTGTCTCCTACCATATTTGTTGGGAATATTTTGGAATAGACTTGTTATCCTAATATTGTTTGTATTAACAGTGAACTAAGCTAAAGAAATATTAAACAATGTAATGTTTAAAATGAGTTAGTAGAAAAGAATAGTTGAAGTGTATTAAACGCAAAGGTTGAATGGGGATATACCCCAGCCCGTTGAGCTACTCTGGATGAAAACATTAAAGTTAGTTTGTATAATTAACTTTCTGAAATTCATACACCAATTACAATGAAAAAGCTACGTTTTTATTTATAAATAAAAACCTATATGCAATAGGTAATGAGATACTTAATAATAAACCAGTTGATCTTTCTTGTCTTGGAACTCAAGGACCAAGACCGATACATTGGACTTGTTGGAAAGGTCATAGTGGGATAGTTCAATTATTATTAAAGGTATTGAAAATAAGTAAAATTACAATTGCATATAAAATTACAATTTGATTATCTTTTTCTTATTTATTCTAGGCAAATGTTGCCTTAATGCAGCAGATTTTAAAGGCCTAACTCCTTTAATGACCGCTTGTATGTTTGGAAAGCAGCATTTTTATTAGGGTCCGGTGCATTAGGACATTTAACAGATACAAATAGTGATAGTGCCCTTCATTGGGTTGCATATAAGGGTTATGCAGAACTAATAAAATTACTCATGTATAGTGGAGTAGATTTACAAAAGCCAGTTTACTTTGGATCTACTCCACTGCACTTAGCATATCTTTCTGGCAATGTCAGTTGCGTTAAAATATTGTGTGAAAGAAGTAAAATTGAATTAGAACCTTGTGATAAAAATGGTAAAACACCATTACAGCTGTCAAAAAGTCACAGACATTCTGAAATTATAAGAATACTTCAAGCTGAACAAAAATGACTGAACTCTGCACGATAAAGCTTACCTTCACGAGAAACCAATCAATTTTTTAGAACAAAACCTATGCAACAACCTAATTCAAGTGTAATCTGAGATCATTATACGTATATACAAGAAACAATATACACTTTATAAATAATTTCTGAGATGAAATTCATTAAACGATACTAACCACTATTATTCCTCCATTGACTGATCGTACTAATCGATAATCGATTCAGCCGGTCCCTACGTATTATACCTCCTCTTTGCCTGCGTGCTGCGTCATCTTCAAAATCGCGGGAAACGGATACGTATATCTTTAATTCGAGGATTATTCGTTATTTATCAGTCTTTCCAAATTCTTGTAACAACTTTAATTGAAAATCAAGTGCTATATATCGATCAGGTATTATTTGTTGATTATATTCATTGTAAAAAGTAAATTATCATACTGAAGTAAAGTAGCAATTTCGATCATTCCAGTAATCGCGTTATGAAAAACCGTTGACTATTGTCACGTGACTTTGCATTACAAGAAATAATATACCTAGTATTACTTTATAAATAATTTCTGAGATGAAATTCATTAATTGGGACTAACCCTTATTATTTCCCCATCGACTGATCGTACTAATCGATAATCGATTCAGCCGGTCCCTACGTATTATACCTCCTCTTTGCCTGCGTGCTGCGTCATCTTCAAAATCGCGGGAAACGGATACGTATATCTTTAATTCGAGGATTATTCGTTATTTATCAGTCTTTCCAAATTCTTGTATCAACTTCTATTGAAAATCAAGTGCTATACATCGATCAGGTATTATTAGTTGATTATATTCATTGTAAAAAGTAAATTATTCGTACTGAAGTAAAGTAGCAATTTCGATCATTCCAGTAATTGCGTTATGAAAAACCGTTGACTATTATCACGTGACTTTGCATTACAAGAAATAATATATCTAGTATTACTTTATAAATAATTTCTGAGATGAAATTCATTAATCGAGTCTAACCCCTATTATTCTTCCATCGGCTGATCGTACTAATCGATAATCGATTCAGCTGGTCCCTACGTATTATACCTCCTCCTTGCCTGCCTGCTGCGTCATCTTCAAAATCGCGGGAAATGGATACGTATATCTTTAATTCGAGGATTATTCGTTATTTATCAGTCTTTCCAAATTCTTGTATCAACTTCTATTGAAAATCAAGTGCTATACATCGATCAGGTATTATTTGTTGATTATATTCATTGTAAAAAGTAAATTATCGTACTGAAGTAAAGTAGCAATTTCGATCATTCCAGTAATCGCGTTATGACAAACCGTTGACTATTGTCACGTGACTTTGCATTACAATAAATAATATACCTAGTATTACTTTATAAATAATTTCTGAGATGAAATTCATTAATCGAGCCTAACCCCTATTATTCTTCCATCGGCTGATCGTACTAATCGATAATCGATTCAGCTGGTCCCTACATATTATACCTCCTCTTTGCCTGCGTCCTGCGTCATCTTCAAAATCGCCGGAAACAGATACGTATATCTTTAATTCGAGGATTATTCGTTATTTATCAGTCTTTCCAAATTCTTGTATCAACTTCTATTGAAAATCAAGTGCTATGCGTCGATGAGGTATTATTTGTTGATTATATTCATTGTAAAAAGTAAATTATCGTACTGAAGTAAAGTAGCAATTTCGATCATTCCAGTAATCGCGTTATGACAATCCGTTGACTATTGTCACGTGACTTTGCATTACAAGAAATAATATACCTAGTATTACTTTATAAATAATTTCTGAGATGAAATTCATTAATCGAGTCTAACCCCTATTATTCCTCCATCGTCTGATCGTACTAATCGATAATCGATTCAGCGCGTCCCTACGTCCTGCGTCATCATCAAAATCGCGGGAAACGAATACATATATCTTTAATTCGAGGATTATTCGTTATTTATCAGTCTTTCCAAATTCTTGTATCAACTTTTATTGAAAATCAAGTGCTACGCGTCAATGAGGTATTATTTTGTAAAAAGTAAATTATCGTACTGAAGTAAAGTAGCAATTTCGATTATTCCAGTAATCGCGTTATGAAAAACCGTTGATTGTTGTCACGTGACTTTGCATTACGAAGATGTGGTCATCGACTAACAATAAATATCGGCAACGGATTTTTTTGCAGATACCGTGTCAATTTGAAAACATGTTCGTCGGAAAAGCCGTACAAGGTGAATACAAGTATTTGATTCAAAACTCCAACAGTTTGGACGATTGGAGCACGAGGTTGGAAGTCGCAATGGTAAGTGCTTAAAATTTTGTTTGTACTTTTATTAATGCTTTTACAATTTTCTTAATGTGGAATTTAAATATATCTCAATATACATTCATGTATATAAAATGTTGTTAAAATCGTACATAAAGTTTACAAAATCAATTAGAAAATATGTACAGTGTATTTCTCATATATTATTCCATAGACACATAATACATTTATATAATAAAATAAAATTTCAAGAATATTTAAAATAATACATATTTGAATTATCACAGAATTGGCATATTATCTTTGTAGTTAAAATTATATATTTTTTAACTTTCTAATACATGTATGTATATATACAAATTATAAGTAATAGAAAAGTACATTTAAGCGTAAAGTATGAAAGCATAAGTACTATAAGCAGAAAATGTTAAAATACTTTTGCATGAAGTTAAAATATGAATGATTTGTGTTGAATCACAAATAATCTCTGTTCATTTAATATTCTATGTTAGCAATGATTTAAAATATTCACTGTTTGAATAGTGAATTGAAATTTTTACAATATTGCATAAATTAAGAAATTATCAACAATTTAATACATTAGCGCATAAGCTGATATAAATTAGCATATAAATGAAATTTCATTTATAAGTTTATTGTTTTCCTGTGGGTGGTTCGCGTAAATAATTTTGGGGTACGTAACCCTTATTACCATATCTATCTTCCATTAGCCACCATTCATCATTTCCTTTCTCATCATGAGGTCTAACAAGCCTTAATGCTTGCCCTTTAATAATGGTCAATGTTCCAGTAATATTTACAGAAAAATCATATTTTGCATAGTAGAACTGAAATAATTAAATTCATAAATATTCTAATAAGTGTTGATGTTAGACTGAACAATTCATTAGTACATACCTCATAATTCAGGTTTTGATACTGTTGAACTCTAGGAACTTGTTCAATATTACCATAACAATGGGTTTCTTTGTTAATGTCGAGCTCAAGTAATTCTTTCAAATGTGATTGAGTAGTTTTCTGTTCCTTCTCAGGAGAATCCATGCAAATTAAATCAGGCATATTTGTACTGTTAGGTTTATTTGGGGTAGTAATTTCATTGGATGATTCAGACTGTGGTGTTTGTTGAATCTGCAAACTTTTAGCAGGCAAAAATCCTTGAGCAACCCCATTATCTACAAACCATCTAGATGCATCACCCATAGGATCTTGTTTCTTTATTACTGCAACTAAAGTTCCACAAGCTGCACCCATGTCCAAAGATGAGGTGCTGACTATATTTTCTGTCACAACACATAATTTATCGCTAGAATATTTGTTCCTTAATGCAATTCTTTGTTTTTCACTCTGTGGACACCATGAAGACTGTGCTTCTTCTATTCTGGGGTTTGATCCAGCAAATGCAAAACGTGTTATCTGATTCCATAATAGATTATGATTAACTAAAAATGATTCCAAAATATCTTGAGATGAAAGCTGAGTTGTAGTCTGCAAATATAAATGCAAATTAATTTTCTATGTAATACGCTTATAAATATTAGTTATTGTTTCGTTTAAAATACCTCGCAAAGAGTTAAATATTTCTTAGTAATTTTTCCACATAACAATTTTCGTGCTTGTGCAAAAGCACCGACACAGTCAACTAATATTTCCGTAGCCGCATCAATGAGAATAGGCAATTCTTCTAACAACTGCTGTGATAAAGCTTCATAATTGCTTTTTGCTGTTGCTAATTCATCTTGTACCTGGGTGAAATAAATTATTTCCAAATTTACATACTTTGTAATTAGATTATCATGAAAAGTAATTAAAGATAAAATAATTACAATTCTTGAATCCTTATACTTTTCACTTTTAGAAATAGCTGCATCATAATCAAGCAGCTTATCGTATCTTTTTGTTATTAATACAGCAGGCCCTTCTAATAGTGTTGCCAGAAAGTTTATCGGTGTGCTAACTCTATCTTTAAGACACGCTTTTAATTCTTGTATGAATTGCGACCAAATTGTCGATCTTATATCTCTGAGCCTCCTTGCTTCGGTATTCGGTGTTCCTTGATAGTATTGAATCAAAAAATCTGATATTACTTCCCCAGAGATAGCTTCGTCGCTTAAATATGTAAGGCACAGATCAACATCTTTAGCTAATTGCAAAGTACATTTTCCAACCGATCTAAACTGTTTTTCCAACTCTTCGAATTCTGAATTAACGGCAACGTTTGTTAATCCTAAACTTGCGCTTAATCGGGTACCTAATCTAGTAGACATTTTTGCGACAGAATGCATATTGAGTTTAGCCATTTTTCTTATTAATGTGTTATCGTTGCCCAAATACTTTGATACCAAATCTTTTCGACGTTTATATTCGTTAATATGACTGGCAACAGCAGTCATAGTCTTCCATGCTTCTTCCACTGCACGTTTGTCAGGATGATTATCATCGGTACACTAAAAAATCTCTGTCTGATTTTAAAGAATTTTATAAAGCATTGAAGTATATTATATTCACTTACCTTCACCAGTTCATATAAAATAAGGGGGTATTTTAATATCCTCTGTACAGGTTTTATAAGAATAGAACTCATGTCGAAACAAGCTACTTGATAGCGTAATGATTCGATACCTTTGTTAAATACTGTCATTATCTCTTCATTATTTTCATACTGAAATTATATATTATTTAAACATAAAATTAAATACGAAAGATTTTATAAAAATATTACCTTCTTCAACAATGCCAAGGCAGCTTCATGATTCCCACAATATTTCACATATACGTTCTTTAACTTCTCAGCCATTTTCATAAAACAAGGACCAATAGTTTGTAATTCCTCATCACACCCTTTCATTGCTTTTAGTATCAGATCCAGCAATTCTTCTGCAACCTGAATAACTTCGAAAATATTTCCAAATAATGTGGTTACATCTATCCCTAGAGCTTCAAGTATACTTGGATTGTACAAGTTAAATGTTTCATATGTTAATTTTAGATCCCGAACGTATTCTTTTTCTGTAATGACTAATTCTGATATGACGTTCTGTCTCTGATCTGCGTTTTTCTGTTTAATCTCTAAATTACCGATACTAGCAACGTCAAGTTGTTGATTTACATTTATAGAATTATTATCCATTGTTTCTTTTTGCAATGGCATTCTACCGGGAGCTGGTACCGGTGGCGCAGGTCTATGGGGTTCTGAAAGTCTTTTAGGCTTTTGTTCTTCGGTTGTTCTAGGAATTGCCTCGTTATGTCGTACTACCACAAAATCTTCGAAATCACTTTGAGCAGTATCTGATGATTCTGCAGGCAAAGCGCTTAAATATCCTCTTGGACATAAACCAATTTGACCAGATTGATCTTCAACATTAACCCAATCTGAGTTTGCCATGTTAATTACTGTAACTGTATCACCTTCAACAATGCTCAAATCTCCATCCATTTGAGCTTTGAAAGTATACTCTACTTTGACTTTGGTTCCAGGCATTAATTCGTCATATTCTAAATTATTTGTATCTTGGTTAAATAGACTTTGTTCATTGTTAACTTCATTACAGTCCACTATGATATTAACATAAGATATAGGAAAGATTCCTTTCTCATTATCTATTGTACCCTCCATCCATTCTGAATCTATGTGTTTAATTAGGTGTACTACTTCTCCTGCTCCAAAGCTAAGCTCATTTGGAAACTGAGCATTAAATGGGTATAAAGTGATAGCATATGGTTTTACATCCAATGTATTGAGATTGTTATTATTTTCTGAACTTTCCAGTGGTTCTGAAGTAACTGTTTTAAATTCAGGAAATAAATCAAAGTAATTTGGTGCAGGTTCTTCGTTACATGGGTTTTCAAGCTGTGATTCTTCAATGTTTTCATATGTTGTATTATTATAAGTTACTGGTGCAACAAAAGAATTATTGTCCATTGCACAGACTGTGTCTAATTGCTCATCAGAATCAGTAATATAAGACACAAATGCTTCTGGAAATATTCCCTGTTTGCCATCTTCTGTTACTCCAGAACACCATCCATCTCCCAGAATTTCTGTAACAGTGACTGTTTCACCTTCAACTAAATCAAGTTCTCCTTCAATTTGTGCTTTCAAATTAGTTTTTATTCTAGCCTTCTTTCTTATAGTCTTCTTTTCTATAGCTTTCTGGAAATATTAATAGGCATGTTACTTCTAAACAAATTATTTTGTTAGTAAAATATTCATCACATTATAAATGAAGTACCTTCAACAACTTAGTATCAATTTGCCATGTATGAGTTAGAGGAAAAATACCCTTTTTAGCATCTGTTTGTCCTAAGTACCATCCAGATCCCACATTTTGCATTCCAACAATAATTTCTCCTATATTCATAATGCATCTATTAATCTCTATTGAAAATAGATGTTATTAGATATCTGTTGAATAAATCACCTTGAGCAAAAGACAGATCCCCATCCTGCTGTCCTGGAAAAGCAGCAATTGATACAAACAAAACATCTGAATCCTGTAGTATTGGAATATCTACTTTGTGTAAACGACTTGAGGGAAATTTCCCAGTTCTACCCCGAGACTCTCCATAACACCAGTGTTTATCTGTGACACTGTATACCTGTTTTAATAATATATGGGAAATGATGTAATTTAATGTTTTTTAATAGGGTTATATGTAAATATTCATATACACATATTTGTTTCAATTACCAAAAAGTATTCCCCCTTATTTAAACTTAATTCCCCGTCGACGGTTGTAAAAAAATCAGACAAGACTTTCGCTAATGTTCCCGGTTCCATTTTTGCCTAAAACAGAATTAGATTTGACGTTTAATTTTGGGAAGGTACAATTCGCACTCCGAAGATTGACACCTTGTCAGTTTCGTGATAAAGCTAGTCACGTGGCAGGAACGTCTATTCGGAGGTGGAGGTAGCCGAATCTTGAATTTAAAGCGGGCAAATAAGTGTATTATCGCAAAATATAAAGTTTATGTGATTATTTATTTATAATATGTACAGATTATGAAAATTATTATCTGGTAGCAGCTTCTAAAAGCACACTGTAATAGTTTGATAAGAAATGTATACAGTAATACATTCGCTGTTATTGCATTAAACATAACAGTACAATTAAATTTATAATTTGTTACGATTATATTTTTAAAAAGCTCATAATTACTATAGTAATAGAGAGGTTTTTTAACATTATGTTTATTAAATAATACATGTAATGAATTATGTCTTGAGAAAGGTTAGGTATTGAAGTTTAAAATTTTTGTTTGTACTCTTGTATGTAGATAACATTTTACGTTTATTGCATATTTCATCATAAATCTTAATGGAAATGTAATACAACTTCGTCAATTATGAATTTGTTAATATTAATCTCATGAACAACATGCTGTTAATAAGTTTGAGGTTATAAAATCATATTGCCTAACAATTATTTTGCATTTAATTTATATCTAAGTAGTTAAATAGTATAAAGGAATTTTAATTAATACAAAGATATTGGGTTATACATTATTTTCTGTTATAATTAATGAACAATGCAGTATCTGAAACAAATTTTTCATGTTATAAACAAATCTCAGTATGTACTGAAGAGGAAAAAAGAATTTAATATATTAAATGTTATTCGGCGATATAAATCTGATTTTGATGTAGAATATGAGGGATATGAAGAAAATGATGAAGAAAAAAGAACTTATATGGAGTTATCTGAAAATTGTTTAGGGTCCCTTATCGATGAAAATAGAGTATTTGTTATACAGCCATATATAAAATGGGGTAGAGATAAGAAAAGAAATACAACACCTGAATTACAATTAGCAGAGGCAATAGCACTGATCAATACTTTACCAAATTGGAAAGTCATTGGTGAAAAGCTTGTTCCTTTACTCAGTTTACAAAGAAAACAATTAGTTGGTTCTGGGGCTCTTGATACTCTGAAGAAGGAAATCAGAAATTGTATACATGTTAGATCAATATTTGTTAGTACAAATTTATTAAAATTTATACAAATTTCTGAGCTACAGAAAGCTTTTGACTTGCCAGTTTATGACCGGTACTCTATAGTTATTCATATTTTCCGACAACATGCACATACTCCAGAAGCAAAGTTGCAAGTAGCCTTAGCAGAACTGCCATATATAAGAAAGAAAATGATTGATTTTACTACTTATCGTATGGGCAGGATAAATTTAGATGAGAGAAGAAGAAAAATACTTCAAGATAGAGAAAAGAAATTGAGAAATGCCTTGGAAAAATTGAAACAATATAGAGAATTGAAGAAAACAAATAGAAATAATTATGGTTTTCCAAGCATAGCTGTTGTTGGGTACACAAATGCAGGAAAAACATCTCTGATAAAAGCATTAACAGGGGATGCACGTTTGCAACCTGAAAATAAATTATTTGCTACTTTGGACACCACAGTACATCAAGGATTCCTATCCAATAAATTAAAAGTATTATACGTCGATACAATCGGATTTATTCAGGATGTACCAGAAACTTTAATAGAACCATTCACAGTAACGTTACGAGATGCTATAAATGCAGTATGTTAAATAACTATATCTATGACCACCTTGGAACTTAGGAAAACTTCAAGTTAATCTTCTTAATTTTTTATAGGATATTTTGATACATATATTTGATATAAGTCATCCTGATATTCAAGCACAAATTGAGTATGTTCAGAAAACAATAAGACCAATGATAAAGGAAAATAAGGTGATCATTAATGTTGCCAATAAGTGTGACATCATTGAAAAGAGGAATATCGACGAAGATATTTTACCAGAAGATACATTCATTGTTTCTTCTGTGAAATCCACAGGAATTGATGAGTTACAGTCTAAAATAGAGGAGGAAATTATGACTGCTGCTAATTTGCTTAGGAGAAAATTCAGGGTGAAAATGGGTAGTCCAGAAGCATCATTGTTGTACAAAGAAACAGCGGTGATGGAATCTGAACCTGATCCAAAAAACGTACAGTATCTAATAATGGATGTGGTTGTAACAACACCTGTATTTTACAAATTACAACGAATATTTAGACGATGAATTTCATTAGCACTTAATAATTGAGTACTCATCTAATGTGAAAAGTTACAAAATAAAATGTTAATTTTTGACGAAATGAAACGTCGCTTGTCATCTTCAAAATTCTCGAAATCGAGTCACCCTTTTCACAAGATTTTCCCTTATTTTCTTTTACAATACTCACCCCGTGCACGTGTTTAGCACGTGTCTGCCTAATGTCGAGCCTTTTGAACACCAGATGTTCGATAGATGATTTGAAATTTCAAGCAAAGCATTTGTTATGCTCGTTAACCGGATTAAAGTCTTAATTGTACATACATTTGCACGTATATCAAATCCTATGAAAACGTGCCTAGCTTATTGTGTCCATATCAATAGAAGAATTTACGATACAGCCTGGCATTCGCTATCGGCTACCGTACAATGACGAATACTATAATAGATGATCAGTCTGAAATGATAGTTGCACTACGATGCAAAGATAAAATATGCTTCTATGAAAACAACATTCCAGAATGAAATTTTTTCCAAATTCTTCACACGAAAGTGTCCTTCACTCGTTGCCATCGCACAGTGCATTCTCTAACATAAATCGGTCGTGCTGCGTGGGCTGCGGAGGATGCGATTTCACATTATCGAGGAGTAGATTTCAAGCGTGTCGGATGGTCCGTGGAAAAAGGGAGATATGGAAATCCGGCGAAGAGTAAACGAGATAAGAAAGTTCGTTACACTCAGCTTGCCCGAATGCGTTTTGATATATTATGAGCATCGACGGTCAACAAAGAGCCGGATAATAAAATCAGAATAGTAATATTACGGGGGTGTTTGCATTTGGAGGAGTGGTTTTTAGGTGAGAATCTGCGAAATGCAAATTTCTCAATAATTCTATTTTGGATAGGAAAATGACTAAAGTAATATTGATAGCATTCGAAATTTTTCAAATGACCCCAGAGTTTCTGCGGGAAACCCTTCCCTTAGGAAGGGTTTTAACAATTGATCTATCCGTTTCTGGATCAATCCTTTGTACTACCTAAGCAATTTACGAGGGCGTTTATTAAAGAAGCAAGTTTACTTGTCTTATCTATCTCGCCGAGTGCAAGAACGATCATCCGCGGCAAGAAAGTTCGCGGCGAGGGTGCCGGCTTGGTGATGTATAATTCATAGAACCGGTGGGTTCATGCATATATAGATATATAGAACGTCTTGAGGAATTAATCGCGGCGTCGAAGAGTGGAAGAGTTTCGACGTGCCATCCGTGCGGTGAGGAATTAATGAAGGATTGATATCGCGATTATGGCTCTCTCTCTCTGCCTATGGGAAGGGTCCGATGCGCAAAGAGCCGATCGACAACGAGCAAACGGGCCACGATAATTAATTACGAGCGTGACGTCGCTTTAACGTCGTTAATTTTCATTATCTCGATTGCGACTCGCTTGTATCGCATCGTGTACCGCTTTTGGCCTTGCTAATTTCGCGCCTCGTTCTCGGCCTGCCCGCGGAAAAGGTATTAATAATTTCGGCTGTCCTCTAACAAAATTTGTCAACCATCAGGAAGGGAGGGAGGGAGGGAGGAAGGGGTTAACGTTGCTCATGGACACGAGGCGACACACAACACCTACACCGCATGCTTTCACGGATGCAAGGATCCCAGCAATGCACTTTGCATGTTGTCTGGATTATTAAAGCGAACCAAGTGAAACCTAATTATCGCGGTGCCACTCCTGCCACTGGCCCTAGCCGAACGACTAATTTCCACCGCTTTCCTACTGTTTACCGTGGTAACAAAGCAACAACTTTACATTCCCGACGCTCCCAAACCTGTGGGACGACTTTAATCTCTGTAATCTTCGCCTGTGTCGACGTGTCAGGATGTATCATTATCTGTCTCCGTGTTTCTGTCTCTCGTAAACTCGCCAGGGAAAGATAATATTCTTCTATTCAGATACTATAACTCTTGTGTTAATAAGCAAATCATGGTTGTTTTGTAACTATGGTACTCGGCTTTTCATTTAACCCCGCGGATGGCGGACCATGGAGAGAGCCACAATTCTAATTCAATTCTGTACTTTGCTGCATATATTTGCGGGAAAATTTTTTATTAGATTTTTAACTTATTAGATATTTTAATCGTTAATTGACCAGCAGGAGTTTGAGAGATTTTCATCTGTTTTCAGTCGTTTGGTTCAATGAACAACGCTATTTTATGATACTTTTATGTCATCAAATCACGACAGAGAATTTTTCATTCTACCTAAAATATAGACGTGAGTTTCTGAACTGTGTACAAGCTGTCTCATTTTAATTTTTCAATCGGTGTACTTCGAACCTAAAAAAGGTATAAGGGTCGAGGGGAAATGATAAATGACGGCGTCGACTTTGATTCTTCTATCATTTGAAATTGACAAAGACAATATTTTGTTAACCAATCGAATACTTTGAAAGCCCTATCGTTAGAAGTTGAATTTGAAAGATATTCCTTGCTATTTCAATCTATTATCGAGCTCCTACGCGTTTGAGTTTTGTGATTCAACGTTCTGTTCGCGACGTATGCATTTATAGATTAAAACGGAACACCCTTCGTTTTGTAAGGGTTATCTGCGTTGCGTTCGGTTATCTAACGAACAATGGTCGTGTTTCTTTCGTCGAACAGTGTCGTTGCGCCTCGCATTGTTAACGTTTATCTGGTATTTCAAACTACAAACCAACAGCTTAAACGTGAAACTAGTAAGCCAACAATTACACGAACGACTGACTAACGAATGTCGATCGCCGGGAGTGACTCGTATAATGTAATGATTGGCCGTCGCGCTGATTCGGTTGCTGGTACAGATTCAATTACGGTTCGCACGGCTTGATATTTTGCGCTCCGATTGAACGGCAGGAAATCGACGGGACAGAACTTTGATCTCCGACAGCCGCTGGTCCCGAAATCGAATTAAACCAATGCTATGCGCATAAATAACGAAAACGACATCTATCGTTGCCGCGAGAATCGCAACTCTGTTTCACGTAATTTTAATCGATTACTCTTTTGGGACACGACTTTCATCCATTTACAAATCTCTTCTCTTTTCAATATTTCACAGAACTCTTAACTCTTAAACGCATTCACTGCCAAGTATAGGGGGTGACATAGGATTTATCATCCATATTATTAGAAATCCCTTTACTTATCTAATTAGGAATATTTTAGGTATTATTTGTGCAAAGCAATGCAATTTTTAATAGCTTCTGTCTGGCAATCCAGATAAGGGGGTTGCACTACCCTGACGACCTCAAAATGATAGGTAACTTTTAGGATGGTTTTCTTGAAAAGTATAAAAGATACGAAATAGATTTTTATAAGTATTTATTGAGTGAACTTTCATCTACAATTACAAATTTAAAGATGTAAAAATGGAGTTAAGATGGCGTCGCAGGACCTCGAATAGTAGAGTCCTGCAATCCATTGCAGATGTAGCACTTTGCTCATGCAAATTAATAGACATTATTTTCTACCATTTATATTAAATATTAGGTATTTGAAATCGTTGAACAGTCTCTTACAATGAGAAATCAACGTTTAGGTACGGTTCTGTACAGGATGTGATCGATGTAGGAGGAACGGATTTTAAGCGAGCGAACGGCAAAGCCGGTATCTTCAAAGAGAGGTAGAAAAATTTGAACAGTCAACCCCGTATAGGAGAATCTCATACTCGCGGATGCCTTCGTCAAACGATCATCATCATTCCCTTTCCATACCTTACAGAGTCTTCTTCTCATATGCTCCACTTTATTTCTCTTTTTATTCTTATTACACTTACATATTCAGTACGCTATAATCGTAATTATTCAAACTTTCCACCCGCTAACTTCCGTAATTAATACAATATTAACGCGTTGGCTGAAATGGGGTTCTCCATTGACCGACGTCCCAATTTTGTAAAATGGAGTAATTAGTAAATTACTAAACTGAAAGCTTACGTTCCCACTGCCCGCGGTCGCGGTAGAAAAATCTGTTGCACACCACGCAACCCCTTTATCCCTTCGCCCTGTTGCTTTTAACAAAAATAATTATTATTCAACCTCTACAATCTTTGATTAAAAAACTATAAACCTTAATTTCTTCTCTCTACACTGTTGCTATTTAGCAATTCCGATTTCCAATACATAAATTTCTAATTGGGTGGCAAATTTCAACCCCCTGACAAAATCCTAGACACCTAACTACCCTATTTTTTTATACTATTCTTTCTGTAACCATGTTTGAAGAATATCGTTCGTTGACAAACGTTAAACGTTTTCATTGACTTGGCGCCCTTGTGGAAGGTTAGACGGTCCTGCGGTAGAGGCTCGGGCATTGGCTGTTTCGCGGGCGTGGGAGCTCCGCAGGGGTTCAGTTAGTCTGCACGGTTAATAGAACTGCGCTGGGGGTGGGCGTAAGAACGAGAAACGGTTAGTACATGCTCGCGAAGGGTAGGAGCAATAGCCGGTTGGCGCAAGTGCGGCGGGGATATGGTGGCCTGGCGGAGCCCAGTCGAGTCCCGTGAGTCCGGGCAAGCACAGCTATTAACGGTGGTACGTGGTGGTGGTGTAGGCGTCGTCCGGGACTGAGATTTCGAGCCGCCATCGACAAGCATCCTCCACCCGGTGTCTGTGAAAATCTATCGTGATTTCGTCGACGGTTTCGCGTGGTACGCATCCCGGCAACCCCCTTTCGATCGGCCCAAGGGGAAAACGATTCGAACCATCGACCTTCTTATATTCTGTTGTGCCGCGTGCCGTGAGAGTGTGTATGTGCATGCGTGTGTATGAAATAGGAGAGAAAGGTTAGGAGGATGAAAAGAGTAAAAAGAGCAGAATGATCGGAGCGAGTTGGAAACCGAAAGGGGAAAGAGAGAGATGAAGGGAGTTATAGTCGGTGCGTGTTAGTATCGTGTCGTAAGAGCGGCTGCTCGACCAAACCCGAGCCGAGGAGGAGGCGAGAGCTGTCACTTCGATCGCCATTTTAGCGCCGAGGCGGTGAAGAACCACCGGGTATGCACGCCGGCATTGGCGACCGAACGGAACGCCCTGACACCGATGCACGGTGGTGCTCTTCTGGGGGCTGTGCCACTTTCGGTGACTCCTGTTCCTTTTTATTTTTTCATTATCCCTCTCGCCAGTGGTGTCTCGTGTTTTGGCTATCGAAGGAGACGTCTACGCGAGTCAAATAGGGGTGGGCAGGGGGTGAGGGAAACACACAGTGGTAAGCGCGCGTCGATCAGAGAGTGTGTCCATTGTATCTGTCGTTGTACCGTGGACGTTTGCTTATTTTTCATTCGTTTCCGTCTCTCTCTCTAACTTCGACCATTCCGTGACCGTCGTCTCTCCCATTATCAACAGATGTCACATCACCCATTCAGTGAATTTCATTTTCATTGAAAGTGGTGTGGACCGAGAACTCTGAATCTAACTGGTGCGCGCGTTGACAGTCGTGTGTAGACGCGTGGTTAACCGGGCAGCTGGTGTGAGTGGGATTCCAAGCGTGTGACGAAGAAGGGAAGGATGATGATTCGGCCTACAGAGGAACGGACAACGAGGATCGCGTGCGTGTGTATGGGCGGAGAGAGTGAAAGGGGTTAGAGAAAGAGATGAACGAACCACGGCGCCATACTGGCTCTCTTCGATGTTTTATCAAACACGTTAGAAGGATCGGTTTCTCTCTCTCTCTTTCCATTCGGTTTACAATTCGTTCGATCCCGTTGACAAGACTCTGATCGATCCGTAAATGGTTTTTAGGTAGGTGCACGGATAAGGTGGTCCTCGCGCCGGAACACGGCTGACACCTCGTCACTTCCGGATCGACGGACCTGTTTCCACTTCGTAACGGGGAACGAAGAAGAGTCAGTGGTCGGTGGGTGGTGGTGGTGGTGGTGGTGGTTGTTGTTGTGCCGACGACGTTCCTTAACCACTTCTCCCTGGGCCGCGTAGGGATAACGTTTCGAAGACGCATACCGAGTGTACACCGAGGAATCGAACAACCGCACACGATGATTCTGCGCGTCTGAGAGTACGCGGAAGAGGGAGTAAGATAGATAGATGGATAGATAGGTTAGATAGGTAGATAGAGATAGATAGGACAGATAGAACGCGTGGTGAGTAAGAAACCACGACGGGTATATACGTGGCAAGGTGCGCGAACGAAAGAATAGTGACAATCGTTTTGAAGAATAGTTTCGAGGGAGAAACGTACGTATATCTATTCGTGAGAAGGTCACGAACGATGTTATCGTTGTTCGTCGCACGTTTCTTCGACCCCTGATGACCAGTGTAACAGTGTAACCAGACTGTCGCGAGTGTCTATCGATTGAGCCCGCTACAGGTAAAGCTCCGAGCGAAAAGAAACGAGTAACCGAGAACGAAAGGGTATAAAGTAGAAGAAGTGATAAAGAGAGGTTCGAGAGAATTAACCGCGACTTGTGAGTGGTCCGTGGTGCGTGGCGAGAGAAGTGTGGCCGTAAACGGAGCACGTTGCAAAGGAGTAACATCGAGGACGGGGGGTCGATCGGCGACATTGGGGGGGCGTGTGACACTAATTTTGCCCCCCCTACCCCCTGTCTAAATCATCCGAAATTGTGACTTCATCGTCGTTAAATTGATAGCTCGTCGCCGTAACAACGCGGCCGTTTAGGTGAGTCACATTCCATGGATTCTTTTTCTTTTATTTAACAGCAAGGACGTGGTGGGTTGTTCAAAAAATTCAGAGCATTCGTTACAGTTGTTAACGTCAAAGCTTTCGATTATTATCCTTTGATCTTTAGACGTTAATGATTAATCGATTATTTTAATGAATTGATTTCTATTGAAATTTCTAAGACTCTCTGAACATAATGTTTTATTACGAAAGATTGTACCTTGATATTATTATTTATATTCGCCACGAATTTTCCAAGCAACCCAATATTGTACGACCTTCGTCCATTTCTCTTGAAATGTTCCACCTACATTTGCGATGTGAAACGAAGGCTTGCATTGAGAGGTCCATGAAAGAAACAAATGCAAAAGATCGACAGAAGGGAGGGACAAGCTTTTTGTCCTCGGAGGTCGGTCGAACATTATGATAACGTACAATGTCGCGTCGGGATTCATTGTATGCTCGGTAACAGGCCACGTTCACTTCCTGGACTAAGAAACAAACAGGCTAGGGAGCAGAGAATGCTTCCTTCTTTAAGTGTTTTGTCTCTGCCACCGAGCTTCTTTGTTTCTGTTCATCCGACCCATGTTAGACCGGTCGACAAGTCCGAGGAACCGGCAGATTTTGTTCTAAGCCGGGAAAGAAAAAGAAAAATTCCTTGCTGATTCGCTATCTAAATACTACCTGGCTCCAATTTCATTGTGTACATATTTGTTGAATCATTCTTGGCTATCCATGACTCGTACTCTACCTGAAAGGGTCAAAATGGTGAACAAGGACCCTAACAGGTCATCGATCTTGTTAATTACACCATCAGTGTTTGCGATGGATTTTTCTTAAAGGTTGTTGTTGTTTTGATTTTTATTAAATTGATGGTATATTGTTGGTTGATTGCGAATAACGTTGTGGGTAGTACCATATGTGTCGTTGTTACGCTGGAATTCTATGTCACGGTTAGTCGCACTCGGTTTAACACGGTATCATGATTTTATGGAGCTTAAACACGTGTCATTATTTAAAGATGATCATCTTCGCTGTGCGTACACTTGGCAAGAATTACGCGAGTAATTTAATAACGTGCTCACTGCGCGTTTAGGAGAGCCTTGAATTAAATCGAACTCATGAGGCGGTTATTCGATTTTAACCATTTGCAATTCAACATCCAGTCTATAAGACTGGATTGGTTTTTTAGTTGTGTTTGGTTATTTTTAGTTATAGAATCGATAGAATTGATTTATCTGTTTTAGAGCAGTGTTGTGTTAGTTTCAGACTATTAGTAAGAAGTCTGACAGGATTTCATGACATAAAAGTATTACGAAATAACACTTGTGATACATCAATTTGAAGCTTAAAGTCTAAGGAACATGACTACATAAGCGCTTCATTAATTCTTTTAATATAAAATGGCTGGTGATTGAATTAATTATTTCACAACATAGTATTCTCTATTAAAGATTATCTAATGTTTCAACGATAAATCAATCATTCTATTTTAAGAATATCGATGAAACGTTTATATAGACATTATCAGTCTACTTTGAGCTGTAAATTGACACGTCACAAGTGTCATTTTGTAATACTTTGTCGTTTAGCGATACTTTTATGTCGTCAAATCATCTCCAACGATTGAATTCTTTATACAACGATATTTTAGTCGATCAAATTCCATTGGCCAGTTTCCATCCCTATTTCCGTTAATAGAAAATTCCCGTGGGAGGAGAGATGAAATTCAGCATCGAAACAAACATGGCGGCCGGAGAATTCATTTTTGTTAACGGGTGCAATTACTTTCGAAATGATTGACGACGAATGGCATGCGCTGTTTCCACGACCGCGTTCGTCAGATTATATATTTAGCGATTGCTTCGACGCGTTTGTATTTTTTTAATTTTTTATTTTTTACTCCGTTTTCGAATATAATTGATTGACAGCGTGCAACGTTGAAATTCAATTAACGTTTTGATACAACGCTCGAGTACCGTCCACTTTTTGATCGATACTCGTGTACGGACGGTTTTTCAAAAGTAACATTACGTAATTTTGCGAGCGTCAAAATGAAAAAGAGAGAAAAAAAAAATGTATGCATTTCATCGCGGTCGCGTCGCGTCGTCGAGATGCTTCGGCGTCGTTACCGTATCTCTCCGTTCCGTTGGTAATCGTTTCAGGAAAGCCGTGTACCCGGCTGTTTTCGCAGCCTGAAAGAAATTCATAATTACAGCGGGGGTTCGTTAGCGGTTGCCCGGTATTCCGTTTTGAAGTTAATCGACGATGAAAGAATTTGCCCGGGATCGCGCCGAGCGGGGGCTTAAAATACGAGCAGCTTTCGTGGCTTTGACCATTAAAAGCCGTACTGCGATGCGGTTAACCTCAAAAAGTCTATAGTTCGGCCTTCCGTCGGCTACCCTAGGCAATTTCACCTGGGAATATGAGGAAGGATAGCGGAGGAACGAGGCCGACGCGTAGGCCTCATCCTTTTCCTTTTCTTTTTCTTTCACTCTTGTTCGTTTCGCAGTCGCATCGAAAAGGAACGGTGTTCAGCATCGTTAACGAAAGCAGGCCACGTTTTGCCGCGGATAATAACGCGGCTGCTTAACACTTGCACTGCTCGTCATTAAAATATTAGGTTTTTGCTCATTGAAAGGACCGTTTCGAAAGTCTCGGATCATTTGATGACATAAAAGTATCGCGGAGTAGGGCTTGTGGTATATCAATTTAAAGCTTAAAGACTGATGAAAACGATGGTACAAACACTTCATTAATATTCTTATTACAAAATGAATGGCCATCGATTATATCAAACATTCTTCAATTTTGAGAGGTACAAGTTCTGGCACGATTTGATGAAATAAAATTTTCACAAAATAACACTTGTGACATATCAGTTTGAAGCTTAAAGTTTAATAAAAACAAGTACATAAGGCCTTTGGTATGTAACAAAGAGATCGTAAAAAAGACTTCACATTTTTGTGTAAGTTATTGGTCGTAGGGCAAAAAATGAACAAAAGGTACAAAGGGGTGGGTTTTTTAGTTATATTGTTACCCGTGAAAATCCTTTTGAAATACTGGTCGCGTTTAATCCGATCGATAAAGAATAAGAAGAAAAAAAAAAGAATATGGAGAGCGTCATTTGGGGTCAGAGGGTACCTGAAATAACACAGGACGGAGGGCTCGTCGGATTACTCCATGTATTTGTTCAGAGGGTTCAACTCGTAAATTGTTTCTCGGGGGTTCGGAACACTGTTACGATTCTCACAAGTCGAAGGACAGAGGTTTGTTTGACCAGAAGATCCACTGAAACATCGATGTGATCTTACGTAATAACTATCGGGATACCGAAATTCCCTTCAAATATTTGTAAACACGATTTGCTCTTTGCTCAAACCAATACTGTAATAGAACTGGAACCAGATTTCATTCGTGATTGATTAATTTCATTTTTTTAACCCTTAATAAAATTACGGGTGTCAAAATTGGCACAGCTTATCTTAATTGATACTTTGATCTAAAATTTTACATAAATGCATACATTAAGCAAATTTAATAGATCTATAAATCATTGGTTGAGTTAGTATACCGGACGCCCCAGGCAAGTGGGCCAAGTTTGAAAAATTTGTATGGAATTATGAACTTTGCTGTACATCGATCGAAGCGTATTTTTATTCTCTACAAAAAAGTATTAAGGTACTTAAGTGGAAAATTGATTATTTTAGAAGATATCTTAGGGAGAGATCGGGAGATCCTAGGAATCTCTCCCTAAGATATCTTTTGAACCAATCAATTTTCGTCGAAAGTACTTTAATACATTCTTGTAGAGGATAAAAATACGCTTCGATTGACATATAGAACAGTTCGTAATCCCATTTTATAATCTGTCCCAAATGCATGGGAGAGCCTGTACACCTATTCCACGATCGTTGCACGCGAACAATGAGCTATTACAGAGAGCGTGTAGAGCATAAGCATAACGTGGAAGGATGGAAGGTACACAAATCGTTAGGTAGAACAAGACGTCTCGTTTAAAGTACAGATGAAACTCCCTGTAGCGGTGTAAAGCTCGTTGCGGCAATGATGCAACTGGGCACGGCGCCCTTATAGAAAACGTGGTGCACGAGGAAGAAACGATGAGAGGAGAGCATGGTTGGTGCACGAACGTGCCTGTCGTACCGTAGCAAACTATATGTACACGTACCTACATGCCGCGTATACACGCCGAGTCCTAGATTCTCAGTTTCGTATCCGTGAGAGAGAAGAGAAGGAAGAAACTCCGTAGCTCGCCAGTCCCACGGGGCCTCAATGTCCTCCGAGTTATCTCGGGCACACAGAGGGGGCCTCACCTTCTCGCGATCCTCTTCTCCGAGGTCCCCCCTTTCTCTCGGCCAGTCCCTTTCGAATGCATCCATCTCTTCGTGTATACCCTTCTTCCACAACAAAATTTATCTCCGTTTCTTTCGCGTTTCACGAGATTCTCCGTTTCCTCTCACGCTCTCTGTTCCTTTACCATACCCGGCTGCAATCCTTTCTCCATCTTTTTCTCGGTTTTTCTTAATTTCTCGTCTGTCAGCGTATCTCTTTCTCGTCGTCACGACTCCGTGGCTCAACCTCTGCACCTCCTCCGTAAAATATGTATCCGTGTTTTCGCTGATAATGAGAAGACGAACGAACGCTTCGCGGCGAAAGTGATATTTCCTCTTCACACCTGAGGGACTTATGAAAAGCCGTTTCGTTCGGTGATTGCGTGACGAATTTCTTTGGTATGCCAGAGGAGGAATACGTTCGTAGCTGATGGTTGGAATACCCAGCTATTGTTAATTCTTTAGTATTTTTGATACTTTGAATTCTTTAGATTTCTTTTTATACTGAAGAAGGAATTGTTGAGGGAATTATATTTGGGAGCTTTTATAGCGTGGAAATATTTTAATAGAGGGGACGAAATGAGACACAAATAATCTGATCTAATAATTATTTTATTCTGTTTTCAATTATCAAAATGTCTATATCTATCATGTACACATGTCGAAAGCAGCACCGTCATTCGCTGACATTTTTCTTTTCTTATCGATCGAAACGGGAAAGTTTAATTAGACAGCCGACGAATTCCAGAGGAAATTACTCGACTCGTTTTAATATCCCTTGCGTGCTCGGCGAATTCCAAAGGAGACCGTCCGAAAAGCTGGACCTAAGATATCTTCTGACGTGACCTCAACCTGTTCGACTGTTCGGGACTCCTGTTTCCTCTATATATTTTTTTTTTATCCTCCTCTTCGAGGGACCAGTCGAATCCCTTCGTCAGCCTCTTTTTCCCAATCAGCCTCTCTCGACCTCGAATCCTCTCTGTTTTCTTCTTCGCCCTAACAATCATCGGAATTCATCTTCCAAATACGTCTCCCTTTGACAGCGAGTTCGCTGTTCGTTTTTCAAACTGTCTTCTTCTCTTGATCCTCTCAAAACATCGTTGTGCTTTCGTGGCTTTCATTCAGTCTTGTTTCGATCGTTTTATTTTAACCCTCGTGGTAACATTATACACGCGAGAATCGAGACTCCATTACGGGCAGCTACCAATTTTAAATGGTTGCTTTTTTAGCAAAGTATTGAAATTATGGGAAGTTTCATAAGTGCACGTTTGCTTTTTTAGCAAAATTTTTAAATTATGGAAATTTTATTGAAGAAGTACGTTCACGTATCCAGAGGTGGCATGTTCCAAATATTAACCCTTTCACTGTGGTCTGCTGAAATTTGGGACAATTTAAATTTAATTTTGAACTTTTCCATTTTCATTTGGGTTACAATTGACTTTGTATCCTCCATTCCATGGTTATTAATAAAAAATTTGAAATATCACCCCCTTCTTTATATTTCTCTGCACGTTCAGCTCCAAAATTCACGTTCCCAGATTTCCACCGAAAGCAAAGTATGAATTTTAAATAAATCCAAGAAGAATTCAGTACTAATGTTCTCGAAATCGTTCTTCGATATATCTGGTAAAGGTACACGGTCGGAATACATTGTAACTTGACCAGAGCTAGAATCGTCATCTATGACGAGGGTTGAAGCTTATCTAGACTGTTCCTTTGCTACGTAATGACGAAACAATGGCACGTCTTGATCGTGCATCGGATACACGTAATCGTGGCTGCTTCGGCCAGATTTCACTCAACGCCCGCTGCTTGAATATGCATCAGCAGCTCGACAGTCAGTTGGTTCTCTGCACGTTAAAGGTCTTGCGATACTCGGCCATGATTTATGCTCTTGCCACCACGAAAGTTCGTCCGTTCGTGTGAAGTATCCTTTGAGAGTCGAGCTTTGATTAGTATCCTAAACTTTCCAGTTGTAAATCGAAAATGTTTTTCTGTACGGTACAGATTTTTAGATCAACCAGAAACACATGTATCATCAAATTTTTCTATTCGTTCGTTTGATCAATTTATATTTTATATCCATGTCACCTATAAATTATAGCGTGAAAATTAGCTATTTTTATCACCTACACTATACAAAGACTTAGATACGACCCTATTGTTCTTTTTATAAATTACAACACCCATAAATCCTATGAAATACGCGGCTGTATCCTTTTTTATAGATGACACAAAAGCTTGGTACACGTGAAATGTGCCATAATACGAAGTCTTTTCTTTATGATTATTATTATTGAATGCAGTAAAAGAGAGTCATTGGACGCGCGAGGAGACTCGATGCAAAAGCCAGCGCGAGAGACGAGAAAGGCGTGTCTCGGAGCATACCGCACCGAAAAGGTTGAGAAACGAGTCGTACTCCATTAGGTAACTCGTTAATCCATTTGTACCGAACGTATTCACGATTTCACCTCCTGAATATTTTTTTTTCTCTACGCGTAAAAGAGAATAATTTCCAAAAGTGTACGTTGTGATATCATCGATAACCATCGAAGTTTGGGTACTCTTTACGGTTCCTCTTGGACGGTCGTGTCGGTATTCTACGCCCACTCTTCCAGATTTATCCGTCTCTTTCTTTCAGCATACCATTTACACGTTCCGTATCCTTCTTCCTCGTTGCCGTTGCTCGTTTTCTCATTGTCAGTGCCTGTCTCTTTGTCTCTCTTCTGTGTTCGACGTCTTCGGGGTCCCCTGGCCGCCTGTAGCTCTTCTGGAACTTCTCGTTGCCCCTTCCCCGGGAATTCTCCTTTTCCTACGGTGTTCCAGGACGCCTCGGGCTTTCCAAACTTCACCATCTTCTCGCGTCTGAAAGAGTAGGACGCTAGCAAGGAGATCTCGTCTCCTTACTTTTTACTTCCTCTACCGTTTCGCTTTCCTTCTCGTCTTGATTTCTTGACTCCTCGGATCGTCTGCTTTTCGTCGCTAGCAGCCGAGATTCCTACCTGTCCGCTTGTTTGCAGCTCGTGTTCTTCGCTTTGTCCATTATCCAACGTGGTACGTCTCCCGGTTTCTTCCTCCCCCTTAATTTTCTACGAGGAACGCGGCGCGCTCCGTAGCCACGATTAAGACGAAATACAACGGATCCATCGAACCGTAGAAACCACCGGCTTCTTCAGCCTTACCCGTCCCTATCGGCAACCATCTTTCGACCGTCCTAACGACGAAACTTCGGGTAATTGGATTTAATGAGCATTCTTTTCCCGTTCGAAAGATCCCGATACCGGAGTCCGGCTTGTTTAGTCCCGTGTTCGTTCGATTGTGAAACACTCGACAGTGTACGTTGTGTACTGTACAGGCTGAGTCATCGAACGAGGCAGAGCCTCAGATGTGGTTATCGTTGGTTTTAATGAAATTTCAGGGGATAGGCATTAGCGTAATTAGATAGGGGCTAGGGTGGTCCTGATCCTCGAAAAATGCAAATTAGGCCACCTAGAGAAAATGATTGGAATAAATAAAGATACAGCGGTGGAAATTTTTGTATTAACTTTGCAACATTTAAATTCGTATATTTTCTAATACAGAAATATCCATTTCACATTAGACGATTGTAGTAATCCTGTATAATTCCGTTCGTGCCTTCTTTCCATTGGTTCGATGTAACCAATTCGAAATCGCAATATCGACAAGACGGTGAAATTTGGACAATTTGTATGTTAATTTGTTGATCATCGATACCGGTCGAACGTTTAAAACGAAAATACCTCTGACACGAATTCCAAGCTGGTAAACTTAACCCGCAAGTTAATGCGGTCTCCGTATGTTTCGAACAGACTTTCAGCGAGCGTGCTTCCTATCCCGGCCACAAAATGGAAAAGCGTGTATCGAACTTCGAGGGAAACTATGCCGAGAAACGTTGAAAAACTTTTCCGTTCTATCTTCACTAGTCCGAAGTGGATTATGTATCCCGCGGTTATCGTACATTTCTCGCGAAACTTTCCACCTAATCGCGGCTAGATTGGACAAGAAGGCGAGAACTAGCGGAGAAGCGTTCCTTAACACTGTGGAATCTTCTATTTATCGCCTGTATTGATTTATTATCGCAGAAATATTGACTTTGAGTGCAGTTTCAGTCTGCTGATTATTGATGGGATCTTCTTAAAATTTTGTTGAAATTAATGATCTAATATTTTATTTAGAATTTTACTTCTTATTAACACATTTATAATCATTAGAAATTTGTAGAAAATTAAATTTTATTTCATTTAGGTTTTGAATTTAATATCTGTGTTTGGTTATCCTAACTTGATTAATTTATTGATTATTTCTAATACCAAGAGTAGGTAATAGGTATTGGACATTGATCAGAATCGATCGGTTCTTCTTTTGGATGAAACTTTCAAATGCGTGCATCGATCTTTCTCTGCGATGTTTCCACTTTCTTCCTCGTTTCACCGCAAGGTTTTTGGGGGCAGAAAGTTGAAAGTTAATGGTGCACGAGATTGCGAGCTACTTCGAACAGCGTATAATTCATCGCGGCATAGAAAACGACGTAATAGTTCGCGTGTTTGTCTCCTTTCTTGTATTAACTCGATTCCATCGAAGCCTTCAATTACTTTATAATTGAGAGTCTGCTCTTCCCTTTCGCTCGATGATTTTCAAATAAAAAGAAGAGAATCTCTTCCAAAAGTTCATCGACTCCCTTTCGTCAGGTTCACGAACCGATAGATAGGAATATAATCATCGTCATCGATGATCGCCGATGGCGGTAATGCGTATCTCCGGACGTGAGAGAAAATATCAGAGGAAAGGGAGAGATGATCTTGTGAAACGTCGCTTTGTCCATCGTATCTCGATTTCCAGTGGAAAAAATGGGCGTGGGTCGGCGATGTGGTATCTTTCGATCGAGATGCCTGGTTCTGGATGAAAGAAAAATCATCGAGATTAATTTTACATGTGGCAATGGTCGGATGTGCTTCATAGCTTCAATGATTAGACAAGATAATACTCCATTCATTAAAGCTTTTGTGTTTTATTTTTTAATTTTTGAGCTTTTAAAATTCTCAAATTCCCAAGTTTCCAAGTTCTCAAATTCCCAGATTCTAAAATTCTCAAATTTTTCAATTTCCAAGTTCCTAAATTTTTAAACTCTAACATTTAAAAATCCCAAATACTTGAGACTGTTAATAAAGCTAAAAGACTTGGCCCATCTCCAAAACTTCTCGTTAAGATACATTTTCCACGTAACGTGAAATCCCTCTACGACACGATCCGGAGTAAGAAGAATAAGTACAAGAAAAAAAGAGAAACGAGACATTCGTTCAACTTTACTCTTTGCCTCTGCCGTACAGATAGAAAATCTCCGGGAACGGTGATCTACTGTGCGGAGAATAAGATACGAGGTAGCACGTTGAAAGGTAGTCCTCGGCCGAAATGGGGAAAACGGAAGCAACGGGAAGGGAAAGCCTGCTGTATTTCATCATAGATTTTACTTGAAACTTGCATCCAAGCACACCGAGTTACTCATAGTTTCAAAGTTGCTCCCGTAACATTGCTCTCCGTGTACCGAGACCTTTTGATCTGTTTGGATTTCATTTGTGGCCGCGAGGGAGTCGGGATGGATGTTGGTTCGTGGAAACTGGGCGTCTCTCTGAAAAATTTCTTACCCCTTAGGCTGTTTCCTGATGACATCGTGCGTTCCGTTTCCTTGCTTTCTCCACCCCCGACCTTTTTCTTATTCTTCGCATCCCCTTCGCTAAAGAGCGACCACCACTCGACGAAGCTTGCTTCCGACCGAGAAATCCACACTCGACCTCCTTGCATTCTATTCCTTTCTTTTATACCTAAAGATTAACGCACCGCATTTATTTGCGGCCAGTTGCTTCGGGGAAACGCCTATCTCTCGGCTAATTTCGCCCCCGGTTGTAACCTTCCACCTGTAATGACCGATTTCGATCATCCCGAAGACGCCGTCTGCCTTGTAATTGCAGCTTCGTTACTTTCTAACGTTGCTTCTTTGTTGCTAACAAATATACAGGATGTATCATAACGCGTGGGCATAATCCTGAGCGGTCTTGTTTAGAAATTCCAAAGTATATGAGAATCCTTTTTTGAACTCATCAAAATGAAATAAGCGTCAGCTGCTTTGGTGTCATCAACGTCGGATTTGAAACCGTGTCTAATGGGATCAAACGGTTGACTATTGAAATCTGTCGCGATTAGTCTTGGAAAAAATTGGCTGCAGTAAACGCGAGGATTGCGATCGTTAGACACTGTTGTAAAATCCCCCTCGGGGGCCTTTTACGACTTGTCGTCCGCTTTTGTCCGCGAGATTTCGAGTCCTGTATCCCTTTTTATTTCTCCGCATGGCAATGGAAGGCTGTCTTACCTCGTCCTTAATCCCGGTTCACATTCGTCGACATGTGTTACTTTTATCGTCTTTATCCGCTCGGCCAACGTATATCCGATTGTTCATCTTCCTTTTTATTATTATCCGACAAGATTCACAATTAAATTGACTCTGCCCCAGCTTGTGAATTTAATTGACTGTGGAAACTGGTCGGCCGGGATGCACCGAAATAAAACGAGCGCACTGCTATTTATTTGAATTAAGTGAAGATTCAATGATCATTGATCAGTTTTAAATACGTAGGAAATAATCATCAGCTCTGTGTAATATCGATTAGAATTCAATTTAATTTAATTACAATCGATTAAAATCTTTTTATGATCGGTATAATCTACATGCAATATCCGATTCCACTGTAAATCTTATTTTACATGATTTTCGTTATGAAACTTTGTCACGCACGTGCTGCATCTGTTTCCTAAGGTACGCCTCACGCGTTTCAGAAACATGCTCTTCAATTAACGCATTCGTAGTTGGTAATTTTTGTTTTCGATGTCTAATAAATTTAGAAGCTTCTATTATTAAAATAGCAATGAAAATTGCAAAGTTTTCTTTAACTCTCGGGATTAAATATCAATTTAATTCTACAAACAGCCCCCAAATTTCGGTAGGATCACTTCTACCCCCTAATTCCTATATATTTTCTAATTTATCACAAGATAAACCCTGTTGAAACCTTCTTAATCCGGGTCCACGTGTCGGGCTGGTTTTACACGTTGTCGAGCGAGCGGATCTCGTTTTCACGTGCGTGCACGTGGACAAGCAGTTCTCGGATCGTACGGTGTTCCACACGGCTTTTTCTACGGGTATAACACGAGCAATTGGAACGATGTAAACGGCGCGTCAATCCGTGACACGGCTCGGCGTCGCGTAGAACGGAGCTGAGCCGGACGTCGCGTCTGTTCGTTTCGTTTATTTTTCGAGGAAAGCGCCCTGTACAGCACGTGGCGGCAGCTTGCAAATGACACATGTACACACGCCACTCCCTCCACCCCCTCGCTTACGTGCACCTCATTCATGCGGCTCGATCGTTCAGGACAACTGCTTCCATCTCTGCAAAAAAGGTCTGCCACCGGCCCACGACAATGCGTGCTCGTCCCGCGTGAAAACGGGACAGGGAGAAAATTAACGAACCTTGCCGATTTATTAGGTGATCGCTCATTAAGAAAATCCATGGTTAGAACGCTTTCTAATTAATTTCTAAAATTAACTCTAGACACCTATAGCCAAAGGATTGTGTCTTAGGCTTTATTTAATTTTTGCTACCACTAACGATTGATAGAGATAATAAATTTTAAAGAAATTTGTCTTCTCCTCCATCGCAACATAAGTCAATTCATAACCGACGAGATACTCACAGTCGTTGATTAAATATTGAATAAACGAAAAGTAATTGACTGTGTACGTGAATAATTTAATGAGGAATGTTTTTCGAAGCGGTAGGAATGATTGTATAAACGTGTGCACGCGTTCAATTCGAGGGTTAGTTCGATGGTCTTACGATTTTATCGTACAACCGAGCTGAACGTAGACACACACGGGACAGTAGAGTCGTAAAGAGCCGACAATGACACATAAATATCGCGATAGTTCGCACGCGAAAGTCGTAAGGTTGTTTTTAAGCTGCCTTCAACGTCCCTTATACGCTTCTCTGCCAGCCACTATATTCGCAGTGGCTCTTCATTATCTAAGCTCCGGCCATTAGCATAATGAATGGTGAATGTCATAAAATCGGGTTGCGAGTTTAACCAGACACCGCTGTCACGATATTTACCTCTTTATCCCTTGAGCGAGCCACGACATGTCGTTAAATTATGTCGAGTGCGATGGAGGAGAAAAAAAAAATGAACAGGTAAGAGGACTGTCTTATCGAGACACCTTGAAAAGTCGATGACTAAGTTAAATTGTTATTTCCTTTCGTCGTAAAAATTATTAACCCCTTTACTATGGTACACTTTAATTGAAAGATGTTCACTGTGTAGCAATTTATAATTGGAAGGAAGGAATTTTGTAAATTACATTACATTACTTATATTTGAAGTAAAGTCATGCGAGGTAATAGGCTTGTTAGCGGGTAAAGAATTATTTAGCATTGAAAGGGTTAATCACCTCGTACAGATTAATTAAAAAGTTAATCCAAGATCTACGATCTACAAGATTCTCCACTCAACGCACGTCTCGAGCAACTCGGATAAAGTTGACCACCCAGACGACGTCTCCATCGTCGATCTATGAATTGAAAAGTCAGGTTCAACGATATCTTCATCCGAGACATTTAGTTGAACGACGCGAGGCCAGCAGCGATCGCGGCAGACGTCGCTTTGAAACGTCCTATCGTTGAATGGAGCAATTACGAAGCGGGATCTGGATTTGCTGGCTTCTTCAGCTCGGATGCGCTCCTTTTTCTTTGTTCGGATGCCGCGAGGTGGCGCGTTAATCTCTTCTTGAAGAGCCCAGCTGAATTGGATGATTCAGGTGAAGTTTGCCGGGAGTACATACTCGCTCACGGGGGGTCACCGCTATCTACGCGTATGAAAAGGGGTTGGAAACCCCTTCAGGCCGTGTTGGCAAGGGTTCGATCCCTCGGCGCACGTTAAGCCTCGTTTTCAGCGTAACACCGAGACCCGGGGTGAACGAGCCTGTGTCGTTGCTGACAATAAACGCGACGCTCGCCGAAATTCGCAACAGGCCCGGCGGTGTCGCCTTGCAAAATTAACGAATTCAATCAACACCGTCCACCGTTGGGCGCGACGGGTTTGCTTAACGAGAAGGCTCGCGTTACGTCTGCCGTTGACACGTAATACATCGCGTTTGCGATTCTAATCATTCTGTTTAGTTAATGAGCACGGTAGAAGCCACGGAATCGGATGAGTAATCTGTGCACTCTTTCGTATGGAAAAGTAGAGTCAAATTGGGTGCCAAATATGTGTTTTGAAATCTTTGAAATCGTTGACACTATTTAATTTTTTCTTAATGAAATTTTGTATAATTTTAAAGCTACAGTATTTTACACTGTACAACTTTTGCTCAGACAAATCCTGTTAATAACTCCAAATATAAGTAAATCATGTTTCAATCTAATCAAAGGACTGCGCGTGGTAATTAGAATTAATTAAGCCTGTCTGAGCTAGATTGTACGTTCTCAATTGTATGTCCCCGGATAATGCGACTCGATTCTGAGGGATTATTTCGTGAATTGCATTTCTGACGATGTACTTAATTAATTTCTCTCAGGTAGGTCGAGTATCAGACGGAACGAAAGCGGATGATAGGTTCAGTGGACTTTCAAGCTTTCGCTCGATCTATATCGTCGAGCCAAGAAAAATAAATTAACCGATCGTCGTTTCAATAAATCTTCTGACCGTAAAACACGCGTGAACGAGCGCGAAAAGCAAATTTTTTTTTCGCGAACGTTTTACCCTTCCTCTGCAACCAAGTAAAACAACGTCGAAACGATCGCGTTATTCGCGGGCTGGTTCGCGCGCAATTCGTAATTTATAACATTCAGAGGTAGAGGCTGGTTGAAGCAAAATTATGAACCATGGAACGAATATGCATTCATGGTGGTTTTTCGTAGTTTTTCACGGTCAAAGCGAGTTACGCTTATCCTCCGGCCAGAAAATCGACATTTTATTTAATTGCTTTACTGCTTCGGGGCACGACGGTCTTTTATTTACCGCGAATTAAATACGAATTCCCGCATAGGAATCCAATTTTTAATTTTCACCGCTTTATCTGCCCCCTACGCACGCTTTAATGATATACATTCTCGTTTCACGTTTAACGTTCACGTATATTAAATTCGTATAAACGCGTATCGCGTTAACTCGCTGTTTTTATTATGGGGCTGTACAGCCGCTTGTACCTGCAATTTCAATCGGATATTCGACTCGAAACGGTCAACGATTTCGTCGAGAAAGCGAATTTTAATTAGACGAAAGAACATTTTGCTTCTTTGGGTACGTGCGCGCGATAAAATCAGACGGTAACGCAGCTTTTCCGAGTGAGATCTAACGCTCGAAAACTGGAACGCCGTTAATTAACGGCTGAACATTAGATATTCCAATCATAGAGATTGTTAAGCACACTCGACGATCCTACGTGTCGAGTAATTATCGTACGGGGCGCTCGTAGTCGAACCAGCCGAATCCTCGTTCAGTTAGTTACCTCATTATTAGACCTGGTTGATTAAAAAAGGTCATAAATTAACAAGGTAAACCAAAGCATTATACGTACTTTTAATTCAGCAATTTTTAATGTATTGATTACCATGTCATTCATATTTGGGTAACGTTTGAATTTCCATAGAAATTTACCACCCAGAAATATTCAATTATATTCAAAGGAAAACATTTAAGAAAATATTTCACCACGGTAGAAGCACAGTAGAAACCACACCATAAAACATATTAAAGGACCCTAACAAATTCCCATATGCGTACTGAAAACCCTTAAAAACCACATTCGCAAACGTACAGAAACCACACCATAAAACATGTTAATAAACCCGCATGCACATGTGCAACCACATGAAGAAAACCACGTAAAGCACGTGCCAACATACGTCAAATAACATAGCGAATCACTTCATAAAATATATTAGTACATCATGTTGCAAAATGCACTTATGCGTAATGTAGAAATGCATACTAGGACACATGTTAACATATGATGAATTACACCACGAAATTTTCATTATGCTGCAAAATGTTAATGCATCTCAACCATATTTTACATAAAATCTTTCAAAGATTTGATAAATTTAAATGGATTCCAACGAAAGTACATTTTATTACATTCAATTAATTTTTCAAAGTCAATTACTCTCTGCCATTGTCATTTATTACTCCCTTGTCGACATGCTATAAACGGGACACATTACCTCGTTTTTTACATCCGACCCAGGTTTTTTGTTTCGTCAACGACAACTTCATTCCTACAGCTGTTTGAGTCTCTTTTCTGCTTTCCTTTTAGCCATTTTTCTCGTTCTCTTCTCTGCGGCTCTCCTCCCTTTCCTTCCTCGACGGCCTTTATTTGGAACATGATGCAGCTGTCACAAATCAGGTCGAAATTACCAAAGAACTCCCTATTCATTTTTCTTCATCTTTGAAGATCCTCTTATGGATCTTCTCTTTTAACATTTATTGAGAATTTAACTAATAATATTCTTAACCTTAGCGATAATTTCAACCCTTTCGTTATCTAATTCAAATGAAATCATTTTTTTTCTCTAATTGTATTGTACAAATTTTAATTCCTCGCCTCTTATTTTGAAATAATCTTCACTCTAAAAAGCTGCGTATCTCATAGCCTTTGAAATGCAACCCTCCTTTTGAAATTGTGTTGCATTTTGCAGAAATGCATCTATTATGCAGTTTTTTCTAAATACCTTCAGAATAATGGCACGGTGTTAAAGTCTTCGACAATAGTCGGTTTATTCCATGTTAATAGTAGATTTCAATTGAGACGGGATGGGAATAAGGAAGAAAGGAGCAGAGGAAAGGAAGAATAGAAAGATTATCAAGGCTTGATTGACGCTTTCATTGCGCTCGATTCTATGCAACATGCCCGTCGACTGACGTGCACCGGAATGATGTATGAAATCGCGTCTTTTATGTACGCCATTAGTATGCGAAAATGTCGAAATCGATAAAAGGTTTTAACGCTCCATTTCGCTTTTAAGGGTGGCATTTTATAACATTCCAGCCGCTTCCTGAAAGCGGTTATTAAATCAAATTATCCGACCAATTATTGGTTAAAAGGGAGATAGGATTTTCGTCCACGAACAATGTTATACTTTATTTTAACCCTTTGCGGTAGCCAGCTGTATTTCATATTTCGTTTCATTAGATCAACTACGTCCATTCGTGTGGTTTACTTGTATTTCAATGGTTTAATAATAAATCCCACCTTTCTCTGTGATATATGTTTAAATATCATTGAATTAATAATGTGGAATAATATTTTGTAACGTTTATAACAGCTATCAGAATATTTCAGTTTTAAAGAAATGTTATTTTAAAAGGAGATAGAAGGAGAAATTTGACCCATATCTTACTCTATTCATTTTAGTTAAATGAAATCTTGTCGTGTGTTTTCCATTTCTCAACTTTCATACGACTCTGTGTTTATTTTTCTCGTTACCAATAACACACTCGTACTTTTCTTCATTTGCAGTCACTAGATTCCATTCACTTCCTGATTAGACTTATATTTCATATTCATTCTTAATGGGCTTCATTCATACTTTTGCTAATTTCACTTCCTATAATACATACATCACATGTTTCACATTTTTATCATTTACTTTTTCATTGAAGTATAATCATGATAGCTTGTTTATGGACATGGAATGTGAATGTTCTAAAATAAGGAATAAAAGTGTTACAAATTTTCCACATAGCACAAATTCTTTATCGATTCTTATCATTTACAAAGATTCCAATTTACAAGAATGCAATTTCGTTCTCATAGTATGGGAAAATAGTTGACCCAGGGCGTGATTTCATTGACAAAAAGCAGCATGAATGAAATTCAAAGTTCTCGTTGCTGTTTGCATTCAGTGTGCTCGATATCGATTATAGTCGAGGCTGTTTCTGTGTCTTTAACCTTTGCCAACCACGACAGTTTTATTCATGTGTTCAAACTTTCCGCTGCATGGTTCAGGCAGGCCTCTATTTCTGTAAACACATCGTGCTTTACTAGAATCTTGGCTATAAGAGACACTACAATAAGATACCATTGTCTTATCCTCCTATATATGTACAATTAACTATTAATATACACAGACAAAATAGTGTGTCTGATAAAACGGAATCAGGAGAGTAATTTGTTTTTTTTTAACCAATTATCATCATGTAATTAGTGGAGACAGTTATGAGTAATAAAACCTTGGTCAAGATAATTTGCTTGGTAAATAGAATTATCTACAGTGGGTATCTCCCTCTTTATATGTTTGCATTTAATTAGTATCTCTAGTAATGCAGTGGTTGCCTCTTTTTCTAATTATAATATATTAATTAATACCTATTAATTAAGCTTTCGATATCATAGAATCCAAAATTGCACAAACATAGGTTAATAAAAATATTCTTCATAAATTGCGTTAAATTTTTGTTATGGTTAAATTCATTAATATTTATTAATCGTAAGAGAAATTTCTTCAATACTAACAAACCACTTAATCAATGTTTTAAACAATGACAAAGCGTCAGTCTATTTCCTCAGTCGTTCAATAATATTGACAATATGTATTGATCGCCCGAAGGCTTCTCTATAGAGGTGCAATTTTATATTGTACTATCACGATCATTTCCTTCTTCCTAGACGAACTTCACGATCATCGATTTGCTCTTTGGTATCGATGTCGATAACCGTTATCCAACAGTAGCCATCTATCAGACGGCTTTCTTTTTCACCACCTTTTTATCCACGCTTTTATTAAGACGTCGGTTGTTCGATCGGCGAGAAGCCGATCTTATCTGGTCGTTTCTCTTGAGAATCGGTTATACAGACTTGTTAAAAATTGACTGGGTACATAGGTACATTTTCAATACGTAAAGTTACGAGGAGTACGTGCCATTTGAATTGAATCCGTTCATTTTCCTTCTTCCTTTTCCCTCTTTCGTCTTTGTCGGGGACAGTTTAGCCGGACACCAGCCGATAGACTCGCACGGCGCCGTTCTCTTTTATCCTCTCCTTTCTTTCCTCTTGCCTTCGTTCTCGCCTCTTTCTTTCGCTCTCTTTGCCCGTTGCGCGATTAAACGTCACGATAATTTAATATTCATAGGCACGAGAAAGGTTAACGTCCCGTTTCCACGGACAATTAGCACGTGGACACATTGCGATAAACGTGAGACAGTGCTTTTAGGCTTCCAAAGACAAATGGTCAATGGTGACCCCAGACCTATGGAATGTATGCAAGAATGTTTCGCTTAAAATTGGAAAAATAATATCTAAAGTTTAGAAAATTAAATATTTTACAGTGGCAATTAGTAATTTTTTGAAAAGAGATTGGACATTCGGTTTCTCAAACATTTCTCCCAAAATTGATTGACTTATTCGAAGCATTTATTCTGTAGAAAGGAAATCGTGGCACGGAAAACGAATCCTTCATCGAAAGTATTCGAGACACGGATAAGAAGGATTGAATGGATTTTAGTAGCAAGTAATCGTGCCGTGCATGGTGGTTCGACGAATGATCCTCTTTTATAGGATACAGAGATCCTTCCTCGTTATTCCTTCGATTTCGAACGTCTTTCTGTATTTTATTCCTCTGTGAAAGATTCCGATCGAATAAATTCTCAACGACCTACGCGATCTTTCATAGTTCCAATTATAAGATAATTGAAAATTAATTGTTTCCCTAGTTAGTATGATGTTCAAATTTCTCGTGTTAATATTAATTTTAATTCTGACACGGTACGATTTTATCCTACAGTTTTCGACCTACTTTCACTACTTTCAGGCAATTCGTTTCTCTTTTTTCTCGATTTTTAAGGCGAAAAGAGGCAATGAAAAATTGCTAGAATTTGCCTTCTTTGTTACACGAAATTATCATTCCGGAAGCAAGATAGGAATCTGTCAATGGTGTCTCGGCGAGTAGACGCGAATTACGGGTAAACAGGGGAAACGAACGTACGGTACAGGGCGTTTCCGTCGCGACTATTGATTCCTCATTGTCGTACGCGGTGCGAGGGACACGCGAGGCAAACTGCCGCCGTGTGGACATAAAAGGTAAAACCACCTTCCCTCCTCGGCCGTCGTTTTCCAAACAGCTGGCTTTTCCGAACTTTTCCAATCTCTCCGCCTCCCTGAATTTACCTGGCTAACTAAATTTACCTGGCGAACTAAATGTTGCGCTTCAATGGTACGTCGATTTAGTTAAACGCCCGCGAGTTTCACCTTTTTCTTTCTTTTCATCTCCTCTGCCTTTGTGTTTTCTGTAAACTTTCCCTCCGATCAAATGTTATTTCAAACATTTGCAGTTTCATACAGAAATATTTACATTTTTTAGCGTCTAGGTACTGAAGTTTTTCAACTAAAAATTTTCACTATTGGGAAAATAATATCCAGAGGAACAAAATAAAATTTCGTGGAAGGTTGGTTATGATTAAGGTTTGATAAGCTCAGTTGATTAAAATTAAATTCAGCCCATAACATCAGTCCATCGATATAAAATTTGATATTTAAGAAGAGAGAATTACATCGATCGAGTCGGGTCTGTATCGAAATTTATTGTTTCCCCAATCGAATGGTTTTCCACTTAAAGTGGCTGGCTCGAAATTTCCCGATGGCCGGCGTACCGGCTGGAATAATTTATCGAACGAAACGAATGTCTCGACCGCGAGACCGTCGGCGAACTTTAAATCCCAGTAGTAGCTCGCTAAGGAAGATCGATATGAGTTTTTAAGGGACACGCAAACTTCTATTTCGGTGTCGAAACGTGACCGTGCCGTGCCATTTCTTCTTCTTCTTCTCTTATTCTTGGAAATGTACATCCACGAACCGCTTGTGGGACATCCACGGTTTGTCCCAGCATCTGGAAAACCTTCCTACCATATCCGATCACTGGAAATAAACCGAGAGGCTCGACACCCCGTAGCACCACCGAAACTCATCCACCATAATTATGTCTTTTTACGCGCGAGCGTAATTCATTCCTGGCTACACGAGCAGATAATTACAGGTCGCGGTTCCCTCGTCACTTCTCTTCACCGGTTCTCCTCGAAATAAATCATGCCGTTGCTCTGACATTCCTTCTTCTTTTTTATTTTTTTTACATCCAACCACGACCGATTTCTAGAATCGTTTTACGAGCTGTCTGTCGCGAGTTCAACGAAACCGTGTGCTCTGAAAACGCGCGCTCTTTGAATGAAATAAAAGAGGTTTGTCAGCGAATACCTCGCTACAGAAACTCGCCTAAGTAATTATTCTGAATGGTCGAACGTTAACGAGCTTGCGGAAATTCAGCCACTTCGTTGGTCTACTGGTTCGCACCTTAGGCGAAGCTTTTGCGAGTTGTTTTTCTTGGGTGAGATGGTAAATAGGGATAGGGACGAGGATAAACGTGTACTTAGAGATTCAAGTCAATTTTAATATATACGAAAGTTTCATTTCGAGGACGAAATTTGGAATTTGCATGATTTTTTAGTGGGACAGTCACTGGATTTATGCCATAACTTCCAGTTGAAAATTTACCTAAACTCACGTAGATTCTCGAAAACTTACCGTCTTTGGAAAATTTCTTTTTCCCTACAAATACACATGAAAGTAAACTTCTGTTTTCCAAGTATTTCAAGATGCTGATCTACGGTAATTTAATATTTATCATCAGTTGACTTAAAATACCATAGGAGCCTAAATATTTGGCACCTTTGCTCATTCTTCTGAAGGTGATCAAAAGGGTATAGGAAGTTGAAGATAGAACAACGTTAGCTTACGATGCTCCTCTTAAAGAGCATGTTTTTCTTGTATCGAGCACACGAAGGCCGTGGAATCGTTCAGAGACAATAATATCCGTACTACTTGCACTACTAGCGCAAGACCGACCACTGGTCTTGGCGACAGGCCAAAGGTTTCTGTTAAAACTCTGATTCATGCGGTGAAAGTAAAAGTTTTTACTGATTTCTCAAAACAATGCCTTTCTCTGCTTAGATTGTATACTCTCTGGCACAGAAATGTTTTTACACTGTTTATTAGGAAAGAGGAGTTGTCATTCGACTGATCAATATTCAGTAACTATCTAATAGATGATTTGCATTTCTTATTAGAAAGTTTACTTATATATTTTATTGTATATCAACTTCATATATTTTTATAAAATACAAAATCATATTCTTACAGTAAAATTCCATTTATGTGAAAGATATTGGAGGGCAGACGTGCAGATAACTGGGGTTATTCTGATAATAATTCACTGATAATTAGGTAAAAAAGTTCTTCAACACTGATTCCTTAAAAACATGAAATTTTGTATAGATTCATCCCTTCTATTCCATTCTTACACTTATGCTTGTTTATTATTAAAGTATCAGGTTTATTTTAAGACACAAGGATATATATAGAAAGTAAGTTTGAAATCGTTATTACTTCACTTACATCACGATTCATACATGGAAGGAACGACAGAAATATCGTTCGACGTTCCAGGCGTGGTCTATTAACAATTTCTGCGATCCATGTAACAGTGTCGCGTTTCTTTTCTCGCAGAAACAATTTCTCGCGAAGAACGTGCTGTGCATATAACGCGATCGCTTTTGTAATCGTCACACGCATCGTGCCGTATAGACGGCGATCGTTCGTTTCCTATAACCCTTCGAGTATCGACGTGTTTCATATAGCAATCTATAGTCGAGATATTCTTATAAATTTTTAGAATTCCTCCATACTTTTTCCAAGCTACAATTATCAAGAGCGAGTTCAATTATTGAATTCTGATGAAGAAATAATAAATTTAAAGAAATTCATTCTTACATTTTAAGGAATTTTACTCTTTATTTATTTTCTGTCTACGTAGCTTGTTACATAGATAGTGATAATAAAGGGAAAATGTGGGTTAATGACCTAGGGTAATAACAACATTAACAGCATCCATAACATGGCCACTTAGAGCATTGTTATTATGAATGTATCAGCCCAGCTGGGAGGTAAATCAATTTTATTGCGGGGTTGTATTAACATTATCACGAACGAAATTACAATGTTACGTGCCAGGATAGGTTGATGTGAAACACCTGATAATTTCTCAGTGTTAAGAATTTTGTTCAATTTTTCAAATATTTATATTCTACATGAATAAAAGATTTGACAAGGATAAATTATGGAGGTAAAACGATAAAAAAAAAGGTGAATTTCGAAATTATAAACGTGTTTATTTCGGATAAAAGATTCATACAGACAACAAGGGAAGGTAAAAACAGGTATTCCTGTCGAATTGTTACGATTCGAGCAGATGGAGATCCGCTTTCATTTCAGCGCGAGGGAAATTTTCGTTGGGCGTGTCGCATCGACATTTTTACCGGCTAGCTTTTATGGTATCGTTAATCGGAACGTAAAGCAACGTTCTCTTTTAGATCCGCTTTTGCTGATTTCACCGTGGTCCCTCGATGTTTGCGTTCCCTACGATCCTTCAAGCGTTTGAAACGATCGGGTCCACTCGAAATTTGAGACGAGTGAAATTCAATTTCAGCAACTGTGTTCAGTTATTCGAGCGATTTCTTGCAGAGATTCGATTGTTCGAACAGATTCGAAAATGTGGAAGGATTTATTCAATGTTTCACACGGTCATATTTGAAAAACGATTTATTTCTTAAATACTTATTACAAATACAACATTTTTATTCGGTCGAAATGATAATTAAAATGTTCATTAAAATTCATAAGCCGCTGCATCGACGATTCTTCTATCCTTCGCGCAAATCCTCTCGAGCGGACATTTTATAAATCACGCGTTCGAAGCGGAGAACACGCACGCTCGTTCGGGTTATTATTCCCGGCGTTGAAACCGAGGGGGGATTACACTTTTACTCTTTCGTTTCTTTAACATTGAAATTTTTATTTTCCCCTCCGTCGGATCGGCCCGATCGAGTTTATAACAAGGCGGATTTATCGGGGGTTAAATCGCAGGAACGGAATGCTCGAAGGGTGTAAAGATGAAATCAACGTCGGTAGGTCGAGAGCTCGCGGATCTAGATGAAAGATTTTGATAACGGAAATTCGTGATGCAAAGGTCCGCTGTATGGAACCCCCAGCATCGTTTCTGGGATCGTAATCGAATTGTTATCGCTTCGTTTCACCGCGTGCAGTAATTATTTTTAATTTAACCCCGCTACGAATATCGAACAGATGCCCTCTTGACTTCATTCCGTCTCTCTTCTTTTTTCCGTCATGCGCCGATGATTTCGTTTCGAATCATCCTATTGATTGTCGCTCGATGACCATCACGATAATTGCTTCGTTTTACTTTTTTTTCCATTTATGAAATTCTTAACCCTTTAGCTATGGGAGTCTGTATGGGTAGATATTAAATTCTAAAATAAAATAATTCTATTTATAGGAAGGTGTTTATTGTATATTAAATCATGTGTAATTTGAAAGAAAAATTCACACTGGTGTTTATTATAATTTTATTCTTTCGCCTCCATAAATTTCTAATTATGATTACTCATAATTTAATATTAATTTAACAAATTCTGACCAGAAGGTATAAATTTCCAAAGCGAATCGCGGTCCTCCGTAATTGTAATGGCATCGATTGAAATTATTGGATTAATTCAAAACGAGATGCGAGTTATTCAACTTCCCAGACGGGGTATCTTTAGGAACGGGTGACTCCTCTCCAGACTTTATTTCATTTTCCTTTTTTTCTCTCTCTCTCTCTCTCTCTCTCTCAAGTCTCGCGAACTTCTTTCATTACCCGTGATCCGTCCGCATCTAATTCGTATTTCATAGCTGGTCGTATAATTTTCTACGATGCTCTTTTTAATAAATGCGAACGACGAGCCTTTTACGGTAATGCTACGGAGTAAAGGATACCAATTTTTACGATGCACCATCCGGCACGAAGGTAACGTGGCCTAGGCAAAAGGGAACCGGCCCGACCTCGTTATCGTCACGAAAATTCTTCTCAATTTCCGGCGGAGGAAATCGAACGGTCAGACGTGGAAGCAATCTTGCTAACTGAATTCCATCTGTCGATGGACAAAAGCTATCGCGTACCCTGCCGGTATTTCGATGCTCCTGTTTCGACATGTTTCTAGGTCAGTTGACTCGAAAACTAGTTCGCGTTCTGGGTCGGGTCCACCGTTTGTCTAAGTTTCGAATGCTAGGCTACGATATCGTTGAAAGTCAAACTCGAATGAACTTCTCTCACACGAAGGCGCGGGGGCGTAGCCGAAGTTTTAACCGGTGTGTACCATCTGTGATATGAGAATTGGTTACCGGTGCCAGAGGACAACGCCGTGACAACGAGAAAGTTACGGACGACTGAACGGAGATAATTGTTGTTTGCTAAATTCCAGCCTGATATCTTTGTAACGGAACTTCTACACCCTCTACTCCACGTTATGATTCCATTAATTGAGCCCCCGTGGACGGGGTAAACAGTAGAAGGACGCTTATTGATTTATTTCATCCTCTTCGTCCGTGTCTGCTCTTCTTTAAAAGGTTTTGCTTTCAATAAGGAAAGCTTACCGGTAATTCTTTTCTGATTTTAGAGAAATTCGAAAATGATATTTTTCTTTATCAGCTATTGGATTCCTTTTTCTTTTTGATGAATTTTATTTTTCTGAAAGTCGGACTTGAAGAGAGGATTCCATATGGCTCGTGTCAAGATACAACGCGAACTATCCTTTTGTCCTTGGAGTTCCTTTGTACCGATACTTCGGTACCTGGATACTTGCGTAGCAAGGACCGAACCAGGAGAATTCCGCGTCTCGGAATTATATGGCGAAACGGCAACGGCGAGTTGTTCTCAGGGCTGTAATACCTTTTACCATACTGTCTGTCAGCCTGGAGATTGCTCTTTACGTTAGAAAGATACTGCACGCACTGTTCCTCGTAATCCGTGACGCCTGTTGCAGCTAAATGAAACGCGTTTAATCCAACGACATCCACAAGAACACGTTGTTACGTGAAGCTTACTATTGTTTTCGTCGTTCTTCGTTCTCTTATTCAGGAATTTTTCAACCATCTCATACAAAATTTTAATTTTTAATCGATTATGGTTATAGATGTTCGTAGAGTAGAGGAGATTTTATTTGGAAATTTGTAAAATTTGTTTTGGAAAATGAATTTTAATTCTTTCAAATAGATTATAACAGAATTCTTCAAAGACAATTCGTGTCGTTTGAACTAGAATCGAAAGTTATAGATCGATTGAACTCTGATCATGTGCATACAAATCGCGAAGAGTATCTCCAAGCCTCGATAATAAATCGATTCGATCCACTTAAGAGTGATGGGCGTGATTAATGCTGGCTAGCACTTATCGTGAAAGCGTAGAACAGTTTTCATCATCATTATACGCGTTGCTATCTTTTTTTTTCCTTTCTTACGTCGATGCCGTTCGAACGTGCTCTAATTTCGTATCCCCTTTCGCTACCGCGAAACATTCAAATGTATTCTCGATTTAACACGATTATTCGTTTCACCTGTTTTTTGTCTGGCGAGCAATTTCAATAGTAACACGTGGCTACCGGTATCACGCGTTTGATACGTTTCTTAATCGAAAACGTGTTACGACATTTATAATATGTTTTTACGTGTGTGCGCGGTTTTCACGTAAGAGGATTTTGAACGGGTGATCAAAGAAGCCTTTTTATGGAAAACCGGTTGGAAAACAAGGAAAGTATACCGGTGCGCATTTTATACAAAGCCACTCCGTTATTACAGCGGTGTCGATGGAGAGTACCCGTCTGTTTTATTTGCAAGTACAGCCCTGGTTCTCCTTGCCAGCAGCCTTGCCCGAACCGGCCAACGACCGTATCTCTCTTACCTATCCTGTAGCGACCCGTCTCTTTCTCTGTCTCTTTTACGCTCCTTTCTCTTTCGTCGGCCAACCTCCGCTCTTCCACCAGGTCCCTTTGATCCGTTGTACAGGTAGGCTCACGTGAAACGCGTATAAAGCTCCTTGGACACTTTAAACGAGCCTTTTTGGCGCGCCACTGTGTTCACTAGGGGACATTTTTGCACCTTTCCTCGCGAATGGGACCATGCCCGTTTCGAGTAGCTTTCTCATATTCCTCGTGCGCAATTACACCGTGTATTCCTCGCTCTTTCGAAGGAATTTTGTTTTTATTCCTTCCACATTGCAATTTCATGATTGCTTCTTTCTATATTTTTTAGAGAAGCCTAAATTAGGCTCTTCCTAGGTTCTATATAGGTTTTCATTAAACTTTTCTTAAACTTTCTCTAGGCTTCCCCTAAGCTTTCCCTAGGTTCTCCTTAAATTCTCTCAAGATCCAAAGTAAATTAAGTTATTTTAGTGTGGAATATTAATTGACTTTCTCGACACTCTAATAATTAAAGCTTGGAAACTGAAAGTAAATGACAGTTGTAAGGACTGGTGCAATATGGAAGATATTTGTGTACAGATGTTTTGAAGTAAGAAGGGATATACTGGTATATCAGAATATTGATGTATGGTAAATCAAAGAGCGAACTAGCTGGTCCAGCTTTCATTCAGCCGGTGAATGTAGGCGGCGCACGCCTATCCTATCTTATCAGACGCAACGACCGAAACGGATGTTACGATAATGGTACACTTGGAGTATGCTCGTAGCAGCACGGGGACGATCGTTGGTATTAAAAAACGAAAATACTTGACGATAAATGAGCGAGAGAGGAAACGCGAAATTACACGATTCACCATCGATTATCGCCTTAATCGCAAACAACAACTATACTTTAGACATGCACCAGGTTGTTTAAATCTTATTTATTTGAACTTTTAGCGTAGATAAATAAAATTGCTACTCCTAGTGTTTCGTAATGATCACGGTATACCTTGTTCGCGTGCCCAATAAATGCAATTCATTTTGCGCGGTCAATTACCCAGATAATTCAACGGTATTCATATCGAGAGGGTAATTAATGGTTCCGATATGTAAAAGAGGGTTGCGTTTAATCGTGAAATAAATCGATTGGCAGTTGTTACTAAAATTCGGATTCAAATTTCAATTTTAAATACGTGGACTATATCCCCTCCCCTTATTGCGCCACCGATTTTAACTATTCGAAGTGGTACAACCCTAGTGAGTTCTCTGACCGGTGAAAGAAGGAAGAGAGAGCGAGACAAGCGTAGGAAGGAAAGCTCGACGAAAAGCGATATTCCTTCTCTTCACGCGCGAGCGAGCCGACAAAGTTGCTCGATGTCCAGCGGAGGGCTGCCTTCGTATACGCTTCTTCGTGTTGAAGGATGTATCGCATTACACGTCCGTATCGCGTAACACCTCGATCTACAAAGGAGAACAACTCGCGGACTGGAACGAGTCGCTCCGTTTTCTACAGCTCGTTGTATGCCCGATCTCTCGACGAGGCTGGATCAGGATGTATCGACTCGCGCTTCTCCGGTGGCGCGCGTTTACCTGTATCCTCGCTGACTTGAAACGAGAATGGGAGAGCGCGGGCGGATCACTGCCTACGGTATGCATACCGTCGAAGCCTCCGAGCTTTCTCTCGCGAACGAATGAAAAATACGTGAGAACGAGCGTCGCGTCGAGAGGAAATCGCAATTACTTGCTCTCGCTTTCGGTGAAACTCGTCACGCTGCATCGGTACACTGCTTACGAAATTATTTCGTTTCTTCTTCAGGTTCATTGCTATCTGTGATAAAGAAAAGAGAGATGGGTGGGGGGGTCGGGAAAGGAGAAAAGGTACGATCGCGTTCTAGTTTCTCCGTTGCATCGGACCTATGGCAAATCTCACGATCACCCAACGAAAGAAAAAAGATAACGGCAATAGCCTTCGTGCCAGACAGTATAGTGTTTCGCGACTTCGTGGTCACGCGACACCCCTCTGAACCACGAAGGCAGCGTGGTGTCGGATAAGCGTTCGACTGGCGCATGCTTGATCGGACGTGTTCGTACAAGTCCGTGCCACGTCGTGTAGGTTCGTGCTTTCTCGGTGTTACTCGGCCGTTCTCGAGTCGACCGGATGGCTCTCTCCAGCGCGCTGAATCACAGTCTGGGTCAGTTCGCCGAATGATCGTCGCTCCAAAAGGGAGGACGCGTGCGCGTGTCGTGTTCTGTGATCACATGAGTGGAGAGCTGTTCGATACGATTTTGTGACTAGGAAGATCAGTGTGTTGAAAATAGTGTTAGTGATACGAGGGGAAAAATACAATTCCGAATTGCGGTCAGAGAGGATAATGTTCAAGCGCATCGCCGTGAAGGCTGTCGAGGTTGCACGGAGCGAGACGAAGCTCATCGAGGAGAGTAGGAACGCGTGACAGGTAAAACATAACCTCAATTTCACGGAGTGAAAAAGGAACGAGGGCGAGTTTTCGACGCGATACCACTGCTCCTTTGTTCGTGACGCTTTTCCTTGGAAATTTCTCTTTCTCCACTATCTCATAGCAGTTATACGAGCACATTTGATAAACTCGTTCTCTCGGGCGGCGTAAACGAGCCATGCAACGATACGTTACTCTGAGCGATTTAAAAACGGTGCTGCACGAAATTACATACTTTCGATTACACGCGTGACTCGTTTTACGGCTGGCAAGGGAGAAACCTTCCGAACTCATTCGATTATCATCTGTGCTCTGAAAAAGAAACATTCGAAATAAGCATCGACATTTTATTTAATTTTCGAATGATAAAACTTCACGTGACCTTCTCGGACAGCGTTCTATCCTTGTCGTGAAGTGGCGCTTCCGTTTGCTCCGGCAACAAGAATGTTCAAGCGTATTATCATTGTGCGTGAGTGTATTTCTCGTTTGTCCACCACGCCTTGAAATCTCTTCAGCTTTTGATTTCGCGCAGCGAATGGAAATTTATGATGATCCAACGAAATACTTCTTATATTATTCAGCAGATTTCTAGACGCTGATGGATTACGATTTTTTTTTCTTCAATGTCAATTATCGAGATCGTTTCGGTATGAGTAATTACAAAACCAGCTTTGTGGTAATTATTACCCTCCTCATGCTTTGATAATGTGTTCTCATTTCTTTCTTTAATTATTTATTTTATTTCTTAAAATTAAAATTACCAGAGTGCTCAGGATGGCAGGTTTCAAATTTTTTATTTTAAATTAAAAATAGAATTCATTAGTTTTTTTAAATTATCAATCGAATATAACTATTTATTCATTTTGTTATTCTATTTTTAATTTAAAATTCAGTGAACTTATATTGAACGTCGGTGATTCCGTTGTTAATTTGCTAGGTCAGCGTGAATAAACATAAGATAATTCCGAGAAGTGTTTACGTGTAGGTGCCCTCTGTCCTGGGAATTTCAAGCTTTGTTATCTGTGCTCGCGTCAAATTACTCCGATTAGTCGTATATTCGAAAAATTATATAAAATTCCCATCTTCCTTCGCTTTTCGTGAAAAACGCAGTCGTTTGTAAATACAGGAATTACAATGATAATCCGTGGACAACGATCGATGTGTTAGTCGTTTCTCTCGTGTCGCCTTCTCAGACGTTATAGTCGCGTTCCACGGTGAACCCGTCTATCAGAGAGCTTAAGAAATTAGCATAAATATTCGTACTTTGCCGCACACATTTATTATACTCGTGCCGGTGTGTGTTTCACGCTTGTGCAAATTGAAAAGAGATAATAGGCTCGATATAATGCCATAAATACATTTATCTGGATTTATATCGCCACTTAAATGCAAAGGCGAAGTTGGAAATAACTCTTCGATTAACGTGTTTCATATTTCTGGAGATTGTATAACACTATTTCTGGAATTAATTAGTTTAGTCTTATGACGTCATCGTGGATTGATATTAAATTCTTAGAAGTTTCTCAAGCATATTCCTCGAAATTTATTATAATTTATGAAGTCTATGTAGAATAAATAATAACTTTCTACTATTTTAAATTGAAATTAGTTAGTCAGTTCAATGCATCATAAAAAATTGTCTTATCTTACATTCGTAGTATAAGATCATTTATGATAACAGCAATTTCAAATTACCAGAGAAATAGCAAGAAGTTTTAGAAAGAGCAAGATGACTATGTTCAGAGTTAAAATCAACAAATTTTATTTTTATCTTTGAAAATAGCACGAACTTTCTAAGCGGTCTAATGGATCAAGATTTTTTGAAACTATGAGAAATTGTTGCTTTGCTAGTTTCTGCTAAAGAATGTCGAAAATGTCTTAAGTAAATATTGACCGAAGAGTCGCTAATGCTCGGGTAATAAAATGAACCTTGTAAGCCAGTTAGAACACGGTCCTCAAACACCATCCTCACGGTTAAAATATCCTAGGTATCATTATCCGTGTGTGTAATCTTAAACGGCGATGAATTATCGAGCGGCTACTGTAGCTCCCCAAATAATCAATGAAACCATACCAGACGGCGCTTTTAGGCGCCTATGAGATAGAAGCACAGAAAAAATACGCTCGTCAATGAATGTATATCTGTATCGCGTAAACGAATGAAGTGCGAGAAAAAAACTCACACACCACGGTTCTTCCTCGGAGCGCCGAGCAGTCATGTAACCTGAGACGACCATAAACTGGACAAACTGGTTAGTTGCCAATACTTTTGCCATCAACCCCGTGTTTAACTCGATATCTTAAGAGTTCATCCGTACAGCCGGCTTGAAATCTTATGACAACATATGTATCGAACGAAGAGCCGAAAGTATGAATGGGCTAATCAATTTGCAGACACAATCGCGACATATTCCTGGTAACATCGTGTTCGTATAAAGTTTCAATCGCAAAGCGAACGATACGTTGGCCGCAAAACGTTCGTGAATAGAGAAATATCGTTCTATTTGCCTGGATAATCGAACTCCAGTCGCGAATCCTATCGAAGGTGGAATTGATAGAGACGACAAAAGCACGGTATTTCCTGCTACGCGGAGAAACTCTGTTGCAAACGAGAATGTCGGGATGCAACGAATTAACCTTTTTTGCAATTGAACGTCCATTCTGAATTGGACAGTGTTTTTATGCGGAGTTATTTCACGTTTCAATGAACATTTCTTGGATTTTTGTTTGATAACGGTATGAGGTTTTATGGTCTCTGAAGTGGAGATTGTTATATCAGGAGACAGGTGTAGAGTTAAATAGATTTTGCTAATAAAGAATGTTATAAACAAGATTGTAAGTAAGGTGTGGTTAATTTCTCTTTTTAATCTTTCATTGCTTTATGTTACATAAGATAATTTTATAAATTTTGAACATGAGAAAACATTTTCTATTTTCTTTTTTTCAAAGTTAAAAAGGAAATTATGCAACAAAGCATTTTTAGATTAATGCTAATTCATAATTTGTTTTGTGATTCAGGATTGTTTAGAATATTTTCTTGATTCGTAACGTTTTAATTATGACTCATTTTCAGTAAAATTCGCGACGTTTACTGCACGAGCAAATATCACCGAGACACGTGCACGGTACACGGTACACAGTTGAATGAATCTTGTGCAAACAGCCACGTGGATGATCATTGTGCGAATGATTCAGTGACTAGCCATTCGTGCAAGGTCCCAGTTCATTTCTTCCACGATATGCGTTTGCGTGCACGCCTCGAACATTGCTGACTTTTGATTTTCGTTGTCTCCTTTTCATTCGCTGTACTGCGTTCTTATCGTCCTCAACCGTGCAAGTTTTCTTATCGAACAAATTCGTGGAAAATAGAATCATACGCAAGAATATAATAATTCTAAATTTAAATGTATCAATTTTAAACGAATTTCATATATTTGAAGAATAATTTTTAAAGGAAAATTAAAATAAAATTGGAATTCTCTACATGGTCCGCCGTCCAAGGGTTAATATCTCAATTCTGTACGCGTGATATATACATACGTGATTCCATGCGAATTTACGCAATTCTACAATTATTGTTGCCGGTGAATAACAAGGAAGAAGTAAGCGTCGAGTTATTTATTTCCTCGTTTCTCTTTGCAATCGGTTTTCCGATAAGCCGCTCTTTATTTCGTATAATTTACAGTAATTTGAATACAAAACGTTAATCCATTTTTAATGGAGTGTGTCCTTAATAGCTGGTCGGGATTTTAATAGTTGCGTTAATTGTCCTACTATTTTAGTTGAACCACCGACCAACGTTTACTCGAATAAACTGACCGTCATTATTTCAAGCATTGCCCGGCCTCCTCTATAAATTACCGTCACTCCTTTTTTTTCTACTTTAAGTTCCCCGTTTCGCTCCATCGAATTTCGATATTAACGAGCCACGGGCACGATTTAATCGCTCCCTAAAGGTAATGATAACGAGTGTCGCGAACGTTAAGAAAAAGCGAACGTTTCGTCGTTTAGATCTGCGAGCATTGCTTATCAATTCCTTCGGTATTTGATTCGTGTATTTTTTTCCTTTCAAAGATACCTGTGTATGAATACATATCACGAGAATGGCATTCCAAAACAACGAGAATGGTATACGAACGATCAGTCGATGTTTTCCATGCTAAGATCGATCGATGGATGCGACAACTATCTATTAATAGACGATTGATGATGATCGTGAAATTCCAACAAACTTTCAGTTGCGTTAATTCTCCATAAGTATCCGGACACTTAGTAAATTTCAAGCGATAATACGTAAATTACATTGAATCGTGGACGTTTCTCAATGAAATCCATTTTCTCTTTCTTCTTATGGAGTTGGCGATTTGCCAGAAGTTTATTGAATGCATTAAATTCCTTGATTCCTTTACGTATCCGCAAAGTTTAGATATCACTGATTCGACTAATGATAGTAGACTGTCTATTTATTTTTTTTTTATCATTTTCGTTGTAATTTTATTTTAACACTCTTCTGCATTGTTAATTTTTAAAATAATTTTTATACAAAAATTTCACAGCAGGTGTACAGAGTTTCCCAGACTTTTCCTCATATTATGCGAACATATTCCACGTTAGCTATAAAAGGTTTCAAGTATACAAACCGTCTTTGTTTCGCCCGGTACGTAGAAAAGCATACCGATAGGCTTTCCTGCGATGGCGTGTGGTTTCTTCCTCGAACCTTACCCTTTTCGAGGGCCGTTTTCAACGGAACAGAGACGTTTTCTCCTTTGTCCCGTTCGCGATTGACGCGCAGGTTGCGCCGGGAACGCGTCAAGTCGAATGGAAGTGCGAAGTCAAATTAGCTTTTGTCGAGGGCGAGGAACGTTCTTACAGCCTGGTCCCTTTACCGACCATGGGATCTTTTTCCTGTCATTACGGTACTCTTTGTCTTTCTTCGTGGAACTCGTTTCGGACCTCCGATCCTCTTTCAACTCGCAGGTATGTTGCCTCGAAACGATCGCGTTTTCTGTTCGGTTTTGTTCTCCGCCACGAAAGCGAGGTACCTTCCTTCGAACGGTTCCATTTTTCGAGAGGAATCTCAAAACTTTTCACGCGTCACGCTCGTCTTCGGGATTCCTAAGGATCGAGGGTAATCGAGGCGGAAAGCGGTCGTTCTCGTATGCAACGCGCGAAGCGTGCAGTTTTCGTCGAAGCCTTTCCTCGCGTGCTCCTCGCCGCTTGATCCCAACGTGTATCTGTTGAAAAAGCGTTATCGCCGGGGATCGTCCGGGGAAAATTGCGTAATTTTCTCGATGGCGTACCGTTACGTACACCGTAAGCGACGATATTCCTTCTCGATATTCGGATCATACATATTCATCGGCGGGAAGCGACGCGCGGAAACGATGCACTTTTCTCGCGAAGAAAACAAGAGGAACTCGAGAGTATACGGTATCACGACTTTTTCGCGTGTCGAGGGGTCATTCTGATAATTAGGCTTTTGCAAATTTTGCAAAAAACTAGTTTACCTTTTATAGCCTCTTATATCTAAGCGACCATTTTGTTGAAAGTTGCATCACACAGCATTTTTATTATATCTATTATCTATAATTTTAATTAAGGGCCATCCTAATGTGGTTGAACTTGAAATTCAAATTTTCAAATTTGAATTTCTAATTAGCTACCTTACATCATTAGTATAATATATTACTGCTATTTTCAATGTGTCTTCTCTTTTCATTTGCTAATTATACAATTATACGAAATAAGAGGCGCCAGTCAGCATGACCCCTATGGCAGTCGACGCGTTTACTCGTCATCCCCGTTGAACAGGTTAATCAAGCATGGTGTCACCTGCGGGATATTTGTCCTCCGTAGTCGTACATAGGTGTTTTCCCATAGGCAACATTGGGCATACGTTTCATCCTCCGCTGACAAGTTTACCCCGGGTGATAAAAAGGCTGTGGCTACAGCGAGCAAATTGCAGGAGGACGGAATGTCAGAGGTGTTCGTTGTTGGAAATTTCGTCGTGGAATGACCTGGCTTCCTTTCTCCTGGATCCACGTGGATCCTCGAATAAAGGAATCGACCAGCTGTAAAACGGCGAACCGTTATTACGAGGGGGAAGAACCGTCCGCTATATACTGGCCAACCTTATAACGTGTAACTCAGTCCGCGACACCCTTCGTTTTCCTTCCCTTTTTCGCCCAGTTTTCTTCCCATTCCTTTCGTCGCGGACCAACGTCGCCGGCATGGGGATAATTGCTGCGAAAGATCAAACGGGCAAAAATGATTTCACCTTTGAACGAAATAATGGGCTTCCACCGATCAATTTTTCTTTGCCTCTTTGAGCTGGAACACCGAGTTGCTCGAGATTAAAGTGGCGACCAATGGACAGAGAGTTGAACTTTTATGGTGTTAATGGTGGTTGAGGGTCGTTGATGGTTTTTCTTCTTGATGTCCTCTCGCGATCTTATTTTTTCGATAAACTCGATAATAAATTAATTTGTGAACCCTTGCTGATTCAGGATATTTCTTTGATATTTTTAGGAAGGGATTCTTTGGAGATGAAAATTATTACTGTAAACTGAAAATAGTAATTCTATCCGAGTGATGTGCTCTTTATTCATTTTCCGACGTATCTATGATATTTTTCGTGATGTCTTTTGTCCCGTGACGAGTTTTTTGAAAGAAACAAAGCGAAGAAAGAGAGCTCTTTGAGTACATCCGAATAAAACGAATTACAATTATTTTGGAGTGAAAACTAGGAGGTACGAGGCTGGATAGTGTTACGATAAAAGCACGAAAAAATATGGTTTTTCGTTTCTTTTTTCCGTCCTTCCCTCTTTTCCCTTGATACACGGGAAAGAAAGAAACGGCATTCTCTACATTTTTTGAGCCGTTCCTCGCGACTTTCATTTTATTTCTCCGTCTCTCTTTCACTAAACCATGGGCTGCCTTTGAGCATTCTACGTGTGCTTCTGCTTCGAAGAAAATAATCCGACGGACGTCTGAAAAAAATAATTTTCCGCGCCGACTACGGCGCAACTGCACGCACAACATTGTTCCCAGGATTTAATTTCTGCCCAAAGAAACGACGCGAAAATCATTTTTTATTTTTACCCCTCGTCGCGGAACTCGGAACGTCCTTTTCCTCTGTGTCTGCTGTTACTCTTATTTTCTCTTCGTTCGTTCGTTAGACAATTTTGGTACGTGAGTAAGAACATTTTTACCATTTGCAAAATTGAACCAGGATGGTCAAAGAGAAGCCACGTTAATGTTCAGAGTGTGGTAATTCGTGGTAGTTCCAGGTTACACACATCATTATCCATTGTGTGTTTTACACTGATTATCTTGTTAAAAAATAATAATTAATTTTTTCTCTGAGACATTGGGTAAAGGTGGTTATTTATTTGAACTAAAAATTTCTATTTTACATTTGGTTGTTATTTTACTTTATTTTGTGAAGAATAGTTTTCAATTGATAGTGAAGATTTAATTACACTATTTACGATACTCCAAAGTTTTCCTGAGTCCTCATCAACATCTCTGGTCTGTTTTTCGCGGTAAATGCAGCAACGAGATCATCCGGATTACCTTGATGCTCGGGTTACCTGGCACGTAATAAAATATTCTTCCGAGGACTCGATACCGAGTTATTTGTGATAATCTCTGTGGTTAGTGAACGCGTAATTAGAACCATCCGCTACCATCGACTATAGATCCATGTAATTGTTGCTCTCGTGGTGTCATCACCGTGTTAGTCTCACTGATTATCCTGGATAGATGTTAGATGGTTAACTGATCGATATACCCATGCTGTATACGAGTTTTTCTTATCACGTAATATCGGATACCCGCACATCCCTAATTTAAAATTTTTACATTTATCATTACACTGGAAGTCGCACGCTCTCTCCAAAACATTTAGGTAAACATTTTTTGCGCTTCCAAACTTTAATTAACTAATTATTTACAATAGCTTGTAAGATTCCATGCGATCTTTGTCGAGTCATTCTTTCACGCTTCCCTGTGAATTGTTTCGTTTACGAGCGTTAGGTAAAGGAGTTTTGTCATCGCGTTAAAAGCTTCCATCCATTCTGTATTTTAACTGCGTCAATTGTTCAATGCTATGCGATGACTAATCATCAGATTAGTTTCTTAATGCCGCTCGAAGGCAAGCATTTGATGACAACTTGCTATTTAACAGATCCTGAGAAAAAAACAAGTTGTCTCGTTAGAGAAACGATATAAAGAGATTTTGTTTGAAAGGTTCCGACAAAATTCTACTCACTGAAAATCACTGGTTAGACATGATTAAGTGGCGTGTAGATTATTACGCTACGCAACAAGATTAATGTTTTAGTGTTTTGTAACGTGACAGTATTATCTAGCAAAGTATTGTTCCTCGGTTTATGAAACAGGAATTTAAGTGACACATTTCTGATATTGCAATAAAAGTTTTACGTACAGCTTTTATTTCTACAAGTGCAATAAAATGATTTGGTTGATGTTTGATTAATTCAATTCACAGATAATAATATATCTTTGTCAGGTGATAAGCTATTTTAAATAAGCAATTAATCAGATAGCAAAGATTTCGTTCTGTCAAACACGAAATACCTGGTGATCTAATATGCAATATTTTAGGTTTCTCTTATGACGGTTGAGACGTTGGTTAATCGATTCTCAATCAATTAAATCTCGAGCAATTACTCTGGTACGCGTTAGATCTGATTTAATTGCGATCAGCGCATGATACGTAACGATCTTGTAGTCGTTCATTGTTCCTGGTGCTTAGAGCACATTGCATGGGCTTCGTATTGCGATCCCGATCATTCACGGAAAGAATCGCGTGTCGTTGTTTCTCGTCACGCGGGAACGATCAAGCGGAAGTCGCTGTAAAGCCGATATAAGGCCAGTGGGACGCAGGAAGCGAACGAAAATACCTGACGTCGCATGTTCTGATTTCAAACTAGACGATACCGTTTCTTCCTTTTATCTGTCGAGTTTCCTTTGTTTCTGCGATTGAACTGAGTTTTATTATCCCATAATCGATAAGATAGGGCTTATGGAGAAGGTGGTAATATGGCATCCCAGTTTTGTATTAGTTTTTAAAATTTGTTTCATAATTTAGATATTGCATTTTTCTAGATTTTAGGAGAGAAGCTTAGAATCTTAGAATTTAGGAATTTTTGAATATTGGAATTTGAGAATCTTAAAACTCTAGATACTTAGAATCTTAAAATTCTACATTTTGGGAAGGACCAGACATACTCAGATTTACCCAAGCCATAATACCACCCTCTCTCCTATACATTATCCCATTTACAAATAAAATTTTTAATTTATGCCAAATTGTTCGCTAACCAAGCATTATCTTCGCGAAAAGGTTAATCCTTCGGTAGGAAGTTGTCCTATCTCGCGCATACAATGTGTTAATATATTTCCTCGGTTATTAGAACCCTTCCAGGTCGGTGGCCGTTCACGAAACGTCGAGCGATTTATGTTTATAAACGATGCCACCGTTCATTGTTGGCCGATTGTTCGGCCGGTGATTAATCGATTTCGTTGGAGCAAGTGCGGCCGGTGTCTCCGTTTTAAAAAGAGATTTATTAGCGGCGCGACATAAACGGCGATTATGACTTCCATACGTGTACGTCGATTAATCACTTTACCTTGCCTTTTGCTCGGGGTAACCGCTTAAGAAGTCGGGTTCTCGAATTAACGCCGATTACGAAAGTCGCGCGTGTTCGCAATCGATGCTTACGATTAGCCGAGGCGATTGATACCAGGTATTTATCAAACGATAACAGCCACGAATTCGACTCCTTGCCATTCGATCGAACCTATTGTCGACGGTGAGAAGCATTGAGAAACACTCGAGGCTGACTTGCGAACCGGCTGTTTAGTAAATGGAGATTCGAGGAATGCGGAATAGCTTGGTGGGTGGCTTTCGCTGCGTTTCTATGTACCTGTTTATACGCTAGGGTGAGTGTTCTTGGCCTGTGAACGAACAATGGACGCTGGGTGGAGTCTGGGACTCGGAGGGTGCTGCTAAGGGAGTTGCACAGAGCGATCCGATCGTTTGAAAAAAAAAGAATTCTGTGCAACGTTTGAAAATATACTTTGAAGTATTTTATAATTAAAACTCATAATTAGAATCAGAGATTTTTTTCGGTCGTTGATACGTTGATACAATACTGATAAGTTGCATGCATCATGGATGTGATGTATAGTGCAAGAGTTAAATTTGATCATTTTATTTGCCAAATTATCCTGAAAAATTATCAGGAATGTATAGCTGATGTCTGAATTAAAAGCAAGCAAGCAACGTTCCATTAATTCGTACGAGTGGTTGGGATCGCGTGTCTTCGGTCGAATTTGTTGAAAATTGTCCGTGGCATGGCCAGTAACGCGGCACATTATCATAACCGCCGTTTGCCGGTGTAATTTTCAATTTTAACCGGAGCTTCTTGTACCACCCCTAACCGAGCGTATCCTCTCGCGCACGGACCATCACAGTCGGCTTTTTATCGGTGGTTTCCGAGGTTATTTCTTTGCCAGGATCCGGTGGATTAGGGAAAGCAATCTGTACGCCAGGCAGAGCAAGCTAACGACTTATTTTCGAGGCGAGCTCGTGATCGACGATTCGAGTTGCATCGAGGGAGGCGATCGAACGCGTTCGCGCGAGATAATCGAAAGCAAGGGGGTGTTGAATTTTATTTGTCGTGTAATTAGCGTGAACCCGGGGCCGGTATTACGAGCGTGTTGATAATATCGCTTCTTTCCGTTCGTTGCGAAAGAACGAACACTTTATTGTCACGCTAATTCGCTCGTGAACACGATTTTTTAATTGGGGTAAACCAGGCTGATCGACCGATAGGGGTGCGCGATAATTGGAGAGGATAATTCTCTCAATCTTTCTCATCTCTACTTGTTATCATTATTCAAGTTGCATGGGACTTTTTTTCTGGGGTGGCCTAAGCCCCTTGCAAATTTCGGGATTCTGAAATTTTAGAATTTTAGAATCATAGAATTTTAAAATTTTGGTAATCTAGAATTTGAAGCTTGGAATTCTGAAATTTTCGAATCAAGCCCACCCCATTGACTATATATCTTAACATCACTAATTTCCAACTTATTCATATCATTTTCTGCCTGATCGCGTTTTAACGCAACTTGATGGAGAATCATAGTAAGATAACGATAAAGAATCATTAGTAAGAATTAACGGGTAACCGGGAACCGATTAAGGAAATAATATTGGCCGATTACGTTCGTGGAGACCGGTTAACAGATTGCATCTCGGGCGTCTGGAACACGAGTCGCGTTGCTGGAGAACGTTTTGCATAAAACTGTGAGAGGATGTCTCGGCTTGCTTTACCTTGAGAGTTGTGTTATATCGCGCGACTTCCACTCTGTGGTTAGTCAAACCTCCACTTACGTGGACTCGTTTTTACTAACGTCGAAGAAACTCCAGGAATAAAAGATACAAAGTTGTTACAGCGTAATTTCGTTAGCGATTCTAAGCGAAAATTATGAACAACTGTGATCACTTTGTCGAAGTTGTGCTTGGAAAAAAAAACCTTGAGACATTATTTGCATGTAATCTTTAATGAAAGGTATTCTGAAGCCTCGATCCTCTAATAACGCGTGTTTGCTTGAGACATCGCTTTGAGAAAGGAACTTTAAGGAATGCAAATAGTAACCATTGAAAATGACGTATCATTCTAAGGAATGTTTCAAAAGTCATCAAGATACTCCTTTAAGTTTTGGAGTGTTGAAAGCTGCCCACGTCAGTTATAAATTTAGATACGATTCATACGTTTGGAGATGAAAAATTGAGCTGTGTAATTAATTTAGCCTTATGCAAACATTGAAATAGCAAGCATGTAAATTTAAAAAAAAGAAATTAATAATAGGTTTGCCTCACAAGTTAAAGTCCTTGAATTTCCATAAAAAATTAATTTTTTTTGATTTCAAAAATCATTATCAATGTAAAGATTAAGCATCACTTTCTCGGAAAGAATTTAAGGCGTCCGCGTGGGTTGCTAAAATTTTCAAGTAAAAGATTCCGTCAACCACGCAATATCTGTACATTCCAGAGGCGTGTGACTAACGCAAACGGACCGCAATAGCCAAGTATGATAATTAATATAGAAAGGCGGGGACCGGTTGATCGGGCGAAACCAAACAGACCTCCTCATCTGGTCTCTCGGTCTGCCATTTTGCCCCCGTTCCGTACACCTTGAAGCTTCTTTTTCTTCCTCTTCTCTTTCGTGGCTACTCTCGAACGACCTTGCGATCTGGATGGCTGGACTGAAATATCGCCCGTCCAGAACCCGGATCACATTCCTGCGAAACGATTTCGTAAGAATGCGTTTCTTCGAGGGGCCAACCGATTGTCCAGGTATTCGTAGAATTAAATCGTTTCGAAGTATTCACGGTGTGTCGCGGAAACAGTGAACCGATATCCGGTTAGGGCTGAGTACCATTTTCCTGGTGATAGCGAATTTTGTAACATGGAGAGTCTGATAAAATTTCATGACAGAAAAGTGACACGAAATAGCACTTATGATACATCAAATTAAAGCTTAAAGTTTCGTGAAAATAACTACATAAAGATTTTGTTGATATTCTTAACACAAAATGGCTGGTGCTTGGTTGAATCAACCAATGTACAATTTATCCAAATGATTCTTCCAACGAAGGATCAGCCATTTTGTAGAAAGAATTTTGATGAACCCTTTATACAACAATTTTTCTTAAATTTTAAGCTTCAAAATGATATACCATAAGTGCCATTCCATGATACTTTTATGTCATCAAATTAAAAATTCACAATTTGATATGCAAAAGCAAAAAGAAATCCTAAAAGGAATGTGAATGGATGCTGTGTCGTTGAACCGGAAGCCAGACAATCGGGATAACGATGAAATAATAACAAAGTAAATGGCGTTGCTAACCAGAGAGATAAATTCGACGGTGGGTGGCGGTGGAGAGAATCAGACATGCTCCCCGTGTTGTTCGATAATCGATCGCCGGTTGCACGCTGCCAACAAACTGCACGCTTACGTCGCTCGCTTGAAAAGTATTAAGAATGAAACTTCGTTCACACCGTCTGGTCGGCGTCGAAATCAATAATGCCCAGGTTGAACTGGGTTAATACCACGGTACACCGGTCGGCCAGGAATTTCGTTCCGTTCCACGCGTTCGTGCCCTTCGTTCACTGCCTCTTCTCTTCATCAACCGATCTCCTTTCCTCTCTCTCTTTCTCCTTTTTTAAACCTTTCCTCCTTCATACCTTAGCTTCTTTTACCTTTCTTTCAACTTCTTCGTCCGCCTTCGCCTTCGCTTTCGCGTCACATTCTTTTTATTCCCACCTTTGCCCACCGGTTAAACGAGTACCCGTTTCCTAGTAGAACTGGTACACCAGAGTTCAATCTGTGCACCGGGAATAATTTGTACATGCTGGATCGGTTAGCTTGGATTTTATTTTTAAAAGTGGATGGAATATTTTTTGTTTTACAAATGTTTTCATATAGATACAGTAGGTGGGTGAATGACCGAAATGTTGCCAGTTCAAAATCCTTGATGGATGGGTTCTAAAAAAAGTTTGAGTATTTTTAAAAATTGATCACTCTTATCAAAATTATTTGTTTAGTATTGACATATTGCAATTGTCCATCAACCTCGCACAGACCATCTGGATAAGGGTTATTAATCCCATAAAGAATATAATATACAATTTACTCCAGAAATACCAAAACCCACATAACTAATTTTCTCATTCCATAATCGCCTGTGACGGTTGACTCCAGTTCTTCAGAGTTAAACAGTAAAAGACATTCATTCGTTCGTATCAGTCCCGCTTTTCTTCATTCCCCTTTACACCAGTATTTCAACGTATCTCGCGCTCTTTTCCCCGTTTTTTTCTCCTCTTCTCGCTGCTGGCTAGCCATAACGCACGGCGGAGCGTATAACGCGGTCGCGCTATTAAATCTAAGTGGCTTACTGCCTTAAAGTCCCAATAAAAAGCGGACGAAATTACATTGGTCGTCGACTTTGGCTGACCCTTAGCCTCCGGACGGTCGTAGCATCCGCCCGAAGATGAAGAAGAAGAAAAAGAAATACGTTCGACAGTGTTAGAGTATTATCGGCCGCGGTTATCGCGATTCAGCTCGGCGTAGTCGCGTCTCGTACGATGTTGTAGCGTGTAATTTCATGGATTTCGGCTTAAGCGACGCTGACACGCATCGAGATAATCATACACGTTTTCCCCTCCCTCGTTGGGAATTTATTTAAGGATCATGGAATGGCTGGTTCGATGCGAATCGAGGGAAGAAGAGTCTCTCGATTATATCTGATACGTGTCCGGTAACGATACGTCAAACACAATTTCCGTCGTTTTTACAAGAACGATCAGACACGAATAGTTTGTCGGTGCTAATGTTGGGGCCGTTAGCTGGCGGAGGCTCGGTGGTTGAATCGAGCGTTGATTGTGGCGGCGTCGATCGTCGAAGCGTATTCGCGGCGGTCGATAGAGACGGCAGTTCCGTAGCTGCGCGCCTCCGCTTTGTTTGCTCGTAACAACCGTAATTATCTTGGCACGACGTTATCTCGTATGAATCATGCTAACCTGACGTAATGTACTTGTTGTTATTTGACGTTGCCATGCATTCAGGAGGCCCTCTTCTGAGGGTTTTCTGTTTTCATCCCTTGGCTAAATGTTTCATTTAAAACTAAAGAACACAAGTATCTTTCTGATAGATTTAATAAATTCGTTTAACACAAGATCGATAAAAATCATAGTTCTCGTCGAGTTTCAACCGTGTTCAGATGTCATCGTGCGATTAACACAAATGAGATGATAATCGTCCGAGTCTGGACGCGAAAGGATTGCGTGGCAGATTTATCGTAACAGCCGCGTAAATGCAACAGAACGCAGTGACACGCAACTTTTTCCGGGCTCTACCAACGTGGTGGAAAATACAAGGGAAAAAATGGTGTACCGCCTGTCTAGTTGCACGTCGTTATTATTATTTTTTTTTTCTATTCTATATAAATCCCTCAATTACGGGCTGTTGCAGTGTCGGAGCCTTCGAAAACTTCGTTTCGCCGTCAGAACGACGGCTGTAAGTGATTTATAATCAAAACTGGATTAGGTGGATGGAAAGGCCTTAACTCGCTGGAACAGCACTCGAGGCAAAGCCTTCCAGTGATTTAAAAGTCTCGTGAAACGTGCTAAATAGTTGCCGGAAAAATGGGAACGTTCCTTAGCGGAATAATTGATCGCGGTAGATTTTTCAAGTTATTTTTAAAAGATCAAAATCAACGTCGGGCACGAAAGCACGTTCCCTTGACGTTAAATTCAATAGCCCGCTTGTAATCTTGCATCGAAATTTTTGCTAGTCAGTGCCTCTAACTACCATTCTTTATTCTCTTGAATAAAATATTGTCCCTGTGAAGTTAATTCTTTCATTTTAGTTCGTTGATTGCTGCAGAGAAAATGACTATACGTACCTCAGTACTATCAAACACACCGTAGGTAATTGCAATTACTCAGCAATTACTCACCTTCTACTTACTTCCTTTCAATGATAATAGAATATTAATGTCATCGAAAATATTTTTTTTTATATTATATTCTTGATGATTTGTTAATTGTCAAGTAAATTAAAATTAAAAGTCATTAAATCGTGTCAGTCAATCGATAACCATATTCAACTATTCTGGATCTTCTTCTTTCGGCTCATTTCTTAAAGAAACTTTTTCCTCGAATGTTTCATAAATAGACTTATCCAGATGACCCATTTTCTTAGCTACTTTACGCCGTTCGGTATCATTTTGAGGGAACCACCGATTCATCACATACTGTCACTCCATCGCTGAGCTAGTGCATCCTAAATGCAATCGGGCAGTCTGTTGCTCCTTTTGCTGCTCTCGATGTCCTGTTAACGATGATTGATGCATTTTTAACGGGCTTCGTCTCATCGAATATTATGAGCATTTTACAAGCGTTCCACTTTTCTTCCACTTTTATCCCCGGGTGTTACATTGAAATGTAACGTCCATAAAGAACCCATAAGTGTTACGTATCAGTTTCAATGGAGATTCATAAGGGTGCAAGAAAATGAAAATTTATTTTATTCTTTAATTATTTATCCCTTGATGCATTTGAAATATTACTGCAGCTGTTGTAGAAAATTAAGATTAACACTTTGATGGTTACACATTTTATTTCTCTATAATAGCTGCTATTATAAGGTCTCGAAGTACAGTCGCTTCAATATATTGCAATTGCTGTCAAAGATGAAAGCTCGTCTGAAAACGTAAAATGGTTTCGCACGCAGGCATCTGGCCGCATTATTACCGACAGTAGCGCAATTATTTCGAGCCGACAATGTCCTTTGTTCGAGCGACGTGTTTGTGGGTCGTGCATTTTCAGCGATCCATCGGGTTTCGTCGCCTGTCTCGGGTCCCCGCTTTTCTGTCCAAACCCCCCACGGCCAAAACTGGGAAGGGTGTTTCGTGCCCCTTCCTCCGTTTTCCTTCGACGGAGTTTAAGCAGAAACGTAGTCTAGAAGCGGGCCTGGGTCGATCCTCTCGGCGAACCCCAAAGCTTCGACGTCCCTCGGGGCTTCGGCACACGATATAATACACGGGAAACTTAACAGGCATCGAGCTTACCCGGAGCCTTGTACAGCAACACACACCCCTTGGCCACCTCTCTTTTCCCTGTTACTCGCCACGAGTCCCCAATCTAACCGACTATATTCCCTTCCCGTCGCGTGTCCCTTTTCCGCCTCCTTCCTACGTTTCCACCCTTAAACTATAAGTCTGGTCGGACAGCAGTCCCCTGTCGATGCACCCTGCGTTGGCTGTTTCTGTTTTCGAGTTTCCAGCTTCTACGGCCCCGTTTCCAACCCTCTTAGAACATCTGCTAGCAACGAGCCGATAGGGAGGCGCGTGAATTTCCTCTGAAATCGGTTTTTGCCCTTTGAACCGGGCAACTCTTAATCGTGATAAAACGCTCGGCCTGTGCGTGGAAACGTGTGTATAGCTCGCCGAACTAGGGGGGTGGATTCACGATACGCGGAGGAGGCGGTTTAACGACAACGGTAATGGAGTATAGAAAATGAGACAGCGAAAACGAGCCGCACGGGATTTCCAGCGAATGGATATAACAGTGTTTATGTTTCATGAAACGTCGGTCCATCCAACCTCCCTGCGTTAGGGTGTACCCTATGTCTAATGCAGTTTTCCCTGCACCCCTTTCTGCTACCTACCTTGTTCGACTTCCGTTTTATTTGACCGGCCGAGAATTTTTAATGAACGGGATCCTTTCTTGCCGGATGCCTCTCACCTGTTCGTTTATTATTACGGAACGAGGGTTCTAAGATTATTCAGCTCGAGGGGAGTTGGAGTAATTTTAAGAAGTTGATAATGATTTTACTATTACTATTAGTACTCAATTATTTTAGAAATAACAGTAGTGTATCTTCTTCCTAATTGTTTTCCTCTGTTCGTGATTTTTAATAAAAGACCCGCCTAAAACTGACGGTGCAACGACACGCAGCATTTCCGTCGTGGGGTCATCCACAACTTCTTCCGTATTCAGGTTAAGGAAGAAGCTCGTCCGAAGTACGTGCTCGACAGATCCGCCTTATCTTTCTCCTCGTTTTCTCTACGCGTTCCCTCCGACACTATCTCTCTCTCTCTCAGTGTTTTTGCTACCAATGCCGTTTCGTTGGCGACTCAAGGGCATGGCGAACGCGTTAATTGCCTCGGAATTATTCAACTTGGCGCGAGTGAGAGGGTGGAGGATATGAAAAAAAAAAGAAATGCTGAAGGGAAAGGGTACCCGCGAGGCCAGTCACGGCACTGCCACGGGGGCCAAGCCGTGACGGAATTCATCGTGTTACACCGCTCGTACCGACTAGCTATCTCCTTCTTCGTCTTCTTACTCTAAGCCCTTTTTCTCGATCCTCGTCGCACCCTCGCTAAGCTCATTCTTGTCCTCTCCGCTTCTGGTTAGTTAGCCACAGATGTCCGTCTTTCTTTCTCCGTTACAAGACCCCCCCTAGAACATACCCGGTTCTATTTGTCTCTGTCACCGGTAAATGGCCTTTGCCGAGCGGCACGACGACTCCTCTAGGTCTCTCCTTTACTCCGTTCACTCTCGTTCAGACCAAGATTTCTCTGTCTCTGTGCACGCCTTTAGAAGAGGGGCCTCATCGTGACCGGAAAAATCGGCGAACATCGCCACGAACGACGCCACTAGGACGACGGACCCCATTGCTCTGCTATTTCTCATTGCTATCGATGCTGTCTCGTTTGCCCTTCTTTCTTTCCATCCTCGTGTCCATTGCGGGCACGCTGATCGACGTCCTCCCTCGTGTACCAGCACGGTAATGCGGTTTTGCGGTAGGTCCGATGGATCGACGCTTTTTTAGCGCAAGGATTAGGGAAAGGGTTGCACGATCCTCTGGGATGTTCGGGGATTTTCGGTGCGGCGAAAGATTGTCTTCCTGGAAAAGTGTTCCAAGTATCTGTTGTAAGGAGCAATATTAATAGGGGAGTAATTAGAAATTATTAGAAAATCTGCAGTTTATGAAAGAGTGTTGGTATACTTTCCTTGGTAGAAAATAGAAAAATTTAATTAGAGGAAATTAAATGGTGTGGAATGGAGCATCAAGCGATGCATCTGTTGGCTCAGGAAGTGGAGGCGTTTCAGAGATTCCAAGATTATGAATGTTAATTTTTTTTTACTTTAAAACAGGAATTTAGATATCTGTGTTAATGTCAGTTTCATGTGATTAAATTGCTGAAGGAAATGTTTGAAACTTCAGTATTTTAAACCAATTCTAAATATGTATTACAGAGATATTTCTACCCTCTGCTATACGTTTAATCAACCCCCAAAATAATCATCGATTTCCTAAAATTTCCTCCTTGATATTCGACTGTCGAAAACTGGAAGCTAAAATAGTTTCCACTATATTTTTCCCGTCATGTTTAACGTGTAAACATCATGCAACGGTCTGAAAGTTTCGTTTGTTTCGAATAACAGCGGCGGAGAAATTAGTCGTTGATAAAGGTGACTAACGAGGTGGTTCGTTTCCATGGAATATCGTGTCTGGACACTTGGTTTCGACTTTAGTTCACCGGTTGAAACGGTGAGCAAACCATGAAGAAGGGTGAGAGAAAAGTTTCATAGTGTTGGCGAGCCGAAGCCAACTCCCAGACTTTTCGAGTTACGAGACGACCCCGTGGAAATCGGTCGTTTTAAAAAGTCCACGCCGAACCGGCGAGATTGTTTAAACTCTTAACGATTGTTTAACTCGTTAAAGAGCCATTAGGGCTCGAGTAACAGCCCGCTGGACTCGGGAAAATGTTGTGCCCGGAGTTAGGCCAGCCTCTGTCGTTTTTCTTCCTTTATCGAGAGTAAATTGATTCAACTTTTCCTCGGCAATCGCAATTCGGCGCCTTCGTAATTTCTTTTGATGCATCAGTTTTTGTTAATTAAGTGAGCTGGAATTTTTTCTTTTACTTACATCACTATTTCTTTATTCTCTGACCTCAAAAATTTTAATTTATAGTTATTTGAAAAAACTTGGGTAATTTTCTATCACCTTATCAAGTTTTTAAATATTGCAAATTCGATTGGTACTTAAAATGGAATAATGGCCTTAGGGAATCATTTATCCAAAGAAGGGTTAATATTAATATTATTTAGAGATTACTGGATTTTAAAGCTTTGTATATTTTTCTATTTTATTAATGGTCAAATGGCCCTTCTTCAATCTAACGATTTGCAGCTCTCCTCGATCTTAGATTCTCCAGCAAAACAATTATAGAAAAATCTCATTATACAAGATTTATAATTATTCCAAGAAAAATTGTCGCAATCTTTAACTTGAATCTGGAGATAATCCAAAGACGTTTAGTTGTTCAGACAACAAAGGATTCGAGGCAAGTTCTTTCACAGCGATAGAACTTATACGTCTTCTAATCGTCTTATCGTGCTGCAGGGTCGAAGGAAAAGCAACCCGAAGACCCTGTGTACATCTCTTTAAATTACTTCGCAACTTCTTCCCGCCTGCTTCTTCTCTTTTTTTTTGTTCTCAGCCATTTACTTAATGAGGAATCAGAGTTTCGCAACGCGAGACTCAGGCAGAAAGATTTAAAGGAACTGGTGCATCGTTTCTTTCGGATGACCTGCGTTATATATCCTCTTTCTCGGTACTTTTTTCTTAGCTAAGGTCGAACCAAGTTAGTCGCGAACGATCGCATTCGTTAGAGGAACTTTTCTTAAGAAGGCAGTTTGTCTCAAGGTGTTTCCCACGTTCGAGAACGTTTCCTTCTTCCTATATCTGACGTCTTTAAGTCTCTTTTAACTGTCCACGTCATAACGTTCTTCTGCACATCTGTTTCACGGCTTTGTTAATGTTTCTCGTCCGCTTGTTTGATTCTGCAGAGCGGCTTTAAGTTTCTTTTCAGACTATAAATAATTATGTATTCCTTCCCTGTTTGTGTATTCTTTTATCTCAAAGGGTGTGGCTACTTTGAAGGCCTTAAAATGATAAGCAATTTTAAGGGTGATTTTCTTGGAAAATATAAAAGATATGAAATTTATTTTCATAGGTATTTATAAAATGAAATTTCATTCACTTCTATGAAAATTAATTAAATTTCTGAAGAACATAGAATGGAGGGAAAATAAAAATGTTCTCCATGTACTCCACGATATAAAAATAATTTTATTTGCTTTTCCATAAATTTCTACATTTTCAAAATGAAATATTAAGTTTCATTTAACCGTTTGCTCGTTCCAATTACAATTACACTTCTACTTTCATCCTCTCGGATTTCTTAATTTGCTCAAAGCGTAGAGTTCCATATAATCACGAAAAAAAAGGCAAGAATCGCAGCTTTCTCAGTGCATCCTCTTTTGGTTCCTTCCCGTTATCCGCCCACGTTTCTTCCTCTTCGGTTTGCTCTTTTTCCTGTTTGTGTTTGAAAGTACGTAGGCACGTCCCAGCTTTAACCAAACGATCGCATTCGTTACGGGAACTGCTGCTTAAAAAGGTAGTTACCTACCCCTTAAGGTACGTTCGTGCGTTTGTAACGGGCCTCTTCCCTTACGTACACAAAGTCCAGAATGTTTCGTAATTTAACCGATCGTCGAACTATTTAAATTCCGTCCCTTCCAATCTTCCGGAAGTGCCGTTTCTTTAAATCGATTCGCAGTTTTCGGGATCCCTTTTCGAGTTCTTACGACACCCTCCTGATCGTTTTTCTTTGTTCCATTTAGGTAAATAGAGGTCGAAGGTTAGAAGATGGTTATATTTAAAATATTAGTATTTCAATTTTTCTTTTTTATTTGGCTTAATAATAGCAGTGTATGGTTAATTACCAAATCCAGTAGCTAAGAAAAATAACATTTGAGATTTCCTTGGTATTTGCTATTTAAGTTTTTTAATTGTACCAAGTCCACAATATCGATCATCGATGACTTCCCAAATATTAAAAAGGAATATCAATAATAATGTGCATTTGCAACAAAAATTTCGAACAAAATCTGGTATCTTTAAAAGGAGGTCGATCCGTCATAAACATGGAATTTATTGGAATTTTCAAATACTTTGCAATACGCTGATCGACTTCATATTCCATTCAACAATGCGAAACTTTAACAATACAAGGAGTTTCTTATCATCTATCGTTCGATTGTAGGTGCACTGGGTCACCGATATTTCCGGGGCTTAGCGTTTTGTGCGCTGACAAAAGGCTGGATAAAGCGAATGTAAAACAAGCGAAGTAAATAAAAGTAAAAGCTCCGTGTTTCCCTGGAAATGATGAAATATGGCCAGCGAGGGGGAGATGGTAGGATGTGCTATCGAGTGCATCGCACGGAAGCCCCGCCGGTTTTCCATTAAAATAAATGTGCATATTAAAGCGCGCACTTTGTAATTAAAATTAACGCGCGGCCATTTCTGCCCGCAGGCTTTCGGTGCACACGATGCAGAAATTACTTGATGTACGAATCGACCGTATCGTCTGCGTGTCGATTCGAAACTTCTCTCTTGTCCTTTTTCGTTCTCTTGTTGCCGGATAGAGACACCGGATTAATTAGGAAAACTTTTCTCGTTTGTGAAAGATGGACGAGGTTTTTGTGAATTATTGGTCATTCGAGAATGGTAATAATAATAAAAAAGAGATTCATTAGTAATAGAAAGAACCATTTATTATAAAAAAAATAGATATCATAGATTTACAAAGTTTGAAAATAGGAAATTATTTTTTGTAAATTACACGTATCTTTTTTGAAATTTAATTTTATACTCTATTTAAATTCTTCACGCTTCCCAAATTAAAGATACTTAAAATTTTCCCTTTTATTTCGGTCTGATCCTATAAAAGTTTCTCCTCCTTCGAATGAAGCGTATCATCTATGAAAGCCCCTCCATCTTCCTCTTCCGCGGTGTCTGCGGTTTGCCGAGTTTCTAAGATTAATCCGAGAAACTTTTCTGTCCGGTGTTTGGTCGGTTCGCCGGTAAACACGCTAATTAAAGCGTCGTTTCACGGTTGTTTGATTTTCCCAGGCGGTGGAGATGCCTGGGTTGGGGGTAAGAGTCCTTCTGTCACGACGTCTCGGTTAGATCGGTAATACCCTGGTGTAAACTGTCGGCAATTAAGACGCTGGTTAATTACGGTTTTAACCTACATAGAGGTGCGTGAGTCGCCACCGCGGGACAATGGGAATCCACGAAGAAAGGCACGCGAACGTTCATCAGATAGCAACCGGCGGCCATACTACGCGAACCATCTTTCCTTTTGATCTTTAGTACGCGCGTGCACACCTCTTGTTCCCTCTATCTTACCTGCACGCATACCTGCCGCGACGTGCTTTTCCTTCTACGTGAAATCACGCGTTCCTACGGATATCTCGATACTTATCTGCTTGTCTACTCGCCGCGATCCTCTTTCCACGTTTCTTCCCGATCGTTGCGTGTTTCTTCGTATACCAAGGCTGTTCCGCTGCCTTCAGCTGCAGAGAATCCGGCTAAACATGGCATTTCTAGAGACATTTGTACGATAAACTTGAACTACTAAACGCAAAATTATACTATTTATTATAATAGGCTGATTTTGAAAATAGGAAGTTTGATTATGATATTAGGTGTAACATTAATTTGATACCTTTTTCTAATTGAAAGATATTGAAATTCAAATTAATAATTGAGAAGGTAACTGGAAGTTTAAAGTTTGTTGAAAATGGCTGCATAAATATTTAATTAATATTTTCAACACGAACCGACTGCTTCTTAAATTCTGTCGATAGTAACGATGACACCTATCAATCATCCATCATTCCATATGTATTAGTCGATATTATATTCGTCGAACGTCGAATCCACTTATCGTTCTTCGTAAGGAATGTGATATCCGGTTTGCAAAACTGGGTTAATCATAATTCGTCATTCGTCAATCAATGACGCATTTATTCGTGAATCTTCTATAAAAGCATTTATGTAGGAAATCAATTTTTATCGTAGCTCTGAGAATTTATGGAAATGCATGAAGAATTTCCATTGAAATCATAGTCGAAGATAAAGAATAGCATTTATCTTTGTCATTCTCGGAACCAAAAAATGATAAGTCACGTATTCTAAGGCTAAACTTCATTTCAGAGTTTCAAAATTCTTTTTATCATTTTCCATATATTCTGAGAGTACTCGAAGAGTGATAAGTAATTTTTAAATCTTTTATTTTTCCAAATTAGAATACATAACATTGGTAATAATAAAACCAGTATTCCGGGGAAAGATTCAAAGTCAGACCTTCCCTTTTTCCTCGTAATTGTACCATAAATTGGAATTGACGAGTGGAAGGGAGTCGACAGGGTTCGAAGATGGGTATTGAGAAAATACGAAAAGTTTTTGTTACGATTGAACGTTACCCTCGATGTAGCAAGCAGAAAGATGTCGGGCCTTTCTTCTCTCTTTCAGATATTTTTTTTCTCACGTCCTGCGTAAAGTCAGGCGTTTCATTTCGTTAAGAGGAGCATGCGTTGGGGTTCGAGTCAAAGGCACCTGGTTTCCCTAGTCGATAAATTGTCAGAGACCTCCCCTACGTTCTTGTCCTCTGTCCGCTTCGTGCTGCCCTCGTCTTCTCCCTTGCGCACTTTTCCTTCCCGTTCACTGACTTTTAGGAAGTCCCACGTGAACTTTAAAACCTTTTCGATCGCGTTCAAGTAATTATCACGGATAATGTCCCCTCGGACAGGGGGTAAGCTTGTATCCTCTTTAAACGTTTCGACACCTTGCTAATCCAAGTTTCTTTTTCATTAAGAAACGAAACAAGAAAGGTAGAAGAAATAGTTGATAAAATTATCTTGAATAATTATACGATTTCGAATTCAACGACATTCTGTCTTCGCGTGCAATCGGTCGAATCCCCTCGAGTTTGAAGAGATAATCGGAGCAATTATTCCGCGGTAGAAGGTTGTTCGTGTCTCGAGTGTCGTTGGTCGAGTGCTAACTCGCAATTAATGTAAAACGGCCGTGTAGTCACGCTAAACATCGACTACCTTCGCGAAAATACTAGACCCCTTGATTTAACACCGCTCTTTCTGGTAGACGTCTTCATACCCTCGAACAATTCGTGCACCTGTTCAACTGGTAATAATTAGAATTATAAACTATGAACAATTTAAAGAATCTTCATTATAAAATACATTATATTGATGTTTGTGTTTGGCTTTGATTTCAGGTCTGGACGAGGCTCGAGGAAGAGGCCTCCGCGAGGATCCCCGGGCGCAACGAAGAAGGAAGCGGCGACAGGTTGTGTCCCGTAGCGTTAGCCAGTAGAATAGTAAGATGCTAGTCTTCCCGGTGACTGAGGCGTCGACGAGGATGGGATGGATGCTGTCGCATCAACAGCAGCTTCGTCTGCTCCTGTTGATCCTGGTGCTGTTGTCTCCCCGTTTGCCGGTCCGCTCCACGCCGGCCGACATAGTACAAAGGTTTCACGATCCGGAGGTGAAGCGTATGAACCATTTAGTCGTGGACAAGAACACAGGCCGGGTGTACGTGGGTGCGGTGAACCGGCTGTATCAGTTATCGCCGGACCTATCGTTGGTGGTGAAAGAAGTGACCGGTCCTAAGGGTGATTCCACGGCATGCTCGATGATAGATTGTCCCCGGGAGATGCCAACGAGGCTGGTGGACAACGTGAACAAGGCGTTGGTGATAGACTACACGACCACCAGGTTGATATCGTGCGGTAGCCTGTCGCAGGGCACCTGCACGGTCAGGAATCTTCAAAACATCTCGGACGTGGTGCAAGAAGTGAAGGAGGCGGTGGTGGCGAACAACGCGACCGCGTCGACGGTCGCCTTCATAGCACCCGGACCACCGAATCCCCCCGTCTCCCAGGTAATGTACGTGGGCGTGACTTTTACAGGGAACTCGCCGTACCGATCCGAGGTACCCGCGGTCAGTTCCCGTTCCCTCGACAAGGACAGGATGCTGAACATCGCGGAAGCCGCTGTCACCACCGGCACCAGGATGTACATAAACTCGTTGGCCCGCGAGAGATATCCCATCAATTACGTGTACGGATTCAGCAGCGGCGGTTTCAGCTACTTCATGACCACCCAGATGAAGAACACCGAGACAGCGATATACATATCGAAGCTGGTGCGGGTATGCCACGACGACGAGCATTACTACTCGTACACCGAGATACCGATCAACTGCACCAACGACGGCATATATTACAACCTCGTACAGGCCGCGTACGTGGGTAAAGCTGGATCGGTACTGGCCGGTGATTTGGGGATCACCGCACAGGACGATGTGCTGTTCGCAGTGTTCGCCGAGAGCAACGGAACCAACAGCGACTCGCCCAAGGAACATTCCGCGCTGTGTGTCTACTCGTTGAAGGCTATCAGGAGAAAGTTCATGACCAACATACAGAAGTGCTTCAGCGGCGAGGGACATAGAGGATTGGAGTACGTCTCTCCCAGTCATAAGTGCATCTTAACGGTGAGCCATTTTATTCATTTCAATTTCATTGCATGCGTAATACTTTTATGTTTAAAGGAATGTAAGAGAAGATCCATCCGAAGGCCTTAGATTAAATTAGGGCAAACGGTGGATGTCTGTTCTTGTCGTATCTTGCGTACTTTATAAATTTCCAATCGTTACCGATTTCTCTATTCCCCGAATGAAATATCCTCGATAAATCGCGATTCATCGAGGGAGTAGTTTGATTTGTCGCTACAAAGTGGGAGTTAATGGAAACAGCGAATGGTTGAATTCGATAATAAAAGCGGAATCGTGGAGCGTCGTCGAGGAGGTCGATCAAAGTCGTCGCGGTTGAAATAGCGTATGAATCGCGAGCGCACCAGTCGCAAATGGATTTTCCTCTTTACGGGAACGTTGTTGAAGGTGTACGATAACAGAGAGACTCTGTGTTTTCGTCCATCGGTGTCGATTTGCATTCAGTCAGGAGGAGCGTGCGTTTGCTTTGCTAGCCTCGGGTAATCGGTAAACCGCCATCGAGTTTCTTATCGCGTGACAGCACCGCATGGGGGCTTAAAGAACCCCCTTGGAAAGAAACACGAGAACAGGGCGCGTGCTTTCTTGCTCGATTTTACACGTGCACCCACGATCGGTTCGTGCTACGACGTTACAAACGCGACTGAATGATCGTTTCTCATTTACATAGGCTCGGATATAAAGCCAACTTTCGTGGCATTGCTACTTGGAACTTGTACCTTCTTTGCCATTCGTACTATTCTTGTTTCGCTATCGAACACGTTTAACGTGTTTAGGAATTTTTCTATTTTTTCTAAATATTCTTAATCTAATTTATCTTAGATAGAAAAATCGAATTATTTATTCAATTCACGATTCTCTTCCTTACGAAACAAAGACGGTGCAACGATCACAGTTATCATAGCCACGTGTACAAATTAATGAATCACTGTACACTCATCAATGATGCATCAACTTATTAATCACATGAAGTAATGTCTCCATAAATGAGCATCCAGCCTTCGTATCGAAATCCGTCCAAGATAAGAGGTGAGAATTTTTCTTAGATACCCATTGAAAGTTTCATCGAAGGAAAGTGTTCGAGGAAGTATAGTCCCGTTCGTGGAATAATTTCGAGCAAGGTATCACGCGAACGAATCGAATTATGCGTTGGTAATTCAGTGCACGTGCTCGAACAACGCTTGAAGTCGTGGTGGTTGATTTGCTGAATGGTTGCCAGGTAGAGGAAAGCCTCTTTGGAGAAGGCCACCATTCGTCCTCGTAGCCCATTACGACGTAAATCAATTGGCTGCATCTCGGTGAAGAGGCTCCACTAGGTGCTTGTATTTACGTAACAGGTGGTACTCCGGTGGTGGTATCGAAAATCTCGCTGATGATATAGGGAGAAAGGCGAAGATCGTGCACAAAGCGTCACGTGTTCCTTTCACACGCGCGATCCCCGGTTAATCTAGGATAGATCTTCGCCTACGCCTTCTGGAAAAAGCTTCATGGTTCGTTTCTCGGTCGTTTGAATCGCTATCGTCGACAGGAATTTTCAGATTTTCTATCCAAACGCTGACTCGCGATTTCGGCTACCTTCGGGCTTTTTTTGTGATTTCAGAATATTCATAAGGAACCCCAAAAAATTTATTTAAAAGTGATCTCTATTTCCTCCTGTTTTCATATTGAGTGAATGATTCAGAATGATCCAGTCACCTGAGGGTTAAAACTATACTTGTTCCAATCCTTTCCAAACTCCGCTATAATTCATTGAGCAACATATAGCGTGAATTTCTTTTCAGTTTTTCACCAAGCATCAATTCTCCTCGACGTAGGTGGTCTCAAATAACTGAGAATTACACAAGCATGACCGGGTTTAACACGTTGCTGCGGTGGTCACAGCTGACTGACGCTATGAATGCAATTCAATGGAATAATTAAAAAAAGAACACTTCAAATACCACCGAAATTACCCTAGTGTATCTAAAAAAAATATTTAATTCACCTTTGGATATCAAGTTAGATAATTTCGTATAGAAATATGGAGCAAAGATGACTGCAGTAAAAGTGCTAAACACCAATATCATTATACTCCAGTCAACTCTCTCTTCAATCTCCGCAATATTACACACTGTCAAATCTGGAACAATTTTTTATTCCACCGTACTTGTTTCACGTTCAGGCGTACTATTATTGCATCATACACTCCATTACTCACAGTCATTCCATTCAATCGTTTTTAACCGCGAAACAAATTAGAACAGAATTTATTTGCGCTATCACGTCCGGTGGCTTTCTTGCGTTAGCAAAAAAAAAAAAGAGGAGAATGATTCGAATAAGTCGACCAAGTGGATCGATCGCGTTTTTCCAGAAACAGTCCGTGCGAGACACACGCACGTGTAACGTGAACGTCAGAAGGCGTAATGTCAAAGGTTCCCACGAATGACTCATAATAAAGCGTTTCCTAGCTTTATTACCGTGAACGACGTTCTATGTGTTAGGGGTGGCTCACAGGTTGGCGAAGTGTAATCGAGTCCTCCGGCATTTTCGTCTGGAGGGCAAGAGAAAAGAGGCGGATAGTTTGTGGAAAGCGTCGAAATGATATTCAGAACGGTGGCGCGCACTCCGACCGAGATTTATTCAAATTTTTCCAGGCTAGACGGGCTCAGCCTCGTTGGACCCGGGGATCCTCTCATTTCTACCTTTCCTTTTCGCGCCCTCTCATTTTTTTTTCTCTCTCTTTCTCCCTCCCGCTCGAGATTTCGTCGGTTGCTTCAGCAACCTCTTATTTCTTTAACCTTCTTCTTCTACTTCGTTTTTCTCCCCTCTGGTCGAACACGGTGAGAAAGTATGCGGCGAACACAAAGGACCTCTTCACGTACGTAGGGCGAGAAAAAGGCACAGAAAGCTGCCACGGGAAAACTGTGGAGAAGAGTCTCCACAGCTTGGCCGTGTAGATAAGGAGCGGCATAAAAGAGATAAAGATTGTTTGTTTGGTCCGGCCGACGTGGCTGCCGTGGGACACAGTATTCCCCCTTTTATTCCTCTTACCTTTAGTTTCGTTCGTTCCGGATCGCGCCTCTGCATTTGTTTCTACCTTTTCTTCTTTTAAATATTCCTTCTCTTTCGTTTTGTCAAGCTTCGTTACACGTGTCCTGTGAAACACGTTCCTCCGTTACGGAGGAATTCTTTTTCTTTCACTGCTGGATGGGTCGAATGTGTACATTGGATCCTTTGACAATTTCCTTTTTATTCGAGAACGTGTTGAATTTGACACTTGACATTTATTGAAATTCGGCATTGTTAGTCCTTTACAGAATTATATTATTTTTTTATTTTGGAGTAAAATTTAACTTTATTAATGCTATGATAAGGAAATAAGGAATTATCTTTCCTGGTTACACGGTCAGCTTCTATTAAAGATAACAAATTAAGGCTCATTAAGATAACAAGTTTCTGGTTCGATAATGCCCATCCGAAGCCAAGAAATCCTAAGAGCTACCCTTCCGGATCGCATTAGAACGTCTCGGGGTACAAATTCTCCTCGAACGTATCCTTCGAGGAACACCGATCGAACGGTGATTAAGTGATCAAGGATACTCACGATCGCGGGAGGTATTTTCCACGAGTTCGCTGGATTAGGTGGGATCCAGCCTGGTAGGAACAGTTGTTTTTTCCTTCACCGCACCTCATTGATCTTCGGTCAGCTATAAAAAGGACCATCAACCGAGCTGAAAAAGGTGGTCTGTCAATTAGCTCCAATTAAGAGCGCCCATGTGGGTTTTGTGGTGCCATTCGATGGAAAGGTTCTTTCGTAATAATTCAAAGATATTAAAATAATTAATTAAAATTCAGAATTCTAAATTTTATATTACTTTTGTGTTTTAATAATGAGTCGCATAAATATTCGTATCCGCTATAATTATAATAATTCAAATTACCAATTCACTTTCGAAAATCCTAATTTTCTAAATTTTCCTCTTGGTACCTTACAAAATTACTGTAATTTTTATTAGTAAAATAATAATATGATTTTCCACTTGGTACCGTCGAAAGTGAATCGTCTTTTCATTTAGTGCATTTCTCGCGGAACAACGACCCAGATCGTGCGAGTGAATCCGATCAGGAGAAAGTTGCTTCGGCAACATCTTTGCTCTTGTTTTACCTGAACTCGTTGATTTGTTAAATAGAACGAGACGCGTTCTTCTGGTACCTGAAGCGTGAAGGATCCTCGGTGGACGTTACCTTGAGAGTACGCGGGAAACAATCGTGTGTCGTTAAGAAACTCTTCACAGATGATGATTTTTCTTTCATTAATTATCATTACGTTGCGTTTCTTCCGCGTACGCGATGCTGACCGATAACGAAGCGACGAGTTCGTTAATATGCGTGACTGATTCGAGATTCGAATAGGAGCAGTAGATTATGGCTGAGTTACACGCGTGTAACATAGTGCTACTCTCGATTTACCGCTCGTAAATCATGCTGCTGCCTTCTGTTCCGGGAACACGTTCAGCTTCCAAGAAATCGAGTGTGGGTAGCCGTTGAAAAGGTGGGAAACACGGTGATATTGAAATTACGAAGAGAAGTAAAAAGTCTCTGCTGTGGATGGAACAAAGGGAATACAGAATAGTGAGAAAAGATTGATAATTTTTTTCTTGTCACCCTGGGTACCAATTCAATTTCAATTCAAGGTGTTAAAAGAACATATTTTCTTCTAAAAATAGTACAGAAAAAATAAATGATACAAATTTGGAAAGGGTAATCTCCTAATGGATCTACAAATCTTCCAGTTCGATCAATGAATATTCAGGGTGAAAAACAAGCCAGACCAATATCAATTATTTCTCAGGGATCACGATAATCGTATCTCAAGAGTATATTACGAGGTCCACGAATAGTCTTGAAAGCAATAAAAATCGAGGTTATCGATTCACCTCGAACGTATACCCAATAATAAAACAAAGCTCTCAGCCTCGTCCACGAGCACTCGACCAGTGCCAGCATGTATCTGTAACAAAAGCACAAACATTATTCCGCAAATAACTATCGCAAAGGAAGACGAGTGCACTCGGTGTCCGGTTAGAGGGGTGGTTTCAAGCACCGATTCGCGTATAGGGGGATGGAAACGATATTGCATTTTTATACGCTTGCACGAACGCATCGTACCGTGCATTGATCACGAGTCGCAAGGTTTCTATTCTTTCTATCGACATATTCGTAGTTTTCCGTTCTTTGAGCCTGGTTATCAGCGCCGACACCATCGGAAAAGAGGGTAGAAAGCTAGAGAGGGGGTAGAAAGATGGAGCCTGTAACCTCTGCCGTTGGCATGTGCAAAAGCTGCAGCCCAGACAATGGAGCTGTAGCTAACCCGAAAAAACTGAGCGTCCAGTGGAGAATCGAGGGTAGGGGGTGGTTAAAAGAAAATGGTGGACACGCGGGCTGTAGCCAGGGTGGAGGTGTACGCGCGAAGGGTAGCTGGAATTCAATTTTTTCGTGACAAAAGAATCACGGAAGCGGCCGAAACGGGGTTGTCCACCACGGGAAGGAAGGGAAACAGTGGGATGGGGTGGTTGAAGATCCGTGAATAGGAGAAAAGGGATATGGGGCTGCGTCACGTCCCAGGAAAATCCTATTCGTGCAAATTGGATGGCCCTCGCTTCGACTGCCGAGAGAGTTGCAATTAAAATGTTTCGATCCGCAAGAAAGAGGTTCGGATTTTTTAGAAAATAATTCTACTTTTATTTTGGATTATTGTATCGTTTTTGAGAGAGCGTACAAATGAAGAGGGTTGAATATACTCGACAGATTAACCCTTTCAATGCAAACCTGTTCAATAAATATTTTTCCGAAGAAGTTAAATATCTTGGCTATTAATCATTTTTGATTTAAAATAGCTTCTTCTAAAAACTTGTACTAATATTTTCTTCAGCTGCCTCCTACCATTAGATTCGGCATGGTTTTTCAAGAGATGTATATAATTCAATTCCAATTTATCAAAGAAATAAAAAATGAAATGGAGGCGAACAAACGATGTCGACGATGGATATCGATGTTCAATCAGCTTTATATCTGTGCTCATTGAAAATTAAACTCATCGTTTCGAGAGCGTTGCAAGTCACCTAGCCGCTATAAATCGTAGTTCACTGAGCAATCTATCAATCATTTTACTTGGGAAGCTTCTGAAAAATATTTTTCTTATTATCGTTAGCTTTTTCTTCGTCGGAGGCAATTTTCCTTTTTAGCATCGCAAATTTAGGCCATCGTTTTCTCAGTCTCGTTTTTGCCCCTTCGAGGCATCCTGGGAGCTGTTGGATGATTGAGTTTAATCAGCGACAGGATTTACAAGCTGGAAAAATCGCATTTCGAGGCCGTCCGTTGAAACGTGATTAAGGCCCGATTGAAATTCGATATTCGAGTTTTTCTTGTTCCATTGTAATTTATGGAGATTAAACTCGCGATAGCGGTCACCCCTCGTATAATCATCGCGAGGAACACGCTCGAGTCACGCGGCGTGGAAAATGATTTTTCGAAATCGTCGAGGGAAGGGTGGAATTCTCGTTTCGCATGCAGTTACTTCTTTCTTTTTCAATTCTCCGTGGTAAATCATTTAGAGAAATCAGTGCTCCTTTTAATCCTCTGGTAATTGGAAAATTATTTTTGGTCAAACGACGAGGGTTAATTTTAACTTGAAGGGTTAATGCTTGTAATCCACGCGATCGTTCATATTACATTTATGGCAGTAATTAGTATGAAATCAATAAACAAAAATTTGTATATCGTTAAAATGAAGTAGGTACTAACGATTAAATCTAAATTTAATTTAAATTCTAATGAAATCCAAGGGTCGATTAAAACTTTCTTCTGGTTTCCTGTTTACGAACTCGTAAGTTCGTTATAAATAACGATGATTGTGTGAGCAATAATTGGCGGTAAAACAAGGATGAAAAAAGGGCAGCGACAGACAGGCGACGTAATTGCAAACGTTTTACAGGAGTCGCCTTGCCTTCAGGCAACACTGTTGACCGGAAAAAGAATTGAAAAATCTCGGCAAGAAATCGAATAGAGCAGGTTCGAAGGCTCTCGTTCCCGGGAAATATTATACACGGTGCGCCGTTTTTCCGCTACTCGATTCACACGTTCGACACGGTCGTTAAAAATTGCCCGTAATCGGCCTTTTTAGGAGGAAGCCGAGGGCGAGGACGTGAGATTAATTGCATGTCAGTGAGATCGATCTATTGCTTGGCGAAGAGAAACGTTGTAGAGAGAAGATTAAAATTCTTTGCCTTACGACGACGACGACAGCCCCCTGAAAAAAGATAAAAGAAACCAGAACCCACGGGATTCATCAAAACTTTCGATACGCTCCGGCAAACACCAGTCCAAGTTTTTGATTATTGTTTTACGAGGCTCTAACTTGGACTGATGAGGCGAATGAAAGTTTCAAATTCACGGGTAAAGGGAAGAAAGAGGGTTGTAGAAATCGTTTAAACTTCGAACTTTACATATTGGACTTCGAGTTATTGTTAGAATCATTATTTATAGCACGGTGTGAATTTAAATTAGATCGAATGGGCTCTTTATTGGAAATTTTGTAGATTAAATTAAATTTTTTATTGACAAATTTTGGGAATCACTTTTGGTGGTGGAATTTCTAAGCGAGATTTGATCGAAACAACGGAATAGGGTCGTGATAGATCGGCTGATAGAAGGGAATTATGCAAGTGCATCGGCCATCGACGAGCATTAGCTGGTGAACTTTTGAAAACGATGGCTGGCTAACATCGATGGTTGTGGTTCTCGTTATTTCACGTTGCTCGCATTCCTTTCGGGCTCCATACCGGGTTATTGTCTCACGGTGTCAGGGGAGAATGCGCGACGAGGAATTGCATCGGTGAAAAGGGCGCTGGTTGGTTCGGCATCTGCTTGCCTCTAGCAATTATTTTTTTTTTTATATTCCTTTTTCATTTCGACGTGCAGTGTGCCCTTTCGCTTTGTTCTGGGAGCATGCTCGATGAAAAGAAGGCGCCTGGTGTATCGGAAAGTGGCTTTCGCTTCTTATTGTCGCGTTTCAATGAAAAATTTTGACCATTCAATGAAATTATGAAAAATGGGCTTGGAGATTTATGGCATGGGCATGATGTTGGATCTCGTTGTGTTTAAATTATTATTTCTGACATTACTTATAACAAGTTAATCTTTTTTTTATTTTTTGTTTTATGCTATCACTTCTAACATGTTGCTAAGTATTTCCTGATTTCCATTAAAAAATTCGAAATTGATGATTCTTCATCCTCCTCGTTTACTTAACGCAAGATGACTAATGATGTTATTTGTGTGCAATTTTCATGTCACGCATGCATTAGCGTTCTAACTCGATGCTGTTATTCCAATACGCGTTATCTGTAAAAATTAACCGATACACGATGGCCGATAGATGACAAGCGGCTTTGGTTTCTTTGTCGAGTAGCGTGATACCACATAAATAGATACAACACGGTAGGGATAATATTACACGCGTATAATGATGCACGCGAGATGAAAGCGAAATAAAAAGATAGACGAAGAAGGAAACGCGGAATTATATTCCGCGAAATACAGGCGTGCTAATGAGGTACACTAATTAAAAAGTTCTCCACATTCTATGAGCTTCTCAAAGAAAGGGGAGCACGCCTTCTACGCGGAACGTTGGAAAATTTTCCAGTTAAAACTTCGTCCCTGTTTCCAATATCATTCCCTCTGTGGATTCATTCGCTCGAGCCATCCGGTTCATGCGCGATAAACGTTTCTCAGGAAGCTGAAAGAATCTGAGGTACGATAACTCGAAGAAAGTGGCACAGTTGTTGCTTATAAGATGAACGAACGTGTGATGATAATGATACCACGTGGAAACAAAGAATAAGACGAGATAGAAGAGCAGCCAGAAGTTGCTTGAAAACGAGCCAAAGGCCGTTTTGTACGCGCGTCGTCGAAGCAGAGGTAGAAAGAAGCTTCTGCTGCTTCTGTTATGCTCGATTTCAAAAGTTGCGCTCTCGTTGGGCCGCGTTTCCCGGTTTTGAAAGCCTTCGCGAGTTTCTTTCATCGGAAAAAATTTCCAAAAAATGAAAGAGAAGAAGAGAGGAGATGAAGGGGAACGGTGGTTAACGAGTCGTATTCGAAACTAGGTCTAGGAATTTTCAAAAATTTTCATTTGATATTTTCAACGTATTGAGTTTTCATAACAGCACCTTGGATTTTGCAATTCATTTTATTCTGAGTGATAAAATATTTTGTTGAAATATCCCACCGATGGTATAAGGGAATTATGAAATAACGATCGTCAATATTCGCGAGCAGCTTGTCCTCGTTACCATTAACTCGAGTATCGGGATACGAGCACAAAACGGTTACATGGAAGTTCAATTTTCCTCGTTGGAACGAAAAATAGCGACACGTTGCTTGTCTCCCTTACGCTCGAACGAGCCACGAAAATCAGCTTCGAACGCAGTCGAACGAATTTCCTGTTAACCCTTTACGCTCGATAATCCTTTTTTTTTTGTTTCGCATATTCAATATTCGTGGTTTCGAATTAAATTGGAAAAAAATTGGTATAACGAGGTGTAGGATTTTTTTTTTTATTTTGTTAAAACCATGCGCATATTTTGTTGGAAATTTATATACTTCGCGTGTATAATACCTGGATCATAGGAGATTTTTTCTATGGCTATTACAATGGAAATTTTGTTCTATTGGAATTTTATATTTCAAGCATATCAAACAATAACAGTAACAAAATGAAATTCTCGCTGTTATTAATGGGAGATTTATTTAAATTTTTATTCAAATAGAACATTTTTTTAACATTGCACGTTAGCTTAAATAGAGAATTTATGATTTGTATTCCCTTGCTGAAGTTATTTGCAAAATCCAATACAATATTTATTTAATTTCCAAACCGTGTATTGTTGGTTGCTAAGGAAAAATCAGTGACAATTGTGTTTGCTGATTATGATTTATATTTTAAGTGTAAGATTCGTCTATCTGGGCAGAGTGGGTATCGCGCTCGGGAAAAGGATAATCCCTTTGCATAAACACCGAATTATTGGCGCGCGGCGGCAGCCGTGCCGGAATGCGACCGAGTATTCATTCGTTCGTAAGTCTTCCTCGAGGCAACATATCAACAAACCGAGTCTCTTCGAACGAGCAAATTCTGTTCTTCGATCAAATTCCCTGTGCGCGAACAACAGGTAATTAATTAATTACTTGAAGTTCTGTAACTTTTGAAGTGATCTGATACTTTTTACTTCAATGATCTTATTCTTTGGTGACCTCAGATAATAGTATAAGATTGTGGCAGAAGTATGCGTCGAATTCGTATCTTAATATAAAAACTGCTAGCATGGAATGGAATGTCGAGTTCAGCTTGACATACGAGTGCAAAGGGTAAAAACGCGGGAACTCGAGGTTGGGGGTCGACGTAGAATCGATATGAACGATATCGGTGAAATCGTCACGCGAAACGAAGATCGCTCGTAATTGTATCGTTTCCAGCGAGATGGGAACAGGGTGGACACGGAAACGGAGGAAATTGTTATCGAAAAGAAATTTCAAGCCAGGTCGGGGTAAAACGTGTCCGTTCGATAGGGATTACATGCGATTTATTCCATTATCGATAGGTGGATCCCGAAAGATATCGAAATCGCTTTTCAGTATTGTACCACTGTCGTGTGCTTATCCTGTATTGTATATAATATTAATTAGTTATTTATCCTGATCTTTTTCTTCAATTTATTATTCAGAATTTTTCTATAAAAATGAAATTTCATTGACATAGTTTAAAATAATTTTTTTTTTAATATTCATTTGAACAAATAGTTTTTCAAATAGATTAATTTTATGAATGCAAAGTCACTATTGAGAAGTTAATAATTAATTAATGAAAACGGTTTAAAATCCATCATACACCAAAAATTACAGACTGTAGTTAAATATACCAAGTCTCTTAAGTCTTTTGAACGATAGCGTACGCGGTGCATAGTAAAAGGGTTAACAAACACGATTGTCCGGTTATCGAGCATCGAATCGATGTCGACGGTGAAAACGGTGTGGGCGACGGCGGCGTTTAATTCGACCGTCAAACCTAAACGTCAAAAACTGTAATTACGTGGGCGACCGTTGAGGCAGGAAATTCGTTTTCGAAAGTTCATAGAGCGCCAGGGCCGAGGTGGACGCAACGTGTGCCTGCTTTGTGAGATTCTACGCTCGTTCAACGTGGCCAGCAAACTGTAAAACAAGCGTTGAAAACCGCGATAACCGGGGTAAAGGGGGTTGCCACCATTTCTCTCCTGGGTCTCGATGAATGCTTTGAGGCGTGATTACGTTCCCCGGGACCGTGCAACTGTTCCCTCGAATCACATTATTAAAAAACTTTATCTTGCCACGAGAACGAATTCCTCAATAATGAAACCAGACCACCTGAAGTGGCACACTTTCTGTGTTAAACGGTATTGGTTTCTTTATACCCAAACAGGGGATAATTTTATAATATAAGAAGGTCTATGTTCATTAATTAGTTTTGTGACTTCTAATTAGAAAATCCTTCATCATAGATCATTTCTATTTTTATCAAATAAATTGATATAATCTAAACATCATCAATATATTACATTATTTTTTAAATTATATGATAGGGTTTGATTTTAATCAGATTGCGTGTAAAATAAAAAACGATGGCGTCACACCATGTCTAAAATGTCCAGTCAATTATTCAAACACCTTTCAGCCGTATCAAATGCCAAACGCATTATCAAGTACAGTTAGTACAGTTACAATAGATAGGATGAAACGTAACCGGAGAAAAAGGAGATGAAAAAGATAACAGTAAAGACAAACGAGCGTGTCGTCCGATCGATGTGTTACACTCGAAACGATACCGAACCTCGCTGCCGGTAAACTTTATGACGAATGATCCGCTGGAAGCAACCCACGAATAGCCAGTTTTCTTTCGGTACAACGATAAATAATGCCCATCGTGTATTATCCTTTTTTTTTTTATTTTATTTTATCCTCGAAACATTGACGAAGGAGTGAACAGTGAAATCGGCTGAGGTATCGGATATTGGTTCCGCTGTCTGCGGAGAGACGACACTGAATAATTTCACTGTTTATCCGTGGTATCGATATGACGATTTATCTCGAAACACGGCTTATCGATTTCACGGCTACGAGTCGTTACGCGACGCTCTTCTGACTTTATTTCGCGGACGAATAACAAATAGCCGGGAATAAAACACACCGAGCGAATAAATGATCCGTGGGCATGAAATTGAATTACTTAAACCGTGAAATCGGCACGAGGAGACCGCGATCGAATACGATTTGATCGCTATCACATATTTATTTGATAAGTTCAATTCATTGACTGTATATGTACTTGTTCGTAAGTCCCCGAAATTCAGTTTCGATTCTACCCTGTTATATTTCTAAGCCATGGATCAGGTATTAGAGCAGCTTTTTCCAAAAAATAATAAATGGAAAAATTAATAAAATTAGAAAGACATTTTTGTTATTCGACTAAATACAATAGTTATATTTCAATTATTATTCAACTTTCAAAAGGGGTAATTTAAAAAATATAAATTCCATTTTTTCCCATTACAATTATACAAAGTATCCAACGTCCTCTGGAAAGGTACTATTTTTCCATTTGATCCTGTATTTTATCATTCCTTTCTCCGTCAGTCTGAAATAATAATCCAATGGCAATCGTTCCTTCAACCCCCCGGTGGTTGGATTATTGGGAGGTATGGTAAAAATTCACGGTTCGTCTCCCCCGAATTCTCAACGTCCGGTTTTTCGTTCGACACCTCGCGCCTCGACGGCGAAACCACCGCAGTTCGAGGCTTATACAAATGCAAATCCATTAAGCTCGCGACTAAGCTTAGGCTTTTATCGAAAAAGTTACCCCCCTCGAAGAACGACCACCATCCGCGGTTCCTACCTTCGTTTCGCATTGGAACCATTCCGAGACTGGTCGCGTAGAATTAACAACCCCTGTGTTCGAGTGTTTTTAATCCCAGAGAAATTTCAACCCTCGGACCCTGGCTCGAATAACATATGCAAATGGGAGAAACGAAGGGGATTGCTTGGATTGTCGATCGATGAAACCTTCGTCCGCCGAGATTATTTCATTCTTCGCCCTTTTTCTATCTGCTCGCGTTCGTTTGAAGAATTGAACGGTGAAATTGTATCAAGCTATTCTTCGCGATCTTTGCTTGGATATTTGGCATTTAAAGATATAAAAAATTGGACAAATTTTAATATTTTATAAGCCCTTGAAAATAATAAAAATATGTCATCGCATGAAGGTTCTCTTCGATTCATCTCTTGGTTCCTGTATATCGGTCAATTTTGTATTCTTGTCCTTTCTCGACTGATTTTTCCCTGGTTGACGGAATAACGAGGCTCTCACGCGAGCTTGGTACCAATAATCGCGTTTCTCTTCACGGTTTGCTGGCACGATGCCCTCGCGATTCTCTCGAGTAGCAGTCCTCCTCTCGCAACCTTTCAGTTTCTCTCCAAAGGGCCGACCGCCAGCGTGCAGAGGTGGAAGGGTAACAGTGACTTCCGGTCGAGTGCTCGCCTCGCTGAGTAGATACACGGTCGAGATACGCACGGATAACCGCGTCTTCTAACTGGGTTACCGCTAGCAAAAGAGAACAGCTATAGCTTTCTCCTTGCCCTTGGGAAAAACGCTACTACAGCTACCGTTTTGCTTTACTGTCACGAGCATCGCTCCCTTTTCCCTCCCCGTTTATCTTTCATCTCTCGCCTTTTCCTTGATCTTTACTCGAACCGATCCGATCGATCCGATGTAACGGAATCACCATTGTTCAAGCTGTTTCGGGGCTGAGCACAAAGCCCGATTGTCTCGAACGATTCTCACGAATCACCTAATTTCCTTGTTTCAACTTTCCCTTTTACCGTGGAGGAAATTCACCTGCCGATCGAGAGGCTCGGGGGAGGATAGAAACGTGTCCGAGATCGAAGATTTTAGAGATCTTGTGGTGGGAACATTCTTCTTTCCTGAAAGAAAGTTTAGAAGGGGTTAAGTATTAAATGTGGGATTTTTTTAATTAATAAATAATTTGAAGGATAAAGGAAGGTGGGGATAGAATTTTCATAGTAACTCAGTCAAATTATTAAATTTTTTATTTCTTTATTTCAAAATCAACCCCACATTAAAATCAGAATTTTTGAGCAATTTTCGCTGAATTTTCTTTCACAATTTGAGAAAATAGTACGTGTTACACAAGCGTTTAGAGCAGCCAGCACAATTTAAATTCCTCGTTATCGTAAGTTTCTCCAGTTACCATCGTCGGGACTCTTAATTCCACGTTCTTCTTTGCCACTAAATATCCCGAGGGCACGTAATAACAGTTCGCGTGAAGTCTCGTGCACGATTCAGCAGGATGGTGGATCGTGGCGGAGAGAGCGGATCGAGGGCTAATCTCGATCGATTAGAGAAGCTGGAGGATCCTCGAACGGATGTGAAAATTCCATACGATCCGATGGACGTTCGTAAATCAATCGAACGCTTACTCTTGCCTCGCGAACCCTTAAGCCGGCTCGATCCCACCCGCTATCCCCGAATCGCGACGAGCAAGCTCGACCGACTTCTATAAATAAGGATTTACAGAGAATTCACCCTTTACGCTTCGTTTCTCGCGTGGGAGCAATTAGAGTTGGACTCGTAGGAAAATATGGGCTTATTATGGGAGAGGGTCCAGATCTCTATCGAGGAGACCCGTTTTCATTGGGCTGGGTTTCTAGAGGGTTGGACACGTTTTATTTGCTGTTGGATCATTTATTTAATTACTGGCTGCACGTTTATTAAACTGTCTAATAAAAGCACAGTTGTGCACTGTTTAATGATGGGGACACGTTTCAAGAAATGTATTATTAAACTTTTAATGTCAGGTATATGTGGCTTGAATTTTTTACACTGTTTCATATACTTTATTAAATGCTAATTATAATTTAAAAATTAGGATGTTCAGTAATAATTGATTAATAATTTCCAATCGTTGTACAAAGATCTACAAGCTGATATTAATATAGAATGAGCTAATGTCTTAATGAGCTATTTTAATTAATTATCATGAAGGATAGTACAATTCTCATAGTTCTCCGTATTTGATAAATGATGAGAGGTTTTATCCGTTCGATCCACTAATTACATTGAACACTGCAATTACTATTATACGTTTTAAAGTAATGAAACTTCCACATGTACGCTGTAAAATTGCTTAGAAAGAATGAAGAAACAGTATCAGGAGAGCGCAATTTCAATTCTAGAAGGTTGATTTATTTCCACTTACGCTCCCTCGTCTGATCGTATTTCAGACAGCAACGAAAACCCTCCTTTTTCTCACCCCTCACCTATTTCTCTCCTCGTTCTACCTTCCAAAGTATTCGTATTTTCTTCGCGAAAGCCTTAATCGTTTTTCCCACTCGTTTCAGAAATTTATGCATCATGTCCCAAGAGTTAACCAACAAACTTTTATCCTGGTGATTTATTAAAAAAGAAGGGTTCTGTTGTAGCGGAGTGATAGCTCCGACTAGCAACCACCCATTTTCTATTAAGAATATTAAAGAAGCGTTTGTGTAGTCATTTTTTTTAAACTTCGAACTTTAAATTAATGTCCCATAAGAAATATTATAAATTCTATATTTCGAAATTAGTCATTCAATAATGAATAAATTACTAAACACAGGGCGTTAGATTTTTTTGATTCATAATGACTTTGCAAAAATTATTCGATTAACTCCTGTGTTAGCCAGTATAAAATCGTTTCCTGAAAAGCAGGAACCATCATCTCTGAAAGGAACATCTTAAGTCGTTCGCGTTCTTATCGAGCGGATTATTCAAAACATTACCTCGTAGCCCATCCCCCGAAAGAATTGTCGGTTTAAAAAAGGAGCCGAGAAAACTCGGCTACGAAGGAATCTCGAAAGGAAGCTCTCTAAATCGAGTCACTTTCTTCCGCTCGAAGACTCGGGTCAGAATAATCTGGCGATCGTTTAATCAGAGCGCGTGTCAGGTGGCGAAATTTTATCAAGGTGGCTGACTGTGCGAACGAGACAATCAATTCGGATTTCGCAAGATAATACCGGAGAGAAAGAGAAAGAGAGAAAGATGGTAGCTGAGAAAATGCTTTCGCCCGGCTGAAAAGGTAATATGGAGGGTAGAGAAAGAAGCATCAGAAAAGGAGTGGGTGGCTCTTCCACTTTCCACGAGATTCTTATCGGCGCGAATCGCAATCGCCGTGGCGCGAAATCTATCGGGGAAACTTTAATCGAGCTTCACGGGTCGCATAAAACGCACAACCGGATGGAAATGGCGCGAATAGAGAAGTATCTTTGCGCGTTTAACGTGGAGGATTGAAATATTACGAGCGCATTGGTATCGTTCTGCCCAAGAGATAGCCTCCTGGTCCTTACGTAGTCGTATTTTAACGCTTTATACGCTTTGTACTTTCTTGAGATATTTTATACCCCCGTCAAAATGTCCCGACGCCAGAACTAACTTAAAGTATCTTGACCGATGCAATAAAGAGTTAGTAAGAGTTGCTCGTTTAAGCTCTTATTTATTTATTTTATGGGGTATATAATGTGGATTAATTTAAAGTGTCTAGGCTTCTTATATTTTAGAATATTTTTCTAAATATTTGCTAACCCAAAATGTGACATAGATCTCAAATTTAATTTTATTTTCATTCTCACATTAACCCTTTCAGTTAAACAAAAATTGTTTCGAAATTCATCGATCCGTTCATTTTTATTGGTTCAAAAAATTCTATCTACAAAATCAAATCATTCGATAATCTAACAGGGTTAGAGACAATTGGAAAGCTAGAACTGGTCGTTTACGATCGTCTCCGTTTAACTGTCGGTCAGTAGCGAGACAATCATTTCCCCGTACACTTAACGTCGTCGTTGAACGATCCTCTGGTTCGCGTGAATATGCAAATGAGCGATAAGACATAGGTGGAGGGTATCTGTACAGGCTGCAAACTCGTCGCGATTCGAACGTTACGTCATTGGACAGAGACTCTTGGCAAATTAATGTCGAGCGTGTTCGAACGGTTAGCAGCGAGAGACATGGCCAGTTAATGGAACCATCGGCGAGATCTAATTGCTCGGATAAAGGCTATCTTCGAGCGGGTCCAGTCGAGATGTCGAGCGTAAAATCAACGCGGTGGCTGGTTACGTGCGAAATTGAAACAGTGAAACCGTCGAACGACCCGATGAAAACCATTCCTGGATACTTTCCTTTCGCGAATCGATACTTGCCGGTTTATTTAGTACTTTTGTAAAAATGTTCGTTTAATGCCTGTCGCGAAACGGCCGGCATAAATACCGCGGATACGAGGGAAATTGAAACGTTCGTCGCGAATGGTGCAATGAAACGTGCGGGGACATCATTATGTGGTAATTATTTATTTAACATCTTATCCGGGGATCTTAAAATTTTTATTGTTCTGTGATCATCACTTTGATGGTTGTATATTTTGTAGAGTTTATGATACTTCTTTTATTCAAAATGAAAATATCGATACTTGCAACTATCCCTATTAGATCCAACTATTAGATCCACAAATTTTTCAACGAAAAAAATTATTAAAAATTTATCCAAAATTAATCACGAATCAAATAGTGCCAGAACACACATACTTAAATAACTCCCCACTCTTCAATTACAATTATCTCAACGAAACTCGGTGTACCGATATTTTTTTTTATTCGTACTACATCGTTAAATCGAGAACAGCTTCATTCTGAGAGGGGTTAACGTACAGACTTCTTAATTCCTCTCGCACCACCCACGCTCGATGTTATTCATTTTTTGTCCTCGTTCGTTTACTGGAACTTCTTCAGACATGTTTGGAACGCGAGGGCGATCGAAAGACTCGTTGTCGCGTTTTATGCGACAGAACGAGCAGACAGGATGCAACAGGCCGGAAATATCGTGGAACGAACAGATAGGATTCCGCCAGCGCGCATCGTGAGCCTCGTTTTCATTGGTTTGCATAGGTCCGGGGGCGGCTTGGCGAATAAAACTTAAATGATATCGTTCCAAGGAGGAATGGGACCGCGTTTTATTGTGGGAAACTCGAAACTAATCGCATCGTCTTGTTTCCACGGCAAGACGAGTAGCTCGACGAGAGTAACGCCAATTGGCTCGAACGTTTTCAACGGTTGAATATGCGTATTTCATTTATTTAGAGAAATAAAGACAAATAAAGTCTTATCCGTCGAATGGAAGAAGAGAAGACTTTACGGTCGATTTTCTTGGGGCTTTAGTTAATTTATTTCAAAAGTAAATTAGATTCGGTAATACTCTTCCAAATTCAATTCTCGTATCAGTGGCTGAAAGTGTTAAAAAATACTTAGAAGTATTCTTCTTTCAATAATATTAAATTATTTCTAATAATTAATTACATGGATTGAAAACGTATCAAAATTTCTGCAATCACCCAATAGACACCAACAATTGACACAGGGGTCATTTGCCTATGCTTCACCCTCGAACCCCTTCACCTTCTCATCCCTCTATTTCCAACAATTTCAACGACGTTTTTTACCCGGCCATTGAAAATACACGTTGCGCGAAAATTCAGACAGAAGGAAAGACAATACGAGATTCTCGCGTGGCGCAACCCTTTCTCGTTCTCCTGTTTGTTTATTCTCTATTTTTGTCGACGCATTTACGCTTAAACCCGCGCCACGATAGTAGAGAAAATTCGACCGTGGAAAAAAAAAGATGGCTGGCTCGCGGATAGGGGAGGAATAGAACGGGCCGAGAGAAGAGGGTGCGATAGGTGGAAGAGAAATGCAGATTGAAAATCTGTGGCCACCCTCGGAGGGTGCATCGGCAAGAAAATTGGGGTTGCACGAGAATAATACGAGCCGCGGGGGATGTGCTCGCCTACAGCGGTGTCCTGGTTCGCGACTGCGGGCGAATTATTTTTCTTTTTTTTCCTTTCTTTTCATCCTACACCGCCGAAGTATGTTGATTACATTTTGCTACGTGCCCGCAGCGATTTCGTTTTGTCGTTTCGTAGTCGAGCTCGCATTATTGCCAGCCGCGTATCCGCCGAATGATACGGCCGTTTAACGCGTTTCGCGCACGTTTTCATGCTTTCCCGCGGTGGCCGCATAAATTTTAACGGGGGATGCTAATTATCATGTTTTTCAGCTCGCGTTCTCCTACCCGTACATATACTGGCACGATGATGGTTATTATTCTGGCTCTTAAGAGTGCTCTATAAAGTACCTTTCTTTAAAACAACATCATTGCTAATAAAACAATAGACATCAGTATAAATTTTCTAATGGAGTAGATATACTAGATCCTTGCGAGTGCACCACTGAATTGATTATTTGAGTGTATTAAATTTGTGGTGTGCATCGTTGATGGAAATGACTTCCTGGGTAATCAACGCATCAGAATACAAATCAAATATGATTTTCCTATTTTCTTTTTATTAATTTTAAAATAATTTTATGACCGTGACATTCAGTGAATAGATTCGTTCTAACTCGCACCTGACAGTGATTCACACCACTTAGAACAACGAGAAAATTCGTCATTACGTTACAATTTGATCCTCTCATCTCATCGGTCGCGCAATCATCGACATTTTCTAGGTTGACGTAATACCGGGGATCACGTAGGATGATCGTGGCATCCGGCGCGCACGCTTGCACAATTGCAGCAAGTGGGTAACGATGCAGAAACCGTTGGGATTATTAACGTAAGGTCGGCCTCGAATTCGCGCGTTCAACGGTGCGCGAATCGAGCCGGCGCGGTGGCTTTAAATTCGCTCGAATTACAGATCGCGAATTCCCGCTTCATCGTGTCTGCTCTACGGAAGCCAGGCCGATCGATTAATTTCATTTCGGTTTAATGTACACTGACGTCGAATAGCCAGTATTATCGCAGCGAAATAGGCTACCCAGTTACCTCTCTAAATAGCAAATCATCGTGTGTAGTAGGTATTCAGTGTTATTTGGTAACATTAACAGAAAATTTATTAAAGCAATTACAAAATTTCAACGAAATTTATTCCCAGAATCATCCAAATTTTAATTTAATTTTACGTTTCATATTATTCTCGTTTTCTAAATTTGACACTGCTTCGTTGAAAATTATTCTTTTCGACCTGTAAGAGTAAGACTTTTCGACCTGGAAGAGTAAGACGAATGTACCTTGAAGACTATTGAATGCGGTTTTCTTCAGTGGCTTCTGCTCGGTCGGAAGAAACAAGTCACCGCGTTACGCGTGTTTCATGGTAACCGCGGCGAGCAAATAGGTTAATGCAACGACCTCGTGCACGGTAATTTTTGCTTGTGCCGGGTCTACGATCTACCTCCTACGTGGCCCGAGCGAGTCATTAACTCCGCGCTAATTAATTATCCGACCGAGTCTCCTTCTACCGCGAAACGTCGTCACTGTCTCCGAAGTCGTCCTTTCGCCAGGCTGCGGCTCGGTTTACATCTTCGTGTCTCACGGTCGAAGATAGTTTCCTTTTTTAATTCTACCAAAGGACATTTCAGTATTAACAATGTCTCTTTCCCTGTATGTTAGAAATAATTAATTTCCAAACTCCAAATTTTAAACTCTTTATTTGCTACCCTACATTATTAGGGTAATAGTTATACAAAATTGTTCAAAAAATATTTTTTTTAATTATTCAAGTATATCTAATTTGCGGTGCTGATCATCGATGATCCTCAAATGTTAACTAGTTAACAATCCCATGTTTCTTCATCAAAATTTCTCCTTTATTGATAGAGAATATCGACTAGAGCGCTTGTTTTTCTTCTCGATAAACTGAAGAAGCACCGCAGGATACATTGGCGAACATATGTTGCCCAGAGGGTTTCGCGGGGGTCTGCAGAAGATTCGAGTGGTAACGGGGCTAAAGTTCTGGCACGATTGTTGCCAGGACTATGATCGAGAGAGAGGCGCGGAGGGATGAAGAGTGAATCCCGCTTGGTAGGAGGGTAAAAAGTCTCGGGGTGGAATCGGAAAAACGCAACAGGGCGGAAGTACGTCGAACAGATAGCATTGTGCCATGGTGGAGTGGAGAGGTCCCTTTGTTGGGCTACCATTCCCTTGTTTGGTCGGGGTTGGTGGTGGCTTCGGCGTACATTCTTTGGCAAAAGTATCGGTGTAGCTATGGTTTATAAGGTGCACCAGCATGGGGATGGGTTTCCCTTTGTACACGATGCTTCCTGGCATCTCGAGCGTCCTGTAATAGAATCGACGATGAACGAGCACTCCTGTATCGATCGGCTTACACGAACCTCGATCGAATTGTACGAGTGTTTCTGCTTTTCACCGTACGCGATCGTATGTCAATATTGACGCTGCGTGCCGCGATTAAATCTTGCCGATCCGAGCTACGGAAAGTGTCCTACTCCGTTACATGCTCCATTTTAAAGCAGAATCTTTCAAAAATATTTGCATTCCATTTTCGATGTTGTAAGAGCGAGCGTGTGTTTAAAAAGTGAGGATTTCGAACGCGATTAACTTTGCTCTAGCTGCGGTGCGTGTGGCAGGGTGGTGGGTGGTGAAAGTATTTGAGAAAAAAGAAATATCTAGGGTAGGTGACAATTTTTCTATTAAAATAGATATTTATTTGAAAGATAACACAAACAGTTTTCCACGAAAAATTTTTGGGTAATTTTAAAGATTCAGAAGAGTTAATCTATTATGTACTATGTATTCCATATTGGAGTTAATCTCCAAAATCTTAGGACGTCAAAAATTAATCAGCATTCTAAGAATATTTTACTTGCCTAGGATATTAGACAGTGCATAATTTAGAAGACAATTTCAAAAATTCACCAACTTTTTTAATAGGTACTTGACGTGACAAAATTACTATTCTATTGCAGTAGAATAATGAACTAAGACCAAGATATTTTTGAATATCTTGAAAGACACAGGATACCTTCGCGTCGATAAATCGCGATCGACCGATCCGCGAGCATAATATCCCGGTAATTGGTGTCCGGTGATTTTTCTTTTCCCTGCTGTCTCTGGTGATTGTGTTTGAAATTGCCGTGACATTCTCACAGGCTCTCCCTCGGTCAAATTGTTACGTCTCTCTAACGTCAGTTTCACTTTTACGCCGGAGAGTACGGCCGCATACCGCCCACACATTATCGCACGTACGAATGCACATCGGTGTGCATCGAGGTGTGTCGGTGTGTATACACGAGGTAGGAAGACACCGCGTGCGTACGTGCGTGTCTGTGTACACCACGTGTGTGTGTGTGTGTGTGTATTCGCGATTCTCTCGGTACAGGAGATCGCATAGATGCACGTGCTGCAACTACACGCGTGTTCCATGCGCCTCTTGTATGTACGAGATAGATTGATAGATAGTTTAATGCACCCTGGGAATCCGGTCCCCCAAGATCAACTGCACCGCGGCACGTATAGTAGCGTAGAGGAGTGCAGCAAACGAGTATAATGCACGGAGATATCGTCGCTTAGATAACGTTGCCTGAATGATAACGCCATAATCGAAAGTGGGATGCTAGAAGGATGGCAGTCATCAAGAGGCTGAATTTCTGGGAATGTTATTCTGCTCGGCACAATGCTTTATCACTCCCATCTGTGGCTCTGTTCGGATTGGTAATTAGATTAATGATGGTGATTGATAGCCTCGGAAAATTGTAATTTGAATTATTATTAAAATTTTAGTTTAATTTTCTGTCTGATTGAAAATTCGAACTGTCTGCAAACTTTTGCTGTACCTCTGATGGGTACATTAGGGTTTCTTTTTAGTAGTGAAAATTTAATGATGGGATTAGAAAATTCATTATATAATGAGGACTAATTAATAATTTTAAAAAGTATGATAATCAGGTATAACTTCCGAATAAAAAATGCAATAGAATAAAAAGTGCATCTAAAAGTGCAGGATGCAAATCGCGTGAAAGTTACCTGCATCTCTATCTGCTGAGAAATGGGTAAACAGATCCATTAGCTATCAACCTCTTACAAACGCATACAAGGAAAGGGTTAAGTGTTTCCGAGTACAGAGTAACAACAGAGACTTTGTTTTCATAATTTATTCTTTCACCGACACTAATAGCATTCGGTGGCGTTTTCGAGAGAGTATTAATGGCTGCGACGATTAGATAACGTTGCAGGGAGATAACGATGCGATCGAACGTAGGATGACAGAAACACGACCGTCCTCCGGAGAAAGTGTGTATAATTATTAGTCTCGTTAGCTTCGGAAAGCGAGCGAGTATCATCGACGATCGTAGATACAAGCGTAACGTCCTTGTTATATTTTCTAATCTTCTTTTAGACTTCTTATTAGCCTGTCTTTTTCTCATCGATCATTATCAACTTGAATCATTGTTTCCATTTTCCATTCCGAATTAATGGAGGGAGGAAAAGGGTTCGTCACGTTGTTACAGAATTCGGGTTAGTAGTCTGTATTCCAACAACGATACGGTTCGCGAGGATAACGGTACCGAGGAGATAAGGTCTCGTTCGAAAATAGGATAGCAGGACGGTAACGAGAAAGTGTAGCACAATTATCGCGCTTTAACTCGCGAACGAGAAACGGCAGGCTTTCGTGACGGTAGCGCCGTAGAGCACATATATCTGCTGAATGATCGAGCTTTCGGAAGCACGAATGAAATAACACGAAACGAATGTATAATATTTGTACACGAATACCATGTGATTTTGAATGGTCTCGTGGGCTACATACCTCCTTCTCTAGCCGGTTATTTAGTCATTTATCGCGTTTAGTCGCAGCACTCTGCTGGCTGGACACGTTTCGATCGGATGGTGGGATAAGCACGCTCCACCATCCAGTTGCTCGAATCAGCTGAAATACGATCGAAGAAAGTGCAGGTTCGTTGTTGAAAATCGTCGAAATTTTCACCTTGCGTTTATTCTTCTCAGAGGATTTTAGTTGTACTTCCTTTCATTGTGGATCCTGACGGCAGGAAGGAAATGAGCAACACGTCCCGAGTGATAATGACGTGTCGTCCATTATATCGCGATTCAATATATCGTGTCGCGACAGGACAAGGGGGATAAAAGGCGTCCGTAGAAATAGAAAAAGAATCGTGAAAACTTTGTCGCCACTTTCTTTCATATTCTTTCGCGGAGAGACAAATTTCCAACTTCTTATTTCTGATCAATCTTTTAATCAGCCCATGGAATTTTATCAATAGTCTCGAATAGCATTTCATTCTGATATTAAACAGAATTATTATATTTTGATCAACTGACTGACTTAATGCATTGCATTAATCAACGCGTTAATTGTTAGTTAATCAAAGGAATCAGAAAGCAGGATAATTGACACTCGAACGATTAACGTCGAATAGGGAAATCGTTTTTCTCTTTCTATCAAGCTCGCACCGATTCGGTAAAGTCGGGATCAAGAAGAAGGGGTTGAAAAAAAGTAGGAAGAAGAAAAGAGGTAGAGGAGCACGCGCAGCTCAAAGGCGTTAACCATCCTGCGGAAGGGTGGCGTAGCAGGGGTAGTACCCACCAGGATATCGACGAAAGACCTCACCGAGAGGTCTTCTCCTCGAAACGAGACGTAATAACGATCCCCCGCTTCCTCTCTTCTTCTTCTTCTTCTTCTTCACTCGATGCACTCGCTTTCAGTCTCGAAGACTGGCTGCAATAACCGGGCACTCGACTGTCTCCATTAGCCACGTCGAACGACGAACCACCTTGCATTCGTGCGTCGTTTCGAGAAACAGAGAAACACCGAGTGGCGAGTATTGTTGAGTTTTATGGGGGAGGGTATCATGGGAAATGATGCGAGAGTACTGCGATATAGAGACAACGGGGGGTTGGAAATACTTTCTGGAGGAACGTGATGGAATTGAGATTTGTTGTTCGTGTAATCATTTTCTTTTGATAATAGTAATTAGGGGTATGCGAGAACTCGAAAATTTAGAGTACCTGATTGGGTTAGGAATTATTTTGCTCGGTTCAGTATAAATTAGATACAGTTTCTTCCCATTAGATACTACAGATTCTATACAACGGAAATTAAAGAATTGATAATCGCCACAATCAGCGTGTCGGATCACTTATCATTAGAACAGCACCTGGAAGAAATCGAACGAAAGGGTTGCGAGTTTAAATGATCAGGGTAGAATCGATTGGTCACACAACGTGTCGTATCTCTCACTGTCATCGAGTACACGCGTTAGCCTGAAGCGAACAGTGAATTCGAAGTTATCAGGGGGATGCATTTATATCAGACTTGTTCATGCTAGAAGGTATACATAATTGTTTGGTCGGCCGAGTGTCATTCCGATAGCGAATGGTCAACGAAGTTCGTGATTGCGATTGGTGCACGCTTCTCTAACGCAGATCGAAGGGAAGATTAATTCGCTTTATTGTCAGCGTGCAAATGCGATCGCGGACAAAAGGGACGATGAGCAAAGCAAATTGGTATGTATTGAATTACCGGGTTCCTTATTATACGGCTGAATTCGTCCGAGTCTTTCGGCTCCTTCAATTTACATAGCAATGACTAATTGAAAAATTTATAAACGCCATTTAAATGACAATACCGCGACCGAACGGTCATCTTCCATCGTCGGGGTCCCATTGTAACCGGATGGGGTTCTAGTTCGAGCGTGGCGAACTTGCCGAGTGTGAAATTAGGAATTGAACCCTGCGTCCATGATATAATCCATTTTGTATAGCGTACGAAAAAGTTTGCACTTTTCGTTTCGGTGCATACTGAGAAACATGGATGCACTTTTGCATAAACATGGTTGGATGAACTTTAAAGGAATTCATTGTTCTATTAAACAGTATAATTAAATTCCTAGAAATGGAAATGATTATTTTGTCTTAGAATAATGAAAATGATTAATCTAATATTTTTTCTATGACACATACATTGAATTCTGAAATTTTATGAACATTTTTATCCGAGAAATTTCCTCGCGCTTATAAATGCAAAATATCATGGTCGCTCGAATATTTAACGTGAATGGTTAATTCGCGTAAAAAACGTAGCGTAGTCGGAAGGGTTGGGGAGCGGATGAAAATTAAATAAAAAGTAACTCCCACGGGGAGCGACGGTGGCTGGGTGTCCTGTCGCTGGAACGAGCCGACTAATGCGATAGAAATTATTCCTCGTTTCCAGTTACACTGGAGCACAGGAGTGTCGCGTTCGATAAACGAACGGTATTACGTACTCACCGATTCATCCTGCTTGTCAATTTCGCGACTGTATTAGCTGTGATGCACTCGATTGACCAACCCTATCACACTCGCACGTTTCCTTTCGTGTACAGGTTGTTTCACAAAAGAAATAATATTAAATATTAAGATAAAGAAAGAATTTTATTAACAAGCCTTCGAATAAAATTAAATTAAAATTAATTTTCTATATTTCTAATGCAACCTTCTAAGGAAAGTGCAATTTTTTTTTCTTTTTTGAAGGATCAAAATTGCCAAAATTGTCAATATTTATTTATTTTATTTCGTCTATATTGAAAGTGAGTGACTCTTGTCTGAAACAATCTGTACGCGGATTCGGTAGCGGATTCCGACGTTTCGGCCGAGCAGACACATCGTCAATAACGTTTTCCATTGGCAGCTCGTGGTAATGTCCGACAAATCGATATTCGGAGCGGCTCCAGGGCTGGCTCGAAAGTACGACCAGCAAGCAGCAACTGCCCCGTGGGGTGGCACATCGTGGTCAGGGTAAAGAGGGTGCGCGAGACCGGCTGTTCTCGACGTCGCGTCATTGTTTGAGCGCTACGATTATAGTTTGATTCGATTTCATTTTAATCCAGCTGAAAAATAACGCGAACGAAAGTTAATTGCACTTATGTCCAAATTGTGCAAATCGAACAAAACGTGTTGAAATAATTCATTCATAGTACATATTCGTAATATTTTGCAAAAAATTCTTTTTTATCATTCGAATAGGATTTTTAATTATAATTATTGCACAATTTATTTGATTCATTTTTATACAATTCTTACTCAAATTATCACAAAGTGTCAAGGAAATATATTCGAGGGGTTGGAATGTCCAATTTCCATATAACCAATTAGTCCAAGGTCCATCGATTAATTAAAAACATACAAATATTCAATTTTAATTATACAAAAGCACGACGAACAATCGTCAGAGGTTGCTAACAGAACTCTTCTCGCACGATCCGCTCTAAAACGCTTGGTTATTGGATTCTCGAGGCTCTTCTGCCTCGAAGCTGTTTATCCGTTTTCGATATTTTTCATCTCGATCGAGAAACGACCATTGGATTGCAACGACACATCGTAGACACTCACTTGGATCGATAGAAAAAACCCGCGAGAAGAGGCTAAGCGTTTTAAGTATCCTCCCACGCACGTTGCGAAACATCGCCACTTTCGACGAGCCTTACACCTGGCGTTCGTACCGAGGCGACGAAAGCACCGCTTTTAGATTGCACTTTCGATCTGTTATTTATGAATCATCCAGAGCTGGTTTTTCAAAGTAAAAATGGATATTCTTCGTGGGATACTTACGACACGATTGCTTTTTATTGGAAATTTTTATTTCTGGCGAACCGCGAGTAAATTTTTCCAAAGAAACACACCGTAGAGATACTATTTTCCTAGAATATCGTTCTCTGATGTTTGTCCCCGTTTTGCATATACATTTTTCAACCTGGAAAAACTGTTTTTTCTCATCGTAAGGGAAAATATTTTGCTTCCCGTTCGATTTGTAACCGTATCGAGAATAAACATGAAACTTTGTTCATCCAGAAGTATCCGTTGTATGAATCGCATAAATTATTCGCAAACACCTGCGGGAAGAATGGAATTTTTCTCTAAATATAAGAAAGTCACCGGATACTTCTGAATGATGGTGCAAAGTAGCTATCACTCGCTCGACGTGTGTTCATATTTCAACGCATCTCAGGAAGTTATCTCGTTCAGGGGGAGATCGTTTCTCTTCATTTGCTACGGAATTCATGTCTCGGGAGCCTACTCGTAGTTTTTCACCTTCGTTGCAAAAGCCTAGCCGGTGCGGTTGACCGAGGTAGCCTTCGTGGCTTGCGTTCGCGAGACATCTCGAAGAGATTAGATGACACGATTTCATGACATAAAAGTTTCTCGGAATGACACTTGTTGTATGCCAGTTTAAAGCTTAAACTTTGATACAAATGACTATACAGACATTATAAAAAATTAAATTATTACATTAGAAAAAAATAATAGAGAGGGTGGTAATATGGTCCTCAATTTATGGTGTTTAAAATATAGGTAAATTATTAAAATAATTTAATATACAAAAGTCACTCAAGGGATCAAATTATTATGAGAGGTCCATAACATCACCCCTTTCTCCAATATCGTACTCATTACTGAAGGTAACAAGTGGAAAGTTTCAATTGAAAAATGAAACGCATCTCGAGTAATTGCGATGTAACTACAGAGTATCGCACTTTCACCATGGCAGTTAACGTGTTAAACAGGGGCCCGTGACTTACGCTATCACGTGGTGATTTAGCGTCGTCCACGACAGACTTCTTAAAGGCTATATTAGATCCAGCGAGATCCCCTCTCGTAATAAATGTCAACGCGAAAGATTGCCACGACCAATCGCGGCGATACCAGGCTCGTTGCTTAGAGTTTCACGCGGCCGGATTATCCGGGACGTTGGCCGGGATTCTTTCGCGTTAAACATCAGGATTTATAAGTTCGAACTGGCGCCTGTCTGCCAGAAAGCCTCCTCTTCGATCGTGATTTATCGAGTTTATGTTAACGACCCGGCCCGATTTGACGATCTCTCCGGTTCGAGGGGCTAAGGATGATCCTCTCCTTCGAAAGTACGCGGACGCTTTTTGCGAGAGGATTTTTGGAAAGCCGCTTCTTTGTCGGTCCCTCATGAATTTCTAATCCATCGGACGCGTTCCTCTTTTCACGCGGACCGGGAAAGGGCTTTGTCAGCCTTCGTGTCTCTCCTCTTCGTGCAGCTTTTTAGGCGACGCTCAACTCGCCCGGTGAATTGGGAATTTTCAAACGGTAATTGCATATTTAAAGGGGTGGATAAATATTTTCGTGACTGGCTCCACCAGTCTTCCTCGGAACCAAAGGATATAGGCTGCTGCAGGATATTTTTTTTTTTTTTCTTACTTCCTTGCGGCATTTATTTAAGTCATACCGTGGTCGCACAGAATTTCATGATCCAAAAATGGCAAACTTTCAATTCACCCTTTATACATTTTTCCGGTCAAATTTCCGCAAGATGAAAATTTAATATTTAATAATATTTTGATAAAAAAATTCATAAAATTCGTACATTATGCATAAGGGTTCGTATGAAATTATATTTAGATTCTATGAAAGACATGAAAAAATAATTATCCTGCAAGGTACTGTAGCTAGAATCCACTGTTTTTGAATAATTATAACATATATCATCCCGGCTTCCCTTTACTCCGAGTTAATGAAGTAAAGCTATCTTTTAATGAGTCGAAATATGATATGTCGCGGTGGGATTAATGATGAACGACGTAAAAATCTGATCAACGTATCGTCTATTCTCACTGTACCGTGTTCATAAAATTCTTGCTTGTGAGATATTCATTTGAGACAATCATTTATGACACAAACGGATAGTATATCATACTTTATTACCTCGTTTATTATCTGTGTTATTAATCTAGGGATTGCGCATAGCTGAGGCAGCGATGATTTAAATTTAATTTCACACTTTCTTATTCTCATTTTCTAAATTTTAAACGGTGCTCCTTTAGGTATCATTTTTCCTAATTATAATGGAACATAATTGCTTCATTGAATAGCTTGAAATTAAAATTTTACAAAAATGCAAAACACGAACGTTACGAATGCAAAAGGAAAACTGTAACGAGGGAGAAGAGGATGATGACTCGAAACATCGGCTGCACGCCAGCAATTAAGTGAAAACGTTTGCTGCAACATCGATTAGACGTTAATGTTCGTAATAACAGTTGGCGAAGAGTATTATAATCACGATTGCTCATCCTAGGAGTTTTGCGTTTCTGCAAAGCGGATTAATATTTCGCTTCGCTTGGAAACGTTCGAGTTAATCGTCCGTGTGTAAGTCTAACGAGCTTTTCCAGGATACGTACAGTCGTTAATTTCAGCTGGTAAGCTCGGTTCAAGCTACACAAAATAAGAAGGAAAAGAAGAAGTCGCTAAAGTAATTTTTTCATCGAAATTTCAACGTTCTTTCACCCTGTGCCGAAGGGTTGTTTGACGAGACACACGGTCTACCTGCGGTATCGGTTTTCGAAGTTTCTCCAGGAACGAGCTCCTTTGATCTCCGTCAGGGACATTGTTGTCCCCCATTGGATGTTTTGAAATTTTCACAATACGCTATTACCCGAATATGCGGATCGAATTTCTCAGATGCTGATAGATGATGAACCATACTGCATGTAAAAAGCATCCTTGTATCGCGAAATTATTTTTCTAATTAGTCCAATATCGTCTAAATTTTTCTATCATCCCACTTTTGGTAGCTTTGGTAAAAGAATATTTCTATTCGCTTTATCAATGCAAACTAAACTTGAAAGTTCAATAGAGAACTAAAGAAGAAAAGAAATCCACTCAACGAGGAGAGTAGCTCCTGTGACAGCAGAGTTTTATTAATTTTTTAGTCCAAAGATCTCTTTGCCGAAACTTCACCGGAATGCAAATGTGAGATGCATTTCACGTGTGCCGCGGTACAGAACGTCGCAGGGGGAGTCGAATTAAAATTTTCATATCTTCGGAGCATCTGTGAGGTTCTAGGGGTTCGCTGAAGAAATCAAGAGAATTTATTAACCAAGGAACTTAAAGGATTCTTTTTGATTTCTGGAAGATGTTGCAGGGTTTCGGTAGATTCATCGTGGATTTAGTTATAAATTCGTGAAAGACGAACTGGAATTTCAATATGAAGTTTTTCGTATAGTTTGAACGAGTTTCGAAGCGACTAACAAGCGTTCAAAGTTCGAAATTCGTTTGAAATTTGGTCCGTTTGAAAATGCGTGTTCGTTTTCGTTTCGCTTGTCGATCGATGCGGCAGCTTTGGAAATATCAATTGGCGAGTGCGCGTTCCTCTTTTTTTGGCTGGTATTCAAGCTTTAAAAAGGACCGTGTACCGATATGCAATGCAGAAACGATGCCAGAGTTGGGAAAAATTGAAGGCAACTCTTTGCGAACGTGTTGGTCTCTCTTGTGCCGTCGATCTTTTATGTCAACTGTGATCGTTTAATCAATTTTTGCTTTCGAATGAAAACTATTGTCCTTTTGGAAACGTTCTCAACGTATTGAAATCATTGCTTATAGCTCCATAGTGTTGAATCTGATATGGTGTTAATGGAATCATTTTTGAAATTGCCAATTTTCAAATAGTAATTAATTTAGCTATGGCGATACAAACTTTTCTCCAAATTTCCAAGTGTAATTTCCAGTCCTCAAACTAAATTCTCAGGTGACCAACTTAGCTCCAAAATTCAATCCACCCCGAAAACTTTTTCTCAAAATACTCAAGCAACCCCTCGGTTGCTCGAACCAGGAATCGCGATTTCCTTTGAGCCCGAAGGATCGCGCTTTGCCCGGCTCCACGGGTATTAAGTTTCTCGATTGGCCGCGCCGTTAAAACGCGACATTTAACCGGCGATGCTCGCGAGGAACACGGTGGTGAAGAGGTGAGAGAAAAGAAGGAAGAAGCATCTATCGGGCCCGTTATAGCGAAGTTGCTCCCACGCGGATCTTCCATGGAAAAGCGTGTGTCGCGTGAACCAGTTGCGAGAGCGACTCTCTCGCGAGTCGTCGCGCGCTCTGTTTAAGGCAACGGCCATCCTCGAGGCGTTGGAGCGGAGCCAGCCAGAGAGTATCGCCTCGAGAGCGAAAGAAAAGCGAGGAGAGAAAGATGGTGAAAGGAACAGCAACGATGCGCTGGAGCTTTAGAACTCGTCGAGGATCAAGATGGGTGAAAGAGGATGGCGAAGACGCGATTGCGTGCGAACGAGAGAGTTGACGGAGGAAAGTCGAGGAGGAAATCGCTGGAGGACTAGTTTTTCCACGATACCGAGCAATTTGTTGGAAGAATCGTACGTGGAGTAACTTTGCTCAACCGGTCCTTGTTTCCATTCCTCTTTTCTATGGCCACGTTTTCACGTGACATTTAACACAGTGGAAATGGACATATGTAGTCGGACATTTCAAGCTTCTAGAATTGTTTCTTCTCTTCTCTTTTATTAATTGTTTCATTATTCGAAATTTGAGGAAATCTTTACTGATCATCACGATATTCAACATGATAATTGGAGAATTTAGAAAATTTGAAAAACATAGAAATTTTGATGGGTCATTGTTTGTTGGAGAAAATGGTTGTAAACGTAAGATGGATCGGTAGCATCGATCGGCGAGCAACGCGAGGTAGGTGTCAAGTAATTGACTTCACTGTCGGTGAACGCAATTTAACGCTTCGCTGGAGACACAGAGTCGATACGAGACGTCGTAGACTCGTAAGACAGTCGAGTGTAAGCAGTTCGCGTGGGAAATCGGTTTTCGAGATGCAACTTGCAACCGAACCACTGAAATTCGAACAACGTCGCTTCTAGTGATCCTATTTAGAGCTCGACTCGAAGAGCTCGCCGTGCTATTTCATGTACGACGATGTATTTTGCAGAGAATGATGGATTACTTTAACACATCGCCAACACCAATGTATTTCTTTCTCAACAAATAATTTCTATTCGAATCTGACTAAATCATAGTCACAGAATGTTAACACTTTGATGATTTTGTGCCAGTATTTTTCATTTTATTTCTGTTTGAGAAATAAATCTAATGACACTTTGCAAATTTCTATGGATGCAAAGGATTAATTACAATTTAAAAATTAGTAATTATTTGATGTACAATTCCAAAAATAAATTCGTGTAGGATGAAGAATGACAATATTAATGTTATAAATCAATATTTCGGTGGAGTTATATTTCAGTATTTCGTACGTACTTTTGAAACTCTGATAATATCGGACGGTACATCCATTTGTGCCCATCGATCGTTCTCTGAGAATCTCTAGAAGAGTCTCTCTTCTGTAACATCCGAGCGAGTTAACAATGGCAAGGCCCGGATAACAATAACGCGAGGATAATTCCCGAATTTAGATGGGGTAATTGACAAGGATTTAGGGGGGTCGACGTTATTGTCCGAGCAATCCCGCGTTCCTTCCATCACGCACGTGAGTACACGGGGCGGAAACTAAGACGGTTAATCAAACGATAAGCACGTCTGGAAGCGATCCAAGCGACATTCCTAGCTTTAACGTCATTGTACACGCTATTCGAGACAAACAGAAACTATCGTGTTTCGCTTTCCAATCATTTCAACAGTGTTACTACTTCTTCAGACTAAACTATTACCGACTTTGAAAGATAAAAATGTCTGATACAATTTCATGACATAAAAGTATTTCAAAATAGCACTTACAGCACATCGATTTAAAGTTTAAAGTTTCATAAAAATGCCTACATAAACGCTTCATCAATATTCTTCATAGAAAATGGTTGATTCTTTATTGAAACAGACAACAGTAAACTGTAAATGAATTGAGTCATTGTTTACTTCATAAAATAATTATTTAGTTTGTATTAAGAATATTGAAGAGTTGTTTGTGTGATTATTTTCAGCAAACCTTAACTTTTAAAATGATGTATCATAAGTACCATTTCTTGACACTTTTCTGTCATGAAATCATGTCAGACCAACGACAGATTTGACCTCGTCGTTTGATCCTCGGTTTTATATGAACTCCAAATCTTGGGACGTGCCGTTTGTATGACGTTATTTTAAGATTCTCGTTCGTTGTCCCCGTGATCCACCCGACGTGGAATTTCATTTCACGAAAAATCTGTTTCTTGTAGCGTGGTACGCAACAAAAGGAACAGGAAAAAAAATGAGGAGAACAGGTCGAGAGTATTCAAGGAGATTTCTATTTTCTCTTTTCCTCGAATAAAATTGACGACAGCAGTAGCAAAGAAATTCCGCGACAAATATCCTCTTTCTAGAACTTCAATTTGTTGGCGTTGGGTCGTTTAATCGCCACGTAAACGCTGATTCCGCTTTCTTTTTTCAAGACGTTTTCCGATCAGACCGTAATGGTCAGTGTAATTTTCTCTCTTTTCTGCGAGGGATTATCGTTCATCGTTTCTGATGACGATTGAAAAAGACGGAGATGAAAAAAAGAAAAGGAGACGCGTATACGCCTTTAGCGCCGCGACTCCATTCAGGCGAACGGGTAATGAGCGCAATAATATCGATAATACTGATAGTAATTACGGTAATAGTGGGGATATAAAATTATGGAAGATAACTATAATTAGGGGGGAGAGAGGCAGGATAAGCGGCAATGTGAGAAACATTTATTCCCTTTCGGGTATGTAGGCAAAGAGAAAACCAATTAAGGGGCTTGGAATAAAGTTTCAACAGGAGAAAAGGAAGGACGTATCGTGTCTGTAACAAGGTCTTCGCTAAATAGGTGATAATGATAACGTGTATTTATGCAAATTAACCTTGCTGGCTTGTAAAAGTATCGGTGCATCGGAAATTGGCGTATTGCAAGTATATTTAGTCGATTGGTTAAACGTATCTACTGAGAAATTAAAAAAGAAGGGAAATATTGATGAAGTTTAAATTGTACATAATAAGCATTCATTAGAAATTCGAAGAAGACATTTAATAACACTGCCTCTATATCCTATTATCTATTTTTAGATAATAAAGTTATAAAAATTTATAGGATAATTTTTTCCCGGATTAAATTCTAAATTTCCTAATTAACTGCTCATTACACTTGCAAATACTTCTTATCTTCCGATCTCCGCATACCTCGGCTCTTGCACATATTCCAAAACACCGCAGCTATTTGCGCCATCCTAAAGCGCTGATAAACTTTTCTCAGAATATAAAAACCCTAAACGTAATCAACTATTGCCACCCAAAGAAGCCGCGGAGGTTTCCTAATTAGAAACGCGGCAACGTGCGAATAATTTCCATCCGCGGCGTTAACGAAGATATCGGAAGCGGGATCGTGTCGCGTTCAGAAATACGAGCGAGCCTTCAGGAGAGCTGGCGCGAGTGCAACAGGAGGGCAAATCGTTTACATGCGGGCGGAAGAGGGCAGAGAGGGCAATGTATAGCGAAGAGCAAAAGTGAGCCAATTTCATCGTGAAAAATTTTCTCTTCGTCTTACTGCACATTTCCAAAAAATAAAACTGAAACGTTCAAATGAGGAAAATATTAAATTAACAGTAATTTAGACAAATTGCTATGCAATCAAGAAGAATCGCCAATGTGTCCCGATATTTATGAACAAAACTGTACCCGGTTTGACTCGAACTTTGAAACGGTGGATTGAAGATTCCGTGACGGTGGCCTGGGTCCCATGTTTCACGAGCGATTTCTGTCGATGCAGTTAGCGCCGGTCAGCTCGGCGTTTTCCCGACGCTAACGAGCGGCCGTCGAGGAGGAGCAACGGCAGCATCACGATGCAAAGAATCGCTCGCGAGAGAAAGGGCAATGCCGGAGAGCAGAGGGCAGCCGTGTTACGATGCGGACCAGAAGAAAAAGAGGAAAGGAGAGAGTCGAACGAACGGAGGAGGAAGAGATTGAAGAAGGAGAGAGACCGGCTCAGAAGCGAGCGAACGTCGGCAAGATAGGAGGCGGCAGCCAGCAATTACTAGCTGGAATGTCTGGGAACGCGTGGGACTCGATCCTAAAGGCCCGACCACGACAAAGTCCCGTGATGCCCCTCCGCGTGCCCCTCTTCAGCATCCGTGAGGCCCCGTCTAACTTTCTACCGGGTGATCTAAGAAAAGGGACACGATCGTTATCAGTCTTCGATCCTTGCTTGAATTTGTTAGGATGCGCTCTTTTTCGATGATGGTGTAAAGATCAAGCGGAACGTTACGATAAGAAGGATGTTCTGTCTTTGGATAACGATTGATAATTGACGATGCTGGGTGGTATCTTGGGCCGAGAACAGTGGTCGTTTGTAAATGAAAAGTTATTTCTGAGATACGTTCTGGAGCCACTGTAATAGTTATGGAGTAGTTCTAAAATAGAGAAGATAAGGAAGAAGTTTAGGAAGGAATTTGGGTTCTTCAGAGATACCGACATACACACGTATCTTCAGTTTTTTTTTTTTAATTCAAACACATAAATATTCATTAGGATCGAGAAAAATATATTTTTTATAAATTTTAATTTACAAAATGAAATACGAGATCAAATTAAAATCGGGGCTCTCTCCATGGTCCGTCGTTCAAGGGTTGAGCTAGTCAAGATACTCTGACTTCAGCGTATGATTTCTCTTATTTCCACAAATCTACAATGTTTTATCCAATAAATCAAAGTCAAATGACTCGTGACTCTTCGTTCTAAGCTCGGAATAAATTCTTCGATTGATTGGCATGAGAGAAATCGTTTGAAGAAAAACAAGTGGCGCTAACAGGATACAAGAAAACGTTCCAGACGACGTGGATCACCTTCGTAAAAATGCGGACGATTGCGTCAATCGTGGAATAAGTAGAAGTCGGTCGAAGTACGATTCGAGCGAGGAGGAAAATAACGTTGAACAGTCTCTCATAAAACAACACACGGTGTGTTCGCCGATTGCGTAGGAATACCGACGACCCTACATCGGCGGCAGCCTTCAAATTATATAACACACACTCTCGGCTGTTCTATCGACCACAGCGCGAGGAAAGTACTTTCCACGCGATCGGCGTTCCAGCTGAAGCTTCGGAATATCAGGCGCGAATTATTCACGCGATCTCGTACCTTTCAGTAGCCGATTTAATTCGATGAGAATCGTCGACGATTTACTGCCAACGATCGGCTCCACCTGATTGTTGTTGAACTCTGTTCATCCTGACAGCTATTAATTACTGTTCGTCTCAGAACTTGGAATACACGCGAGAAGTCAACTGTACTCTAATAGCTTTTGATCGAATTGTTTGCAAGATATTATTAACACGAAAACTTTAGTTTCTTGTATTGAACCCCGTTGACTTGATTAATTTCTTAAAATCAAAAGTAGAGAAATAATTCGGTGTTAAAATTCTAAAAGTAGAGTATATGTTATTTTTGGTTGATCTAGAAACCTACAAACTTCCGTCTAAATCAAATCCAAAGCATTCCTCGTTAGTCCGGTAATCCTCGAGACGACACAGAAGGGTAGTTCCGTTCTTATCCCGTGCAGGGACAATGAGCACCGAGTGGTAATTTCTCGTGAGATCGAATTTCGCTGTTTGTCAATGTCTCTGGCCGCGGATAGCCGAGATTCAAGCCTCTCAAGATGAGAAATTTGGAGAATCCCTTTGTCGCGGTGCCGTACGTTACCATAGAGTGGCTCGAGATTACCTAGCGGCTCTCGAGTGACCATGAGAAATTGCTTGCTAGGGATGTCGGATAATCACGAACACCCTGTACGTGAACCGGTAGGATTATGCGACGTTGTGCATATAGATACTGTAAACTCTCCTCTCTCTATCCGCCTGTCCTCCACTCCCGTCGCGTACGTCTCTTTCTCCTCAACGGCCACGTCGACCACCCTCGTATCGTCGTCTCACAAATCTTCTCTTGTCTCATCTGTTACACCCTGAAATAGTCGGACGTAATCAATGAGGAGAAGAGAGACGAAGAGAGTGGTTCTAGGTTCGTGTCTCACCTGGGCAGAGGGTATTTGTGTTGGTAGCTTGGGCAGGTCTTGAACCGAATCGTGTGCGGATGCGTCGTTCGTCGTCTGAGGGTAAAGCGGACGCCGGATATTAGGTGTACGAGAGTCTAGAAGGGCCCTTCGACCTATCGATTTTTTTTTTTTCATGCTGCGTACGCGAAGGATATTCGAGACCCTTCCCCGTATCCCACCGGGTTTCCTCCTTCTTTTACAATATTTTGCAGACTTAATTAGTCTTAATTCAGGTCGAGGAAATTTCTAATTTCGGGGATTCTCTCGGAAAGGGATGATGCTGTTTGTTCGTTTTCGTTTTATAAGGAAATTCTAGACCAGCTAATTTTCATAAAACACTCGACCTGATTATTCGCAATAAGCAGAGTGGTAATTTAATTCAGGAAATTCTACATCTTTTACCATGTATAATGAAATGATCTCGAGAAGGGGTTGAATTACCTTTTTGGGTCGGAGCGAAGTGCATATCAAACAAAAACTGCAGATGCATATTATCAATGAATTTCAATATCCATAGTATACGAGTTTTGAAGAAGAATTAATATAACAGAAAAGAAAATACGCGATTGTATCTATCTGACTATTCCATTAGCGTCCTGAATATTTCTCATGCTACGTACAATTCTTCAAAGCACTCCGTTCTATTCATACAAGGACACACTCTCTAGAATCACTTCATCCACTCGATTCAACCAACACCCAAAGAACCACATCCACGTTGTCCACTGTTTCACGGTTCAAAGCAATCCATTTCGTTTCCCAGTCAATCAGTTTCGCATCTAGCAATCAGTGCCCGTTTTACCGTGGGGTTGACCCTTCGTGTTCGAGAGGCAATTCTCAATAAATTAGAATAATTTTAAATACGATTAATCTTCAGACCTGTTAGACGAGCTGTTATTCAGATCAATTTTTTTTTCTAAATCTATTTATGGAAAAGCATATTTCCATAGAGTCGTTCTTAAAAATTTCTAGTTAGCTTGTTAACACCGGTCAATTCTCTCTTACAAGTGCAACGACATAGTTCCTGGAATAAAGCCTCGAAATAGCGTTTCCAAGCGTGCCTGTCTACATAAAATCTGTCGCTGGGCTATCGACTTTTCGGCAACCGCCCTAAGCCTTGTTTATTTCGACGGGCATCGTATCGCGAAAATAAATTCTACGCGCGATACGTCGAATCCGTTCAACGGATGTACGCGATTTTCACGCGGGTACAGGGCGAAATTAAAGCGTAACTTCGACGCCATTTACGAGGCAATCCATCAAGTCGCGAAGCGTGATAGGACAGGCTCAGTGAAGTACGATCGTTGGCCACCTGCAATTACCTGGTTACGTCTTTATTTTTTCACTGGTAAAACTGCTCCGCTCTTTATATCCGCTTTTACCCGTATGCAATGGCTCACCCCTTTCATTTTTGGAACATAAAATTGAAATAGAATTTTTTTTTTTAAATTATTTATAGCATACATCATGACCGATGGTCAGTACTGTAATTAAGGGTGGGAATCAGAAGAATTGGTGAATCCTCTTATTAAAAATTAAGAATTTTTATTTTAATAATTATCAGAATATTTTTAAAAAATTTTAATTTCCTTATGATTGTTTCACTGTCGATGACTTTCACAGTAATTAATCATCATAAGCCTTTTTATGAGATTCGGAAATCATCTACCAATTTAATTTACCAATCAATGTATCAAAAGAGGAGCGCAAGATTAATGATGATTATATTACTTGATCAAAGTGTAACAGTATCAGAATTGGCCAGGAAATTACAACGAAACATGAGTTTCTATTCAAGGCTGGAAACAGGTCGGGAGGGTGGATAGATGGTTCGGTAAGTGCATCAGGGAGGGGTATAGAGTTTAATCTTTCGCAACGCAACCGATCAGGGTGCAACTTTTCCCCGTCTGGAAGGAGTTACATCCGTTCGGATCGGCTGGAAAGGTGGAGTTTGGCCGCGATGTCGGCATGAATTATTCAGAGCAGCCAGCGAGCGGAATAAAACCGATTCTCGCGTTAAACGTTCGACGACGATACTCTCCATCTAGCCACGTTATACGCACGCGCCATTTGTAACCCGACTGTTTTATCCGCCTTTCCCGGCGCTCGAACGAACAAATAAAACGATGTCTTGTCGTTTGTTCAATTTCCGCAATTCTTCTAAACGATCGATGATATATCTCGGGGGGAATGATTGGTCGGCAGATTTATGGAATCATTAGACGCTTCTACAGGTTTAGATTTTATCGAAATAGGATTGAATTTTTTCAACTCTTTAAACATCCCCTTTTTTGTCATAGATTAAATTACACAGATCGGATGGCAGACCTTTCGAAATGACGCTGAAATTTTCAGCTGAAAAATAGCTGGTTGAATTTTTCAAGAGCAATCCACGTGTTCCGTTTCGAATTCGCGAGTGGAATCGATTCGATTTTATAGCGGATAATCGAGGATAGGGGATGCTGTAGAACGATCGTTTGATTTATTATCGTTCGTTACGTTTCATCGTGGTCGTCTGTTATTTCTGTCGGGTCTTAGGACGTTCCACGTCGCGGAGGACGAGTCAGTGGATCCTGCGGAGTTGAATCAGGGATCGAGTGTGTAAGACGGTGGCTTTATGGAGAGCAGTTTGAGACTCTTGAGACGTTCACGGGAACAAATGTTTCCCTTTTTGCTCTTAGCTTCGTGATCTGTTTGGTTTGAAATGTGGTCGCGGGAATGGGGCGTGACTTTGCGGTCGTAGATCTTTCGAGAGGTGTTTTACCCTCTGATAAGGAAGAATTTATTTTATGGGGAATGCAAAGAACAGTGGTTAAGGTGAATTAACGAGAAGTTAATTGCATGTTTTATCTAATAGCAAGATTATCAAATAAATCGGTTGTTTCTGAAAATTTTATATCAGAAAGGAAAATGATTTAATCCTCAAGTATTGTCAAAAGAATTATTTATTACTTTTTAATTTGAAAGAATATTTACAAATACAAATAAAAATAAAATGATAAATCAATGCTACTTAAATATTAAAATCAAGAATAATACTTCAATTTTTATTAATTTATATAACGAATAAAATTAAATTTCCTGAGAGTATACAAACTCAAATCACTTGATGAGCACATCAAAGAGATAGAAAAGTAGTTTCATTTCATTGGTATACTCTCTGAACCGATGGCGCACGTTGGCTACCAAACGAATCGAATTTTTAGCGAACAGTCAAAGGGCTGAACTTAATCTAACAAAATTCGGCTACCCCTTGGGTCGCCAGTACAAACAGCTGTTCCTCTTTCAGCAGTCCCTGAATAGGAATGCGCGTTACCTCCTTCCATTGTCCCATCGGAGGTTCTCGACCCCAAGTTCGAAGTCATTTTTTGTCGAAGCTTGTCTGATCAATCGTAGGTTGAAGCAGGCTCGGTCGCCTTGCTGTCGGGTCGAAGGCAGAATTTCCCTTCGCGAGCTTTAATTTCGTCGCGGCGAATCGACGGAAGGGTGGCGAAGGGCGTTCTGGCGTGGCTTGGTAGGGAAAAGGGAAGCGAAAGCAGACGGAGGAAGCGAGGCTCTCGCTCGCTCGACAGGGAATATCGCGCCGGGGGTTGGATGCTAATTAGCATTTTCCAATTAAGGCGCGCAAAGACGACGGGAGGATCCCTTCTCGCGCTCCTCCAGGAGACAGAGAATCGTTCCCTGCGAATTATCCTTCGCGTCGACATCGAGAAATCCTGTTACGTCCGTAATTCTCGACTTTCGCGAGTCTCGTGCTGTGCTGGTTACCTCGCCTCGAGGATTTCGAGGAAACGCGATACACGACGTTCCCTCTCGCGTGCTTCGTTCTGTCTCTGTCACTGGAACTCGTGTTTCGCCTTGAAATTTTGCGGGGAAACCTTCGGTATGCCGGGTGTCTGGTTGCCTTCAATCTCCACGGGGTCAGATGAATACGGGCCTTCCGTGAAAATTGTTGAGTGGATATTTTAATCTTTCACGAACCTACTGGCCTACAGACACGTCAGATGAAAGGAAATATTTATTTTTACAAATTACCTTGAAACATAGAGAAGACACGCTGCGACATGTGGTTTTAAACAGCAGAACGTAAAATGCTCGATTTTACCCTCGGTTTTCAATGGAGACCCCTCGAGCTAAGTCTTGCTGGTGGTACACGCGAATCAGTCCCCCTTTAACGTGAGCTCGAGGATGCTCTTTTATTTTCTCCCTCGAAAATCTCTAGCCACTTCCGGCCGATTCAGTATCCTCGAGTCGCGCGTTTCCGCGTGTCCAATTACCATTTGCCAATTAAAAGTTAGAGCCGTGTATCGGACGGATCCTCGAAAAGGACTGAACGCGCTGGACGGAACTCGATTATGGGAAAAGTGTGCTGTAGACCGTTTAGAGAGACTTTGAGGAGAAAAAGGGGAAGCGCGGAATGAGAGAGAAAGAGAGTCGATTCGAGGGGGTAGGAAAAAGGGGAACGTGAACGCGCAAGAACCGATAGTCCCTGAGGAAGGTGGATGTCGTGGGGAATATCTTTGAAGCAACGGAAGTAGACAGGGCCAATTACAATTTTCCAATTAAAACGTCCGTCGAGAAGATGCTTTCGGGGTGAACAAGGAACATCGAACAGGGGAAAATTTTGGTGGGTTGATTGTGATTGAACATAAGTTTAATCGTAGTATCGTTAGAATGAAATGTTTCATTTTGTAGGATCGATGACGAAATGCATTTTTTTTATTTATTCAATATCTGGGTTGAATTTTGAAAAATTAAAATTTAGTTGAGTTAAATTATATCTAAAAGTTTGAATTATATAGAAAATTCTATTTTCGCCTAATTTCAACACAGATGAATAAATGATACAAGTGCACGAAAAAATTGATCATCATCTTACCAATGACAAATTAAGAAATTATAAAGAAGTCCAAACGAAAAAGTCTATTTTGTCACGTTCCACGTACGTCTCCTCAATAAATAGATCGTAGGAAGGTTGGCCAAGGCTCGAAGGAGATTCCGCTCCATTTCACCGGCGATCACTCCACGTCGATAAATTCTCCCCTCAAATATTTTCTCCGTGCTTGGTGTTCGAATCAATTTGATCGGGATAAGTGGTGCGCGATGCCGTCGAAGAAGGTACCCCGTTGAATTGCCATCCAATGAACGTTATTAATTGTCAATCGTCAAGATAGAATCTCCGTGGAAGTAGGAACGTTTATGTCACCTTTCGAAAGAAACGGTTCGCGTGCAGCTCGAGCGTGATGTCACTCGGTCGGATGTTCATCGTTCGGAACGATAATACAGGCGGGTCGGTTAATTGCAATTTCCCAATTAAAATGCCAAACAGTCCCATAACGCGTCGCAAATGGACGGCTTCAATCGGATTTCCATTATCGTCGCAGCGCCGCGATAATTTGCGGCTAAACTCGCGTCTCGTTCCGGCTGACCACTGCGCGAGGTTATTGTTGCTGCCGTTGCTTGTTGCTCGGAGCAGCCGAAAGGTTCGCGTGGAACCACCCCCTATTTCGCGATCCTCGTCGCACCGATTCACCCTTTGTCTCCCTCTCGGCGAGACCGTCATCGGCTCGTTAAGTTCAACGTCAGCGGCGATTAGTTAACGCGCTCGTGACCAGTCGACAGCCTTCGCTCGGGGTCACGCGTGTAATTTCGCCAGAGCAACCCCCTGTCGACCGATTTTCTCGTTACCCGTTCACCACCGTCGCCCTCTCGTTTTTCGACCGTGCGAAACCACCTCGTTGTCTATCTTAATCCGATGATGAATTTAGCAAATGATGTAACAGAAGTGAATTCTGTAGAGGGAAATTGACGATAAATTAGGAGAACGTTCGAATAGTCACCGTGGGCGAAGAAATAGTTTTCGAAACAAGGGAGTAGATAATGCAAAATGCACATCCTCTTCCCGCGATAATCTCATGAAAGTTGCATCGAAATGAACCGCGATGTACAGATAGCCGGGTGTATCCCGAAAGCTGAAGCGTATCTATCGGTCGATCGTTCTGCAATATCGATAGTAAGGGCAAACGAAGAAAAAGGCGAGTCAGCTTGAAAGGCAGCACGACGTAGCATCGTGGAGAAGGCGTTGCATTATTACGTCGGTCTCGGTTCGGGATGAATTTTTAACAGGCTCTTGCCCGAGCAGGCAAGGAAACGAGCTAGCTTTGCCAGACACAGAGAATTCCCAGCTCGAGGAACAGGAGTATGTATAATAATTAAAAGACTGCGCAGCCCCGGGCGCGGTTCAGCTTTTGAATCGCATCGAAGTATGGACGTAGAATAATCAAATTAGTGGACATTTTACCAGAAACGCTTTTCAGCGAATGGAAATCTCGTTTGAAAGACACGCTGCATCGGGATTTATTGTTACCCCAATTGTTTCAGTGACTGCTGCCTTTTGTTCGTTCACCCCTTTTCACCGATCTTTTCACTACGATATTCGACGAGCCTCTTCGGCAAAAGTATTCGCACGCTTTTTGTAATCGCGTTCGATCACTGATTGACTCGAAATTTATTCAAACATTGAATGGTAGAGGGAAAATTGATATATAGCAAAGGCACTTTATAATAACAGCTATTTGTATCTTTTTTCATTTTTATTCATTATTTTACTTTGCATATTTTACACATTCTATTTTGGTGAAGGTAGAATTTTGTTACAGAATTATTTATTAAAAATCCCAGTGAACATTATTCAAATTAATACAGTTTCACCACCTTTGTGTTAAATTTTTTATCACTCTGCTATACAATTTTGTCTATTTTGAAGCAAAGTAGTTACAAACTTAATATTACCGTGGTTAACATTAAACCAGATTCAGAATAACAGTTATAGTAAATTTCATAATAGCAGAGAATACAGAATGCAATATGAGGTAACTAAATGGTACAAAGCGTTGAATTTAGACGGAAGCAGGGGGGAAAAAAATTAGGAAGAGCAAACACGACCACGAGAATTTAATAAAGATACCGTAAAGAACATATTAAACGCGTAACAAAGGTGCACATGGACTTGGAGGGATTCATATTGCAGCAACCGTACGCGTGGAATATGTTCTCTGAATACTCGAGGAACAAAAAGCCAAAAGAAAAAAAAATTGTAGCTCTCATATCCGAGAAACAATGGCAAGGAAGCCGGAGTTTCTTTCAAAGTTGCTCATTTTCAAAATGCATCGGACATAGTTGCCCTCTCGCGTGGCCCTTAAAATCCCCAGGCAATCTTTTTATGTTCTCTGTAATAATTACTCTTTTTTCTATTTCTGTACGATGGAATTCTACAAATTATTTGTGGAATTCTGGGGATTCTTCATAAATCCTCGAGCGTATCAGGCGACAAAATAATAGTGCAAGGTGTTCCAATGATTCCGGTAAAAAATAGAAATTTGAAAGGTGTAACTGAAGGCATTTCCAAAGATCGAGCCATAAATGCAGAGTAGCACGGAGATTAACGCGTTAAATGGATCGCGATCACGATCGAGCGAAGTCCGTCTGACCCGTAGGCACTTTATGGCGTTAGAAAAAGGGAAATCGAGGTAGACAAGTGGCTCGAAGCTGCAATTACGTTAGCTCTATCTTTCTCTCGTTAATTTTTCTTGCCGTTGGCCTATCACGAAAGATGATCCCATCGTGGAAGAGGGCAGATATCCATCGAAATGTTACGAAAACGTACGAGTCGAGCTGGACTCTCTCGACACTCTTTCTTTCGTTTCAGTAAAACTGCAGGTAATCGTTGATGAATCATCGTGAGATATGAAAGCAGGTTCTAACACGACGTAGAATCATTACGATAGAAATATAGACAGGTGGTAGACGGTGTGTTCTACAAATAAACCATTCGTGAATGCATGAATCGCGTTTGGTGCTGGGATTTCAGAAGATTAGTTTGCGCCTGGATAATGCGGTTCAATTGAAAGATCAGAGGCAATTGTCACTGTGGGGTGTAAAACAGTTATGTCTCTTTGCTGATTGTATATAATGGCTCGTATGCGCTGCTAGAATCTTCGTTAACAACACTGAAGAATGCTGTTTATTGTATTTGGGAGGTTTGTCATTTTCATTAGGAAATGCGTGATTTAGCAGATTTCAATTGCATAAAGAATTTGCATTTATTATTATTATTAAAACTATTGCAAAATATCATTTATATCATATAAAATTAAAGCATGAAATTTACTAAAAATTTCTTGAAAGTGCCTCCACGATATTCAAAGTGTTAAAATGTTCATATCTCTTGGTGCAACTATGCATCCCTTGGGATGCATTTCGCTGCATCTACTTTAAACTTCTCCAAATTTTTCCCTTCTCAAAAATTTTCAATATAAAATGTGAAGCGTAAAATCTAACAAAAATTAATTATTTTAACCATCGATACTGAAGCCCCTTTTTACAACCCTTAAAACTATCCAGGCTCTAAACCACCAAAATTAAATTCAATACGATCTGTTTCGTGGCAAACTCTCGGTAGAAAATAAACGAGGGAAAGATAGTGTAGAATATGAAAAACAAAGGGTACGGAGTTCTGTGGCCACAATCTTCGTGGAAGCACGTTGATCGTGGTTAGCCTATCACGTTGGTCGAGCAGAGGCGAGGATCAGGACATCGAAGGTAGTAATCAAAATATTGCGCAAACGATATCACGGTGGCTGGACGTGTAACGCGATTGTCGTTACCCCTCTTCCTTCCCCAGTGTCTCGTGGCAATTGGAAACTCGAGAAAATCGACGTTCACTGAGCACTGAGATAACCTGTATATTGGTAGGACAGGATTGGAATAACTGTTTCGCCGAGGCGTGCTCGGTTACACGTTTCCAACTCGATGTCTTCCGGTCGCTGGCTAGCCTAGGTAATTGGGAACTGTTGTTCGAGAGTAGTGTGGCAAGTTATGCGTTACAACGTGAAAGATGCTTGCGAACGTAGTTCCCGTCTGAAACCATGTGTTTCCTCTGTTGTTAGTACTCGACGTAACGTTCGTGTAATTAGTTGCTGGATGATGATGCGTCATTCCCATAAATTAAGCGACGTTGTTTCTCTACAGCCTCTATATGGCCAGGTTTGTGAAAGGGACAGTCGAACGGGGGGTGTGGAGAATCGTTAAAGTTTTATAGGCAGAAATTGATAGGAGAAGTTATTGATTGGGCGAAATCGTGAATACTTGAAAGAGACTCATCGTTTAATTATTAAATGTCATTCGGTTAAATTGATGTATTTGCATTTGCTTCCACGTTCCTCCCTCGTGTTTCCAGATATTGGATCTCGTATAACTTTAGTAATTTTTTCTGGGGATGACAAACTTACATTTTGAGGAAATATTTGCATTTTAATTCATTTTATAACCTTTTTATCTTAAGTAAATATTTATTTACCTCGCATGCACTTTTCTTGATAATTGTACTATCTTGGAAATATATTTTCAAGCTGTAAGGACTAACGAGTTAAAAAGAAATATTTTAATCAATTAAATCGTCGATAGGGTGAGTTGGTTGAGAGACCACGCGAGGGGTCGTGCCATTAATCGCATCCAACCTGGTGGCTATCGTTTAAATTCTGGCATTTAAATGGACTTCCGTTTAGCCGGGCCGGAAATGCAAGAAGTCCGGCATCCATGGCGTCGGTTCGATTAAATCTCTCCCCCTGATGTCGAGGAGCTTGACCGAGGGAAAAAAAAGAGTCGAGTTCGTGGAAAGAAAACTTAACCGCGCATTAATGCACACGCGAACGTTAGAACGCGGCAAGCATCTTTGCCAAGCCATTACGATCTTGCAACGCGTAATTTTGGCACGGGGGTTTCGCGTAATTTCCCCTAGCATTTACGAGGGCTCGAGTCACGAGACCCCCAAAGGGCTCGTTGTTCTTCACTGTTCCGTTCACCTGGGGATACCTTTCCGAACGTGCATCTCCAACCCTCGGCCTAAACGATGACTCTTGTACTCGCACGTTTACGAGCGCGAACAGGCGATGGTCAATAGGGGTAGCTTTGAAGGTCCCTTTTTTTAATTTTGATATATTTCCATGGGGTAAAGGCAGGTATTATTTCTTTATTATTTGTAGGGTGTTCAGATGGAGATATTTAATCATTTTCAGAGGTTGGGTAATTTAGATTGATGGTGACATTGGTATTGCATAAGTGCAATAAAAGTGCAAGTGCATCAGATGCACCTTATCATTAATTTTCACAAACATTAAAAATTGAGATTATAGAATATTAAATAAGGAGTATGAAGAATTCTTAAGCTTTGGAAAAGTGTATATAGGTATCTGATATTGCATAGATGCAATAAAAGTGCAAGTGCATCCGATGCACTTTATCATTAATTTTCACAAACATTAAAAATTGAGAATATAGAATGTTAAATAATAAATGCAAAGAATTCTTAAGCGGTAAAAAAGTGTATAAACCTCTGAAATATAAAAAATATTTCCAATAAAATTCCGGATCATCAGAAACACCTTAAAAACAGCTTAAAACTTTCAGTCACCATTTACACATTTCCTTTTCATCCAACATTAAAGATTTCCAAGTTCCGCGAAAGCGAGTGAACATCTCCACCATTTGCCTGGCAAGCGAAGCGGAAGCGACATTACTGTCGGACGTTTCGTATCCACTTTTGCCGAGTCACTCGCGCGAGTACTCTCGCTGGTCGTTCGTAAACTCGCTCGCTGGGCTTAGCAATATTTTCAACGCGATTTTCTCGAACTAATGCGCGCTGTGTACAAGACGTGACTTTAGAAAGCGAGCTCGGAGTTATTTCTCTCGGTGGACCCCGAACAGCCGGGGAAATAAACAGTGGCGAGCAGCGGGGGCGAGTGGAAAGATTTATCGTCAATTTCGAGGCATTCTCTCGTTTCCCGGGGTTTTACGGTCACGCCACGAGGTCGTGGAAGGTCGTTTGTATTACTTAATCGAACGGACACGCACGTAACGCGTCCGTGGCCGACTAAAAGAGGAACTCTCTTCCACTGTTTTCTTGTTTGACTCTCCATTGTTCCGGCTGTTGCTCGATCGTGCGAGACGCTCGAGCAATTCGACTCGTTCCACTGGACAGTTGATTCTTGATCAATGAGAGTCCAGCAATGACTTTTCAATGTTAGGATTCTGCAATTATCAGAGAAGGTATTCAGAAATAAACGTGACACTTCGGTACGTCAAAAAATTATCAGTTGATGTCAGAACAGGATAATAAAAATTTATCATACAATTAATTTTCTAATTATACAATTTTATTATGATACTATGTTCGTAGAAATTGATACAAAATTAAATAGAATCAAAGATAAATAGAGGAACATGAAAATCTCTGGCTTTTTTTCTTATCAAAGTTATCATTATCCCGCGCAATAAATCTTGATACCATAATCCAATCTCGAAGAACATAAAATCATCCAGGAACCGCGTATACCACTCTTACGAGCTTCTCTTTTCCCGTTTTGCTTAAACGCGGCTACGATAATCCATAATCCCACGAAACGAGTTCGTCCAGTACGTTTCTGTTCGCCTCCCTTCCTGTTCCGACACCGTTTCTTTCGAGCTTTCCTCTTTGGTTTGCGCCGGACCCGCGGCCGACCCGGCTCCCCTAGTCACCGGTTAATCCGTGGATTAACGCGCGACACTACGGGAATTTATAGCGCGGAAAGACATGGAAGATGGTAATCGCGCGCACTGAAACGCGGTAAAGTGTGCGAAATTCTCGCTGGCCGGGGAGCATCGCGTATATTTCTGCCCCCATGTCCGCCATCTGCGTTGCTTATTGCATCAGGAGTCTAGGATTCTGCCGTAGGATCCTTAGAATCAGGAGGAATCCGCTCGAGACGTTTGATCTTCGAGTAGTAATTATTTTATTTAATGCAAAATTCTGCCATCGCATTTAATCTTAGAAAGACTAAAAACTCGTTGAGCCTTTCACTTAAGAAGTATGGAAAATTTGCAAAAAATTATTTATTTTTAATTAGTTTTCAGTGAGAAGTGACACCTGTGTTAATATTTGATATCTGTCACTAACGAGTTTGTTTATTTTCTGTTTCAGGTAAGCGATTTTTCCTTCACAATTGAACCTACTGATGTCGAGTGTACATTGTGGACAGCATGCACGAGATTCTGTAAGAAAATCTTTAAACATTTCAATACTTTTATTTTAAATTAGCTTTACATGGTTAATAACATTTTCACATATTTTATTTCTAATATTGAATGACGGTATGTCTCATATTTTATTTTTGCATGTTGAACAATTACGTCATTAGGTCATTATACATTAATCAAAGACAGAGTTCTGTTGAAGAATTCTGGATTTACTTTTAATTTTCGGAGTTAATTTCTCATCCGATTCTTTTGAGCACCAGATGCTGGTATCTTTGATAATGCCTTGGTTACTTTAGGAGGGTTGAAATAATCCTGGACAATTGTGTCACTGTATCTTCTTACTTTGATCAAAGACAGGCTCGTGTGGAAGTATTGTAGACTTACTTAAACCACTAGGGACAATGTGATATATTTATGATTCGTGTTTCATTTCATTCTTCCTTATATCTCATCATTTATCGTGTCCTCTCACGCTGTGGGATCTTTTGTTACTTTGTTTGATCAGAGAATTGAGAAGTTTAATTTGTAAAAGACTTGTATAGCTAATGACGAGTTCCTCTGTAAATTCTTGGCACAATCTATTTCTTCTTTTCATTTTTTCTCCAAATCTTTTTCTGTACGATTCCCAGAGTGTATTCAATTCTATTTTCACAAATTTCATACATTTTAAAATTTCCAACATTACAACTGGGTTAAAATAGACCCATTCCCCTAAGCTCTCAAACTCCAAACACCAACTTCAGTGCTCCATTTCTCCGAACTTCACACATTTATAAAACTTTCAAGAAAGCCATTCATCGATGACCCAAATACCCTGCACATTTGGCAAACGAAAGTTAAAACAAAAAGAAAATTGTTGAAATTCGAATTGAAAAAACTTGCGAGAGCTAGCCAGCTGAGTGCAAACGGAGGTAAAAAAAGGGGGCGAGTTTCATCGTGGAACAGCGTTTGCTCGCGTCTGAAAGGCGAGCCTGGAGCGGTGTTGAGTCGACTCGGGAAACGGGAACGAGGCTCGAGTATAATTTCGGGTAAATGGGAGGATAAGTGACGAGTCCCGGGTAGTCGAGTGGACGTAGCATCTCTGTCGGCCGAGGTCGACGTCCTGGCAGACCATTCGAAACTGCCGTTGAAGCGGCGAGCAGCCTCGTTAATCCTTGCAGTCTCGCTAGCCGTGCTAAGTCGTTGCGTTAGCAACTTTTCTGAAAAAGAAGAAAAAATGTAGGAACATTCTCGGAAGTTGGCGAGCAAACGACGCCGCGTCCCGACGCAATTAGCGCTTCGCAATCGGTAAACGAGTGTACTTCGCTCGATTATCTTCGCGCGATACGCTCCATCGACTATGAATGAAGCACGAATCCGCTTGTCCTCTCGTGGGAAAGCCTTCTGGTTACCCGCGTACAGTAGCCGTGGATATTTGTAGTAATCTGCTAGTAGTTTCTTGTTCGATAAATTCTCTCAAGGAAATGGTTTCCTCGTTGCTCGGATAAATTCATGCTGAATAATGATAATTAAGGACGCGTTGAACGAGTTACGACCGCAAATTGAGCGACTACGGATTTTATGGCGATTCGTAATTGTAATTCGGGCGTAGCGTGATGAAGTGATATCTCTGATGATTGCGTTTGGTGTCTGTTAATCTTCTTCGACGAGCTCGGTAAGTTCTTTTTTTTTTTACCGAGGGAATGCAATTAAAAAATACTTAGCCTTCTTTCAGTCTTCACGCTGGATCTAAGTAAAAAAGGTTACGTGATATCAAGGTTGAATTTAATAGCCGGGGATCTTGAATCATTGAATTTCTTGCTCTGTACGCTGTTATTACGTTGGTTAACTTCTTTCGTTTTTTTGGGGGTAATTCAAGAGTGCGTAACAGAGACATACGCGGGTAAATGAAATTGGAATTTACTTGACACGTTAAGTGACAGAGTAGAAGTAGTCGTTATTACTATGGTACATGATGATATGGATCGTTAAGGATAATTTTGCAATCTAACGCTTCAAATTGGTATTTGAAATTATATATATAATTGGTAGTTTCCTTGTTATTAAATGAAATCAAAATTCTAAGATAATTCCCAGTAGAAATATCAATATTTATTACGACACGTAGCAGCACAAGTAGTTAAAAATAATATTTTGGCGATATTAATATTAAAAGTAATTTAAAAACAAAATAATATAACTTTTATTTATTAAATATCATAAACTTTAGTATATAACTTAAAAATATGAATAATAAATAAATATCAGTTTAAATACCACCGTGTAAACACACACACGTGATAGGAAAAAAGCTATATACACAATGACCTTTTCACTGTATTGTCAGTCTTCTGGGGGACTCCGAAGGTGACGGATGAGACCCCAAGACATCATTTTTTCCGGTGAAATCTGATTTGATCGTGAGTGTACATTTTATAAACATGATAAAGCAGTTTTTGGTTTCACAAAAAGAGACGATCACTAAACGCGTGTACTCCAGCATTGATTTCAAAAAGCGACGAGTTATTTATTTCTCGTACTTGTTTTTGTTTGTTCCGATCGATCGGAAGCCGTGCTGTTCATATTGAAATCCATAGTTCATGAATTTTTATTCCCAGTCTCCTCTGAAAGTCACCGGGCTTTATCCAGTTCTCATTTGGTTTCCATGGTCAAAGTTTCACGCCGCTGGACCCTATCAGTGGTCTAACTTTTTCAAACATCATTTGCCTTTGTAAAGCCATCGTCGAAAATTGCTTTCGTCGAAGCTCGCGTATTACACGCTTCACTATATATATATATATATATATATATATATATATTTTTTTTTTTTACGTTCGTTCCTGTCCACGGCTAGCATTGTGCGCCCTTAAAACGCGTGTTTTCGAACGCTAGAACGCTATCGCGGCTCACAAATGACATCTGTCCTGAAACGCGGACGAGAACGAGCCGAAAAATTGCGTTGAAAGCTCGGCCGGGTCTGGATAAAATTCGGGAAATCGATAGTTTTTCCGGGTCGAGCATCCGGAAACTTAATCACGTTTTATGGAAAACGACGCCAGTCTACCCCGGGTGGGCGAGGCCAGGAAAATTTTGTTATTTCCGGAGATTGTCGGTATTCATGGAACTCGATTGTTTCTAAAAGCGATCCCCGTGAAATTTAATAAAGAAATAGCGAGACAAATTTCAGGGAATTTTTTAATTTCATTCTAGCTGTGTGGAATAATTATTTAAAAATCTCTATCTCAAGTCTGTCTGTAATATGCTCATAATTACAGAAGCAATAGGAAACAGAATTTCGAGAAGTTGTTGAACGCGATTCGAACAAGGAGACGGACCGGTCTAATTAATGGTAAGCCGACGTCGGGGCTTGATTGGAAAATTATGAATGCCGCGAACGTAATTGTGCAATTGTCGATTGCGACTTTTCCCCAAGTAAGAGCATGATCGATCTACTTGAAAGGCAATTGAGTGTTCCTGCGATTGCCCTCAAGCCCCATGAATGCAGCCCTCCGCTTTCGTCCGGAATCAAATGCAATACGATCGTTTCGTACTCCTGTAAAAACGTGCGTGTGGCTAGTTGAACATAGAAAATTGCTTCGCATTGGGAAAACTATGATACCATTAAACTTTGAGCTTTTGTCTGAGCATTCATTAAAAAGTACATAATTAACCCTTCATCATAATTCCAATTTCTATATTCATCAAAAAATGTTGGCATTATAGAAATGCTGATGTTTCATTATCAGTGTTAAGATTCTTTTTTTTAATTTGTAAATAAGGATTATAAGATTGACATTGTGGATACTAATGCTGTTATATAAATTCTAGCATAACACTTAACTCAAACCTAACCATAGGGTGGCTATAGAAAGCACTTTGCGACCCCCTTGGGAGTCACAACCTACTGGTTAGGAATTCACAGCACAGAGAGTTAAATAATGTGTTTTTGATTACGATATAAAGTGTTCGAGTAAATTTAATGGATATTGATTCGTAATAATCACCCAGCAGTAAATAGACATTAACCTTTCCAATACATAAATTTTCATGTGCTATAGTAACTCTGACCCATAAAATTATATTGAAATATGAAATAATTTGGAAACAGTATAATTCATTATTATAAATATCTTATAAATTATAATAATTTATATCTAACAAAATTTCTATTGGTTTTCATTGATGAAAGGGTTAAATAATATGAGGTGTTTAATAAAAAAATAAATACATGTAACACCGTTTGCTCTGCAAAATTTATAGCTCTACTTTTATTAGTTTTTATGTGATTTGAGTTTGAACGCGTCGTATGGTTTTCTATCAAGCCTCGTAAATCAACGCGACATCCGCGGAATGTTTCTCGCGCCATGAACTGTTAAAAAGGAATTAGTATAATTCATTGAACAGTGAAATTTTCTATTGGATAAAAGATTGACTTTTATAATGAATCACAGAGGCGGAGTATCAAATGCGTAAACGCGTTTAAAAGCGAAATAGCCGATTCGTTATTGATGAAATGATGTTTCTAGAGGGGAGTGAAAATGCGATATCGAGTCGTGATTTTTAGTAGCTGTACATCGAAACGCTTTTGCCATGATCGTTTGCATAAATTTTGATTCCAATGATCGGCCATCATACTGTTATTCTATCAAATTGTTATACAATCCATCACTGTTCGTACAGTGATATATACATTTGCGTTATGATTCATTTTTAAGTGGAATAGAAAACGCTTCACAATTATTCGGAATAAATTTTTTATTTATTTTATTCTATGAAAATCGTTGCCCCTATACGTTTCTCGTTTGCGAGTTTGAATAACGTCGATCGTCGACCTGAACGATCCTCGCGATTGACGCTGGAAAGGCAGCCCTTCACATAAGAATCACTCAGCTGAAGAATAATTCAGCTTGGGCTGATAATCGTACCTACGATTTTTCAATGAAAGGGTTCTCTTTTTTGAAATCGTTCTTCGGGAAGAGAGCCGAGATCGCGATACTAGCTTAGGCTTTTGTGGCGTACGATTGACTCGTTATTCAAGCTTCTATTTTAATACTTCCATGGCATAGTTTATTTTTAATATCAATTTTTAAAAGTGATAGAATTTCAAGCGAACAGTAATTTTCATTCTAATAATTTTATATAAATGAATTATCAAATAATATTCTCAGTTCAAAAAAAGAGACCCTAAAAATATATATCAAATACAAGGTTTGTTTCCACCATTGAATCTCTCTTTTAAATCCCAAAAATAACATTGCAGGGGTGAAATTAAAGAAATCGTTTTCGACTACGTTTCAATCCAAAACTAATCAAGCGGATTTCCTTTTAGCGGGTCACAAAGCGTCGTGTAACCGGTTTCTATCGATAGCCCATTCGCGGGACTTGGAAACCATTATCTCGACCGATGATAAACGAGGGATGGACGGGTTGGCGGTGGGAGGGTAACGATGGACGAAGGGGTTACAGAGATGAACGAAAGGAAAAATTCGATGATCCGTTGAACGGTAAGCGGATCGATTTTAGCGAAAGTACGGAAGCATGGTCGGTGTGACCACGGTTAGTTCGTCATCCTGTAATTAGCGTTGTCGAAGTTGTCGAAGGTGCTCGAAAGCGAAGCGGCCAGGTCCGGAAACACCCGGCCGTATCGCGCGTGGAATCGATATCTCGATTCCCTCTTCCCTCTCGTGCTTTCACTACCTCCCACCATTCACTGTCTCTCTGTCTTTCCAACGCGTTCGCAATTCCCCTCTTCTCCGACAGAATCCAACTTCCACCCTTTTGCGTCTCCATCCCTCTGCCGGTCGTCAGGTGTGCGCCTGTACAAAAGGGGTGCGTGTCCTCTTTCGTAGCGATGTTGGATACAGAACGGACAGATGTAGGCTGATTAGAAGCACTCAGAGACGGTCAGGAATCTCTTCTCCTATTTTTCTGTCAGAAATACGCGACCAACAGACGAACTCTCGAGCCAAGGTATCGACTTTTGCCAAGCTAGGGTCGCTCGAGTCGCGGCCATATTTCCCCTCGAAAATGGGCCAACCCTCCGCCCTCGACAATTATACAAGCGTCAGAGAGCCGTGAAACGCGCAATAAACCCGCGATAACGTTTTCGCACGATTCTTCTTTCGCGTTACCTCGGAACGACCTCTTTCCTCGCCTCGGATTTGTCCACGTCGTCGGATTATCGTGCTTCATCGCCGAGCTTTTTGCCCGGGTTACAAGCTTCCTGGCGGACGCTATCGATCGACGTGTCGCGTTTTCAGAAGTTAATGAAACTTGAAGACTGGACGAAGCGTGGCCGGATAGTTTCAACCGAGATTTCGTGAGACCGCCTCGAAGAGATGTTCCTAAAAGGTTCGCGACTTGTATGGAGGTTGATCGAACGATTTCGGGTAATTGCTCCGAGAAACTCGCCAAACGAATCGCGTTTAGAGTTACTTACTTTGGATCGGAAATTAGCGGGAACACAAACGAGTTGGAGAATTTCTTTTTGATCGGTTGGAGGAAAGTTTGGGGCGCGAAAGTTAATTCGACAACTTTGGCGCATTGTTAATTTCTATACGAAGTCCCAAAGTTTCGCTGCATTTTCGAAGAAGCATTCGAATAGAATTCACCGTTTCATTGGTCCTCGCTGTAGCTTTCAGAAGTGTTTCGTGTTTGTCCAGGAGAGGTCCTGTTGGTAATTCGAACTACCTTCGAGGCGAATTCGAGGACAATCAATGCGGTGATACTCAATGTTCACAGTGTGTCCTTAACAGCTGCGGGTTTGCAAGTTGGACACTTGGAAACCGCAGGACGGAGCCTCGGTTTCGGGGAAATTTCGGGGCCACGTAATAATAATGTCACTAATCGAGATTCTATCTCGTCGGGATTTCTATTAACGTCGCTATCGGGACGATGAAATCTCGGGAAATGCTTTGCTGTCTGTTACTCGAGCAATTGGAGCATTCCTTCTCGGTTTAATACATTTCTGATAGTTGGAATAAAATGTTCATATTATTTTATCAATTTTCTTCTATGCATTTCGTGATCGTCACACTTCTGATTTTTTAACAAAACCTTAAAATTACTTTGATTGAAATTAAAATCGACTCAAAATCACTTCGGATTCGGAAATACGGAGCAATTAGAAAGGTCCTCCAACTCCGTCAGCGATAATCCGTATTTTCGCCTGTTGCAAACTCGCGTCCAGGTAGACCCGGCTTTCCGTCTACGTGGAGGACCCTTTAACCGCGTTAACACACCGGCACAACCTTGTAAAACGACCGCACGTTGGTGCACGTCGAAGGTTTCAGGCTCGAGAGTTTGCCGCGACGAACTTGCCAGTCGATAACTGAAAATTGACTTTGCCATGTCATCCAGCTCCAAAAATTACGGCCACCGCATCGACGACGACGTGTTAGTATCTCTCAGGATGGTGTACCAGAGCAGAGATCAAACCGAATAGGGGTGCACTCGGAGGGTGTACAGGGTAACCGTGGTCCAACAGCGGTGCTCGGGAAACTATAAAATAAAACGAACATCAAACGTGGTACCGGTGTCGTTTATAAACGTGTACATGTCGTAAATATAAAGCTGAACGTTTTGGAATTATTAGCCGAGGGATTATACGGTGTACGTTATGTGTTTTTGTTTTATAGCTGTCTAGTTGACTCGTTCGCTTAGAGTGTTAAAGGGATTCTATTTTTTTTATTTTTTTTTTTTATTAATGATGATCAGCAGTGACGTTGAAAATATTGCTACATTGAATAATTCCCAGCTTGTCTACTCAAGAATTTCATCTCTTTTATACAGCAAAAGGGGTAATTTTGCATATTTTCTTATGGTTGGCAAATTTGAAAACACGAATGGAATTGCATGGATCCACGTTAGATCTAAATCACGATCAATCTTGAAAAATTCATTTTCAACGTACAACATGGTTATTCGCTTGACTGTAACGCGAATACGTTGTGGACCCTTTATTACAGAATGGTACACGGCGTTTCGTTGCGGTTCGTTGAGGACTGGAAAAAAATATCAAAGTACGCAATGCGTGAGCGTGTCGCCTACAGAGGACGGGTTAATTAATTTCCCAAGCAGCATGAAGCTCGGTAATACCGTTTCCATGCAAGGAACACGAGGTTCCCCAGTGATATTCTCCCGTACAAGCTTGCCTTCTCGCGTACGAACGTTAAATTACTTTTTGAATAAAACTTTCTTACCTTAAACGTCACCGCCACTCGCGTATCAAGCGTAGAAAAATGGCAATAATGGTCCGTTCGCCTCTCCGGCGTGCTATTTGCCGCTTTTATACTTCCGCTAGCAGTTCATTTATGTATGAATCTGCAAGATAAAACAGCACGACGTCTGCCTGGCTCGTGTGAATACACGGTTTTTTATATTTTATTCTCCGGTTAAAAGCTGACGTATAGTTTAGATCAAAGATTTTGATCGTTCGGATACCACTCAAATTGCGAGGAAGGAATTTCCACTTTTATTGCGTCGATGTTTTGTTCTATAAACATTCCTGATACGAGTGAAACCTTTTATTTTCATCTTGTGCATACCTTCGTTTCATGTTCCGTCTTCGTCCTTAGGTGATTCCCGCAAATAGATTAATTAAATAATACTAAAAATAAAATTTTATTGTGCATACAAAATATGTTGGACATGAGTTTACTATCTTCTATTTTTATTATTGTGTAATGGTTATATAATAATTACTAAATTGTTATATTTCCTAGAGAGCAATTCTGTTTTTATTGCATGGACGTTTGGTCAATAAATATTCTAGATATTTGTGACACCTTTTATTTTCATTACTGTGTCTGTAATCTGGAATGCAGTTTATGCATCTAATATGCAATTCATGCATAGCATAATAAAGAAGTATTGCTTCTAATATTAAAAAATTTTAAAAAGGGAAGATGAAATGGAGTAATGAACGATATAAAAATTCAGATAAATTACTGTTAATTTTTATTAAAATATGGAGCAAAGTATAAAAAGATCCAAGAAATGAATAGAGCAATCATGAAGAATCAAAGATGCAAATCTAAAATCTCATCTAGACTCTAACATTGGTAGATCCTATTGGAACACGTATTCTACGAGTAAAACAATAACAATTTTGCATGTAAATAGTCTGGCCAAGCTTGTTTCGATAGGAGAGAGCAGAAGGAGAGTACTTTCGAAAGGAGGAACTCGATTTCCCGGGTGAAAACGGGTTCGATCCTACGGCACGCGCGGAACGAAGCGCTTCCAGCGTGAAGTTTCTGTCCGATGCGACTTCCTGGAGCGATTTCGAGCGGATGGTGGCACGGCATATTGTCTCGACGGTTGGTTATCCGTGCCATCGCGAGCACGCGTCTCACCCCTTCCTCGCGTTCGCGTTTCAACCGCTTGACCCGATTCAAAGCGCAAAGCGAACAGCGGTTTTCCACCGGGCTGTCGCTTCCAGTTTCATCCTCGCCCGATATTGAATTTCACCAGATCGCGACTGATAGTCATTCCGCGAAAAACGAATTTTGAATCTGTTAAGAAGAAAAAGCAAGTTTTCTGTTCGTACATGTTGCTTTACACTTTCGATACCATGGATTCTGAAAAGTATGTAGTATTAGGTTTTGAGGAACGATTTCATGACATAAAAGTATTGCAAAATAGGGCTTACGATATGTCAAATTAAAGCTTAAAATTTAATAAAAAAGACCATATAAATGATTCATCAATATTTTTTATTATAAGAAATTGAGACTTGGATATTTCTCAATCTAGGTATCGAGAATCATTGTTTATGTTATTCAAAGACCAGCCATTTTGTATTCAGAATATTAATGAAACCTTTATGTGGTTATTTTCTTCAAAAACGAAGGTTTTTATAGTTTTTCGAGCTTCTTACACGTTCCTCTATAATTCTCAAGCATCTTCGACTTCGTCAAAGCAATCTTATCGACAAATCCTCTAATCCTATTCCGCCGCAGAGTTTCGACTTCAAAGCCATCTTCATCCACGATGTTCTATGAAAAAAGAAATCCTAACTCGTGTGTGGTCTATCATCCATCGAACAGGGTATCTATGTAGCCATGCAGCCACTTCCATACGTGTAGAACCATAATTTACAGACCCACACCGGGACAACCCTATCATCAAGCAGCCCGTTGCATTTCGAGTCGAAGACCTTTCTCCCTTTCTAACTCGGGACAATAATAATAATAAGTATCCTTGTGACATACGGCCCTGTCTGCTTCTACACTCCATTGCTTTTCTATTTAGAAAATTATTTCCTACCTATTAATCTCTAGACTTTGCGCTTGAATTTCTGAGCAAGATACGATCATCGTCGATGAATTTTCAAAAACATCCTCTTTCAAACAATTAAAAATTGCACTCTAGAATATCCACACTATTTCATTCCCCTCTGAATATCTCAAATAAATCCACCAACGGTACAACTTCCGAGGATGGACGAGTCAGTCGCATAATCTTCCGTCAAATTCAAACTTTCAAGCCGGGAGTTATCGAGTCGAATCTCTAGAGACGGCTCGAACACGAAAGCTCTCTTTTCGTCGTGGAAACAATTCGAAATCCATTAGCCGGGGTGGACAAGTTCGGTGGTAGGGACGACGAAACAGCCCGTTTCAACGGCGTTGAGAGAGGAAAGTTGGTGGCGGTGCAAAGTGACCCGGTGACACGGTGTCAGGAGCTCGTAGCTGGCTGGTAGCTCGCGGCTGTGCGTGGCCCGATATCAGATGATAACCGCGTTATAGAGGTGCACGCCGGAGTTATACGCCGATGTGGCCCGACAAAGGAGCCTCTCGAGCGTAAAGCGTGTCAGAGCGGTTGGGCTTGACACGCGAACACGATCCAAGAGAGCGAAACGCGGAGCGAAGTACACGCACGCGTGTGAGTGGAGGAACGTGCTGGGTCAGGAGGAGAGTGTCCCAGGGATGGTTGGAAGGGACGTCCGGATGTTGGCTTCCTGGCGAAAGCGAGAGGACAACAGGGCTGGTATACTCGCCAGAGGTGGCAGGGTTACGTGTAACAGCCGAGCAGATTTATTGGATCTAGAGGGGCTTGCAAATCCGCCTGGATCAGCGTAACCAAAGAGCTGCAATGGTTTAACGGAGCGGCTGGAAAAGGCAAGATGGCCTCCTACGGGAAAGGTGCATAACCGTCTGGCGATTCGACATGGGTTTTCGACAGATGAAAGAGTGATTTCACGGGGTTTGTTGAAAATAGTGAAGAAGTATATTTTTCATAAATTAGCTTCTCAGTTGAGTAGTCGAGGTTTTTAAAATTGTGGTCCGTCGTCTTAGGAGTCTCTCCATGGTCCGTGCGAGAGTTAAGAAACGAGTTACATTAATAGGAAAAAGGTCAATTATTCCATGGACTGTGACAAGCAAATTTACAAAGTTGACGCAAATTTTCTAAAGAGCAAACGAAAAATTCTCTCTTCATATAATATTAAAAACTTCCAAGTCTATTACCGAGGCAGTTCTAGAATACACGGTATAATTCGATTCTCCCCAGGAGCATCTTGTCCGTAGGAGCTCGTTTCTCCGATTCCGTAGTGTCGGAGTTTCTGAAAGCATCGTGTTCAATTGCTTCGCGAACAATATTTCCCAGTGCCTTTATTTCGCACGGTATCTCACGAAACACCTCGGTGTTTCGCTCATTTGCCTAGCATCATCTGGTACAATTGCCCGAGGGGTGGCGAGCAGAAAAGAGGAAGGGGATGGGAATTGGTTTGAAACCGGGCGGAACGTGAGCTCGTTTCAGAAACGAGGGTGGGTGTTTTTCGTTCTCGAAGGAATTATGTCGTACAATGGGCCCGTCCTCTATCTGACCGTTGAATGGTTTCAACGAGACTCGGACAAACGCGGCCTCTCTAGACGCGATGGCGTTCAAGAGACACAGTAGCCAGAGCTCCGAGTATCCGGATATCCCGTTATCTGAATATCCCGTGCGTCCCTGTCGTACTTGTCCGTTGCTCGTTCGCTCGAGTATCGACAAATGAATATCATGGCACGCCCACGTTATCCGTCTCATCCAGGACGTTGATAGTTCTGATGCGAGCTAACAGTTGGTTGATCGATGAGAGTCTCATTTTGTACGTTCACCCAGTAATCACGTCATTTTCAGTACGCTTTGGGGAGGCTGATTATTGCCCGGAATATTGGAAATTCTGACAATTTTCAGAGATGTTTGAATCATTCGGAGATATACCTCCTCTTCCTCCATCATCGATAGGGACTATTGGAACTTTATTACATTTGTTCGAATAGTAGGGTTGTCGAAGGTAATTTGATAATAATAGATTGACTATTTTATTTCTACAACTTACATCGTTTATCAATTATATTTCTTAATTAACGACCTCCATGTATCATTTAATAAGGTACAAATGAACCCAGTTATTCCCCCAAAGAACCCTCCATCCTAATGCTATCTTTATCCCCTTATCGAAGTGCGAAAGCATCGAATCACCTCATCGACGTTCCCTTATTTACAGCCTGGTATCAGCTAAACCCGACATTAACCCAACTTATACTCGCATACCCGTAGTTACGTAACGAGAACGGTTCACCTATTTTTCAATCAAGCTCGAACCCTACCTACCCTACCAATTACATCACGAGCATTCTCTCGACTCGGGTTATTACGAGATATCGCGATAGAGTACTCCTCGCCCTCGAAACGTAACGAGCACCGTAGCAGACTCGGTTACGCTGTAGTAAAGTCGTTGGAAATCAGACTTTATCCAAACGTAAAAAGCAAACCCAGGGAGAACGAGCATTGAAAGAAGCACTCGGACGTTACGCCCCTGGAGGATCCACCCTGTCGCGTAGTGCACCGACCCCTGACCTAATTTTCAGACGGGTTTATCCCTTCTGTCCTGACCGGATTAGTCGGCCAGGAAAGTGGACGGAATTCATCCGGTGTCCAAGCTCCCTCCTGAGGGGGATGTCCGTCGCGAATCTCGGGCTACCGATCGTGCGTCGCATTATTTTGGCCATGCCTAACCCGCTCGACACGAATTCCCTCGCCAAATCGTCCACGACCTCGATGATCTTCAATGACGATACCCCACCGGATATTTCCACGGGAATTTGACACGGATTCCAAGAATCCGTAGCCACCGGGGTTGCTCCATTGACGACTGCGACTGTGAATGAACGGAGCTGCCTTGTCCTCGATGGAATTTGATTACGTGGCAATCAATATTAAACGCCAGCCGGTATATTCCTGCTTTCATCCATTATTTCCTCTTGTGTCTATCTCTTTTTATTTTACAGTAGGTATCAGTCAACATTTCTAAATTAATTAAACAATTTTTAAGTTTGCAACTTTGGTAGTTGGGTGTTGAATGATAATTAATAACGGCAATGTTTTGATAGAGAAGATTATTATAGAAGAGGTAGTTTCTGAAAGTATAAGTTATAGGGGTTGCTACTTTCTGTCGCTGGAAATGAGAAATAACGAGGACTCTTCCTTTTAGTTTTTCGAAGTATCCTGCTTCTTACTTATCATTTATTTTATTATTCATTGAATGACCCACTCTGTTTTAAAGAGAATTGAATTTTTACTTTGAAGGCAATCAACCCTCAGAAACGAATCAATTGACTCATCGTCTGATTCTATAATTTTCCAGTTTTTCTTTCTTCCTTTTTGTAACGAAGTATTGTGCAAACGCAGGCAGTCGTAAAGCGTAACGAGACAAGAAAGCGTGTTGTTGCTCTTTTCCTTCGAACACTCTGCCAACAGCTATAGCTGAATGTGTACTCTGAAAGGTACACGGAATTCATAGACTTCGCTCGATGATAAAGAGAGAAAGACATTCGCGTTTTAATATTTCCCCACTCGCCGATAAACGCGCATCTCCATAAAAATAGGAAAGAATACGGCTGATGTATGCCATATTATTCGCATATATCAAGATAAACGCGACTTCCCCCCAAGTATCTCGCTGGTTGGATGCAGTTTTCCGGCGTAACGGGAACTCGCCGTTTTCGGAATAAGATTTATACCGTGATGGCTGGCGTGCTTTAACGAGCCTTCCGAGCTCCACCCAAACTCCATTAACCAGCGATTTAATGAGACGCGAATTGTTCCGTTCATAATTTCGTTTGTGAAGCATCGTTCGCGATTTCGTTCGACACTGATTCGTATGTAAGGTCTGATTAAGCATTGATATTTCTACTGTGACAGCTAAGACACTTTAATCCTCCATGCCAAAATTTTCTCCATAGATTATAAAATTTATGTGATACTATATACTATAGAATCTTGGGATCAAACTTTAATAGAACCATTAGATCATCATAAGTCCATGAAATTCTACTGATCTTCACTTACACTCACGCAAATGACTGATGTTAGAATCCCGTCGTAAAATGCAATTTCTGTTACATCGTTTATCTGCAACCGATAGCCCATGCATTATTCATTTTTTCACCGAACGAAATAATATCCTGACTATTCATGGTTCCCGATATTAATTAACTCGAACGGTATCACGGTACGGATTGGTCGAAAGAGTAATTTACCGGTCGCTTAATTTCGTAAAATTTATTTTCCGCATCTGCAATTAATTTAATCGCGAAGCTTCAAGTAATTCCAGCCTCTTGCATCCCCTCTGTCCGGCGGTGGCGGTGGCGGACGATCCTCGTGACCGTTGGGGAAATTGATAAATTCGGAGCTTCGCGGAGATAAATGGCGTCGGATACCAATTAGTCCTATTAATCAGGCAACGTTTGCGAGAACTGCTGGCTGACTGACGCGTTATAACGTCGTGGAGGGAAGCTAACGCTCTCGTAGGCGTTAGTTAGCAAGATTCGCGCGCTTTCTGTCAGCTATCTATCACGACCCACGTGTGCAACGGTTTATCTCCACGGTGCATCCAGCTAGATTCATGCGCATACTTTTTTTTTTCCCCTCCCCTTTCCTCTCTATAAGTACGTTCGCGCGTAATTACCGCGAGCAGCTCCGTATCAAAGGTTAATGCTGCGCGATGCGAGAAAAGCAGCTGCCGGCTCGGTCTCGGCACCGAGAAGGAGAGGAGGTGAAAATTATTCAGGGGAATCGTTTAGACGCGACCGCGTGTCTTTCGCCTTTCAACCGGTTAGCAGATGGTTTACCCGCGAAATTCGACGTTTGAAGCGAACTCGCGTCAACTAGGAACGTTTGAAGCAAACTCGTAGCCGAAACTACGCTAGAAAATTATTTCCTCGAGCGTGGTTATCCGCGTGGCTGCTCTTCGAGGATCGCGAAAAACTTCTCGACAAAGCTCGTGAAAATCGAACTTTCCGTTTGAACGCGGCAAGGTGCTCGTTGAAAATCCTCTGTATCTGTACAGCCTCGCGACATTCATCGATTGTAAAAGGTAACAGCAAATGAGCTGGATATATAGAGTCGGTTATATAATATAAATAGGAAATGAGGAGGTAAAACGATGAAACGATTGTACAATGGCTCGTTAAAATTTTAGATCGTGTATGCAGGAAGTTAATAGACTGCTGCGCTTTCGAGCGAAAGGCGAACTAATTGAATTCGCCGCGCTGTTGGATACCAGCTGCGATGAAAAGATGTCCTGAATGCGGTGAAACGATTCTCGCGGTTGCGAAAGGGGCTGGAATAAATTCGCCTACGGAATGTGTACCGACTCGCGGATGGATCGCTTTCGCAGGTAAAACTCGTTCTTTGAACGCCGTTGACCCACGCCATTTATTGGGCTCGGAACGTTAGTTACAGAAAAATAGCTGAGGAAGAGAAAAATGGAACAAATGATAATTTTAACATAATGCATTTTATAACTTTTCCATATAATCGGGGCTATTTTTGGAATAATTTATCGGGTTCATCAAAATAGGACAAGAATTTTCGAGTTTCTCGTTTTCCTCGTTTCCGAGATTCCATCGTGTCAATCCACGCTTCCTGTGTATTTACGCAGATGCAGTTTCAAAATGGAACAAATGATAATTTTGACATAACGCATTTTATAACTTCCGCATAATATTTGGGTTACTTTCTGAATAATTCATCAGGGTCATCAAAATATTCGGACAAGAATTTTCCGACGCTATTTACTTCTTCGAGTTCCTCGTTTCCCTCGTTTCCGTGCTTCCATCGTGTCAATCCACGCTTCCTATGTATTTACGCAGATGCAGTTTCCCTTGATGCACTCGTGGACACGGCACGATTTAACCGACGCAACAAGCGTAATGTTAGCCGGTCTAAATACACGGTCAAGCTGTGGCCAGAAGCGTAACGACGTATGCGCTGCGTGTCCTCCTCGAAACGACACTTCCGCCGCGACGGCAGCAGCCTCTCGTTAATTCCACGCCGCCAGCGTTTTACGTCCGTATTGTCTTCGACTGGAAACTCTTCTTTATTCCCGAGCCACTTATCGCGGGACGGTTTGTTGAAGTTTCCTTTTCTGCCATACTCGTAACGGCGTGATACCCGTTCTTATTGTTGCTTTCCAAAATAAATTCACCCGGAATTGCAAGTCTCCCATTTTCACGCAGGTAATAATTTCGAGATCTCGATGGCCCCCCGGTCGGAAGTTGCGAAAACTCGCGCTCCCAAAAGCGATCCACGGGCATCTTTCCATCGGAGAGAGCGCTCGCTAGATAAACTCTTGGATTTCATTTAAAGAAGTAGCGTACGTTTTGCATTTTTAACGGAGCAGTCGGCAAGGAAAGGCGAAGTTTACGAGCGTCCACGGGCCGTGGTCTGCGTTGTTCAGAGTTCGGAGCGTGGGCGGAAGCATCGGGCTCGAATAATAACGAATAACGCTGAAACGGGCGTATCTTCTCGCAAGTCGAGCGTGTTCATCGTAACTCGCTTTCTTACTCAAACAGACATTTGCTCGAAGCGGTCAGCGAAACGAGAAACAGGAAGCTTCGAGTGTGCTTTTTTTCCTCTCTCTCTTTCTCTTTGCAAGAGTCAGCCCATTTATACTGGTCTCGATCGATCTCTGTTCCTTTGGGGAGGCTTTACAGCCTGCCGATCCACGAAGAAAGACGTCACAAAAGGGACGTTGCAGCGTCATCTCGCCTCGTCTAGACGCCGGATTCGGGAGGTCCAACAAGTGGACAAACAAGTGTCCCCTCCTCGTGAATTTGCATTTTATATACCGAGGGAACCGAGACGATTTTTCCTCCCCTTCGGACGGTGCCTAATTATATTTCACGTCGGAACGATTAAGGGACACGCGTTTTAAAATCGTTTCGACGCACTGTTATCGGGCTTGCTTTTGAATCGCGGGCCCAATTACCCCCTGTTAATTCGACGAATTTGCCGGGATAACGAGTTTCCGCGCGTTGTAACGGCACTTAATCCGTATTAATTTTCATGGAGTCGTCGTTAGCGAACATTCTGACGAGTGGACCGAGACTCGGCTGGAACCGCGGTAACTCTAAACGGCTTCGCGCAAACGGGCTTAATAATAAATTCGCAGACTTCCTGATATACACGCGGCCGCGTAAACGCCGTCAGAGGAGAAAAATCGCTCTGATGGTTGGGAAATGTAAAATAAAGCAGGACGAACAGAGTCGGTTGTTTGACGAGGGGCGAGGTACAATGGTATACAGAGTCACTCTTCTTTTTATTCCTTTCGTCTCGGTTAATGCTCGTTCAAGCGAGTTACGAGAAGATGGGTCATCCTCTTCGCAGTCTTTTGTACTTCAATTATCCTCGTATTTTCGATTTTATTCAATGGGTAGTCTATCGGAAATTAAGGGGTACGTCTATTCAGGAGGGCCAAAAAGGGTGCATTTTGAAAGAACTTGGAACACTTTTGTAATAAATCTTCTTTTTATTTCGAGGGGTATATATACAAAAATATTGAAAAATGTAGAAGATATTAGTTAATTCTTGATAAGCTTGTTGGATTGTTGAAAATCAAAATTCGAGGATTGTTAGATAATATATTAAATTACCTAGTTTCTCTATATTCTATATCAAGTACGCGTATAATCCAGCCATTTCAGTAACCTAATCTATGTTAACATCGCATCGAGATTTAAACCTATTCGAAACTACCCTCGGACAAAAGCTTTTCCGGTTCAATTTCGCTGTTAAAGGCACGTTTGATCGTGGAAATACAGGCGGAAACGCGTCAGGGATTAACAACAATTGTTATATTTCTCGCGTACCACTCCAATAAACGTTTCGAACAAGCCGTTCGATAAAAATTTCCAGCGGAAACGCGATTTTCGGGTAGCGGCGGTGGTTGGCAGGTGGAGGGTGGCGGAGGGTTGATCAGGGCCGTGGCCGCTCGATGTTTTTCCGTGAGCCCTTGCCGGGTGACCCAGGCTGTAAGCGCCGTCCCTGGACCAGCCGACAACTCGCCCGCCACCCTCTTCACCGGCTCGCTTCCTCCACCTCTTCCAACCCCCTCGACTCGACTCGACTCGACTCCGCTCGGCTCCTTCCTTCGTTCCCATGCGAATCAATAGTGCGTAGTCGCGGCTCGGCGCCGTGGCTCGGTTTAGTGGGTGGTCGGGTCGTCCACGAGGGGGTCGGACGAGAGAGGGTGGAATAGAAACTCAGGAACGGGAACGGACCAGCCGAGAACGACCGAACGATGCCGGAGCTCGCCGATCCGGCAACGACGTGGGGATTCGGCGATCGACGAACTTCCACGAGGGTGCACGCCTTCTCTCCCTCTTTTCAACCCTCTTTTATACCTATTCTTTCCTTCATCTTTGTTTCTCTGTGTATCGTGCGCCTCTCCTCTTTCGATAACGCATCTTCGAAACCATTGGCGTAACTATAGGCTTGTTATGCGATGCAAATTATTTGAGATTTGTTAGATTTCTTTATTTTAACGTAAAGTGTACTTTGAATTTTTTCAAAAGCAGACTTCATGTCAAGAGTTATTATTTGTTATTTCAATTTAAAGAAATGACACTTAATTAGGATAATTTTCTAATAATTTCGTTATTTATTTAATCCAGAAATATTGATTTCCATTGATAAATGATAAGTGTTTCTTTAGCCTCTTCCAATAATTTTCTTATAAGGAAGGGAGGTCAGTCCACGTTTTGGGGGGCAAATCCATTTTGACCCCTACCTAGTTACGCCAATGTTGGAAGGTTGAACGTTTCAGCCTGTTCGTCTGGTAGTTCCCGTTGGATCACAGTCGTTTTCTCTCCCTTTTGCCTGCTCGTTTTTCACCGATCGGTCGGTTGTGTTTTCCCTTCCCTTTAATTTATCGTCCACAGTCGGTTGCCCGTGCCTTTTTGCACACTTGGACCAGGGTTAGGTCACGGGATCATGGGTTAAGAGGTCTTCCCTAGGTCACGGGACGACAGTTTTCCCGATAGCTGGGTATCCAGAGGGGTGGAGGGAAAGTGCATTGTCCAGACCGTGGTCTTAGTACCTTCGCGATGAATGGATGGGGTAATAAACCCCTTGAATTTTGCATTTCAACAATATTCAGTTCGCTATCATAGCATTTGAAATATTTGGCCCCTTTTCAATTTTCTGTATGAAACTGCATTTTTTTTTTTATTTGATTGTTATTCGTATGGCCGAGTAAATTGTTGTACGTTTGTTTGAAAACAATTTGGGAAACGTATTTTGCATTCGACGCTGTTATTTAATTGTAACGAAGTTACTCTTCAGGGTATCCCTCGACCATGCTACGTGCATTTGCATGAAACCACAAGCAACTTGTGACAGTATCATACTGCAAGTACATCCCGAACGGTTAAGTACTAATTCTTGTACCAAATCCAATGGCTCCAGTTTCGGATTCGCAAATGGCCAAATTGGGTGTGAGGTTAAACACCAGGTACATTCAATTACCTTCTGGAACGTAACATAAAATGGCTGTTCGAAAATTCTATTGTTCTAGTTTAGGGAGGCCATTCAATTATTAGGTACATTATTATAATTTCACGATCAAAATTAAATTTTTTTAAATTTTTTACTTTGCTAATTACACATCTACGATAATTCCAAGTTCCAGTAAAACATGAATATTTCTGTCTTGTAAACATGGCTGTGTTCTAACCGTTTCTTTCGCGGCTATTTTCGCTTTGTCAGGATCATATCCGACATAATCGACCTCTAGAGTGGAATCCGCGATTCGTAACGTGGCGGAATAAGGAACAGTCGCGTCATATCCTCGTGAAGTGCATTACGCTCGGGCTGGAGCTCGCTCGAGTGTTCTCTTCGGTTGGTAGCGGGTGGATCCGGTGCCTTGGCGTTTTCCCGTCTTCGCCGCGTGCATTCCGAATTTTCTCTCGAGTTCACTCCCGGGGGAGGCATCGTCGAAGCCCGCGAGTATAAATATACTCTTCTTCGAGCTTGTCGCCTCGAAAAAATATGAAATACGTCGTCAATCTACGTTTAATATCATACACTACTTCCTCGAATATTTTCAACTCTAAACAATCTACTATTTAATCATTAATAATTCCCGCAAAATTCTTCTCGGTGTAATTACCCCGGAAAATAACGGTATTTATGGTTTCCTTTGGTAAAATAAGCTTAGCTGAAACAATTACCCAAGAATAATCGAAGCGACGTAACATTCGACCCACTTTCCCTTGTCGTTCTCATCGATTACAGTCTCCTCCTCAAATAGCAAGTCTGCTATACATTCATCTACACCGTGGATCATTTACCTCGAACCACGAAGCTTCTTCGATGACCGGAATCAGTGATAACCTCCGTGGCACGAAAGATAGCCCGTTCAGAATGTCTCTGGCAAAACGTAATCCCTCGAAATAAGGAAAATCCGCGTTAAGCCCTAATCCCTCTGCTCTTACGCTACCTCTACGTGTCCTGGCACCGAGATGCAACGCGTACGTTTCTACAGAGGGGTTATCTTACGGCAGAGTCTATGGAAACAGCTTGCGGTAGTCGTTAGGGTGTTATCCCGTTCCTGTTTCATTAGCATTTTTCCGAATCTTTTTATAGAAAAATCATAGTTAACGTAATACACGATTTAATTAACGATAAACGGGTATAGAAATAAGTGTGCTGTCGGAAAGCATAGGCAGCAACCGGCTGTAATAGCGAAAGGGTGTTAAGGGCGAACGTGCGCGAGATACAAGGGTCGTTTCCGGCCGGAAAGGGAACAGGTGAGAGGTGTAACTTGGCAACAGGGCCAACTAGTCGAAAGGAGAGAACAGGTGTGGAAAAGAAAGGGAGAGCCAGAGACTGTTCGACCAATCCGTAAAGCAGCCAGCCAAGCCCCGGGCTAAGCTTGGTGAAATTCGTTTGGTCCGCGCAGGGGCGGCTGCGCCCTGCGGAAGTGAAACGTGTACGAGGGTGGCGCGTGCTGTCTTGAGAGGTAGGATAGAAAGGGACAGGAACGTAGGGCAAGAACCCTTCAGGCGACGACCCATTGATACCTGCTCTTCTCGAAACCCCACCTCGCGTGCTGTCCTTCGCCGTGGTTGCCTTCGCGACCACCCTTTCTCTTTCGTTTCGTCTTCAACGGCTTGTTCTATTTTAATAACGTCTGGCACACTGCCCTGTTAAACACCGCTGTCGGGGCCCTATCACCCTCCACCTTCGCCATGGGACACGACGCCTTTGTCTCTTTTTCGGATGGCCTCCTTCCTACCCTTTCAACGCGCCCATATGAATGGAATCGAGGGACGTTGGTCGGTGTCTTGTGGGATGTTTGAGAAATGATAGCTCGCTAGGTGGAACGGGAACTTTGGAAAGGGTGTCGATGGGGTTCGTGTTGCATTGTTTCGGATCGTTTTTAGACGTTTGATGTCTTGATTGCTCGAGTTTTTGTGAATGGAAGACTTTAATAGGTTGGTTATCGAATAAACACAAGTAGAAATATTTAAAATTTTACATTCTTTATTGACTAATTCCAATGCTATACTACTTTAGTACATTTATTTTATACCTACGTAAAATTTGAAGTAAATTTTTCAACTCATGATTAAGATATCACTATGCAATAACCTGTACCTCTACAAAAATCGAAGAAAATAAGACGTTAAACATCTGCGAAGGGTGTTAAACTTTTCCCCCGAACCGCAATTCATATTCTGAAACGTCGAATCGATCGCACCCTTACCAGCGTTCGCTTTTCGATCGTCCATTTACCTTTAAACCCCAAGGCGCCAGGACGTTCCTTTTGGATTTATGATCATCTGTTCAACGCGATTCTTTCCTCGTCAGGCTACCAGTGTCAGTTTTACGATGCTCGTCGCGTAAAGCGTGCTTTAAGCCCGATCACCGTTGCTCGAACACGATCCTTTGCTTTATAACCGCGTAAAATCTCCCCTATTACGCCGGTTGTATATTAGTTTAATTCGATGTTACATCCTTGGCTGACGTGTCCTTAGGTAGACGGATTGTAACGGATACACCGTGAAATATTCCAGTCGATGCACAGGGGTTGATCAACGTATTCGAGGCGAGTCTGAACTGCATCCTGGTTCGATGCACCCTTGACAAGGGAACTTCCATAACCAGTCGATCGAAATCGATCTTCACGATAGACCTGGTCATCGATCAACCCCCGACACGTGTATCAGCTACTATTACCAAAATAATGTGTCATTGAACAGGTGTTAGGTGTGGTAGTGGATGGGTTCTGAAATTTCTGGGTAAATGAACTAGGGTAATTGGATCAGATTGGGTGAACAATTAATAAAGAAATATTTACTTTCTTTTAATATATATTAAAATTTTTCAAGAATTTATTTGATATTTTTTAATTCACAAGTCATTGACACTTTCATAATTGTTAATTACTTTCATAAAGTATCGTGATTAGAATTTCGGTTTGATTAAACCTTTGGAGAATAATCGTTCAGGAAACAAAAGCAGATCCTATTATCGGCTCGCCGATGCAAATCTCACGGCACGATTCCCAGATTCATGATTCCGGGAGGAGGCGTACCGACGCACGCGTCGCGACGTGCCGGGGATGCGGATAAGCCTGTGCATTCGACGAACGAGAAAAAGTTTAAAGGAATCATCGGAAGCTAGGCTATGCGGGACTCCATCCGCCTAAGGATTTCTGTGTCTCCGGAGATCTTTGCGCGGCGAACTTTGCAGTCTTTGCCTCGTGAAATTACTGTTAGTCTCTTGAAACTCCTAGCTTTTCCTCGGGGCTGAAGATTTTTGGATTTGTCTAAGAGTTTTTCGGTATTGTACACCAGAGACATTCGTCGACTGGTTTCCTGAAATTCAAAGTTTAATAGCGAAAATTAGAAGAAACGGGAAATAACGAAGAAATTATTTTCTATAAAAGTATTTTTATTTCTACCCCTTTTAAGCTCCAAGATATTAATACGTTAGATAATTTATTTTTCATTTTATTAAAATTATTTTTAGGGTATGATAGGTTCAATGAATATTAATAGAGTATTTTATTTTATAATGCAAAGAATACTTGACGCCACGTATTTTTATCACACCATTTTGCTGCAAGCTTATATTGTGTGTCGAAAAAGGGTGAGATCCATCAAGGGTGGTACTAAAACGAGTCGTCGCATTCAACGATCTTTTGTAGCCCGGCACTGTTAATTAAGCCACGACTCAAATATTGACACGGGCAAAGTTATTTTGGGAAAATGTCAATTAATAAATTATGTAGGCACTAGGGTGAAAGAACCCTCGGCCAAGCGAACCGTGAATTTCAGAACAACATCAGCTTATTGTCGAGTTACTGGACCGTTGAAAGAACCCTCTTAATAAAACTTGTCCGTGACAAAACTCGGGGAGAATAAGATTTTTATTGTCTCGATGAACTCTACATTTAAATGGGACATTCTTTAGAAATGTCAATTAACCTGAAGTAGTAAAATATTTAAAATCCTATTCTTGAGTTTAAGAACATCCAGTCTATTTAAAAGAATAGATGTCTTTATTTGAATTTTTATTTTAAACGTTGTTTCACGTTATTTTAATTTATTTTACATCACCAACCTTTGTGTCGTGTATTTTTATTTCTACGCCCATCGGTTCGTTGCCTTTTGAGGGGCCCCCTTTCCGGTACGGTTTATACCTTTCAACCTCATCAGCAACCCTTTTCTAATGAACCATGAATTTCAGGTTAATGTTCACTAGTTATCGCCCCTCTGATGGATTAATTATCTTTCACTATTTTTAGTTCGTCTATTTTTCGTAAAACAGCTGCGAAATTATATCTTTCTTAATTTTCAAAAGCACAAAAAAAAACGAAGAGGGTAATTCCTGTGAATTTTTTATTAATTTTTAAATTATTCCCAATATCATCCCAAAAGATCAATATTTCTCTTCCTGACCGTAGCAAATTTCTATCTACAAATATTTTTATACCAATATGAAAACTAGAACAGCAATATCTCTGAAAAAGCATAAGCGACGGCCACTGAAGTGCCATAAACAAATCCTCGAGGAATAATTGGAACAAACGAACGATCAGCGTTCCAATTCCCAATTCAGAGCAGTCGGGTATCATTCGTAGGGAAATGAAACAGATCAATTCCAACGTTTCATCGGTCACTGGCATTGCAGTTCCATTTCGAACAATACTCTTGCTCGCGAAAGGGAGACGTAACAGAATTAACCCAGGCCGATTCAGTCCGACTCAAGAATGTCCTACTTTCATTATCCACGATCCACGACTGGCCTGAGGCTGTGTCTTGGAAGTCATGGAATATCATATTCATAGGGGGAACGGAATTCGTATCGCGAAACGATCCTACCCCAGTTCCTCTGGAGAATGAACGCTTCCATCTTTGCCCGTTGGCGCAGGCCGGAATTCCGGTGGCCCGGCATTCTGCTTCTTTAATAGTTTTATTATTTTAATGACTCGTCTGGCAGCCTGCCCTCTCGTCGAAATTTGATTTAGGGAATACTTGCTCTTCTCTAACGTTGGCCTGCATTTCTTTTCGCCATGGATCTCATCCAATATATAGGAGAAAGCTCGACGATCATCGTTTTGATTCTAATGCCCGCCTGGCAACGTGCCTCGCTCTTACGCCACGTACAATCAGCTTCGTTCGATGCTGATTTAGACGCGGATTCGTGACACTGGTTGCGAATCTCTGCTTTTCTCTTAGTGGATCTTCAGAGGCAACCATTTGCATCGAAATTATATAAATTTCTGTCATCTGATACGTGTACACTCTCGAGCATGGTAGACTTCTTTCTCTTTCCTGGGGTTGCCCTCTTACCTAGTAGATATACCGGGGAGCAAAATTAGAATTTTAGAAATTCTTGTTTTTCCTTTTAACGTCATTTTTCTTAAGGAAACTCTCTTTCTTCCATACTCTTAAATTTTCACAATAACAAATCCAGTTACTATACAAAAGAAATGATATTCGTTAGAAACGTGACAGATGGATGAACAAGATTCAAGGAGTTCTTTTTCTCTCGAACGAGCAAAAGTAATTTGCGATAGATTGTTTAGCGATTTCTTTGTTTCGATGGAGACGATCTTCTCGCGACGTTTAATTGGTACATCGAACGATGTTCTCGGTTGCACGGCGTCGAGATAGCAAGCAGAAGAAGTTCTCAATCCGCGACATGGTTTTTCTTGGCCGGTTCCCTCTTGCTCGTCGTGCCAATTATCGACCGATACCACTCGAGCCGCGATCGTTTTGCGCCTTTTTGCGCCACGCTCGTCCGATACTCCTCGCCACGAAACTCTCAGTGCAATGTGCCGCTTTTTTTACCGATCTACCAGGATTTCCTTAGTACATGCAGCTATATCGGTAATTAAATGATTATGGTCAGTTACATTCCATCCCGTAACGAGTTTACGCGTTTAACCGGAAACAGTGATCAACGAGTCAGGATATGTTTACAAATTCGCGCGCTCGACCCTGGGCCGGAGCTCAGTTGTTTCCAGTACTTCAGACGGTTCGGTTGAGGTTTGTGTACTGTGAGCCGAGCCTGCTTCGAGCACGTGAATTTTTATGCATTTACTGTCTCGTTAGATGGATAAATTTATTGGAAATGGTAATTTAATTTTACAAATACCATTTATAATTAATTTTCAAATTTTCATTATTTTTAGTAAAAGTATTTTCCATCGTGATTTAATATAATATGAAAATTTCTGCGTAGCAAAATAATAGAAATTATTTTCAGATATTAGAGTACCAATATATTAATCATTGTCTTTCCTCTCTTTTCAATTTTCTTTTCTTCAAATCACATTTAAAATTGTCAACAGAGATGATAGAAATCGATGTCCCGATTTTGCGTAAAAATATCACCCTGTTGAAATACCTGCAACGATTCGTTACAAGAGTTAAAAGAACCGTAGCATCATTTTCTGTTGCGCTCTTTTTTTTCAATTTTTATTTAGCACACCGTTCTACTGGAATTCGAATTACACGATCGAGGTCGCGTAATCTGCCAGTATTGCGAGCTTATCGCGATGAAAATTAATTCACAGCAATTCACCGGAGGATTCCTGGCTGATCCTCGGATCAAACAACACCGCGGAATATTGCGCGTTTCGAGTAATAATTTTTCAAAGGAAAAACCCGCTCGTTTCGGATCTCGATCACGAAACGAATCTCTGGTTAAATCTCTATTTTTCCCTTGCATCTTGTTTTCTCCCCCGGTCCCCTTTTCGACCCCTCGTCGTCGGCGGGATTACGTGCACTCGCGCGCACCTGTACCCGGAGAAATCAATAACCGCGAAAATTTCCATCGTTCCGGGCCATTTCAGCTGTAGATTGTGCGAGTCCGCGGGATTCCAGTTCGATTTTCCGCATGATCGTGCTTACGGGGAAATTTTTGGCCGATACCCGGAGTAAGAACCTCGCACGCGGAACGCATCCCAAAGTAGCCTCACGAAGGAAGCGATATCCTGACATCGAATGAAAATCAAGATCAAAGTCGAGGTATAATTGTAGAAAATTTAGATTAATTGAAGCCAATCATTTTGATTTTAATGTTTTGCGAATTTTGTGAATTTTGTAAATAATTCTCCCTTAAAATTTTAATTAGATTATTCTCTAACGATTTCTATTTTTATCAACAATTTGCAAGGAATGGTTTCATTGATCTATATTTGTCGAAGCCAATCGTTCTCGTTCAGAGATCGGCGAGCATTAATCCCGTGGGAAAACATTTTTCCCCGCGTTATCGAGTTTTCCGAGCGAGCTGTTCAAACAGCGCCGCTACACGCGGAACAAAACGCTCGATGTTGGTTAGATTAGGTTCGGTAGTCCTTGGTGTTTCCCAAAAACAAAGAAAAACCTAACGCATAGACAATGGCAGTGTACAATGACTGAAGACGGTTGGATGCAACGGTTCACTTGCTAAATGGATTAAAAATTGATCTACCAACGTGTAGAGGTTGATAACAATAGAGGGTGGTAGTGATAACGCTCGGGGAAATTGTATTTACACGCCGACCATACGCGGTGAAGCTGAGATTAAAAGGGTATTCTCGTTTATCGGCTTGGAAAAATTTTAGCTCAAAGGGTGAAGAATATATCTTTGAGAGAAAATTTTGAACTTAGAAAAAAGATATAAAAGATTTTCCGGTTCTACTCTATATTTATTTCTTAATTAAAAAAATATTAAATACTACAATGAAGGTTCTATAATCAAACCCCAAAATATTGTCTTAATCAAGTGTTTATTTTTCCCAAAAAATAATTTCCAAAGTGTACACTTTTTTTCTCGTTTGAAAATAAAAATATCCCATTAGTTTGCCGTGCAAAAATCGCCAGTATGGCGAACGATATATGAAACACACCATATATTGACCATCGGCCATGTTTCATTTTTCCTGGTTCGAATCAATTCAGGTAAATATACTCGATAACCAAACGGAGCAATTTCGAAGTTAACGTGTACCCTGTGTGCGGGTACACAGCCCCGCCTATGAATCTCTTCCCCCTTTCATCTATCCTTGTCCCGGCCATTTCTCTTCCGCCCCTCTGTGTCTCATCTTTCTCTGGATGCTTTTGCATCTCCCTCGGTTTTTCATCGTCCTAGGCATATCCTGACACAGGGTCGTTGGATACGTAGCCGCGTGCTCCGGTTCGTTTTCCAGCGGCGTGCACGCGTAACCAACGCGCGCCAACCCCCCGCTGCCTCTGCCATCTCGTCTCGCCCGTTTCCGCGCTGAATGAACGCAACCAGAGTAGAGTAGGAAAGCGGAGAAAGCGGGACAACCTCTGGTCGGTGGAAAATAGTCACGTTGCGGTTAATTTCGAGCAACGTTTCTCTTTTTCTCTTCACTGTTCTCGGTCGGTTCGGTGACTTTGTCGCTGCTCCTCGTCTATTTCGTTCCATTCTCTCTCTCTCCCCCTTTCCGCGAGATTTTTCTTTCTCTGTACACTCCTCTTCGAGTTCCTTTGCCTCTTCATCCCCTCGCGCCCCCATCCCCTCGTGAAACCCGGCTCTTACCGATGGCTCCTCTTTTTTTTTTTCCTTCTTTCATTTTCGTATCTGCACGCGTCTGTCTCCGCTCGTGATTTAATGGCCGGAAGCGTAATTACTTATGCCGACGCGGCAAGCAGCAGATAGCGAGCGAGGCGCGTGCCCGTTGCGAACCCATTGTCAGCCGATCGATTATCGCTCGAATCGAGTTGTGCCATGTGCACCGAGATAAAGGATCCAGCCGGGACAATGGGCATACGCGACGAGAGGAAGCCTCGAAACGCTCGCTATCTTAAGGAAAATTAATACGTCGACGAGGAATCGTGGGCGAGTTGGAGCGAGGCAGAAATTATCGGCTACGAGTGCCGGAAATTGCGCGATTCCACCGGCTTCGCTCGACTCGCGCCAGTGCGTGTCTGTCTGCACGCTTTTCAAAATATTTTGCATTTTTTAATAAGTTCCGTGTCACGTGAATTTTGATAATAATTAAAAATTGATAAGTGTATTTTTCACTTTCTATTTTCTTATCTAACTCTGTTACGTGGATGGGAAATAATTTGAAGATTATTAATATTACGATTATTTCAACACAAAGCTACTGATTAAACACTTAAGACCAATCAGATAGCTGCGCTTATCTAGTCAGTTGTATCCCGCCAATCACAGGCCTAGGTAAATCGGCCATGCGTATCTGATACACTTGCTTCGCGCCAAGGACAGTCAGTCTGCGTTTGGGCTTCGACGAAGCAGGGGTATGTTTTGTTTTTGTAAATTTTTAATTCCAGACCGCGTCGCCAGTAACATGATTGGCCATTGATAATATATTATTTTTGCTGACTAAATAAGTTTTATTTACAGTTTAGCGAGTTTCATACTTAACGACCCGACATTTACTAAAGTATAGATATTAAAATAAGATTTTAAATACTTGACGCTTTATTAAGATTATACACCCCAACGACCCGCTTCCTGTTCTTGTGATTAAAAACACAGGCAACCAGTGGGACGTAAAATTTCAGGTCAAAGCATTAGCGAAATGAAAATATTGAGGCCGCTCGATTGTCGTTGTCTCGATTGTCCATCGATCCTTGATCCTTACACTGAGATAAATCTGATTTTCCGATAGTGAAGCTAACATTCGCTCCCCTTTTTCTCCGCCGATTAGTTTTCTCTCTCTCTGATCTCAATATTCTCGCGTTTTTCACGTTCGAACGATCGCGTCGAGGTTGTAATTCGCTTGGAAAGCCCGATATTTCGAACGTAAGTTGGTTGAAAATGTTTTCAACGCATCGAGCCACGATCGAATGCGGGATAATTCCGACGATTCGTGATGCGATGGAAAGCAGTTTTTTATTATTCGTTCGGTAGCATCTGCATTCGATGTTTGTTTTATTCAAATTGTAACCAGCGCGTTTTATAAGAAGAATGCAGTCTGTAAAAACAATGGAATGCGCTCGAGTTAGGAGAGAAAAATTTTGTATTTAATTGACTTCCTTTGCAGAATATCAATTTCACGGTCAGATTTGTTCGTGATTAATTGAGTCGCGATTGAAATACACCAGCTGTCCGCCGGTCGACCGAGGAACATTAGGCGGTGTTTAATCAGGTCGCGACCATACTGCAACCGAATCGACGGTCACCGACTAAATCAAATTTAACGCGAGTAAATTTTACATGCCCCGTTCCCACGAAATTCTGGCTTACATCTAGGGAAACCAGCTCGGAATCGCATCGGATTAGCATACATAATTCCAAACTTCTGCACGCTTGTTCCGTGCCTCTCCGCGAGAAAAGAGAACAAGCGCGAACCGTTTCGTGCACGAGGCAACGTCATCGGTATCCTCAGGGAATACGTAAAATTCGTATCGCCCCTCATGATGATCTAATCATAGATCTGGAGGGTATAAAAGTATCGGCTCACTCTGATGATGAGTTTGTTTCTATTTCGTAGGGAATGGGAAATTGGAAAATTGGAAGAACTTTGGTTTCGATGAATTATTTATTTTCACGTTGCAACTGAATATATTTAGAATTCATTTTCTGATTAGTAATGTTAATTTTTTATAATTGAAATATAATTTACTCTACCAGACGACAAATTACAAAGTAATATTTTAAGTCGTCTGTTCCATAATGGAAATTTGAAAAATAAAAATAAATGGGTGCAGTAATCATCCCCCAGGTAACAATATAGCTTCCAAACACAGTGTAATTCGGTTGCAGAGCAAAGTTAGATCTCGTTGATTAATCACGTTAGCCAGAGGAGCGTCCACCACGTTCGCTGTCAAATTTCCAACATCAAACTCCGTCTTTATTACGGTTTTGCTCGGTGGACCTGCGAAAAGTTTTGCAATTTCGCCGAGCTATATTTACCCTCGTCGATAACGCGACGATGTAATGGAAACGGGGAGGAAATCGTCGACGAAACGAATTTATTCAACAAACCGATGGAACCGAACTGACGGTTACTCGAGCGTGTCCATTTCGCGTTTCAACGTTGCTGGGAGATTCGCGTCTGACAAACGCTTCGCGTTCTGCTTGTAATTTCCCCTGAAAGCCAAAGCCTTCGATGCTTGATTCGGACGTGAACGCGTGCATTTACATCGTAGATGCAACGAGCTAGAAGGTTATCGATCCTGCGAAAAATTTCGTCGAATCGAGCCAGCTGGACGATGTGGGTGCTATAAAAGCGGCTACTTATTTATGAAGGGCGTATATATGCGGGTAGAAAGCTTGGCTCGTTGAAACTTATTTTTCTGCTGGACAGGCGTGATAATATTTTGTTAACCGTAGAAAAATCAAAGAAGGGTTCGTCGTCAGAAAATATTGGAAATATATTTTTCTCATCTAAAAAATTTTAAGGAAAATATCAATTATTATACAGGATTCAAGTTACTCTATTTATTTTCACTTATATTTTCAAAATTACCATTTGAAGAAGTGATGTTGGTTTGTAAAGATATTAAAATGAGAAAAGATTCAGCTTACACTGATTTAAATTCAATTTCTTCTTTCATTGCTTTCATCCAGAATGCTTAGCAACAGTTTCTTCGTATCCAAGAAGTTCCTCGAATACTCTGTCGATCGTTTCCCGGCAAGAAAGAAAAATTTTCGATCAACCACCTGGGTAACATTGATTCCAGCCGGTGGTTGAACGAACAGGGGATGGAGCTGGAGGGTACGTTAAGCCGGGTTTACAAGCCACGGGTGGCTCGTCGGTAGGCCTCCTTTATGTTTCGTATCCCTTATTCCCGGACAATGGCGTAGAGAGACTTTTTCCATAACCGTGGCTACATTTGAGTATTACAAGATATCGATTATAGTTCTCAATTTAATTAAATTAAATTTAGATTTCAATATAACTTCACCTTTTTCTCTTGAAAATAAAAATATGCTCCGTGCCAAATCTCTCACAAAGAGGAATTTAAAATTCATTATGATAAGCGAGTCAATTAAATTTTCCTCCTCATTTCTTACGATTTCCTTGAACATCGACGAATACATTTTCTCGCAAGCTCGTATCGTATTTCTCGCTCGTTCCCTTTGCATCTTCCGGAGAGAGAAGGAAAAAAATAAATCGAAACGAGAGGAAAACTCGCGAGTCCGCGTTTCAACGAAACGAGGGACATCAAGGGAATCGAGCAACATTTTATAATTACGTTTCCTCCGCTGCCTCGTATCCAGCCAGCTCGTAAATACACGTTCGTCGCCCACGCTCAAATATTTGCCGATATTCCTCTCTCTTCGCTGCTCGTCCAAGGGAATCGCGAAAAGAGAAAGAAAAAAGGAAAGCGATCGTAGAACGAGACGAAGGTAGAATCGCGCCATTATCTCGGCCACGGTTATGGAATATTTCATTCTCGTTAAAATAATGAAACGCCACGGTCAAAGTGGACGATACCCGTTGCTATCTTCGTAGTCGCGAGGATTTTTCGCTGTCCACGGGAAACAAAATATTTTTAGAGACAAGATATTCAAGTTGAATGTAACGGAAAGAGTTGAAAAATATATAGTGATAGGTTACACTGCTCTGTGTTCTACATAATTTTATCTACATATCTCTTAATCTTCTCCTTTTTATATTTAAAGAACATTTTTAATTATTACAGTTTTAGAAATAATTAAAAAGGTACATCTGATCACTAAATTCAATTCGTGATAAAGAGATAATTAGTTGAAGATAATTAAGGCTTAAGATGGATAAATTATTCTTCATAAATTACCTGAAACTTGAAAATTTTTCCTTATCGTTTGATCAGTATTTAACGATAATGCATTATGAAATGAACGTCACTGAGGATGCGTTTAATCAAATTGATCAGAGGAGCGTTTGTTCGCAGCCTCAATGGAGATTTTGGAGCGGACTCTTCTGAACTCTTTAGCTCCTCTTTTCTTAATCTTTGCCGGAACTTCTGCCACGGGACGAATAATCGATAAAAAGTTCTCGAGATTGTTCGGACGTGTCTTTCATCCAGCGAGAAGTTAAGCCCGATAGAGCGCCGGGAAAATAATTTCATTATCCTGATAACGGATCTTTGAATATTGGCAAACTCTTGATTACTTCCACCGTTCAGTTCTCATTTCGCTGAGTTGATAAATTTAACGATGACGGAGAAACTGGGTCGTAACGATCATCCTTTTCCTTTTTTTTTCTACCCCTTCTTCTACCTCGTGTTCTATCAGTGATAAAACGAAAGAGTGATAGAAAGATTTTGCGTACATTGAAATTCTACGCCATTGTGTCCTGGTTTTCTAGAAAATTGTTCGATTTAATTTCACTGTTTCATCGGAAACGCTGATCTACTTTTTTTTTATATATCCTGTGGAGAGAGTAGAATAACGCGATTCATTTTATGTAATTACATAGTTTTTATAGAAGTATTCTGTAGATTCAAATATTGCTGTTTGAAATTGAAATTATATTTTCTGCATTTTAATTCCACAATATCTAAATGTAAGAATTACTTTGTTATTTAACTCTCAGACGGCGGACCACGGAGAGGGCCCAATTTTAATTAAATTTCTTAATTTGTATTTAATTATTTCTTTGCCACTTTGTCAACGTTTACCCTACGAATCCTCGTTGATTCAACACCTAAATCGAAACAATGATTCTTCGGTTCCTTTAGGAGTCGCATGAAAGTTTCACCGTTCGATTCGAGCGAAAAACGCGCGTTACCACTCACAGATCCATCAATGATTCAAGAGGGTGGCTCCGAAGATGGGTTTACGTCAGTGCACCCTCGTGGCCGTTTCTCGTTCTCTCTTATCGTTGTTTGGCATCTTATTCCCTAAACACACGAACCTAATATGTATTTTTAATCAGTGCTCGAATCGCGAGCTTCCCTTCTGCATCCTGCCACCCTTCTTTCGTAGCCGAGTTTCCTTCTGCTTTCCATTCGGCTCGCCAGGGATCCTATTCCCCCGGGAAGAATTCGCAGCCAAGGGACTTCCGAACGAAATTCGATATTCGCAATTTCGTTCGACTGTCACCAAAATCGAGAGGGAAAGGCTCGTTTGTTTTCCTCCTGCATCTCTGCCTCTTTTCACCCTCTCGTTTTCTTTGTCCCTTCTCCGTCGATCCTTTTTAACCACGACGCGAGGCTCGATTGAAAGAAACCCGCTTCCGTTTCCGGCAGTCACGCTTTTTCACCTGTGTACCTGTGATCAAAGTCCTGGTGAATTGAAAGGGTTGATTTTCTTTTTTACTTTTAGAAATGCCTTGGATATTCGAGGGTATCTCCTTTGTTTTTAGAAAATTGTCCAAGTAAATTGAAGGAATTTTAATTTCTGATACTCCTATTTTATAAAAGGTTTTGATTATCAAAAAAATGGTAAGACCTGCAGATTTGCAAATTTTTTAATTTGTACAAAATTTCTTCGTGAAATATTAATTAGTCACTCGTGAATACTTTCTGGTGAACCAAACAGTCCAATAATCCTTTTCAACTAAAAAGCCAATAAAAAAGAAAGAGGCTAATAAATAATCCCAGTTTTCATATACCGTGGAATATGTAAATCCTCAACGAAATGAAAAAAAATTCTTCATCATGAACCTCGGCTAAGATTTTTTGCAGCAACTTCTATCTGGAAAAAGCTTGAAAGTCGTATTTAAAATTTTTTTCAATTTTCTTATCATTACTCCGCCAGGGCAACTTTATCACAAAACGCTTTTAAACCATGCTCCAAATATTTTTTTATTCCTCTAATTATTTTCATGAAGGTATAAATAGTTGTTCCTTTTTATCTGAATATACTCGAGTCATTTCAAATTTATTCCACTATTTCTATAAAGCTTTCAAATTATACCCAATATTTTTTCTTCTCATTTCTCCAACGATCGCGATCGGCGCGAAAACACGAACATTCTTTCCGCTTGATCTCGAATACACGCGGAAAGTTTTTGACCAATCTTCCGGTCAGACAGCGTGCACAAACGAGCGAGAGGTTTAATTGAAGTTCGTTTGGAGCGACGCGAATTAATTCAACGGGAAATTGAATCGAACCGAGGACATTAAATAAATCGCTAGCGTACAGCTAAGTAATCTCGCTCGTTAATTAGAGGACCGTTTCGTTGGAGTTTTTTAAAAGGCCTTCTTCGCGTCCTCCACCCACTGCTCTTTCATTTTTCCTTCAACTTTTCTACTGAATTCAACTCCCCCTTTCGCCTTGTTTCACGTTGAAGCACACCCACGCTGTCGGTGTTATTCGGCGAATGGAAACGGTGCATTGTGATGTCTTGTCACGCCGCTTCAAGGCTCCTCTTCGTAGTCGGAATATGTACCGGCCTCGTCGAAGAACAAAGGGTGGTTTCACGGTCAAGGCCATCTCGCCACGACATCAGCATGTACGCGGTACAAGAAGGCCCTTTATTCGTTTACCGACCACGTTGAGACACGATGCCTCCTTGTTAGCTCAATTTTTCTCCACGATATACACTCACCTTCAAAAGCAGTTGATCATAGAGCAAGTACTTACTTCTATTAATTTTTGGCACAAAGTCCGATTTAGTTTAGCGAATATTACATTTTATAACATACTTCACTTATTTAAAATCTGCTGATACCATATTTATACCGGATGAGTGAAGTTCTCTAATATTTTTTTCAGCAACATGAATGATAAGATAAATCACCAGCTCTTTTCCTGTTAATTTGTATTCACTACGGATGCGCGTAATCAGTGGTACCGATATGATAAGACGGTCGAATCAGTAATGAAACATTTAAGCTAAATTAAGATTCGAAAATGAGTGTTTCATTTGGGTGATAAGTAATTCATCAATTAGCTGTTCCCATTACTAAGATAGTGGATCAGATCGTAAATCACCTTATGAATTGAAAGAAAAAATTCAGAAACAATAATACATTTAGTCATTTGCTAAATTATTTAATCTCAACAACACTTTCGCTTTTCATATTTGTTGGTAACAGATCCGTCCATTTAGCCAACGATAAATCTTTTCCTTAAAACCGATACTCGAAATCTAATCTTCAAATATACACAATGTTCAATCAATGCTCCTATGTATCCATTTCAGAGTGTGTTATCGAGCCGGCAATATTCGATATTCAATGTTTTAAGAGCCCCAGTTCAAAACGATATCCTCTTTATCCGCTATCGCACATCCTTCTTCCTTTCATCGATCGTTTCAACGTTTTCCCTCGAACGATTATCGCTTCACATAATTGTACCTTCCAAGAGCAACGTGTTCTTTACCCATTTTTCTTCGTTTTTCGAACACCTGACTCGCTCGCATGCATCTCGGGGCGAGTTTCCAAGACCCTATTGGTTTCGTGTCGGCCAACTTTTCGACGATATCCTTTCATAATTATAAGGCTGGCCGAGTCGCGCCCTTACAATCGATCCGACGCCGATTCTATCCTACTTTTCGTTGCCGACCTGGCTAATTCGACCTGCTGCGAATACGGTCTATAGAGAGGTTCTTGGAAACGGATATTGGAATAAACGAAAATGGAATTGAATTTAGCATATTTCGTATCGAATAAAAAAGCATTGCCAGGTTTCTTATTTTAATTTTAGATATCTAAATTAGATAGATCAGTCTATCTAATCTAATCTATTAATGAGCTGGGATTAAATGAGAGAGATACAATTATTTATTTTTTTATTTTTTATTTTATTTTCAATTAAAAATTCAGTATACATATAATATGTCCAAGTATTAAAAAATACTAAAATCACACGCTTGTCATTTCACCAGAGCCTCGACAACTATTTTTTTTTAACAACATTCAAGCAGCGTTTAATATCATCTCCAGGTATTTTCTTTATCGTGTAAGATCGTCGTCTACCAATATACTTAATCTCCCTGGACGAAAGATCGGAATATCTTGGTCTCGTGTACAGGAGGTGTTCTAAGAAGGAAGCAGGCGTTCCTTCGCGAAGAATCTGCGCTCGCTTTTATCTCGCTATCAGCTCGGAAACAGGCTGCTCGCCGTTGAATACTTGTTAATCCCTTCGTCGCTGGGATCACGCGTCCTTGGCAATTCCTTCAGGAATGCTGAACACGCGCCCACGCTCCTAACAAAGTGACAGTCGCCCGCGAAGAACGTGCAAGCGTGTGTACACCGGCAAGAAAGTAATAAGCAACGTTGTTACGCGCTTGCAAGTCAGCGTGGCTGGGCAACTTTCTGCATGTTCGCGAAACACAAGCCACTTTACGGTTGACGCGTGTCCCAGGGATACGTTTAATACCTGCTATTCAAACCACCCTTTTAAGCCCACGGACACGTATCACCCCTTAATAATTAATATTCCTCTTGAAAATGCTCGCCGACAGGTGAATGTCTTCATCTTACATATCATTTCTCCGAATTGATCGTTCCTTTTATCTTGCGTCTTTCATAATATTTCAATATTCTTCATTTACTTTAACACCGAGGCGGTGAATAGTTAGCTCTGACAGACGCAATTGCTAGGGAAATCATTTGGCAAGGGTTAATCCTCCACTCTGGAATAGTTTTGTTTACTCTGTTAGAATTTACGTGGCTGTTTGCGGGGTTTATCTCTGACTTTGGTGATTACAATTTTGATAATTTGTCAGACGTTTAACTTCGTCTAAACAATCCTTCCTAATATTAATTAAAGTCTATATTATGTTCTATTTTATAATAGAAAATTTACAATGTCTTGATTTTCAAAAGATACCCCAGAGAAGAATTCAAATTTTCGTATATTTCTTACACTTTGCGGCGTTTCAACCACCTTTTACCTTTCCAACTTCCGTCGTTTCATCGCCCGAATCCCCTGAGCGCACAGGGAAGCCGGAAGTGGCGTACGCACGTACTCTATTCGGTCGTCGAAGGATCCGTCGTCGGAGTCACCGAAAACGCGAATTCGCTTCGACGAAGTTCCGGGCCCCTTTGTACGGGGAGGAAAACGGAGAAGGAAGGGGGTGGAAAGTTTCCGATGAATCGGCACACGGTATTGTGTCCCAGATACAGAGAAAGAAGCGACGGAACGAACGAAACGGAGGCACGGGTAAAGAATGGTACAGAGAGAACGATAGAGGAGACGAGACAATGAGTCGGTGCTTTATTATGTTCCGGCAGTCCTAGACGATTCTCTTCTCTCTCTCTGCTCTCTTCGTTGCAACTCTCGTCGTTCCTCTATCTGGTAGCATTTGCTTTCGACTAATTAAATCGTGTGTATAGTCTGTTCTACGGCGATCGATCGAATCTCTGTCGAAGACAAAATGAGTTGCTACGTTGTTCGTTAAAGGGATATTCTCATTTACTATTTTAGAAATGAAAAGGAATATATTTCTGTACAGGGTAGAGTTTCTAATAAATTAAATTTTATATTGTATTTTACTATAATTTAAAAAATTTTTTTTAATGTTCAGTCAGGTTACGCTAATAGGTTGCTGGCGCCACCCCATTAAATGTCTCATTAATATTCTGTTTTCCATTTTCAATCAACAATTTAGAAAATCTTCGATTATCAATATTCATTCTAATACCACTATTGAACATAATCCTATTAAATGATGGCACACTAAAATATTTATTTCACATCAAGAATTATCCAAATATTAATTCAAAGCAATTAATTATCCAGGCCTTGAACACAGTGTTAATTAGAATTTCTGAAAAAGGAGAATACTTCTTCTCACTTGCAAATGAGAATACTTAATTTCTTCCTAAACGAGAATATTCTTGCTAAAATATCTTTCTTCCTCTTTCGTTTCGTGCCTCATTTTCCCTGAAATAAATCTAGATAAACGATACTCGTGTGTGGCGACGTTTCATCTGTCGCGAATGTACCCTGCTCGTTTCTTTGAACTCTCAAGAGATTTAGTGGAAAACGAAGAAGGTACGTGTGTGTGAAATGTCGATACTCGCGCGTATCAGGGTCTCAGCTGGCCCGACAGGAAAAAGTTTACCGCCACTGAAAATCTCGAAACGAGAGAGAGCACTTCGACTATCGTCGTTTGTAAGTACAACCGACGCTCTTTGTAGGGGCTCGCGTATCCCTGTTTTCCGTCGATGTTTTTTTCAACTTTCGACTTCGTCGAGGGTTTCGTTACCCGGAGATTCCACCCTCGTCCCGCCAATAAGATGCTCCTTTTGACGACGAGCACGTACTTGCTAATCGTGCCGCGATTGAAATGTTAACTTCGTTACGCGCCTCTTTTCAGTTAACCTTGCTGAAAATTCAGAGTTGGGGTTGATTCAATTAAATTGGGGTAGATATATGGGGTTGCCAGATAAATTTATATATTTTGGATAAGAATTGCTCAAGTTTTATTGTAGAAAGTTTGAATAGTGCTTACTTTGATTAACTCTCGGTCGGCGGACCATGGAGAGAGCCACACTTTTAATGTGATTTAATTTAATTTCTAATCCGGATTCTGAAACATCTCCAAACACTGAAAATATTCCACAATAAGAAAAGACTAATTTCGCAAAAATAATATGAACGAATGGATGCAAACAAGGTTTCCCAATATAACTTCCGTATTCGATCTGAATGAAGACCGGTTGCGTTGTCGGTATCCCCCGTTGTCCATTTCCCGTAAATGGAAAGGCCCATAATGCGAAAAATAGTGGAAGTGTCGGTGGAAGAGTGGAAGTCTCGCGTGGAGTGATATTAATGCGAAGAAACGATCCTCCTTTTATACCCAGACGGATCCATCTCTCGCTCCTGACTCCATTAAAAGTGATTTCTTTCACGACGTCGAGGACGCGAAATGTAAAAAACGATGGAAAGGGGGTGTAGAAGAATAAAAAAAAAAAAAAAGAAAAAGAAAGAGGGAAATACCCCGTCGAGACGTTGTTCCGGGACATTCAGCTCTGAACGAATGCCTCGTAATTGATGGACTAAATATTTAACGTTTCATCGTTTGCCGATGGATGAACGTCGAACGTCTCGGTTTCCTTTCTTACCCGCCTTTTATACGATTATTTGTCTATAAAAAATTCCTCGATCTCGCCGATCGTGGGAAAGAGGAATGAAATAAAAGTGATTTACATCGGCTCCAGATGTTCTCTTAATTCTTTCCTCCATTTCTCTAAAGATAGAAGATCTCAATCTTTTATATATTTCCTAAAGATCTATTGCTAAGTGCAATTATAGATAAAAATTATTTATAATGAGAATATTTTTGGATCTTTTATTAAATTTGAAGGAAGAAATATTACAAGTCTGAAGGAAAGCGATGAGGAACTTAAACTTATTTTTAGCAAAATATCTCGAATTCAAATTTCACCACCTCCAAGTTACATCGTCCTTTATATTACGATATCCTGTTCGATCTTCTTTCCTAGTAGATCCACTAAATATCCAGGATACCTTGTTCTCGGGTAATTCGAGTCTGGCTCGAAACGAACGAAATCGAAGTTCACAAGTGCCCTTTGAAATATTGCGTATCGGTCCAGGATTCAAGTTACTTCGTTATTACAGCGGTGGACATCGGTTAATCGACCATTAGCAACGCCATTAAACCGGACGAGCGAACACCAAAGGGATCCCGTTCGAATGTAATTCGCCGTTGAAATTTGTTACGCTATCGTTCGGGTTCGATCACGATCGAAATAGAGCAAATAGAGGATCGGGCAAGGTCGAGCTACAAGAACGATAAATATATCTTCAATCGGGTTGCTTAGCTCGGGCACAGAGAACTTGACAGATGGTCAGGGGTCGGTCGTAATTTATGTTACGAATTTGTCGCTCAAACGAGTCGAATGACTTATAAGTTAGTTAGCGGAGTTTATACAGACGACAGGGTTATTAATAGGACACAGGCCGAGAAGACGATGAATTATAGAGGCCCCGCTCTCGACGTATTATGATCGGCAATTTAGTTTGTCTCGTGACCCCGGACAGACGATAAATCCCCTTCGCGTCCTTGTTCCATGGCTCTCTTCGTCTTCGATAGATTCTTCGTGAATACGTAGGCGGGAGAAATTTTTCACGATCGCCTGGATTCTGACGATGTTTGATCGTGTAAACAAAAGTTGCCAACGTGTACACGATAAATCTTGATGGTTCATGCTCGAAAGGTAGTTAATTTGACATGGGGTTGGATTTTTTCGGATTAATTCAGGTTGAAGAAAAATATGATGTTATAAAAATTATTCGATCAGATTAATTACCGAACTTATGAAACAAGTAATATTCTTTTACAAGAAAATTCTTATACACCGCAAAGAAATTCACAAAGGGAAAAATGAAACGAAACAGAATCATCGACACCCTCGCACTTCAACTGGATCTCTTTTCCCATCCCAGTCTATTTTAATTATCAAAATCGATAATTGATTGTTTCCAAGACATCCAATAATTGGCGATATGACGATGTCCTTATTAACGCGATATCTCTCTTCATCTTGCTCCTTTTTTTCTCCCCCATGCGTTTCCGTGTTTGCACAACTTGTGTCGCTCATTAAAATCACTCGATACGAATATTCGAACGTAGAGAGAGGACGATGAAGAAGGAGAACAAGGAGAGCTTGATCAGAGGCAACATCAGCATCAGAGTCTGCGAAACTTTGCGGAACTCTACTCGTTACAGCCGAGCGAAACGAGAGCTTACGCGAACGAATCATTACGCTAATTAATTACTTTGCCCGGTGTAGCTCGAAAAGAGACACCCCCGTGAATCGTTCCCTGTTTCTCTATGAAATTTTCTCCCCTCTCTTTTCAATTTTCAACACACTGGTCCAGCTAACGTCGATATTTTATACACGAACTAGTCACGAGGCGAGGAAACTCGTAGATGGAACACGTTAAACGTTAAAATTACCGGAATTCCATGGTCCTTCCTATCCGTGTTCAACCTTTCCTCCGACATAATGGCCACTTGTACCTCCACTCCTTTTTCTGCGGCTGGTACTCGTTTGGTGCTTGCAATTTTAATGATCGAAACGTTGTCATGGTCCTCGGTAAGCGTGCTTTCTTTATTCCGGCGTTAAGAGTGAAAAGCTTGTGAAAATTGGTACATGGAAATGTGGATGTACATCTGAATTTTGAAATAGGTCAATGCTGCAATTTTGCATTAACATGTTCCAATATTGGGACAGAAAGGTACTTTGGTATTTTGGCAGATTAAAACTAAAATTGACTGAGTGATTAGGGATTCTATGATAAGGGGTTAATTTGGGGTAGTTGTACGCCCCTTATTTTTATACCGTGAATTATCACCTGAAATCACATCATTTTCTTCAGAGGGTGGATATTATAAACCTAGGAGGACATTAGAGACCCCCCTAATCACTTATAGCACCTGTGTAATTTTACAGAAAAAAAATAATTTGCATGCAATATTTCTTATCAAACTATGAGGTGTAGACTTGCAAAAAGAAAATCATAATTTCAAACAATTATATCGATACATCTCCGCGTTTTTTGAAGTTTATACATCAAGAATCTCGTTTAAACTCCTACATAAGAACATCTCACGACATGACGCGAGTACACGGAGATCTTGTTTCTCATTTTTCTCGCCACTTTCTTTTGTACAGAGGCAGAATGGTGCTAGCTAACGATACCGTGTGCTTTCGTGGAAATCCGTTGTGAAACGGATTTTATCGTCCCACTTCGTGCTGGCAAGACACCTCGGAAGAGTTGCACGCGATTCCGACGTTTTCGTAACACTTTTAACACGTAACTAGTCATCGAGGTAATTGGTGAACAAAGTGAGAAACATATTTCATCCCGTATTACGTGTGCCCCGCCAGATTTATAAGGAAACCTGGCTGTTGGAAGGTAATCGACGTTGTGGGTTCGGTTCTTTTGTTTTTCATTTTCTTATTTCAGATCTCTTCTTCGAAATTGCTAAGCCTTTCGAAACACACGTAACTATTAAGCGTACGTCTGTTGTACCACTTTTATACACTGTTTGCTTTCTTCAAAGTGCATTTACCTTTCTTCGCTTATTTTTTCTGTCTGTTCTTGTTAAGGAAGAATCTGGGTTAAGATGTCTTTGTTAAAATTTCTTCGCTCCGCGATGCTGCAGTTAAGCGTCTTCACGGTTTAAATGCACATAAGTGAAAAGTCGCTTTTATTTTTATCTTCTATTTCAAATAGAAAAATTTTTATTTAATTAAGGATGGTGAAAAAAACTTTTCAAATTAGATTTCTTTTTTTTTAAAGGAGAAATGATAGGTTCAATGAAAATTCAATTATTTATCCAATTATCAGCGTACTATTTTATTTAGAATCTCTCTTTGAAGCGCCCGCATAATGTCTCAATCTCTTATCACGAACAGCAGCAATTTATTGCACGCAGTGATACACACAATTCGAAAGCATCCGCGTTGGGTTTCGTTCCGTCGTTGAAGAGTTAAAAATTGCACGCTTAACCCCTTTCGCGGCCGTATATCAAAAGTAAAACAGATCACTTTCCCGCGGTATTCGGTCAGTTAGCAAATAAAACGGCGAAAAAAGCGGTCGCGCTGGTGAGGCATCGCTAGGGAGGAAGTCAGATTTACTGCGTTCCACGGGCGAGCAATATTTTCCCGGCGGTCGGGGTTTCGTTTGGTCACCTTTGGCTCTCGCGATACACGATACAGCATTTCTGAGAATGCTCACGTAGAAAATGGCGATTCCTTCGGATTTTCGTAACCGTCCACGTCGTATTTCCCCCTTGGATAGAACCCGTTCGACCCTCGTTCTTGGCAATGGCGACGGAAACGTTCTCGAGGACAGCTGCCATCCTTCGCGAGGGAATCTCGATGGTAAGTTAGCGGAGTAGAAGGTAAACTCTAGCGATAGCTTGCAAGTGGACGAGCTGTTTGCAGCTCGTCACGATTCCGCTCACGGACCTGCCATTTGTCTGAAATCGCATAACGCTTATACACCGGCACGGCCAGCGATGCGTTGCTTCACCTCTTTTGCTCTCTTTCCCACTCTGTTTGCCCCGACCTCTTTCTTATTGTTCTAGCCACCCTCGCCGTCTCTCCGACCCTCTCCTCCTTCATCTCGAGAATCGCTCGTTTTTGCATTTTCCAGCCCCGACGTGGAGCTCCGCTTTCCTCTTCGATCGCGAGTCCATCCTCCAGAAGAAATACGAGAACCCCTGTTCCTTTTAACCCTCTCGCTATTAACAGGGCACGTTCCTTTGTTATCGTGAAAAAGAGGATCAGGATAAATTACTGGATGAATTGATTTCATCTTTTTTATGAAAAAAGAGTACGTTGTAGATTATTTCATGTTACTGCCAGAGGGTTAATTCTTATCCTGAAAAAGGGAATTGAAATTCAAGGATAAATAGTTTCATGCAAATTTTCATTCGATTGAATTCGTGACAATGCTAACTGTTCCCATGAAGTTACTATGGGGTAATCATGAAGATTAGTTCTCCAATTAGTCATCACTCCGCTTTCAAGAGTTCGTGCGGTTAGAAGGGGTAACTGATCAATAATCCTGTCACCAGCACAGTGTCCGAGTTTCCATGGAACTTTCAATTTATCATACTGACTATCACGGGAATTACCTGTGACTGTGCCAAATGTGTTTATTTCCCCAACTAAACCTTGAAGAACCACTGATATCATTCTAACAATATAAGGTAGAAAATTGACAAAGTTAAGTATCAAAATTAACTATTCAAAATTCAGCACTTAGCGCTAATTCCCTATAACAAAATTTCTTGAACATAGTTTCAAACATTTACTTCCAACCCTAAACATCACGATCCCTTTAAGTGGTTAACTAATTAGTTATCGACGAGGGAAAACGATCGGTTCGACGGGGTGCACGCTTTTGCAGGGCCAAGGTCCGGCACGAGGGTAGAAGGGAGGGGGGGTTTGAAGGGTCCAGAATTTAATTGCAGCCCCGGAGCAAAAGCTGGCCGGTATCAGAATTTAGTCGGATAGATCGTTCCTCGTTATTGCAACGAGAGACACTGGCTGTACACGGCGTCGTTTGTAATTACTCCATCGCGGTAATTAAATTGCAGATAGTATGGAACAGTTTCCGCATTACGCAGGGCCAGCTCATTCAGGGGCGGGTATAAGGGTGGCAGGGCGGTCGCATGTCGGTCGAGACACGTTTTACACGCATCGATGATACCCGCTAACGAATTCAGATACTGTCAAGCAACGTCGTCGTCGAAGGCCTTTATGTTCTCAGCCTCCTTTGTGTTCTCTTTCTGCTCGTGTAGTTAGCTACTCTGGAACGTAGCTTGTTCGGATTCCCATTTGCATGGAGCCTCGTTTTCTGACGTTCGGAAGCAATTACGACCGCTTAATCGAGCGGCTTCGACGTTCCCGATTTATTGAATCGTATCGGCTTGTCCTTTGTTCCATCCGCCGATTCTTTTGCAACCATTTCCGCAATTACATTTTCTTCGTTTCGTACGATTCTCTTTTATTTATCTTTGTCAGAGAAAATGTTGATTTTCCTTTGGATTAACGGGTCTCGCATTGAGGTGTTCGATGGTGATCGAGAGTTTCACACTGTTGATCGTTAATTATAATACCTGTGTAGCGTCAGGTGAGATAGGATGAGCTTGTGTCAAGAGCAGACGGGATTATTAGTTAACCTAGCTGAACGCTAATCCTGGCTGGTGCAATTTAACTTTAATAATTAAGCGAATCGCGTTTAACACTATTATTGGATGAATAGTTGAAATTCCTCGTCACATAAATAATTACAAATGTATGTAACATCGTTATATTTCTCTAAACCCTTCATTCTGTAATCGCGATTACTCCATAACAGATGTCAAGAGTAACCCTAGAAAACACTAATCACCCCGTTCAAAGTCGAAACAAAAAAAGGGAGGGCAGAAGTGATTAAACAACGAAACGACACGCGTAGAATCGCAGAATAATTAAAAAGAAGTTCACCAAACCCCTGTTGCTATCCAGCGTATCTCTCGTCGCGTACGTAGATACTGGTGGTCGAAAGAAAGGGTGAAAAGGAGCGAAACGGGGGTGAGAGATCAGGGGTAGACGCAATAGTGACCGACACACGGGTCGCGGATACAGAGGGAGGGAGAAATAGGAGGGAAAGCGAGAGGGTTCGCTTAAAGAGCCAAGCATACGAAAAAACACATTCAACGAAGGGGTGCGCGAGGGGGTTGCGGAGGTGTATCGCCCGCAGAGTTTCACTAGAGGGACGACACTTTTTTTTTTCTCTTCTTTTATCCTCATTATCGGCGGTGCTTTGAGGATCGCGACGACGTATCGCGTATAAACCCGTGTGAACCAGGCATAAGGACACGAAGGAAAAAGCTACGGCCACCCTGTGGCGGGGTGGTGAAGGGGTGAAAAGCTTTAATCGTTAGTGTGGATGCACAGCTAAAAGCCTCGAAATGAGTGGACCGTCACACCGGTGTCAGTGTTCATCGATGCTGGAGCACAGGTGAAAGAGTGTACATAATCTCACGCCATGGGCAAATATTTCCTTGCATTCTTTGTCCTTTCTCTTTAATAGTTGAACCTCCTTTTCTAAAGATTGAGCTCTTCTTTTTTCTTTTTAATAAGGTATTTAATCCTTAGCTAGAAATCAGTCTTCTCAGAGATGAGTTTTAATTTTTATTTCATTAAAAACATTAAAATGTAGAACTTTAACAAATTTATATAGGTATCCTGATTAATGAGCTACATTCCAAATTCAGTTCTCAAATATCACCTTGACTAATTATTAATATTAATTATCATGTTCTCTACTTTGGCAATCGATATTTTAAATACCCATCAAGATTTTGGCTTTTAAAAATATCAAAATTGGAAGGCCAGAATTCCTTCCACCGATATGAACGAATTTCAGGCAACCCAGATCGGGCAATTTATTGAATTTTTAAGCGTTGAACGAGCAAATGAAAACCACACGATATCGCCAGGGTATCGATTCACTTTCGACGTGATTCTATCCACGTTAGCCCGACTGTAGAAACCGTAGAACTGCAGCTTCTTGTCGTAAATAACGGTATAATCCAGCGACGTTGGGGGTGTTCGATTAAAATCCGGCCTGCAGTCCGGGCACAACAAGAATTTTCTTCCGAAATTATTGTTATCGTCACGTATATTTCCCGGCGTTAAAGTCCCAGGTTAAATATCCGCTCGCGTTCGAGCCGCTGGCCCCCAGCGTCCGTGTATAAATTGAAAATTCCCCGGTGTATTTCAAGGTAATCTACGAGGTAAATTCTCGCCGGGCCAATAAAAATGAAACGACCGTAGAAGGAAACGCTCTGCTGAAGCATTTTTCCATCTTCCTCGCCCTCTTTTCCACCTACCACCCTCTCTTTTATCTCTCTTCTCGCACGCGCCTTTCTTTTGTTTCCACCGTTTAATCGACGATGCGTTTCGCCAGGTTTCGAGGTGCGAATGGGAAGTGTGAAAGCGTCGGTGGAGTGGTTTCTGTTCTCTTGGAACGGAAGATTTATGTCTGAAGGGAAATTAGCACATCAATTGTGCACTTGGCACATCAATTCGTTGATTTGTAAAAATTTCAAGGAGAATCTACCGATTGTGAGAGATAAAAGAAATTTAGTATTTTAAAATTAATATATTTCCTCAACTTGAGCTCTCGTTAATACCGATCTTCAAACTCGAAGCTTCGCTTAAAACACCGTTAAACCTCATCTATATCTGAAAAGACGATTATCTGAATTTTCCTTTGAACCGGTACCGAGCTCGACGAGGTATTAAGACCTCAAAAGAGTTTTATTACTGCCAGTGACATCAGATACAAGCCACCCGCGAAGCGTGTTAAAACACCACCGCTTCGTCGTTTCGCGTTCTCTTTCATCATCGCGGTGGAAGCGAGGGTCATCGTGGACCGATTCGTCGCAAATGACGCGCGTTTCGTCGCTGACTCGTCTCTCAGGGTACGGCCTATGAAATCGTGTCCGTTCGATTTCAAAGGGTCTCGCTAATCACAACAGAGGGTAAACGAGAAGGAGTTGCGACTTTAATTAGAGAATCATCCTGCCGGATCCAGCCGGTTGTCGTTGAAAAAACTCTCGAGAGTCGCATCGGCGAAATAATGTGAGCTTTTTGCCAGAGAGGGTTGCGAGTGTACTCGCGACGAATTTCAAGTCCTTGTAGTTTTTAATTTTTCCACCCACCGGCGACGACGTCGAGTTCTTCGCTAGAAGAGCAGCAAAATTGAGTGCAAACAACGTGAATGACGCTTGATCGATTGTTGCTTGTCTTTTTTCTTATTCTTTTTGTCGTTCTCTCTCTCTCTCTTTTTTTATTGGACTGTAATAGCAGACAGAAACGGTGCAGATTGAAGTGGTTTTCGTCGACGCACGAACACGAGGGTGGGCGGTTTCGATGCCAGGTGATTCGGGCCAGAAACTTCCTAACAGGGCTACGAGTGGTCTGAATTTTTTAGGTCGCTCGATATTGGCAATTTTCTTGAGAGTTAACCGCCGTGTAATCCTAGATACTTGTTCGAACGCCCCTCGAGATGGAATTAGAGTATTGACTTACGAAACTGGATGCACGTACACTTCTGCATTTATTTGCATTTCGGGTGAAGGTACTCATTAGGGATCGATTGTTTATTTCATTCCATTGAAGGTAAATTTAGAACTTTATTTGGGGAAATAAAAATTTAAAGGATAATCGAATTTGTCTGCCCAATCATTGATTCATTTCACTGATATTGAGTTAATGAAGAAATAATTAAGAAATAGAAACAGTAGAGTAATTATATTAAAAAGATTAATTTATAATGTACTTAATAATACAATAGATGTGGTCTACTGTGGCTGTGAATATATTAATAATTATTCTGATTAGATTTAAAAGGGAACTCAAGGTATAAAATGTTGAATTTTTAATGATTTTAATGCAAAAAATAGTTGAGCCATTAAAGAATTTTTTATCATTCATTATTACTTCGCTTTTAAAAATATTAATTCTGCTAATTTGATCCATTTTCCTTTTCCTGCGTCGTTTTTATAAAATGTTAGTTGAATATTTAAAAGAGAAACTTCCGATGCAAAAACAGAAGTTTCGCATGTTAGAGGGCCATTAAAATTTTGACCTGATTTAAAACAGAAGTTTTTCTACGTCCATTATCAAGTTTCTCCTCAAAATATTAATTCTGCTAATTTAATCCGTTCCATTTTTCAAGTTTCCATTTCTCGCGGCATTTCTTGCCTGCGTAACGCTAATGGTTTTCAGTTTTTTCCACTTACAGAAGAACAATTTCCTATTTTTAACTCCTCCGTTCTCGGCATTATGCGAAATTGCCGCAACTTCGGCTAAACTTCGAGCCAAGCATTCGCTTGTATAACCGCGAAGTGCTTGACATTTATGGTGCTCATAGTTTACTCAAACTCTGTCGTTCGATCAAGAAGCTTCTTAGTTTACTGTTTGCTTATATTTTCTGTCTATGAAAATTTTTAGACACAGTGAGGCATCATTTAAACTTGAATTTTTCACTAATTAACAAATTATTTTGATAATTAACTCTCTATAAATATTCTAATTTTTTAAACATTATAATTTAGAAATATACTAAGGGTGATTATACAAAATGAAAATAACAAATCAAACCTAATAAATTGATAGCTCACTCATTACCAAGAGCCTCGTTAATAACACGTTATCTTAATTAAAGTATTAAGCTATCAAATAAAATATTCACCCATTCGATAATCCCCATTGCTTACTACAATCAGCCATAATTGAATGCTCGATACGTACTTCAAGTGACCATACAAAATGAAATAAATGTAATATAACCAGTCGAAGGGATTTAAATTTATAATTGAATAAATTTCATAATTAGTCCAATAGATCATTGCTCCACTAAGAGGTTTATAATTACAGGTTGTAAGTGAAGTGTTAAGGTATCAGACAATTATCCTTATTTCTTATTATCCCTAATCACCTATCATTAAGACCTCGATGTGCACTAAAAGTGCAGTTCTAACACATTAAATTTATAATTGAATAAATTTCGTAATCAATCCAATAGATCATGTTATGACCAAGAATTCCTATAATAATTACACAGTCATACCTAAAGTATTAATCCGAAATTACTTTCATAATTATCCCTATAAATCCTCGTATGAGAAAGAATACAATAATTACACATTGTCGTGACCAAAGTGTTCCCAAGGGAACATTTTCTCGCTAAACTTCGAAAATGTCTACCGTCTGTGCAGATAATAACCCTCGGAAAATATGCAAACAATAAATCCTCGTTTTCCTTTTTTTTTTCCTCCCTGGTAAGATTCGCCGGTCGATCGGTTGCAATTTATCGTAAAAGTCACACGGTGTTTTACGACTCCGGTTCTCGAGAGGAGTTTGCCGATTTCACGTGGCGGGCATTAGCGTAACGCGAGTCAACGTGGCCGGTGAAATCGTATAGAAATTTAATCTGCCGGCTAGATCATCGGTAACGAACAGGCGATATTTCTTTCGCGAGCCTCGAAATTGGAATCTTCGACTTCGCAACAGACACCGCCGGCTGAGAGTTGGTAAATATGTTTTACGAGCCTGCCCACTATTTCCTATTAACGCTTTCAGGACTGAATTATGAAGCACGCGTAAAGCAGCCCTGGTAATTGGAAATATATTACGATAAACTGTTCGTGTACGACCGGGCTAAAGGGACCCCGTGAAATTATATATCGTATATAAAATTGCCTGCCCCGTACCCTTGCCTTTCGTCACCAAGGATGTTCCACCCTCAGGTCCTTTAATTTCAATTTAATCTGACAGGATTTTGATATGGTTAAAATTTGATGAAATTAATAATCACATTTGTGTATATTGAAATGAATATTTTAGAGCTTGTTGATTTTTCTCTTTGAGGTATTAGGTTATTGCATATCAAATGGCTGATTTTAAATGATTGAATTTCTGATATTATTTCATGAGAGAAAAGTATTATCAAATGGCACTTGTGGCATATTAAATTAAAGCTTGAAGCTTTCTGAAAATGGCTGTATAATCTTCTGGAAGTATTATCAAAAGGGAACAATTTTATCTTCTAAAAATATTTCACCGTCTGTCATTCCAATTCAATCTTGACGAATGCAAACGTTCCAAAGTATTCGAAACGTTGAAATATTTTCCAGTCGTTCGATTGGTCCAGTTTTTTTTCTTCCAGTTCCAGAAAAAACCGGCAATTTTTCTTCGCCGGATGTTCGAACGCGGGCTTTTAGATTCCTTTTTCGATTCGAGCCGTTCTAATAGCTCTCATATTTTGCGATGAAACACGGAAGTTTGTAACGCGGGTGAGTGAACGGTAAAAAACAAAATACGAAAAAAAAAAAATCCAGAGGACGAGAAATCGGATTTATATTTCGGAAATGTTTGTTCGACGATCTGACAAGCGAAAACTAATACCCGTTCGATGCAACCCCTTAACAAAGATGATTCACCGTGTTGACTGTTTATTTAACAACGAATAAATGGTTCGATCGGGGATATTTGCTGCGCCGTAGCAATCCTTCAAAAATTGTTTTTCCCTGGTAAACTCTTTTAATCGCGAGAAAATAAAATGAGAAAGATCCACGTGTGAATATGAAACGAAAAATGAAATACAATATATACAGATCGAACACGTAGAATGTTGATTATTGTTTGAAAATCGAGGCTCGTATTCACCGAGATACGGATATTCAACAATTTTGCGGAGACTTAACTACGTTGGAACGTGAAATGATTATCAACGGAAATTCGAGGGATATGAAAATGAACGAAATACGATTTCGTTCGATTTTATTTTATCTGACAATGAGTGAAACGTATTGATTTCATCTTTGAAATACATCATTTTTCATAAGAGTATCAGATTTTCAATGATCGTTTATTTACTCATTATTTATTACTTCATTAATTAAGAAGACATTGATGCACTTCAGGATTGATTTCAGGTTGAAATAATTTTTCTTTTTGAAATATCATTGAATTTTAATATTCCTTTATGTGATTTTAGTAGTCAATTTACTGCACTCTTATAAATATTTAGTAGAAAAAGTAATCAATGAAATGTTATTCTACTTTGACATTATTTACTTCCTGAGGTTTGATCGAAGCTTCATCCTAGGTAGAAGTGAATTTTTAACTAAAATGCATCGAACGAGCAACGTCAATGGCATCCTTAAACGTTCGCGTGTCTATCGAACGTCTCATTTTCCCCCATTGATCGAACCATCAACTGCATTCGCGTCAACGCTAACAGTTCCAAAAGCGATCGACAAAGAGGAGGTCGGCTTGCAAGAATTTCTACTTACTCGGTTTCTGCTTTGAAAACGCCAGATATCCGCGTCTTGGCCTGTCGTACACGTATAAAGCTTCTCGTATTTTGCTCGATGCAAAAGCGGAAATAAGAGGACTCCGAACGTCAAGCATTTTTCGCATTCACCTTCGTCTTTCGCCGCTTGAAATTTCCGACAGAATCTTTTGTTCAACTCGAAACATTATTGTTTCGTTTCGTATGATATTCTTCATTGCAGAAAAATTACTTAATTTGATCGATTTATTTATTAATTTTCATTAATAAAAATTTGCATGTTCTACATCTAAAATAATTAAATTCTCCCCTCAAACGAAATTCTCCCCTCGTTGTCTATGAATCGTTTCTTCCTCTGTTTCCCACGAATGTATTTGATACTTGTCGATAAAATTCGTCGATGGATATTCGATTGAAAGCATCGACATGGTTGATGTACTACAGGAACAGCGATATGCAACGAGGGGATGAAAGGGGGAAAGAGGATTGTAGGAGGAAGTAGCGTAAGACGAGTAAAAGATTGCGGGGGTGGCGTATCGATCGTAAGCGTGACAGCCGCTTTTCTCGAAACCGCATCCCCGATTGCAAACCAAAACCATAGAAACAAATCTGACTGAGTGAGTATTTTTTTAACCGAGTTCCGTGTATATCGAGAGAAATGGTCGAGGAAAAACGGGGAGGAAAATACCCTGATAAATTCATCGGAATTCGATCATTCATATCAATTCGTTTTTTTTTTTTTTTCAATTTTGTTCCTGTATTCCTTCGTCGAAATTCAATTAATGCAATTGCAGCGAATTAAAAGCTGGAACCTGTTTTTGAATTTCAGAGCTCGTTCCGTTGATTACGATTCGTTGCGTTTTGTAACGTGTTCTCTGTTCGTTTTTGCTTTTCTTTTGTTCCTCTTCTTTTTTTTTTAATTTTCCACGATTCGCCATTGAACGTGCGTTTGACGCGAGCGAAATAACGATTACCGAGACTGAAATTTTTAACAGAGTTTCTCGCGGACTTTCCAGGGAACAAGGGGAAAATTAATGAATCCAACCCTTGTTTGTTCAGATTTTAATTCTTTCAAGTGTTTCATGTTTTTTTCTTTTATGGTTCTTTGAATATTGCATGTCTAAGTGTTGTGATTATTTTTGATAATATTATATCATTACTTTCTTTTTTTAAAATAATGAGGCTGGATAAGAAATATTCAATTATCTTTTATTAAAAATTACAAAGAACGAGGATACGTGTAGATCAATCTAATTAAAACAAACTCAAACCAAATGTAATTATTTTTTTTAAATAGACGAAATAATTATTTTACAAGTATAGGGGAAAATCAGAGATACGTGCTGTTGGAAACAGTTAAATAATGAAGTATTGGAGAGTAAATTATAATTTATTTAAATGATCCTCCAATTATTTGATTCAATTTATTTCACAGTTCTGTGTAAATTTAATTAACATGTCTAATATAGGGCATAATAAAATAAATTATCTTAGATGTTAAAAATTAATCTAAAATCTGAAACCTTCATGAAAATAGACATTAACGGAAGCTTTGAAAATTTGTCTAGGACACTGTTTATTAAATATTCATTTAACGTTCGATAATTAGCTCTGTTTACATTGGTTGTCGACGAGTATACAGTCGTCTACGAGGTACACATTAACAAGGTAGCTATCGAACGATGTCAATATTAATCATTCACTCTTGGATCATCTCTTTGATTGTTTCTTCCTCATCATCGTTGACCCACAGGGTCCAGGTCCTTTTTATTTCGACACAGTTCCTCGTGACACGTGCCTGCCATGGGACCGCCAAATGAGCGTTCGTTAAATTTTAATGAAGTCCCTGCACGATGAAGCTGAATTGCTTGCTGGTTACAGGTAAATCGGATTTTGTTGAGAATGGGTAGGGGGTGTTACTGCTGAAAATAATTGGGGAATCTCGTTAATGAGTATCGTTTTGGGGGATCGAAGGAAGCTATAAGACAGTGTACAAAAGGAATTCCTTTTAGAAGGACAAATATATATTTAAAATATTTGATAAATTATTCCCTTTCATTCTATAACAATTTTCACGTCTTCATTATAATTTTTAATTAACAAAGATACAAAAAATCATCTCTTTAATAAATGTAATCCTTAAACAAATATTTCACGTTTAATAGGATAATATTTCCATAATGTTTCAATAAAATGTAGGGTACATTGTCCATAAAGTATATTTAATTTCTGTGTCGTATTGAATACCTCATTAAAAGGCTGGGACATTTATGAATCAACACAGATCTCCTAATTATATCGAATAGGATATCGAACAAACAATTTGTAGATTTGTACAGGATCGATCGTTTCTGCTAATGATGTCTATAAATTGAAATCAGGACTTGAAATACGAATCAATTCTACCAATTAACATTAAATATCGGCGCTGTTGATTCGTATATAATAATTTATCTTCGTTCCGTGTATTTCACGCGTGAAAGTTTAATATTCCACGTTAATATTAATATCTTCATCGTGAAATAATGTGCCTTCCACCGAAATACCGCGTTCCCAGAAGGAATTACACTCGGCAAATAAACATTCATAATTCCCGCGGTGTTTGCATTAACGTAACAGTGTCAACCGAGCTTACGTATTTATTATGCCTTTACATTTATGAAAATCACCGCGGAACCGGTGGAAATGGTTCGTAGTCTTCAACCGTTGCATTTAACATTAGAACAACCGGTGTTGGTATTTAAATTGAAAATAAAATAAACGAAGAACGGCATTGAATTATACCGGAACGTTTCGTTATTCATAAGGAGATTTTTATTTTTCAGTTGCACCTGGATCGTTAACGTTATGCCAGTGTTATGCAAGCACGGGTCAAAGCGATCCATGCGAGCCGAGTGTTCTAATGTTTGCGGTAATCAATCTCGAGCGAGCACTCGTTTCTCTCGAAATTCTCGAATCGTGCTGTTTAATGAAAAACCACCGGCGAACGTGATTGAACAAACGCTTTCGGTAAACACTCGACCTAAAAGAGGAAACGTTTAAGAACGAAGGTAAAGATCGTGTTTACTCGTTTGTCTGAGAGCTGGTAATTTGTTGTCTTTTTATCGTGATACATTGGAAAATTGATGAATTGTTGTTGCTTCGTTACTGGAACTGATGAATTACCATTTGTCAATTTCAAGAAACATTCAATTGTTGACAGAGAAATTGTATATCTTTATTAATATAATTTCATATAATTAGATACATCAATGTCTTAATCATCTATGTTATTGCAGATAATAACTACTGTGCCTTAAATAAGTAATTACATTTCAGATAATTAACTCGTAGCTTAATTAACTCATGTTATTTTTACCTTGAATACACAGTATCATATCTTTTATTTAGATAACTTGCAGTTACAAGGAAATAATTTTTATGACTCAATCACTTTCGTCCTTAATATTATTTATAATGAATAATTTTTAAGTTAATTAGCCGCTATTACCTGTACCTCCAATATCATACATTCTATCTCTTATTTAATTACTATTCAAAACAAATGGAATGGAGGAAAGTTGATTAAATTTAATTTCCTTGATCGGATCACTGTCATTAGTAATTTTATTTATTATATACAAATCCTACCCCCTATTTAATTATACTTGGAAATTGATTAATACATAAAAACTTGGGTAGATTTAATTTCTTATAATCAAACCATCTCGTACAATTAAAACATTTTTATTAGTAATTTCATTCATAATAAATAACTCGTGGCTTAATTAGTCCCTATTACCTCTACATCCACCGTGCAACCTCTTATTTTATTATACTCAGAAAAACAAATAATACGAATGGAAATGGAGCAGATTTAACGTTCTAGGATTTCCTACAATAAAACAGCTCACGGGAGCGATCGTTCCTCACAAATATCCAGCCACCATTTTCAATCACGATCCGCTCATTAGCATAGCGTGAACGTAACACAAACACAGATCAAAGCGATTCAACGCAAATATCCTAACATCGAGCAGGATCGATCTAGGACGAAAACTCTGCTCCCTGGTAACTCGAATCGTCGTAATTTGATGAAAACCCGTGGACAAACGCGGGAACGAGCTAGTGGTCGTAATCAAACGATTCCCAGTGAAACGCGTAAATTAATCACCGCCCGCCCAGACACGCACCTCTGTACCCATTCTTCTTTCCAACAAAAAGGTAAGAAAAGATAATCGCCGAAAGTGTCAGTAACCGCGGCTCTAACGCGTCGTTGCTCCAATTTTCTTTCCGACTGACGAATAGAAAAAAAATCTGAAGAAAAAGGGGCAGACACAAAGGTGTTGGTAACGAGACTCCGTTTCGTTTTGATGGCCGCATTAGGTGTGTTTTCAATAGACCAACCGGGCCTTGTTGTTTTACCATAACCCATTGTTTTTCCATCGCACACTGTTGCGAGGCGAAAGTGTGCTGTAACACCCGTTCCGTAACGTCGACGGCGTATTAGCACCAGGAATGCAAATAATTGTTTGGCGCAGTGTATACAGGGTGGCGAAAGCAACCCTGGTATGCAAATAGAGTCGACTTCTGAGTGCCCCCACCAAGAATGGGGCTTTCTGGCTTGCACGTCGATGTATTGGCTCTTCCTCTTGCAGTTTATACACACACGGGCACGTACGAGTACGGTGTGTGCCACCAGGTACCAGAAAAGCTGGCAATCCCTCGGTTTGCTCGGCATTCACGAAACGGATACGCGGCAAGAAGAGTTTCTCCTGAATCAACCGAATCCCAGCAACAGTTTGGCTTTCATTAAGTCTGCTAATTCGTCGCGCGTTGGTATGGTGGGCGGAAGTTGTCCGGGTGATGTAATCGTGGTACTCGAAAGACGTTCGTTTATTATATATCGTTCTAAACAGACAGAAAGTTTATAACAAAATTGAAAGCTTTCACATATTTATTAATCATCTTTGGAAAGTAAATATGAAAAAAGAAAGGGATGAAATCTTCCGTCGGAGATCTTCATATCCGACAAGAAAAGGAGGTCACAGAAACTGCTTCGGCAAACAACCATTTCCTCTATCGTCTATTTCTTCTCGAGGATAAAACATCCGTCGTTTCCTCTTCGTGTTCGAAAATTAATATCAGAAACAAACAGTCGGAAAAACTTGCCCCGCATTCGTGGAAATTAACGAAGAATAGGTTCGCTAAAGTTTCATCCGTTCGGTAGTTAGCTGAAGTGGAAGAACCGGAAGTCCGGTGGTACCGCGAATTTCTTGCGTGCGGTTCGGCAGAGAGCAATAAAGTATCGCATCTGGACGAGCGACGCGATTAATCGTCGGTTACGACAAGAATTAATTGCCGACGCGGTGATAATTTATCGTTGCTTGACCCGCGGCGATATTTTAACGCGGATATTTTTCGTGGTTCCAGCGCGCGATAACCTACGACCCGGTTTCCCGGGACAAAAACCAAGGAAATCTCGGCGAATTCCTTTCCGGTGTCTTTCGTTGTTTCCTGCTCGAGGATTCTGGACCTTATCGTCTCGCGATTTCATCTTCTCTCTTCGTCTCTTTGATCGCAGATAAGACTGCGTGCGAGTATGTGAAATGAGGGATGGAGTATCTTTGCGACGTCTTAATTCTTTCAGCATAGAACATCTTTTCTATTTTAATATATTCAGGTTCGTTTAATTATAAAAGAGGATTATTTAGGACAAGAGCGAAGTAGGACTTAAATTTTCACCGGGTAATTAGTGACATATTGAGCTCTAATTTTAATTAATTAAATTCTAAATTTTTAATCTCTCCCCTAGGAATTTTTCCAAACTCTCGATGGCCAATTTTTACCGGGAAATTAGTGACATATTGAGCTCTAATTTTAATTAATTAAATTCTAAATTTTTAATCTTCCTCCAGAAATTTTTCTAAACTCTCGATGGCCAATTTTTATTGGGAAATTAGTGACACGAATGGCTCGAACTTTAGCTAACATAAACTATTTTCTGTTACAGAAGCTGCAGACGATCGGCGAGGATTTCTGTGGTCTGGATGTGAACACACCTCTGGGTGGAGAGGATCCAATGGAAGGGTCGCCGGTGCTCACTTTCAATACCCATCTGACGGCGGTCGCTGCCACTTCGACCGGTGACTACACGGTCGTCTTCGTGGGCACGAACAAGGGTCACCTGAAGAAGGTCAGTGCACGATACTCTTTATCTGTTTGATCGAAGAAGAGCAAAAGGTGCTTGAACGGTACTCGCTTGTTTCATTAGGCCTACCTTGTACGTTCGTTATCTGTTTCACGAAGATTTTCCAAGGAAGCGAACCTGGTTCCTTCGCAATGACCTCCGACCAGCACAGTGTTTAACGTTCTTTCACCTCTGACACAGGATAACACGTCGAGATTGCGATGTGAGAATACTCGTCTTCAGCTTTATTTTTTCCTCCACCTTTAATACTTTTCGTATGCAATTATTTTGTCATCTCTTGCAGTTGCATCATTTAGGTATCACAAGATGCGTATTAATATTGAATTCCTTAATTACGATAATTACCACCGTATGTTATATCAATTTAAAGCTCGTAGTTTCAAGAAAATCACCACATTAATATTTCATCAATATTCGTAATATAAACAGATCGATGCTTTATTAATGAATACTTTAATTTTAATTGCTTAAATCCCAAAATAATAATAATCTTTTTTATTTATTATTTCATGTAAAATCTACAATAAATTGTCCGATTTTTCTTTTGTAAAATCCTGTACATAAATAAGAAGTATAAAGTATTGTAACTAGTTTTAAAATCAACATCTATATTTCGTAACAAATTTGAAATATTGTAAATTGTACATGTTTCTTGTACATTCTTCGTTGAAAATTCTCAAGCGGTCTCTCGATATCCGGCGTTTAAACGCAGAGCTGTTGGAGCGAAACAGAAGCAATAAAATCAGCAGCTCGTTGCAAAACGCTCGAACCCATTACGGTACGAATCGCAACGTCCCTTCCTCTCTTTCGACGGGGATAATTAATTCCGAATAGCTTTCGCGCGACTGCGAAAGTAATCACAATAGATATTAACGCGAACAGGACAGAATCGTGGCTGCAGTGAAATCCGCTTTCTAGCCGCGCGTTCCATTAACCCACCCTGTCCAGATAGCCATTACGGAATATCGTTGCTCGCGAAGCGTTAACGCTTAACGAGGCTAATGGAGCCCCATGGACTTGTCTCGGCGAACTTTCAGGGATCATCGAACGTTGCCAAGGCGTCTGTTTTTCTTTTGCACGCCCACCGAACCGTCATTTAACCGTTCGTCAGGTATTAATCGCGATGCAACCAGCGTAGGATCGTGAATCAATGCTGTAAACGTAACACGAGCCGTGTAATTGGTTTCCACGATATCGTAGGCGGTATAGAAAAGAAAAAATACTGCAAATAGTCGGGAAATTACGGTCGTTGGTTGGAAAAATTCAGCTCGCTCGATCTTTATCTGAATGCGTTTCCAGGAACGCGATATCTCACGGCTGGCCCTCTCGAATCAGTTGCAATTAATCACGATTATCCGGTTAAATCCTCTCTAGTTTCTTCCGGTTGATTCCTTCTCGTTATTCGAGCTTTATTTTCGGACTCGTGTTACCGGGTCTTAGGAAAAATTCTTGTACAAAGGTGGGAAATCGTGGAAAAATTCATTTTATTTGCGGTAAGATTTCTGTCTCTCTATGTATGCATTGTTTTATTATAAATAAAAGTAATACAGAATTATAATATCATTCTGAGATTCTTATATCTTTTATTTCTCCACCTTATTTCTGTATATTGAAGGTTTCATTAGGGTTATTTCTGAGGGTAGCATGAAAGGGTTAACTGGATCATCCTGTGTCTATATCTATAGATACAGATCTATATGCACAGACCAAAATCTTTTGGCCTACATCGGTGGCAATTTAATTCTGCTGTGTAAATTTAGACAATTTCTACTAACAATAAGTTCCTGCAAAGTATACTCGTTGGAAATGCATTCTTCTTTTTAAGGATGATCGGAGACTTCAGTGGGCGCATAGACAATGTCGACGTCTCATCAGCTGCGACATTGCAATTAAAAACAGCGGATGTAACCAACCGATTAGAATCTCACGGTAATAGTGTTTAATGTTCCTGAGGTATCTAGAAACGATGATGTCGGTAGGGTCTAGCCCGATTAATCACGATCTCCGGGGCTAAATTCCCGTCGATTTGTTCCGCAATCTAACATCAGAGTGTCCCGGCGTAAGGTGATTCGAAACGGTGAATGGAAAAGGAACCTTGGAAATGATCGAAAGATTATGGATCTGCCTGTTGCTGATCCCTGTATCGTTACATGCGGACCGGAGTTTCCAGGAAAATAGTCCGGCGGACTTCTTTCAATTAATCACAATTATCCGTTGATACCTTCTCCAATTTATTCTGCAATCTATTCGAGCTGGACTCTCTATCGAGCTGTCTGCGTTTGCGTAAGTTATCTAACGATAACTGTGCTTGATTAGAAACGAATCTGTTCTTCCTATTAGTTGTTCTGAAAAATTGAAAGGAATATATTTGCATAGTTTAAGATTGAGGAAATTAAAATAGAAAAGAATTTAAAATAGAGTTCTTACAAAAATTTGTGAGAGTATATAAATGCGAATATAAGTTTTAATATTTTAATCGAAGTTCCACATTCTGCACTCTGCTCTGCACTCTGCTCTGCACTTTGGATCCCACAAATTTAAATATTTCATATATTAAAATAGATACCTATTAATAGATTTTATATTCTAATCTATAATTAAACTTAAATCGTCGCTACCTTCAATGACCCACTGCCCCAAATTTAAGTTATTCGCGATACAGTACGCTTTAATTGAAATGATCTAGTTCAGAGAATTAGAACATTCAATACTCGGTGAGATTGAAATCTCATGCAAATTGAGGGTTTGAAATAGGAAGCAAGCGTAATGATGAATGATCACTCGAAAGGTAACTGCCACGAAGAAATTAATCAACCGAACGTTGATTAACACGGAGTCAATGGAAGACCAATCACCCAATATCTCAACAGATAAAAGCCTGGTGTTCACCTTTCACGCAAACCGTACTGCTTGTCGTCAGGTTTCCTCGCAACAGTTATAATAGTCAGATTACTCACAGTTCGTTGGATAGTTTAATTAATTAGAACCAGCTGCTGCATTTGTCTTGAACGTACACCAAGCGAAAAAGAATATATTTAATTACCATTCAAGGTTCTGCATTAGATTCAGATTTTAGATTTTCTTAAGTCGATCATTATTTGCATTAATTAACGATAAAGGGTTAATAAAGGGTTTATACACTCATTTTTATCAAACTTTAAAGTTTTATTCTACAATATTTTTATGTCATGAAATTGTCAAAGTTTCAAAATTGGGCATTTGATATCTACGAATCTGATATAATCAGATTTATCTCCAATTGATTAAATGGAATAAATCTGTCATAAACGAACAGTTTACTTAGAACAAGGGTGATTTTTGTAAGGGCGTGGTTAACATTCGTTAGCAAAACCGGCGAAGGAAACGCGGAATCGCGAGCGGGAAATCAAAGAGGTGAGAAAGAGAAAAGGAAATTCTTCGTTCTTCGTGAAGAATAAAGAGGGGTCTCGGGGAATTTGCAAGGTAACGAAGTTTCGCGTGGCCCCGTCGTTATTCATCGTGATTAATTAAAGCCACCGCCTCGTGGCCGCGAATCGTCGGGCTTCGATTATAATTATCTGTGTGCAAACGCAAAAGCCAAATAGCTATGCGAATGAGCGCAAATACTCCGTGCAAATTCGTTGAAAGGAACACCACCCTCTACATTCAGGTAGGAGGATGAGGAAGTTGTACGTCTCTTTGACGAACGTTCAACGATTCAACCCGTTAAAAATTGATGAACGGTCGTAGGTAAATTTCTGGTATACCGGTTAAGAGAAACCTGTGTCTGAAACGAATATTAAATTTCAAGATAAAGCGATATGAATTGGTAAGGGAAGCGAACGATTTTCGGATGAAAATTGCATTCAGTCTTTTCATATTTTGCATGCAATTAGCAGCTGATAAATTTCATGGAGTTATTAAATCTTATTTTCTTGTTAGAGAAAATTATAAATATTCATCACCTTTATTTAATTTCTATTTTATCTCAGATTTATTCTGTAATTTATTAAAGCATGAAATTTAGTTCTCTCAGTCTGCAAATATTGCAAATTCTTGAAATTTTTCATTGCAATAATTAATGAAAAACGGAACAGGGTTTATTTAATTTATTGAAGTGTCATAATATAATTCTGTGCCATAACTTCGTGCTTGCCGAGATGTTCGAATTTTCTCACTACATTAATGCTAAACAAGCGTTTAGAAACAGTGAACGCGATTTACATACCGGTCATTAAGTTCACTGCGCTTGCTGGCAAGAAATCATTTTCAAATATAACACGTTTTAATGTCGTTTAAGCGAGTAATTATGTTGCAATTCGTTCGTCGGAGCGTGAAGAATCGTTCACCTTCGAAGATAAGCAAAATTACAGTAAACATGTTAATTAGTGCACCTGCAGTTATCGTGTTATTAACGAAACAAATAAGTTTGACCTAATTAAACAAATTTCAACTTATTACACCAGGTTAATAGGATTTCTTCGTAGAAAGCTTTGTTTAATATAAATTTCATAGAGAACAATCATCTTTTGTTTAATTATTCTCATTTAAAATCCTATTTCACCTCATTGTTCCATCATTCTTGATTGAAACAATATTTCCAACAACTTCGTGGTTAATTAAATCATTTGAATAAGAAATCTTTTAATCGTTCGTATTGTAAACCCGGAGGAAATGAAATACGGTAAAACAAATGTAGTAAAAACTGCGGGAAAAGTGAGAGATATTTTTAAGTGAACGAAAGAATAAAAGAATAATGGAACGTGATGAAATATAGCGTACTAAAAGCGGAGAGGAGAGCCCCAGAAAACTGGGAATAAAGCAGTCGAAAAAGTAGCAGCGAGATAAGTTTCAAGGTAGGCAAAATAGTCATTTTGCTTCATTTTATTTTCATGCCATTCTGAGGGCAGAGAAAAAACAACGGAACCTCGGAAAAACAGCGGAAAAGAGCCCAACGGAGAATGCGTCTGTAAAAGAATAAGATTTCCATAGAATTTTGGACGGTTGGTTCAACAAAGACTTATATAAAATAGATTTATGATCATGTAATGAACTCTCGAAAATTGTCAACTTTATAACTAGTATTAATTCTTGAAACTAAAATTTATTTATAAAGTCATATCCATTGGGGTAGCTATGTAAAAGAATCTGGGGTTCTAAGGTTCTAACATTCTAAAATTCTAAGATTTTAAGGTTCCAAAATTCTAATGATGTCAAATTCTTTAATATTCTGAAATTCTGAAATTTTTAAATTCCTAAATTTTAATATACTAAAATTTCCAAACTTCCAAACTCTCTAACTCTCAAACTAACATTCTAATATTCTAAGATTTTAAGGATCCAAAATTCTAATGATGTCAAATTTTTTAATATTCTGAAATTCTGAAATTATAAAATTCCCAAATTTTAATATACTAAAATTTCCAAACTTCTAAACTCTCTAACTCTCAAACTCTAAAATTCTAATACTTTAAAATCTTTGATAAGGCCAATCCCCTCAAAAACTTTTATCTACACCAATTGTTGTGTCAAAAATATCGTATGTTATGGGATAGATACACTTGTAAATATAATTCTCTGACATGGAAAGTATGATTTTACTCGGAGGATAATTTATATCAAAGATAATACATATAATACATTCGTTTCTCTGATTTCACCATCGAGAATCGTCCGTGTAATTCCTTGTAAATTTCGTTTATTTACAACGATGCATGCGTGAAATCGTTGTTCCTCCGTCGCCTACAGACTCCAAGATTTACCGATCTCGTAAACGAAGATACGAAATCCTCGGACGAGCTGGAATCGCAAGTGACGATATCTATTCGAAGGAAACAGCCATTACACAGCGTACGCCTTTCGTTTTGCTGGGATTTTCTACTTCGCCTGTGTCTCGATCTACGATTGCATTGTTCGAAATAGAAAAGAAGCCTTGATTGAGGAGGATATGCAGGAATTAAAGATACAGGACAACTATGATCTTGAATTCAGATGATTTTGGAATTGTTGGAATTGGTATTCTGGTTCAAGTATTGCATGCAACAACTTTCTATGTATATCTTTAAGTGCTTTGAGTAGTAGAAAGTTTCTTGACACTAAAAATTGTCGTTTAGCAATCATAAATTTATGAATAAAATAATTTTTACAATGAAATTAGTGACCTGGTCAAAGTTTTCCAACAAAAATATTAAGGAATTATATTTAGAATAAAAAAAAATTTTAGATTTTCATAAGGACATTGAAAAATGAAGGAAAGAGTCTCTAACCATAGATCATAGCGTTTGATTTTCAACCAGTTACTCTCCAACCATGGTTTAACAATAGTTAGATCCAGGCTATCATTAGCATCTCACTCGTGTCTCTCATCAAGTCCCGTAACCAAGAAATTCATCTTCATTATAACGTAAGTCACATGTTGAATGAGATTCTATCCCATGAATTCGAGGTGGAGATAATGGGATAGGTGCTTCGCTACACATATATGAAGTATTATATCCTCAATGTTAGCTTATTCCAATAAAATTAACTCTATATTAAAATGAAAATTCTAATAAATTATTTTAAACACAATTGCATTCTTTCCCGAATAACTTTTTTATTTCTCTGGGACAAAAATCAAGTAATACACAGCAACAGACGCAACATAATACTTATATTTCTGTCTTGAAAAATTCCTCGAAAACGTATACATGAAAATCAAACTTAAAACACAGTAATTACTTCTAAATATCAGACCTAGAACGAGGTGCGATCTTCTCAGTACTCTACCGACAGCCGAGGAGTGCAGATCAACTTGTCAAACATACATATACCTCTAATTTCCTTTCGGAGTTTATTTAATTTACTTTATTTATTTTCTTTGCGTATTAAATAAGCTCATCAAAGGGGAAAAGCATTTATGCTTTTATCCCTATTTTAAGTCTCGGCCGAAAATCCCTTTTATTTCACATTTTCCAGTTATTTGTTACGTCCCTGCATCCCTTACATCACTGCATCCCTTACATCTATGCATTCTTTTCATCCCTCACTATCTCGAACAAGTGTTTCAAGATTTGTTCGTTTTTCGTTCTTATATTTTGCTAGATCCGCTCAAACCCATCACTATCCGAACAAGTGAGTTTCATGATTTGTTTGTTTTCCGTTCTTATATTTCGCTAGATCCGCTCAAACCCATCACTATTCCGAACAAGTGAGTTTCACGATTTGTTTGTTTTCCGTTCTTATATTTCGCTAGATCCGCTCAAACCCATCACTATTCCGAACAAGTGAGTTTCACGATTTGTTCGTTTTTCGTTCTTATATTTCGCTATTTGCTCCGGGGTCCCTGATACCCCAAGATGATATCATGGCCGTGCGCAGAGGTGGTCCACTGGTACTTCGGGGTCCTTGGCACCCCGGATGCTATAATATTCGTATGCAGAGATACTCACCGACATTTCGGGGTCCTTAATACCCCAATATGATATCGGGTCTGTACGTAGAGATAGTCCACTGGTACTTCGGGGTCCCTGGCACCCCGGATGCTATAATATTCGTATGCAGAGATACTCACCGACATTTCGGGGTCCTTAATACCCCAATATGATATCGGGTCTGTACGTAGAGATAGTCCACTGGTATTTCGGGGTCCCTGGCACCCCGGATGCTATAATATTGGTACGCAAAGATACTCACCGGCATTTCGGGGTCCTTAATACCCCAATATGATATCAGGTCTGTACGTAGAGATAGTCCACTGGTACTTCGGGGTCCCTGGCACCCCGGATGCTATGATATTGGTATGCAGAGATACTCACCGGCGTTACGGGGTCCTTAATACCCCAATATGATATCAGGTCTGTACGTAGAGATAGTCCACTGGTACTTCGGGGTCCCTGGCACCCCGGATGCTATAATATTGGTATGCAGAGATACTCACCGGCGTTTTAGGGTCCTTAATACACCAACATGATATCAGGTCCGTACGCAGAGGGTGTCATTGGCGCAGCGTGGTCCCTAACACCCCTGGATGAAATCAGGTCCCCAGTATAATAATTGTCCTCTAATTTTTTTCCAGAGTTTATTTAATTTATTTAATTTACTTAATTTATTTTTCTTGTTTATTAAATAAGCTCATCGAAGGGGAATAACATACATACTTGTATCTCTCTTCTGGGTCTCAGCCGAGGACCCCTTTTATTTTACTTCTTCTAGTTATTTGTATAATTTTATCCCTCATTGTAGTCCAATGCCATCTTTGCATCCCTTACATTTCTGCATTCCTTACATCCCTGCAACCCTTAAATATTTTTTTTTTTTTTTTTTTTTTTAACGTGGTGGAAATCTTCAGAAAGACACCTTCAGCCCCCCTGGGGAGGGGCCGGAGGTAGTGTGGGATTTTTACCCACTAAAACCACCACGGTGGCCTGCACTAGGGCTGTAGGGAGGGTCCTATCACCCTCCGCCATGTGCCAAACTCAGCCGACATCGGGGGCCACACCCGATGCCGACACTCCTGGAACCGCGTGCAGTGGAGACCAGGGCCCCAGCCCAGGACCCCTGCGGCATCCTTTACATCCCCCGTTTAGTTAGATCTCTCCACCCCTTACATCACTGCATTCTTTTCATACTTGTTTTCATCCCTACATTATTTTCAAACCTACATTCTTTTCATCCCTACATTCTTTTCATCTCTTCATCCCTTACATCCCTGCATTATTTTCATCCCTACACTCTTTTCATCCCTACACTCTTTACATCCCTACAATCTTTGCACCCTACATTCTTTTCATCCCTACATTCTTTTCACCCCTACATTCCTTTCATCCCTATACTCATTTCATCCCTACATTCCTTTCATCCCTACATTCGTTTCATCCCTACATTCGTTTCATCCCTACATCCCTTTCATCCCTACATTCCTTTCATCCCTACATTCTTTTCATCCCTATATTCTTTTCATCCCTACATTCTTTTCATCCCTACATTATTTTCATCTCATCATCCCTTACATCCCTGCATTATTTTCATCCCTACACTCTTTTCATCCCTACATTCCTTACATCCCTATATTCATTTCATCCCTACATTCTTTTCATCCCTATATTCTTTTCATCCCTACATTCTTTTCATCCCTTCTTTCTTTTCATCTCTTCATCCCTTACATCCCTGCATTATTTTCATCCCTACATTCTTTTCATCCCTTCTTTCTTTTCATCCCGACATTCTTTTCATCTCTTCATCCCTTACATCCCTGCATTATTTTCATCCCTACATTCATTTCATCCCTATATTCTTTTCATCCCTACATTCTTTTCATCCCTGCGTCCCTTACATCCCTATATTCATTTCATCCCTACATTCGTTTCATCCCTACATTCCTTTCATCCCTACTTTCTTTTCATCCCTACATCCCTTTCGTCCCTACATCCCTTATATTCCTACATCCCTTGTATCCCTGCAGACCTTATAATAATTATATTATAAAGACTGATTCGAGTAAAGGTAAGTAAAGGTAAGTTTTCGCCAGAAATTTTGCAAAATTTAGTTCCCTTTTTCGCCACCAGAGGGCGCTGATTCGACTTCGAAATTTTAGTTCAAATTTTTGCCGCTAGAGGGCCAAAAATTGAACATGATTTAGTTCCTTTTTCCAAAACCAGATGGCGCTGATTCGACATCGAAATTTTAGTTCAAATTTTTGCCGCTAGAGGGCCAAAAATTGAACATGATTTAGTTCCTTTTTCCAAAACCAGATGGCGCTGATTCGACATCGAAATTTTAGTTCGAATTTTTCCCGCTAGGGGGCGCTTTATTTTCGAGATTTTCTCGAAAACCTCGAAAAAATAGCGCCCCCTAGCGGGAAAAATTCGAACTAAAATTTCGATGTCGAATCAGCGCCATCTGGTTTTGGAAAAAGGAACTAAATCATGTTCAATTTTTGGCCCTCTAGCGGCAAAAATTTGAACTAAAATTTCGAAGTCGAATCAGCTCCTTCTGGTGGCGAAAAAGGGAACTAAATTTTGCATAAAAATGATGCAAATGTGTGAAGAATGCAGGGATGTAAGGGATACAGGGATATAAGGGATGTAGAGATGTAGGGAATATAGGGATGAAAAGAATGAAGGGATGAAATGAATGTGGGAATGGAAAGAATGTAGGGATGAAAAGAATGTAGGGATGAAATGAATGTAGGGATGGAAAGAATGTAGGGATGGAAAGAATGTAGGGATGAAATGAATGGAGGGAGGAAATGAATGTAGGGATGAAATGAATGGAGGGATGAAATGAATGGAGGGAGGAAATAAATGTAGGGATGGAAAGAATGTATGGATGAAAAGAATGTAGGGATGAAAAGAGTGTAGTGATGAAAGAAATGTAGGGATGAAAAGAGTGTAGTGATGAAAGAAATGTGGGGATGAAAAGAATGTAGGGATGTAAGGGATGCAGATATGTAAGGGATGAAGAGATGTGAAGAATGTAGTGATGTAATGGATGAAGAGATGAAAAGAATGTATGGATGAACAGAATGGAGGGATGTGAGGGATGCAGAGATGTAAGGGATGAAGAGATGTAAGGAATGCAGGGATGTAAGTGATAGAGAAATGTAAGGGAATAATAAAATCAACACGTTCAGTCTCCAAATCAATGCGTTTATTCAATAAGTTAGGAAGATAACTCCTCGACGGTCGCTAGAGGACTGATGGGATTTCACTTCGCTCTAGCCCCATTGATTTTGGTGGTGAAACCGTCAATCGATTCTGGGAATTTTTCTAGGGACTGTTGGTAAAGTTTCTAACGCTTGCATCACGTTAATAAGAAAAGTAGAATCAATGGGAGGAAAAATGGAGTATTTTCAGTATTACCATACGAGGTATGGTAAAAGAGGTACTGATAAAGCAGGCACGACTGTCACCGTGCTGGCCTAACTTCTGCTAAGGGTGTCTGGGATCTCGAAAATCACGACCCCTCGAGAAGAAATGCATGTCCAGTCTTTTTGTATGTGTAGTCACTGCTGCTGGTAACGGGGTTTCCACGTCGATGCAATTCTCGAGCCGGCTGCGAGTTTATCGCTGCGGATTTATGGGCTCGATTTTTAAGTAATCTTCGAGCTCGTTGTTCCTGTGGGTTCCCGGGGGACGCACTTTCGCGGAGCTCGTTGATTCTGTTCGGAGCTCACGAGATAGCGACCCGTTTAAAACGGATGTTTATTGTAACCGATGCCCGTTAGTTTTACGGCGCAGCTGGTGCCGCTTATCGGCAGCTACGAAAGTGGCAAACTGCACCTCGATGAATATTTCAGCGATTATTTACGGCATAAATGGCGAACGCAATACGGTTACCCGTTCTACGCTTCAGTTTCAATTACTAGTCGATAGTGATGGCTGCAAGAACGATGCTTGCCTTTTCCTTTTCAGAGAAAAAACAAAAGTTCATCTCGGAGAGAGGAAGTTTTGTGAGTCGGGTGAACGCACTGTAATTGAGAGTTAGAGATGTCTGGGTAGTTTAATATTCTGTCTGGAATTGTATTTTCTTCCAGAGAACGAGTTTATGAGTTAGATGACTCTATTATTGTTCGCTGTGTGTAATTTAAAATTCTGTTTGTTAGTGACAAGACATTTTTATTTCGAATAAATTGCACACTCTTAAAGAATTAATCACAGAAATGGAGAATTTTATATTTTAAATAACATAAATTGTGATTTGGATGAAAAAGAATAACTCGTTTGCTTTTCGACGATGGTATGCGAAACAACTCGCCGACTGGAGTTTCTAGTTTCCCCGAAATTACAATGTATGCTGCATCATGAACATTCGAATGTTCATGAATAAATTACGTTCACCGTTTGTACACGTAAGTTCACTGTCTGCTCGATCAAGTTACGAGACAAACACGTAACGAAGTTACATTATCTCCCGATGCGGCTCCGACTATCTCGTTATAGTTTCCTAACCCGTTGAAGCCTCGCTACGAACTGGCACATCGATATCGTAACCTATATCGATGTTGCTCTTCCTGATTAAATCGTCGCCTTCCTATCACCTGATAACTTGACGCGGACACTACTGTGAATCTTGATTTCCGGTGCTTAAAGAAACGGATACTAACTTCTGGCTATCAATTCCATTGCCCCGATAAGATTCAAGAATTTTTATATTCAATATTCAAGACATTTTGAAATTTGAAACTTATAAAATGTAATATTCAACATTGAAATAAAGGAAGATCGAAATTTTATAATTTAAGAACTGGAAGTTTAAAGCTTATTAATATCCAAAATTGAAATAATGGAAAATCTTATAAACTGCAATATCAAACATTGAAATAAAGGAACATTATTAAGGAATTTGAAATTTCATAATTAAAGAGCTCGAAATTTAAAGCTGATTAATATCTAAAATTGAGATAATGGAAAATTGATGCTGGAAATTATTGAAGAATTCGTCAGATTTTTAAAGTTTCATAATAAGGTAAGATGATTACAAACTAATTAATAATAATTCAAAATCTGTTCATACAAGGGTAATTCAGCTCCTCGGACGTATCCCAATAGACCCTGTTAATTGTCTCAGACGAGATCCTGGATGATTGATAAGCATCCTGTGACGCATTGTTTATCACTGACGATCGAATTGATGCTGCAACGAGATAACCACGTCGTAGAGAAGCGCCGCGCTTTGCCACGCCGTCGAGACGCGGCGTTGATTCATGACTCGCCCCGTCCCGGAAGGTATTAATTAATGATCACCCTTCTCTACATATAGAAATGGCCGAGGGCCGTCGAGGTCGCGGTGAAAGGTTATCCCGAAGGTATTTAAACACACGGCCAACTGCACGTATCCTTCTGCACCAAGGAGCTACCTTCCGTTTATTTCTACGATTGTCGTGCGATCGGACAGCGAGAACCGGTCGACGTCTTTTTGGTTTCGCTCTCGTGGACGCGAGTAAATCAACCGGTAGTTAAATCCTGCTGAAAGGTAGCCGAGAAATATTGAATCGTGGAGTATTTAGCGTAACCTGAAACCTGCGAGCCTGTCTTTGCAACCCAACCCTGGAAACACCACGCCTCGCCTAACAATTTATTTCTAACATTTCTATTTTCAATAACATGTAAAATCACCTCGTTTGTACTAATCTTGAAGATCTAAATAGAAATAAATAATTTTCTTGGAAATTTTTTCAATGAGTTAAGATGATTTAAGCCCTATCCCTATTCCTAAAATAACAAATGTTCCATTTTATACCTACATCCTAAACTCGCGTTTCCTAATTTCGAATAACAATTTAATTAATTAATACTCAAAGGCTGCGAAGACAAAAGGCGGACAGATTTGTCAGAGAATGGACGGTTCGAAAGGTCAAAGGATAAGACAGATAGACAGGGAAGTGGAAAGTTTAGTTACTGGTTGCTATAATCCTATTCAATTAAGGATCGGCAAGGCGGTTTCCGTCGTGCATCTATCGCGATCGCCTAATTGCCGCCGCGTCTTCCGTCGATCTCTTAATTAATGCGCGTCTTACAGCGATCCCGGTGCGGTCTCTGGTGCTCGACAAAGAGCAAATCGTCGGGATCGATCTATCGATCGGCGGCTCGCACCGCACGGCAAACCGCGAGCCTTCGTTAACGGGGATAATTAAGCGACGTGTGTGTACGCACGTGCGTTTCGATCGAACAATGAGAGATTCCGCGAACGGATTGAACGCCGCCGAGACGAGATCCTCTGTGTTCTATCACGCGAAAGGGAAAAGAGAGAGAGAGGTAGAAGTCGCACAAAGGACCGGGGAATAGGCTCCATGTTTCCGGAAATGGAAACAGGGGTTTGCTTTCGCGAACGGACTGATAAATTTCTACGAAAAAGAGACGATTCGATGGTACTTGATATTGCGTCCACAGTGTATCTGATTCTTATTGAAAAAATAAATAAAAAATGTATAATAACTTTTGTTTATACAGGGCTTTGTTTTTGAGAAAATAGAATTTGAATATTTTTATAGACGACGGACCATGGAGAGAGTCTCAATTTTAATCCACTTGCGTGTTCTACATTATTTGCATTTTCTAAATTTTACATTGTTCTTTTAAAATTATTATTTTAATATATGAAACCTTCTCGTTTAAAAATTATACATTTAATTTTATGCTTGGGTCACGATTGACTCAAACTCCACTATTCAGGCGTTAAAATACTTCATCTTCCGGACTCAAGATGAACCGAGACAAAAATTTCATATTCGTTATTTCTCTTCATCCCTCGAACGTATGTAGAATCAAAGCCGAGGGGGTAAATTTAAAATTCGCTAGAGTCTCGAGTTTCCACGGGGTAAAAGAGGTGTTTGTTTTCGAGCGGTGGCAACGAGTGCGTTCGTGCCGGAACTTTTTCCGCGTCGCGAGAGAACAGCGTTGCGGAGAAGTTGAACGTCGACCCTTATGAATTTTATGGAAATAAAGATTCTATTCTTAACGAGGTCCGTTGGAAGCGGAGCGTGCGAGACTGAATATTTCATCGGGCGTCGTCGAGCGTTCCGCCGCGTGACCGTAGAAAAGTTCGCAAGAAAAGCGGAATGTGCCGTCGAGATTGAAGCGTGTACGGTCTCGAACGAAAGTCGAACAGATTGTGGGAATCTCCTTTTCAACGATCAAGATTCAGTAGGGATCGCGGTGCTGCTCGACGAACTTGATTGTTCTACAAACTTGGTGTCTACTCGGAAGCTGCTCGTCCACGAAATTGATCAGTCTACAATCAGATTTGTTCTAAACCTACTCTACCAGCAAGTTGGTTATATACCGAGTTGTTCGTTTAACCTTGGCGGCTTGAGAAAATCAAATTTTTCTAAAGAATATCCTGACCATGAAAGGGTTAAAGCACTGAACGGATCGCAAATTAATTTGTGTGTCCGTCAGGCGAGCATCGATGCAAAGGATTACGATTAATAATCGGTATGGGCCTATCACGCATGGATCACGATTAATAACCGTTGGTCTGTGGCGGTAGAAAAGAAGAGGCGCGTCGAGGAGCAACCATCCGATCAATCCGATTGCTTTTCAATTATAGACCGATCCATCGAAAACTGATAAGCGTTTTGGCTCGATACATTGACAGCGATGGTAATAATAACCCTGCGATTATATAACGGCTGTTGTATTATGGCGATGGGAAAAATGTGGGAAGATCGCATCGAGCTATTAGCAACGCACCGATACTAGGACTAATTCCAATGGTAACAGCAATAATCCAATGAAATTGATTATTGAATACCGATGTCCGCAGACCGCTATTGTTATTAACGCTCTACCCATCGCGCTCTAACCGAGTTCCATGCATTAACGGGTTATTATGGTTATCTATTAAAATTGCTGTATAAAATTGGTAATTAATAGGGATCTCTTATTTAATATTAGAGCGAGTAAAAATGCAGGGAAAATTGATTAAAGTAAAAGGAAAATTGAAAAGAAGACACCCTGTTGTGACTGGGCAGTTTCATTTTCCTAAATCCAAGGGAAAGATTAAAAAAAAAGATTACAGATGGCCGTTTCATATTAAAAACGAAGCAAGAGCATAGGCTTAGAAGAAAGATTGAATGCACCATCGCTGTCCAATCTGTGGATTTCACTAACTCACAATGTCCTCTTCGCTTTCCATCGCGAATCGATTTTCTCGCTCCCCGTTCTCATGATTTTCTGGGTCTTCCCCGTTTCCCTTTCAGCTACCGACTTCATTGTTCCTTGGAGTAACCTCTTCCATTCATTCTTAGCCAGCCGGTCACCGTCTCCCGATCGATATCAATTCCATCAGCGTCGTGTAATCGAATGTCACGAACTTTTTGATCGACCATAATTGATTATTGAAACCATTCGATACTGTGAAGGATGAATCATGCATTTGACATTGTTTCAAGTTTCTTGTTATACGAATTTTGACAAGGAATCAATGATATATTTGCATAAATACACGACAAGTTAAATTAGACGGATAATAAGTAGATTTTTCTGGAAAAAATGGTGATAGCCCCCCCTTTTTTATGGGATTACCCAGATTTCCGGGTGGCCGTCTTTCCCCCCTATACCCCCTCGGGTTCAGGGTTCCGGAGTTGCGGGGTTCTTCATCGCAGAACTCCCACCTTCCCCCTTGGGCGGTCCCGAGGAGAATGACCGACGCGTGGGAGGAGGCGTCGTATATATAGGCCTGTGACCCCCCACCACTGGCACTCATACGCGCGAAAATTTGATCACTATTTATGCTATTATCCCTATTTATCAATTATTTCCTAATTTTTATGAAATATAATAATTAAATACTATATTATTTTGTTCCTAAATCACTTTTAATATTAATACTGTTAAAATTAAATTATGCAATACACAAATTATAAAAATATTATATTTTAAAATCATAAGAAAAAGCTATAGTTTTGCTAACTGTTCAAGTAGTGTAAAGTATTGCATTTTCTCGCTCAAATCTCGTATAAATAAACTCCCGCAGTACAATAATGGTTATAAATATTTATTTCAAAGGAAGAATAAACTGTTCCACATAATTTGCACGACAAATTCTCAACCAAAGGAGTATATTTTTATCTCCGAATTTTTACCATTTTATTCTCTAGATATACTATCTAACGTGGCTAAAGAAAAGGAACAATCGGTAGGCGAACTCGGCCGTGGAATAAATCAGAATAGAATTTAAATCAATTACAACTTGCCATTCACACTTGCTCATCCCGTCACGGACTGATTCCGCATCCGCATAGCTGTGATTTTTTCTACCCCGTGTTCCCCTATTAAAACGAACCTCCGAAGCGTCAACGAATCAAACTCACGCCGAATGGCTGTGAATAATTGCTGCATTTACGTGTCAGTGTCGTTATCCTCGAGATACGATCGTTGCCTCGTTTCAAAACACCGATTTCGATGCACGTTAAAAATACACGTTTCGCGGAAACAAATTAATAAACGAATCTGTTGCGGAGGTTCGCTGTGTCGTTTCAGCCGAGGGGTTTGATTAATTTCCCAGTGAAATTTCCTGGTTACAGTTAGCCAGCCGACACGGTATCATCACTGTCAATGCGAAATCGCGGAATGGTAATCGAGCATACTCTGTAAAGAGCGTACTGCGTGCCGTGGGAAACCGCTTAGAAGCTCATGCATACCTACTACGTCTTCGAGACATGCTGCGTGAATCGCTGGAAGACGAACGATTCTGATCGTATTGCGATTTTCAAGCAATCGTGGAAATTAACCATTTCGCTGAGAAGTGTGCGTTTGAAATAGCAGAGATGCTATGAGAATTTTGCAGAAACCTGCAATTTTACGAGCGAATAGATAGCAAAGCTTAGCCAGTCAATCGTAAACGGCAGAAGCTCCTCCCGATGCATAATAACTCAGCGATCATTAACGCGACATAATCGATGAAAAATTAATGGAAAATCTGCAAAACCAACCGTCTAATTTTCGCGAGGGTCTTATCGCGGCGCAATCGATCGAATAAATTGACTTCCCATTCTTTCGAATGCCGAAATCGTCGATTCAATTAATCCTATTACCCATCGGTGTATCCATAATTTCGTATTTAACCTGCTTGGCTGCGTTCTCCTCTTGGCGCAATGATTACACGCGATAGCGAAGCTCCAGTCTCGTTAACATGCAAATTCGCGTGGATTTTTTTTTTGCGCGTCTACTATCGACGGTTCCCTCTGAAATTCCCTGTAAACTGGCCACCGAAGCACCCTTCCCTTCCGCGTGCGTCACCACGTTAATACCAATTAATTAACCGGGAATCTCGGTAGCTTAAGCTATTACGAGGAGGCCCCTTACGCTCGCGTGCTCTCCTCTCGTCCTTGTACGCACGTGTCCTAGGAGCGCGCAATAATCAGCCCTTCAACGTACGCTGATCCCTCTTAAAGGGTCCTTCCTCACCGGGCCAACGGTAAATTGAAACTCGCCTGGCACGATCCGATTAACGTCTGCAAAATCCCCGGAAACAGGATACTTTAATCGCGGCAGGACGCGATCAAGCAGAGATTGATGTTTTCCAATAAGAAAAGCAAAGGTGGATTTAATAAAAATGACAGAAATCCAATGAACAATGAAGATTTTTAAAATTCATGAATAGAAATTAATAGAAATTCTTGATAAACCTCTTCTGACACTTTCTACTCAAAAGTCTCAACCCTTTCCGCCTCGAAAAGTGCTGGTTCGACAAACCGGCCGTTATCGACCCGGAAAATACATAATGCTTATTCGGTTTCCTCCCTAGGAGATCCCCTTTTGATTGCTCGACCTATAATCTGTAATCCGGTGGGCGTTAGGAACTTCTTTGTTCCCTTGGCTCGAAGCATCGTAACGTTAGTTTCTATCTCGCAGCATCTACCTACCGTGCGCACACCTATCTTTTCATCTATCTATTTGTCTATTTATCCTTTCTCTAAGCTCGCTTCCCCGAACGCTATTGTTAGCCGTTTTAACGCGATGACCGTAATGCGGCAGTCGATGCAGCGTTTACCTCGCGGACAACCCCCGCCGGCAACTTAACCCCGGATAAATGAGTTTCACTTATCTACACAAGCGATTTCTACGTCTACCTCTCTCTAATTGCGTTTTTTTCCCCCCCTTTCCATCTTTCCTATCGCGATGATGCACGTTGCAGCGGTTGAACCCGAAGTGCACGGGCGTTGGAGGAGGGTCGAAACACGGAAACTGAGGGAAAAGAATAGTTACCCGACTCGGAGATACTTTTACAATTATAATAATTACTCATTGTAAAAGTAGATAACGAAGTCGACAAAATTATCGTCTCGGTAAATCAACGTTCCAAATACCGTACGGTTTCCTTGTTAGGATAAAAGAAAAATAATAAAGGGGATATTAAAAAAAGATATGAAATAAAGAAGGACGAGAAAAGCGAGGCTAAAGGGGAAGTGGATTCCAGAGGGTGGAATTCGAACGTCATAAACGGGATTCCGCGTTGTTATTTCGTTAATGCGCAATAACGGGACGCAATAATTCGGCCGTGACGTCGGGCTATGCAGATCTCGCGGACAATTGGATTATCCTATGTTTCGATCATCTGAAAATTCCAATTAACAGTAATGATCTTATACCAGCGATAGATAGACGCGATCATCCCCAGCGATGGTAGAAACGAAAGGTCGGCAAACGTCGATATAATCCTTGGCCGTTCGTTGCACTGTAACGTCATAATGCGGTTAAATTAATTAATCGACTAGCAGAGGGTCGGGACGATGAGAAAATCGTGGGTTATCCTGAATGGAATTCCTCTACTGTGCGCCGTCTTTCCACCGATCGAATTCGTTCAGCTCCAGTAATGTTCCTAGACGCTTGGTCGTTTATTAATTTACCTGCTTTACCTTCGATTGCCTCTGCCCTGTTTCATTTCTTCTTTCGTCTCGATTTTTCTTGTTGCTTTTCATCATAGTTTATTCCTTTTTTCCCTATCGAATCCACCGTGGTGGAACGATTTTAATCCCTGACCAAGGGGTTCGATGATGACCGCTTTCGCTATTGAACGGTGAATCGCGAACGAGAATCGCGCCGGAGAGAGGCTCGCAATTAAGTGTAATAGAATCGAAAGCGACTCGTTGAATCGATGCTTCGATTTACGAGGATTCTACTTTGCTTTTTATCTATGCCAGCGAGAGCGAGAGGATGTTTCTTTATGTTCCAGCGAATCGAAAGGTATTTCTACAACGAAAGAATTGAAATTATTGTTCGCTGTACAGCTGGTTTCTTCTGTTTCTTTTTAAATAGACACGTTATACCTTCTGCTTCCTTAATTTTCTAGATCCCCATGTGAAGAAGAAATTCATCCTAGACTCAGAGTATTAGATTTCAAATTTTCGACTCGTCTGGTTCCTCGGGTAAGGCAAAAGCGAACGAAGGAAAACGAACATAATCCTGTGATCCCCTCGTCTAGCGAGGCAACAAAGGAGATACAGTGTTCGAGGCAGAGGCTGCGAAAACGCGTTCTCAATCGACTTTCGAGAAGCTTGACTTTCTTCCTGGTGGCAGTCGCTTCTTCTCCCGGTAGCCTGATTCTCAAGTATCTATTAACCGGGCTCTTCTTCCGTGTCTATGAAAGAGAATCGTGTCTTGGCACGTTGTAAATCGTTGTATCGGTGTCGCGATCGTTATCGACATACCTTCGATCGAGATTCTATTATTGTTGACGCAACATACCTGATTGTTTGTTACCCAGGACACGTTGGATATTCTCGTACGTTACTTTACCGAAGAAACGACTGTGTAGGTTTATCTCTCTGGACTGATACTTATCGACAAATCGAAGACTCTTAGGGAGACGGTTCAATGGCTATTTTCTGACAGATCTCGAACATGATTTTCCTGACTGTAGGATTTATCTTTGGAGATCTGTCGTAAGATTCTATTTATATACAGAATGCAATAAAATTGATAGTAGAAATATAGTTTATAATATTTGAAAGAATTGAATTTTAGTATTATTAATTGTAGATTCTTAATTAAATTTAACATAGTTTTAAATCATTTTTAAAAGTATCCTATAAAATTACTAATCTACAATTAATATAAAAACAAGAAATTATCGAAGTATTAAATTTCCCTGATAATTTTCCCAAATATAATAGCAAGATCAGAAATATTGAAAAAGAATCATTTACCAATATCTACAATACCATCAAATCCCAATACATTATTGAATATCTTCGAAATATGAAGTTCACGAAGAGAATCCGGTCTCTGGTTGAAATCTACTCCGGCAATCTTTGCAGCGTTCTCAAGCACGTCTGACCTATCCGTCGTGATCAACCACCCCTGAAGATCGTTCCACGAATTTCACAATAAATCATCGGTCATCCCTAGAATGCTCGTTTCATCGGTAGCCCGATTGTTGGCCGCTTATTAGCCGGTTCTCCACTCGATGCACCAAGATCATGCCGTCTTTTCTCGATCGGCTCGATGGAATAAGAGGAGAGAGTACCTACCGCGGCAAAATAACCAGAGGACTGGTTCGAGAGGGTTTGGTAGGAGGTTTAGGAAAGAGGAGGTTCAAGGAGGAAAGCCCGAGGATATCGGGTACCCAGAATACCCTGGGAATAACGAGAGATTGGGACGACGAGGAAATTTCATCGCTCGGTCGGTCGATGTTGTATGGCTGAAGAGAGAAAGAGAGAGAGAGAGAGAGAGGGTTGAACGGTGAAGAGGGATGACAGAGAAGACGAGATTTATCGGATTTTCGAAATACCCGTGCACTCAGCGTGTCGAACCAGACGCCTCCATTTCTCTCCTCCAATCACTCTCTCTCTCTATTTTCTGCTCCCCTTTTCTTCGGCCGCTTCCTATTTTCGGGCTTCCGTTTCTTTTTCCGGTTTCCGTCGTCTCCCGCAACGTTTGTCGTTCTTTCTCGTTTACTGGTAAAAGTGGAGAAATATCGATAACGTATCGATTATTATATCGTTCAATAACCAATTTGGATTTCATATAGAATGCACTGATTACCAATCCGCAAATAATAAAGCTCAGTTTTTACAAAATTTGAAAACAGAGTTCCAATATAAAATCAAACCAGAAGTTAATTAATGATCAATAGCTATCGATTATATTTTTCCATCTCTACTTCCCAATAGACTTACATATTTCGAGACGAAAATTTTCGAGTAGTATCCCGTTTCCGCCAGAACGATCTCGTTCAACGAAAATGAAACGTAGGGAGAGGGGTACGAATTGACCCGCGGAAGGTATCACGCGAACTTCAGAAGCCGTGGCCGGAAGTGGCGGGATTTCGATGGATGATTGAAAACGCGAGAACCTCTCTCTTCGCGAAGAGTTGTTTGCTCTCTGCGGAAAGCTCTCTTCTGTAGGCTTTCTTCCAACCATTCCACGCCGTATTGTCTTCTTTTCTGTCTTTTGTTGCAACCCCTTTCTACGTCCCTACCCTAAAACGTCCCGACGATCCCTTTCTCGCCGAACCATTGTCTCGACGCCAGATACTTTTGTGGAGGTTCGACTAGCGTTCGATTGAACGAGGAAACGAGACGCGGATCGGAAATCGACGACGATTTCGCGGAGAGAAATTCCCTGGATACCTTGAGTAGAGTTAGGACAATCTGTTGGCCTATCTGACTGAAAGGTGACTCTGTTTTCTGAACGTGTCTTTTTTTTTTTTCATTATCGTTTGATTGTCAACGCGAGAAATTGGTAACGAAATTTATTTTAAATGAAGCACCAGTGGTCGGCACCCCAAATTTCATATTAATAGAATAATTAATTATTAATAATGTGAGGTAAGAAATTGAAAGGTGAAATATAAAAATTACCCCATAGTATGCTTAATAATTTTAACGTGGCCATCAAGGTGTTAATTAATTGCAAACCTACCGAATTGCGAGTACCTCTGAAATTCGTTAATAGGTGTGATAACGGTTGAGAACGCGAACAAAAGTCGCGCGATTTAACCGGTGAAATCGCGTCGATCGGGAGCGGAACGATGAAAAAAGGAGAGAACCATGATCTTTCTCTCCCTCGGTGGACGATTCCAGTAAATGGTTTCCCCTGGTTTTCTTTTTCAACGAGCAACGACAGGAACGATGGAAAGAGGGAGAGAAATGGGAGGAGCGCTTTTCCTTTCCGCGTCGGGAGATTCGTTTCTCTTTCCGTGGAAACTCTATCTCGGAAAGATTGTATTCGCTCTCAGAAAATTCTACGCGATGACAGAAAATTTACCAGCTAAAACGAGGGAGAGAGACAGAGAGTGAAAGAGAAAGAGGAAAAAAGAGGGACGAGCTCTTCGCAAATTACGTTATTCGCTTTTGAGGCGAAGTGCTTCGCGCTGTAAGAGTTTCAACAAATATTCCAGTAGCAATATCAGTCTATTCTGTCTCTTTCTTTCTATTCATCGTCTCCCGGAATCTCACTCTCTTATTCGTTCCCGTTAATCCTGCATGGACTCATGAATTCCTGCATGCCGAGATCCCAGAGGGTCTCCCGTAGAAATTATGAATGAGACGAGAATGTTCGTCGAGATGCGAACGTGTATCTCTTCTTCCTTCTCTACATTTACTCGTCTCCTCTTTGTTCCCCAACTTGCATTTATTTTACAATATTACCGATAGTAAACTCGTGTCTCTCTGCCTGCTTTTATTTGGCAATTCTTGCTGTTCAAATCGTGACTGGCGATATTGTTACATCGGGGAGTGCCTACGGAAAATGTATTCAATCCGAACAGAAGGGTAATTCAACAGGAGATAACGATTTATTTGCTGGAATACAAATCGCAATTTTAAAGATTGCAATGTTCCAACCCCTATTTTTGACAGATAATAACCTTTGAACAGCGGAAATGAAAATAATATGAATACAAAATTAAATTAAAATTGGATCTCTCTGACAGGAGGAACTTGAACCTGAAGATCTTGAATAATAATTAACAATACGACTGGTTAATTATCAAATTCAAGATTTTAATAAAAATGGGGACACTATAAGTTCCTAAAAAATGTACCTTCAACCGGTGTGCCAGTGTTTCTCTATCAAATAAATGAAAAATCTACCCCTTTCATCTCATGAAAAAATTTCACGATATCGAATGACTCGGATAGATGAAGCATTCTCGAAATTCTTTTTCCAACCAATTTCGAAACGTAATCCCATCGTGGATCCGTTAAAATCGCGGAAGTCATTTTCTATCGCGAGCCTTGTAACACGACGTGGTCGCGATTGATTTCGGACAAGCGGATTTACCTGGAAACCGAATTTCGTTCGACGAGCATTCGCTGTCTCGTGTTCCACGAACGGCGAGAAAGAGGCGACGAGAAGAGTTGGAGGAAGAAGTAGGAGGACGTGCAGCGGTAACATCGTTTCCTTGACGTCCCCTCGTGAAATTCAATTTTATTTCTTGCTCGCATATCGTGCGTCGTCGTCGTCTCGTAGCCGGCCGCATTGCGGTTCGGAATTTGCGGAACGCGAATAGATGGAAACGCGCAGTTTTTCCGCATTCTCCTTCGATTTTATCGCGACCACTACAATGCGCAATATTCATCGCCTTGCCGGCAGACTGGCAGGCCGTGGGTTCCCATTAAATAATACGGGCTTCGGTGGTGGTTGTCGAGGGAGGAGAAACGACGACGACAAGAAGCGTACATTTTCGAGCGGCAGTTTCGAGAAACTCACGGCTTGAAAGCGCGTTCCCTTCGACGACAAGAGATTCGATATTCCTGATACGGTGTCGGGAAACGTTAACGGTACCCTTTTGCAGTCCATACTGGGACTTCTTCGATCTACTCCTCGATGGATTTATAAATTCACCGAGAGCTGCGAGATTTTCAGATGTTTAGTCGAATGGAGGGCTTTGAATTTCTGTAAAATGTATTTCGCAATCTCCTAATTTTTTCTCTCTACTCCTATGAAATAGAGAACTGTACCTTTCAATTTCATTCATTTTTATACTAAGAGCTTCCTGTTGATTTATAAAAATTTTGTTGAAAAGCGTAAAGGGTGATTAAATACCTTAATGTATCGATGACTCTTCATTTCATAAAATTATCTATCTTCACAGCTACTCCATTATTATTGCACCTGGTTCTAATTCCATCATCAAAGGCCCATTACCACCTGAAAAAAAAAATCCAAGTATTAGAAAAGAATTCTTTTGTCGCGAGATTGGTGACAATGAACGTCGATGGAAGAATAATTCCGAGCAAAGGGGGATGAAGAATTCCGTGGACAGAGTCGGTAGGCAAACGAGCAATCGTAGTTCTCGCGTGCGTCGGGTTCGTTCGTGTCCGGCGTTTCGGTTGACCCGACGTAACCTCCGCGACGTGTATCCGCGTCGAATCCTCGCGAAGCGGCCACAGGGAGGAGGCGGAGGAGGAGGTGGTTTATCGGCTGGAACGGTTCTCAGGGCAGTGGACTCTAGCAGCGAGCGAACGCCTCGGCCTGACCTGGCTTAACCTCGCGCTCGACGCCCGGGAACATCGTGAAAACCGCTCTCTCCTTCTCCGGGGACCTACTTCCGAATTTACGTGTGCCGCTCGACGACTCTTTTCCTTCGTCCCTGTTTACAGCGACCCTGAAACCGTACCACTAAACCGACGATGTAAATTGAGCCAAGATGTTTCCACTGATCATTTACCCCTCATGAAAATATTGGATATTTTTGACTTTGTAACTTGAGAGATAAATAAAATTAAAATTTCATTTTGGAAAAATTATTTTCTTTTAATTTATTCAATAGATCCGTTCGAAATTTTGAGAGCATAAATAGAAGGTAGTTTTAATATTTCCTTAACGCCATTGATTTTATTATAAATCACGAGCAAATTCGAAAATTGAATGGTACTCGTTATTGTAAATTTTCAACGTGATTCGATGTGACGTTTAACCCGAGGAGAAAAGCGTGTCGGTCGAGGCGGATACGCGCGGAGCCAGGACGACTCCGGTAAAAATAAGGAACACAACCGGCTGACTCCACCCACGCGGTTTCCCCAGGAGAGATCGTACGTCAACCACGTTTGCCCGTGAATACGAGTCGGCTCCAATTTGCTATCGCGCCGAATAACGCTGCCGGAAACCGTGGAACAACCGCTGAATATCTGACGGTGTGATAAACGCGAACAGTTCCGCTCGATCCTTCGTGCGAGTATACGCGGTCTCATCCTCCGTCGATTTTCAACGTTCCGACTGAAAGCCAGAGTTAAAAACAGACTACAACTGGATCGTGTGATAGAGAAAATTCATTCCGTGGTAGCCGGGAAAGATTTGATTCGGGTATCGGGAAGTTTTGATATGCGATGATGTTCGGCCGGGAGGTTTTATAGAGGAAAATTGAAATTGAATTTGTGCGATTGCTTGATGTTTCAAGATATTGAGGATAAATTCAATTACTATACTCCATCCAACGAGACGAAACAGTAAATGCGTAGAAATTCACGTGCTCGAAGAAGGCTTGGCTCACAGTGCACAAACCTCGACTTTTTAGGGGATGAATTCTTTATACCAATCTTTCAAATACAATTGATGGATTAATTACCGTCAGAAGCAATCAAGAATATAATTTCTAAAAAATTAATCAGCTACGATCATAGAATTTCTAAAGTTTCTTCTTCGCCCTATGAATCCTCTCGAATTACATTTCCCATCACACAATCTCATCAAGAAAATTCATTTTTCTCCTGGAGAGAAGATAATCAAACTTGGTCTATCTCTCTTAACACTTACACCTTTCGAACAAGTTTTCTTCCACTCGTCCGTCTAAGAAAGAATGAAATTATCATAGGAATAATGACGCGAAAGATGAAACGTCAAAATCACATTACAATGTATCAAAGAGTTAACTTGAATCGAAGTAATTTGCCTAATTCGAAGAGGAGTGCACACACCGTTCGTTCTCTAAATTTAAATAATACAAGTTACAAGATACGCGACACGGAAGCGAAGGGGAGAACTAAGAAAGTTCCAGTGGAAATAAAGTGGTGGATCTTGGTACCGCGTCGACTCCCCGGAGATCTCGGCGCGAATGCAACGCGGCCAGACAGAGAGTCCAATTTGCTGTTTGCCGCGGTTGAATGGCACGTACGAAAACCGGAAAGAGACGCAACAGGGAAAGAGATCGAAAAAGGGGAGACCAGTTTTTTCCTCCCTCTCCAGAGTCCACGTGGAATCGAAACAACGAGACAAAAGCCTCGCCGCGTTGCATCGACGAAAAGTCGATTCGCCCTGCGAACGGTTGAAAGCAATACGGATAATTGCGGATCGAACTATTCGCGTAATTGCTGCACGAGGATCAAGCTCGCAGCGATTTCACCTCCCTCTGACCATCGTTCCTTTTTATTTTTTATTTTCTTCTTTTATTTTTGAACGTTGCTCGGTTTCCACCGTTTGCCGCGTGTTTACGCGATTATCGGGCCAAGAAAAACCGGACTGCGGCTCGCGTACGCGAATTACCCCCGGGTAGAAATGGACGCGAGACGGGGGTGGAAATAATGAGCTCGGTTCGCGCGATTCCCCGTGAGATCGCACGTCACTCATACCGATCGTGAATAATGCATGAGGAAAAACAGAGACGCGATTGCCAGCTTCGAGAATTCCAGGCCCCGCTGGATTATTTATACGCTGACGGACACAGGCGTTGATCGCCCGCCTTCCTGTTTGACTTTGTTTCCTCCGCGAGCGACTCGCGAGTGTCATTTAAGGGGGTGGAATCGGAGACCGTCTCTTCGAGTGTCTCTCGATTGAGATGAAATTTTTAAATGAATGGTAATGATACTGCTTCTTGCGAAAGTGTTTGTATTTAGAAGGATGGGAGGGGTTTCTTTTTTGTAGTCGAATTTTATAATTTTTTGGTAGGTCTATAATACACAGTACGATATATTTAATTGAAAAGGTATCAGCAAAGTTACTAAGTACCTGAAACTTTTGTCAATATTTTTGATATAAAATGTCTTCGCCAATCAATAAAAGGGAACACTAAAAAGCGAGCAACAAACACGACAGTCGGCGCCGAGAATATTGAGCAACGCTTCTCCCCTTTCCTCTTTGCGGTTCAGTTACAACCCCAGGCGATCAGCGGGCTCTCCTTGAGACACTTTCCGACCGATTTTCCAACTCGGCGCCGACGATCGTTGCGATCGTTCTCTTTTCCAACCTACTTTCATTCACACCGATCTTCAAGGCTTTTAAACGTGACGTGGTTACTCGTGTATCGATCCATCAAGGAAATAGTAGATCGTATCTTTGGATAAATCAATGAATTCTCGTTCTTAAACACACCTCTATCTCTCCGGTTAAATTCAAAACCCTTCAGCAATAAATTAAGAAATCTTCTTGATTTCGCATGCAAAATCATTTGCACCAAATTAATCGAACACGAATGTTAAAGAAACGAATGTGACTTTGAAAAGAAGCGAAACTTTCGAGTGAAAAGAATGAGTGTTTCGAGCAAGAACGATAGAAATTCACGGCGGTGGCGTCGAAACGGTGAAACGTTCTCCACCTTCCACGATCGAGCGTGTGTCACGCGTTCATGGACATATAAGTACCGATTCGTAGCGCGCAGAAAGCGAAAGAGGGACGAGGAAAGCGAGAAAGACATCGGTGAACAGAAACGAGCAGTAGCAGCTTCAGGCTGCCGCATTTTGCTCATACTTGGCGAGGACGAACTTTCACGCGAGCAGAATTCTCCGCGGTGCGACAAACAATTACCGCTATTACGTTGGTGACATACAAATTGCTTTTTTAACGCCCCTAGCTCCTCGTATTTCATTCCGGACAACTGTTTTTTAACTCGAACTACGCTTTCATGTATCAATATTTTTCGTTAGGTGAAAGTAAGTTGCACCATACACGACCGGAATATAACGTAGCTGAGATTTACTGTGCTTGATGCTTTCATTTTTTATGAGGCTTTTCATCACTCTTAACTTTGATAAATGCCCGCCCGCCTTCGCTGTTTTATCGCGGCTCGATTTAACGATCGATCGTCCTCCGTGAAATTTATAATCGATTTTTCATCAGGTGTGCACGAGACACCTGCAACGAAGATATTAACACGTTTCAGGCCACCTGTGGTCCCTGATGTTTATCATGGATATGACTTTAATTAATCCTCAAAGGACCGAGATTCATTTTTCTTTTCTTAATAATATTTTAACAAAACCAAAATCACAATTTAAATACTAATTTTGGAGGCATACTTGAATTAGAATAAATCGCTTTTTGGAAATTTTGGAAATTGAAAGAATAATATATTTTCAATATTTTCTAATTGATGAACTCGACGAGTTCTCTCATTAGTATTTCCAGGATTAAACGAGGAAATACAGCCTAAGATCCGTAAGATCACAGAATGAAATTAATATCACCATCCCCAGGATTCACGAGTGACGCGTTAACGCGTCGAAAGGGAAGCGTTTCTGAACAATTATTCAAGAAATTCAGCGAGGCACGTGGCGCGAACATAATCAACGTTCGTCGCTTTAATTTATGCCATCTCGTTGATCATTATGCGTGGTCGCAAGTGTCCTGTCGCGGTGCTCGCGCATTTAACCGGTGACAAACGTATATCGGTTGCTCGTTTATGAAGCGTGGCGAGCATGGATCATTGGCATTCAAAGGGCGGATCGAAGATCGTTATTGATCTGGGCGAGGTTACAGCGAACTCTGGCCACCGGAAAGGAGGAAAAAATAAAATCGAGCGATCCTTGTTCACCCGTAAAGCCCGACGTCCCGTGACAAATCTGGACGCTGAAGGGGTCAGATAAAATCTGAGAAACTCGGTTGGCGATCTTGCAACGAGTTTCGCGCCATGGGGCATATACGTAAAAGCGTGTGCGCTTGTCAAAGCGTGACACGTGTCTCGTCACGGGATGCAGGAAATCGTTTTCTCGCGGTTTCCTCGGGTTTAACGATAAAAACGATCGTCTTGGACGAATATCGGCAACACGGTTGCTGGGAGAATCGATTTGGAACGAGCATCGAGACGATAAAGGAAATCGCCGGTATAATTTATCCGATCGGTCGAGGTCTTTCTGATCGCTAATCTCTGCTGTTTGAATATTTAAATGATCGAGTGGGAGTGGATTATGCGAACAGATCGCCGTTTCTCACAGTGGCTGTTCCCGACGATTTATCGTTAGCGGCGCCTTGTTCATGTTGAATCGGTTCGAAATGTGTTACGAGATATTTTTAGCATCGTAAAGTATTTGTTTGTGAAATGCAGCTCCATTTGGAGTCTATTCAGTAATATATTATATGAGACATTTGGGACTAAACGGATGCAAGTGACGATTTATATTACGATTTAGCTATAAATTTCTGTTCGAAATTGAAAGATTTTTAATTATGTCACTTGTATCCTTCTTTATCTAAATGCTTCATATCACATTGAACTTGCAATTTATAATTTCTTTTTTAAATAATATTATATATAAAAATTGAATCTGTGAATGAAATGATTCATATCTGAATCAAATACGAGTGATATGGTTAATTAAAATATTAATTTATATTTGTGTTCATCCAGGAATTTAGTACCTGAAATGATGTAACAAATTTTCCGTTCATTTACGAGGTTCATCCTTCGTAAGAGACGAGGCGGTTCGTGTACGGGAAACTTGGCCGGGTCATTTAATTTCTCGTGGGGGCTCGCGTGAAAAACACTTTGCGGCCGTAACGCAATTAAAATCGGCGCGCGAGCGCATAGCTATCGTAGCGTAGAACGTGCACGGTATAACGAATTCCAGTGTGACGCGTGTTGTGTTTCGGTAATAGTGTGTGACCAGCGTGTGGAAATCGTGTCAGCCGGTGGGGTGTGTCGCGGATCCGTGGTGCCGCGCGGATAATTCCAAAAATCTGAATGAAATTTAATTAACCCGGGATCCGTGGCGGCCTATTGATTCCTCCGATATTCTGTTCCCGTGGGATTCGTTTCGTTCGGGTCACCGATTCTCAATTAAAATCATTTTTTTTTTCCTCTCCCTCCCGAATTACCTGACAACCGGTCGAATTAAACAAAACCATGTGCAATATTTTTCAATAAAAACTGATTTCAATCGTGTAAATTTGAGAAATTTGTCAGAAAAATATTTTAATCGCTGGGAAAATAAATTCCCAAAGAATCAGAATTATTTTTCATTCAAGCTGATTCAACCCTTTAAAAATCATCCTCGTACATTTACAAGGTGTGTCTCTGGAGTAAAATGGAAATAGAAAAAGCGGTATTGTATTAAGAAGAATTGGTAGGACGGGTGGTGAGAAATAATAAAAAGAGGAAAGTCGAGAAGAAGCAGCCGGCTTACGCCCGATAGAGGTCCCAGAGCGTCTCGCACGTAGAGAGGGTTTTAATCGAAGCGATTTGTCCTTTCGTCGGCACGATCGCGATTACGGTTGCCCGGAGATGCAGATTTATCGGTGGAATCCCGATCGCCGGAGAAACGAGCGACGGCCTCGTCTCGATCCACCTCCACCATCGACTTTCCTTTTTCATTTCGATCCTCTAGCTGGCAGCGAGAAACCGGTTCCCTCGCCGCGGAATTCCAGCCTTTCCATCGAAAGCAAATCCTCCTTCTTCTGCTTCTTCTTCTTCTTCGGGTCGGAAAGAGAATCGCGTCCTTGCTGCGTTCTGCACGGAATCCGCGTCCTATTTCTACCCGACACCTTCGTCCACCACTACATATCCACCGCATTTATTTTAAATAAGAATTCAGGAAATAATTGCAATTCTAATTATTTAGTTGAAGGAATTCATTGAACGAATTGATTTTTAGTTGAATAATTAATTCCAATGAGATAATCGCATTATAAGGCACTTTGATTAGAGTTAATGAGCCTTTGATGGTTCATAATTCATCTACAATTTAATTGAAATGATAAAATTTTTATGTGATATAATTTTAAGAGGATCTACTCTTTTCAATTCTTAATTTTTAATCAATTCAAAAGCAGTAATTATTGAAATAATTTATCAAATTTCTAGAATTATAATTGCAATTCAAAAATGCAGTTGATTTCGAGATTGACCCATAATTAAGTGACTCAATATCAAAGAGGAAGAAAATTCAACGAAGAACATGAAACTGTAACCGAACGTCGAGCCACCCTCTCGAAGGGTCGTCGCGACAGTGATATAAATCGCCAGCCTGTAACTAGCGCGGATATTTTTCCGCGCGAGAAAAGACGCTCCGGGGAGAAGCACCGAGAGGTCTGCTGAAGTAAACACGCTACGGGCGTCGTTTCAGGGGATCGTTTCTTCTGCGAGCTGCGTCTAAACGATAAATCTGCCCGCTTCCCGTACACGCGTAATCGCGCTCGTTTTGTACGTGCCCGTGTACGCGGCCGCGCGAACCAGCGACAAATCGGCCGAGCTCTACGCTGCCACGATTAACGAGTCGTATTACGGAGTCTCGAAAACCACTTACGGTGACTGTTCACCTCGTCGACATGGCCAGGCAAAAGGTAACACCGTCGCGGGGGTGGAAAATGGATCTCGGCGCGGTTTTTCGAAGCGTATTTCTCGTTTCCTACTTTGCGAGATTCGAGGCATGCTCTTCGATCGATTCAATTTTAATTTGCAGTCTTTCAATCCCTTTGAAGTGACTGATCTTCCCTAAAACTTGGATCGAGCTTGGGATCTTGGATCATGATAGATTTTTGGAAATTTAAATTTATAGAAAGTGATTCAAGATACCAGAAATATTTTTAGATATCAAAAATAAACCTTGCCACGGATCTCCTTGAAAATCAGTCGAGGATTTATCAAGATTAAACTATTAGATAACTCTTCCTTCAAGAAGCTCCTTCTACCTTAACAAGGTTATTATTGCATCGTTTCTTTCTTGCAGCCGATTTTCTTTTCTCTAAGACTGCATCTCAGTCGTCGCGAAAGGATGCTCTGTTGGTCGATAGAGAACCAGTTACCAATGCCGAAAGAAGCGGTTTGTCCGTAGCGAGAAAAACGAAACTTGCTTGCCGGGAAACGTTTTAACCGATGTTTACGCTACAATCGTGGAACGAACGACAGTCGAAGGTCCGCAGAGTGTTTAACGTTGGCTATCGTCTGAAATACCAACATTCCGGAAGTGATTTCCACGAAAGTCTGCTTGGAGCCGGCGGTATTTCACTTCGGATCTCGCGTTTCAACCCCCATTAACCCTTTCAAGTATAATGGAGCAACTTAGGAAAATTTGATATAATGAAATTGTACAATAGTTGAAAGTTTCTCGAATAAAATATTGAAAAATTTCATGAATTACATTAATTTTAAACCAGATGATAATTAAACGTAAGGGATGGTTAGACACGAACGGAAAATTAATTTCACGCTTTTAACTGGACGTGAAAATCGCGGAACAAACAGTTTCCACGTTAAATGCGACTGTCCGGATTAATATCGTTGGAACACTTTGACAAGTAATCAAATATCGTGCGCTACAATTCCATGTATTTATTTGTATGCCGATTTAATATCGCGACGGACTTTGAGAACGGTTTGCGTTGCTTTTTGATCAGGCTATCTAGTAAACCCTTTGACGGGTATCAAATTTTTGCAACAAAATTGTTCGAAACCTAAGAAATAAAAAAATCGACTCAACAAAGGGAGTTCTAAAATATTGTTTACAGAGAAATGGAGCGAGAAAGAGGATTTTCGAGGACCTCTTTGAAAGTCAAAACTGGCAACGTCTATTACGTTAATTCGTAACGGTCTACTCCCGAATCAATTCGTGGGGTGGAATCGCGGGGGTGAGGGTGGTTCTAATTTATCAGCGTGTAGTTTATTTGCGCGGGAGTACCGGGTTCGGCTTGTTCAGAGAAAATGGGAAGAGCGACCGAGCGTAAAATTTGCACAGATAGACAAACAGATGAATATCGAGACACGTCTGCGCCGACTGATTCATAATACGATACGTGTATATACGGGTCTGGGGGATGGAGAAGGGGTTGAGTCGCGGTCGGATTTTGTGTTTTAATTTTGTCCCCGGTATTAAACAAGCTGAATAACACTCGGCCAGCGGAAAATTCGAATTCAGTAGCCGTTGAGAGTATAAAAGCGAAGCTATCTGTGGACTTTTAATTATACATTTCTTGGGAAGTAATTATCATGAAAAATTACCCTACGAGTCGCAATATTTTCGAAGCTGTCCATAGAAAATATAATCTATATAAAAGGATATAATGCTTCGTATCTGTTCAACGATCACTGAATCCAATATTAGAAAGAGATCTATTTACAAAAAAATATTCAGGAACTTTGGAGCGAGGAGAGTGCATCAATAATCAATTCGGTTAAAAGCACCGATCGGATTTCCCGGTTCCCTATTCAGAATTCTATTCCAGTTCAGACAATGGGCGGGAATATTTTTACCGATTTTCGTGCCATTGTTCGAGGTACGCGAGCAGTAATCGACCCCTGAAATTCCCGAGTTCTTCGACACGCAACATTAAACCTTATTTCCAACGCGGTCGCAAAACGACGTCAGCAAAGAGGCGGGAGATCGTGAAAAAGCACGGACCGCGAACTCGATTAAACCGGGAGGCAAGATCGAGACGGCAAATCGACTCGCTTTGAAGCCGATAAGACGTCATAGAGAACCGGAAAAACGAGACGTATGTCTCGCGTAACCTGTCCTCGACGTTCCATTTGCGAGGAAGGGGTCAGAATACGTTCGAATTCGGTAACGTGAGAAAAGAGAAAAAAATCGTCGCGCAACAAGCATTCACGGACTTCTCGAAAAGTATACTTTACGTCGAGAACGTTTCAACGAACGCGAATCAAATTCGCGATTACGTTTCTCGCTTCTTTTATCGAGCAAGAATGAAAGCGGAAAAGAGGGAAATACGGGGGTGGAAACGATCGACGAGCTTTGAGAACAGAAAGAAACCGTCTCGGATATTTCATGGTTGTACTACTGGAAATGGTAGTTTCGGTCCAATGTGTCTCTTTACGACATGGACGAGCATCAGGGCAATTTCCTGGAGTAATATTACATATTGTAACTCTAAAAGAAGATGGTGGAGTTGTTGGACGTGTTTAAGCAGGGGTTGCAGTATGATAAAGCTTCGCATATGTGCTCTTTAAATCCTTTGAGAATCCAATAAATTTACAAATTAAAAAATGTGAAATTTTTCAAATTGCAAGAAAACCTTTTGAAGATTGAATAAAAATTGAAAGAAAATTGATTTTTGGAAATTTTTAACAGGCCAAATGTCCTCTCTAATTGTAATTTGCTTGAGTCGAATCTAATACCCACCCTTGTTTTAAAAGTCTAAATGACAAAATCTCATCTGCAAATTGTAACAGATCACCCGCTACAGGTATAAACGTAGCGGATACAAAAGCGAAACGATGGAGACAAACAGAGAGATGAAAAGAGAAAAATCAGTGGCTGATAAATGGCGAGAAAGAGAGGGTAGTCTCTTTCATCTTGGGGATGCTGGCAGTGTCCTCGCGACTGAATACGAAAACGTCATTTAATTCGTCGTTCAACGATAGTCTCTCTCCCTGGTCCGCTGTGTCTACCTTTCCTCTGTTTCTTTCACCTGGAATCCTCTGCTTCCCATCTTCTTCTACCCACCCTCGTTCGTCCTTTGTTCTTTTTTTTTTACGACCAATCACAGCATCAGACACTTCCACGGGGGGTATCGATCATACGGCACGCGGAGAGATCACTGTCGGTCGACGAAACGAAAAAAATTTTTCCCAATATTCCCTCTCGCGGGGCGAATTCGCTTCAATTAGAGCTCGCTCGATGAATGGTACTTATAGAAAAAAAATATTGCCAGACGGGGTGAGAGAGAAGGAGATGAAAGAGAGAGAATCGGAGGACTATTGGAATACCGGAGGGCCATTTTTCGTATTGCTTTGCATAATTCGGCGTCTTCCTGTTCTTGTGGGCGACAAAATTAGGGACTGACTTTAAACGAGGGATATTAAGTCGTTGATGCTTGTTAAGTGAGAATGAATACTGTGAAAAGTTTTTATAGCACGTCTGAAAATTGTTAATTGAAATACCGATTCCAATTCGACGTTTCTCTTTTAAGTAATCAACCAGTCTGATCAGTGTCTGAAAAATGGACAGCAGAAAATGGACATCCAATATTTTCCGTTTTTTTCGGATTTTCTGTTTCCATACGTCATACGTCCGCCAGAATATGTAACGACTCTTTCTGTCGAATCGTATCTTGTAACTCTACAAAGTCACTTGTCGCAATCGTACATCACTGTACTAACAAATCAAAATTTTCGAATTCGTTCGAACACACTGTGATATATTCGGCTATCGATACAGAAATCTACAGCTTTATGACGCTGAAGTAGAACATCAAAATTTATTAAAATGTTTCAACGATAGATAATTTATTAACACGTTGAATATCATAGATCTAAGTTACCATGAATGATCAGAAATAAAAAATTGAAATATTAGATCTATATGAATGAAACTAGCGACCAAGTTTTGATTTGTATTCTACATTTGTTTCTTTGAAAATAATTTCACAGTGATTTATTACCGGAAGGTTTAAAATAGATAGCAGGCCATTTGATTCTGAAATTTAGATCCATAACTAAAATGGTAGGTAACATGAGTACAACTGGCATGAAAAGCGATGCGAGTAACAGACAGTACATCCTCAATTTGTAAAACACCCGTAGTTGTCGACAAATACGCAAAATGATGGCACATTATGTTAACCACCGATTTAGAAACACTTGTCTGCGAAAGTTGTTACGAAGTCTACGCGAGACTTGTTTTCCACATCTGACGTTAAGCCATCTCGATGGAAAAGCTAGAAAAATTTCCTTCGGAACAATGGGAAATCCTTTTCTTAGCGTCAACTCCTTTATTTAGCCCGAAATAAGATTACAGGACCATGACAAGCATCGTATTTCGTATATTTTTCATCCTTTCCAGTGTATTTTCTGGATCTCCCTCTAGGACGATGTATTTCGTAAGAAAAACTTGTGAAATTATCTTTGTAATATTTTTCAAAGGTAAACCGACACAGTAAATAAGCTCTGCAATTCGGTATTTTATTTTCTACGAAACAACAGAAGGAGTGTCTAAAATTGTAACATGTTTGTTACCTCGTTGAATTCTTTATTTATTTTTCAAAGGGGTAAAATAATTTTTAATAAAATAAAAGACGAAAAATAAATTTCTTTTCATTTAGGTTTTCAAGCTTTAGAAAAAATATTGTGTTTTTAAAAATTATTAGAAAATATTGTCATATTGCCATAAATGCATTAGCATTAGATACTCAAATTTTACAGCTTGTTATTAGGGTAGCAGGGACCACACGAGAAGCTTTAGGGTATTTCGAGTAAAACGCAAATCTCTGTTTCGACAGGGTAAACCAGCTACGAGAGGCACTCGAATTACTTAAATATCCGAAATACACCCCATTCGAAAATCAAAACGTCTAGACTTGATGAACGAAGGGTAAAGTCCCTCGGGGTATCGTGTCATAATTCAGTAGTTTGCCTCTCGAGGAGAGCACACGAGTGGCAAACGGTGGGTCTTTCATCGACCCGCATCCCTTAAAAGTCAAATTTCTTGCCCCGTTCCCTTAATTCGAAACGATCGAGGGAACATTTTCAACATACTTGTGAAAAAGACTCGATCAACCATGAAAATTGAACCTTCTGGTGAAGCGAAGTAGAATGAAGTTGGGGTAAGAATCTTCTATGGTTGGTTACTTGAAGACATAGTTTTTATTTCATTAAATAGTCAACCAACTCGACCACTCCTTTTTAAACGAGATTATTCTTCGACCAATATTTAAATTATTATAAAAATCACTTTCTGTTCATTTATTAAAGACGAATTCCGTAAAAGAAGGAGGAAATAAGTTGCTTTGTTCGCGAGTCGGGGAGAAAAATCGCCTGACGAGCACGCCAGGGGAACTTGACAGAAATTAGATTAGAAATTCTGGAGAAAGCTGTCCGGGTGATTCTTGTCGGCTCGTCTGCCCTTCAACGGGAATCACCGTGAGAAATTGCGAGGACCACGATGACTCTGGACGAACGTGAGGAGTGTCGTAAAAAAGCACGTAGGGAAGGAAAAAAATAAGCAGCAGGATAGAAGATTCTTTCTACCATGTTTGGGAATTGTTTTACAGGAAGGGAAGCTGGACAATATCTCATGATACCTTCGGGGACATGGGTCTTTAGTGTAACAGAGTCATGCGTTGAATGATAAATTAACACTCAATCTCCTCCTCAAATTTTCAAACGAAATACTTTTATATATTGAAAATTTAACATAAAATTTAGAAACTGGGAGTGAAAATGAATTCAAAATTAAATTTTAATTACTGAGGATATAAATTAATCACTCTATATATAAATAATTAAAAACAAATATAAGGATCATTTACAGAAAAGATTTTCTGTGAAGTAGAATAATTCCTCGATGGTAAACGGTAAAGTCTTTTTCCCAAACACTGTGGCTTTCACAAACACCATCCCATCCCTGATGAAGTTCCCCATGACTCGAAGCTGGGCAAACACTAGAGCTAAATCAACTTCCTAATAAACTGGTTGTAAAACGAACCTTCAAAGAGGACACTCGTACAAAGGCTCGCCATCGCGGTAATACGAGTTTAATATCAGCTCTATAGGATTAGCTAAACAGTTCACACCGTAGAAAAGCCGACAGGGGTCCTCTATAATTTCCTTCGTCAAACGAAGCTCCATAGAATTGCGAGCGAATCCAAGAGGACAAATGGATCGAGCCTAAGGATTGACGCTTGTCAGCCAGTTCATTACGCGGCACGTCGCTTTTGTATACTAATTACGATACCATAGAGGGAGAGCGAGGGTGGGTGTATTTTGGTTTAGCCGTGTCTTTCTTACTCTCGAGAGTGCCATTACGTTAGAGTCATCCTCGAAGGGCACGCCATACGACACATCCGTTAATTGCGTTAATGCCCGGAGATAGAACAAGCTTTGTCAGCGAGCGAACAATGGACGAGCCAGCTTCGAAGAAGTCCTCTTTACGCTTCCTTATCTCGAGCGAATTTCTCACGATCGTTTCACGACCCCGTGACCAGTGAAATCGTTTCTCGGACTTTGCCGATAGAGTTTGAACTAAATTCATAGTTAGAGATACAAGTGTATAAAGGGGTGTCATGTAACATTTTATAAAAAATCAATTTTTTTGATGTATTGACAGTAAAATAAAAGCCAAATAAAAGCTTTTAAATCAACTATACATTAAATAATTAATTTGTGAGAAATTGATATCTTCAGAGATTTCTATGCCAGCTTCCTCATTGCCTCTTATACCTTAATAAGAAGGCATCTAATTAAGAATAATTATATCTATTGCTGATTCATACATTCATATAATTCTTGAATGTAATGATTATTTTGTTTCTACCACCCAGAAGGATTAAACGATCGTCGTCTTACATTAGGGTTAAATCGTTACAAGTCTCCATCGGGAGAACAGCATCGAATCCCATCTCCTCTGTTCATGTTCAGAGCATGCAAAGAACCCGAGAAACGGACTCGCCATTAGCCTACGGAATGCGAAACGTTGCGCAAGATGATCCTCGCTTTATGTTATCGGGATACGCCGATCGGCCACGATGTTCCGATTACAAGCCGTTCGCTTTGGCTCCGCGTAACGATCCCGTCGTCGAACCATGGGAACCCATGGTAACGGTACCCGTTGTTTTCCGGGAATCGGGTCGCGTTTCTCGCGGACGTTCCTTCTTTTATCCCGTGGTCCTCGTTTCTCGAGGCGATTTTTACCTTTTCAGCGACGAAAACCTATGATCACAAAGCCACTATTTATAAGAGAATAATGAATTTTGAACGATGGCACAGTTCGATTCGTTTTATATTGATTAGTCATATGCATCATCTGAAAATTTTATTTTTATATAAAAAACCCTTAACGAAATATTTGTTTTTCATATGAATTGATTTGTTGTTTGAACAATTCAGAAAGAATTAAATAAATTTTTCAATCCAATACGTTGCCTGATTTACAAAGAGACCCTCGAGCAATTTAATTACGAAATTTTATCGATTTTAATTAAGGTTGCACTCGAATCGATAAATTTCTTCGTCATATTTGATGTCTGCCTCGAAGTACATTCTAAAATATGAATACACATTTGAAACATTCAATCTTTTATCATCGGTTCGAATAACTCGATCAAACATTAATATTACACCGGTAAAACGTTTATTACTACCGTGTTGCTGCATTAATTAATACCCCTGGTGCAATAACGTCACCGTTACGTTTTCCTTATTTATAAACTATTCTAAATGCAGATGCGTTCTCGTTATGGTCGTTATATTTTTCAAAAACTCGTATAATTGCTGTCTCGTCGGAGATGCCGTAATTTGGGGGATTTAAATTAACGCGAGGGAATTTCCCGTTGTTAAACGAATTCTTTTTTTCACGTTCATCGTTAAATCTTTACTCGATTTATCATATAGAACAGTAAATTCCTTTTTACAGAAAGAAAATTTAAAAAAAAACAATGCTAAATGATGAACGCTCTTGTAACTAACAATGTGTTGGGTTTAAAGTAGAATTAAAATGAACTTTGTAATTGCACGACTTGCATTTGCAATTTAATTGCATTTAATTATACGATCCAGAAGTTGCTGTATCAAGAATGTGACATGCAGGGAACTTTTTCGATTAATCATGTATTGAATCGGAAATTTAATTTAATGCTTTAATTTAGTTCAGTAAGATTGAGAATTTATTTCTTTTTTTATTTTTAAATTATCTGATTGAACCAACACTATATTTTCAAAACCTACGTACTAAATAAAATAACTTCCATTTAACCACACTTTCCACTATCTCACCCCCCCAAAAAAGTCTTAAGAAAGAACTTATTTACACTCGCAACAGCATTCTTCAAATCCTCCCTGCTGAAGAAAATAACTCCCCCATTTAACAATACTTTCCGCCATCTCATTTCCAGAAAATCTCCGAAAGGTACAGAGAAAAAAAAAGGAACTTTCTCCCCCATTTACCGAAAAGGTTCGAGCGGCACATTTCGCGAGACAGGTGCGAGGCAAAAAAGCTCGCCTACCCCATAGAGACCGACCCCTGAAGCAATGGTAAATCACGCATCAGTAGAATGAGAAAAAACTCGTGCGTCTGTTGTATGGGACATCGCGGAGAAAAGCTTTTGCCCGTTAAGGAAAACTCTTCGTTAAATGGACGACGACATTTTCCACGAAAAAGAAGACAGCCTATTTTGCCGCGACTTTTGTCGAGGGTTATTCGATAAGTGGCATTCTAGGGACCGGTAGAAGGGGGCACGTGTTATGTGTACGTGTATAGGTACCGCGCCCTTTTCGAGGACCTCGAAAGCGAGGGATTTTTAATGTCTCGACGAGACGAAAGGAAAGCATGGCCGGATATATCTATATCGGTTCTCGAAACTCGAGAGTACGGAGGGGGTGGAAAGAGGGTTAGAAAGGGTGGGATCGGGTCGAAGTAGACGGGAAAGGGGGGTATGGAGTGTGTAAGTACGCCCCTTTACGTCTGGTCTAGGGATAAAAAGTCAGGCCTGCCAAACTTTCCGTTACTCGAGAACCAACCACCCCTGCGGGGGTCGTCCTTGTCCTCATCGTTGCTGTGCACTTACATCCAACCATTTTCCTTTCTAATGTATCACACCCTGAGAAATCTTGTTAATCTTCAGGAAGATATTCAGAAGATATCAAAATTTTCAGGGGTGGAAGACTAATGCATATAATACAAAATGATGAGATTTAACAAAATTGATCTTGTAGATTTTTATTTAAAAATTTAAACCTTCAATTGCAGAGAAAAGCATATTTCACAACCCTTGAATGTTCTTTTTTATCGTCTGTTATAACTGTAAATTACGAAGCGTGCAAACGTACCAGAAATGAAACAAGTATAATTTTATACTTCCAGTTGTTCCAAAAGCATAAAAGCCACGATAATAAATCTTTCAGGGGTGGCCTCGTGTAATTTAAATATCTTTTTTATTTAGCCCGGCTTCTATTATGATTCGCGAGTTGCAGATCTTTAAATATGTATTACACGCATCACGATTGTATCTGCTGAATTAACTGTTCATCGAAAATAAACGAAAACGTTAGCCAGGAGCAATCGTTAGTTAAAAATTAAATAACCAATTGCAAATGTGTCTCCAATTGCCAATTGCATCGGTGATGGAACGTTCAGTTAAATAAAATATTTATTCGATTTAAATGGAACAAAGGTAAAATAATGAAAGACATAAACGCCTGAGGGTGCAATTTTTAGATCTTTTCATTCTATAAAGAAAGACGTACTCGATCACCGTAAAATCCACAAAGGGCGTTTCCATAAAAACGGCGAATTATCGATTTCTTTTTTTAGCTCCGATGCCTTCGTAGAAGCGTGTCAAACGATAATTAAGTGGTTCGCGTGTCGAGGCACTCCCGTGAGAAAAACCGAGAATCACAAATTAACTTTAGAGGCCTCCTTCGAGGCTCATGGCCGAGTTTCACCCCGTCCAAAAATGCGAACAATCACGAAATTTGAATAGCGATTCGATCGATTCGACCTGATTGTTTCTCTTTGATAAATGGTCCATAAGTAAATTGATTCTTAAATCGAGCTAATGATACTGCAGACGATCACGAATACTCATCATTGAGTGTCTTAAGTAGTTTAATATAAAAATGTAGCAAAAGGGTTAAAATAATAATTGAACTATTAGAGGGAAGATTTTGAACCCCCCAATCATCTATTTAACTATAAGTTGTCCAGTTTATTTAAATAAACAGAATCTGATTTCTAGAATAATTGCAATTTTACATTGCTTATTTCACGTACAATACATTCAATAAACAGGGTATTTGGTAAGGTCCCGGGTCGGTTAAACGGGGTGGTGTTCGCCAAGCGAAGTCCTAAAATCACAGGGTGAAGGAGGAAAAAAACAGCCCTAAATAATACCTCGGAGGTCGGGGTAATTTATGGAGATCCGATAAAACAAGGGCAACGCTCGTTAAATAAATCACGGGAATCGATGCTCGTCGTGAGGGATTAAAGCGACAGGGTCGCGCAGACGCGTTTCACCGCTTCGGATCGGCCACGATTTACGAGCCACGTAATTATTACGCTCTATGCTTCTTTGTGCAACAATCGCCAAGGAAGAGATTGCGGATTTACCGTAATTGACGCGTGAACCATGATTTTAATCGTAAATCTTTGCGTTCCCACCATTGTTCACGATCGTGTTCGCATCATTCGCCCCCTCGAAATCCTGTAAAACGTTTATTTTTAACCGATTTTCACTTTCACTACTGCGTTCTTGACCGATTGAAGCGAGTAGGACGATTGCATACATTTTAACCCTTTCGCATAAAATTAGCGATAAAATTAAAAAATAGAAACTTAGATATTTTCTATATTTATCTAATTTATTTTTATAGACATGATAAATTGTGTGGTGTACTGGAGTAAACGCTGCTCTAATTTGATACAAATTCTATTTGCTATCTAATGCACACCGGTGGCTCACCAATGCTATAATTGCGAAAGGGTTAACACGTTCACTGCCCTGGGCGGTCGTTAGTGACTGGCGCTCCAAATTTAGTCTAATGAAATAACTGTAAACTAGGAAAAGAAGAAGTATTTTAAATACCATTCACTATTAATATCTAAGATTATGCTGACTAATAAAATAAAAGTACGAAAAATGTTGAACATGCTTTGCCACGTTGTAACAATTTTCAACACTCTAACAGCTAATAATGAAATGTAATTCAGCATTCTATTGAGATCTCATTTCAGATGCTGTTTAGAAAGAGTGTTCCGGACACTTGTATAATTGCCGGATAAAAATCGAAAACATTAGATCTATCCGTTCCCTCGGTGTCCTGGCCCGCACAATGGGCGGACATTTTAATGGAGGGAAATCGAGGATAGAGATCGAGCACGCGCAACGATTGTCCGTTTTCTTTTCTGGCTTTTTCGCTCGGCTTCGAAGCCGAAATAGACAGCAGGAAATGAATGTTGTGATTTAGCATTGTCCGACTCGATTAGCGGTTATTCATTCGTACGCGAGCTAGACGAATGCAATTGCTGTCCATTCATTCCCCCTCCGTGGAATTGGCATTTAATTATCGCTATCGCGTCCACCTTGTTATCCACTTACTGTTGCATACATTAGGTGAAAATCGCTGACGATTCGCGACAAATTCTTTTTATACACCGCCTGCGATTTAACCGACGACCACCGTAAATAGCTAATGGAACACACAATTTTCTTGATATATCGTTCAGGTGACAAAGCACTTTGTTCGAGGGCGTGCATCTGGTGAATTTAAAGGGAATTTTCTATGATGTTGGTAGGGAGAATATATTGCCTTAGAGTTCATGAATTTGGATAGCAGCGTGAAGAAGTTTCTGTGGAATTACAATAGAAAATGTAATTTTGTGGCAACCCTATTATGCTTCTATCATATCCTAATACCATCTCTTCATTATAAACAGAAAACTAAGCTAAGAAAAGAAATTTTCAGAAGCTAATAACACCTCGAGTACAAGTTTTGATTAAATCAAAATTGTTCGTGCAGCTTTCCTTGGAAATGAAAAGGTATGAAACCTCGTTTCCACACGTGTTCTCCCTATCGTCAATTTTCATCCGAGCTGCTCAAGGGTTCGCGATCATCCCGGCGCACGTTCAGGCAAATGTATAAAAATGTAGTAAAAGATCTGGGGCCACCGTAAAATTATTTCTGAACCTCGTAAACAATGGATATTCGCGTCACTGGACCATCAACGTGTTTCACTCCCTTCGCGGCGTTGCAACCCCTGCGAAACTGGAAGGGTGAAATGGGCAATAAGGACGAGCTGGAAGGGGTGAGAAGCTGACTCGTAGGAAAAATAGAAAGAAGGAAAACGGGTGGCTAGATTCAAGAATAATCTGAGCGGAATGATACGGAATCGTCGACGAATAAACCCGACATTCTTGCCAGAAAATATTCGGAAAAAACAACTGGGTGAAATTTGTCGAATTCCTGGAGGTTAAAATTTGAAGAGCTTCTAATTAAAGTGAACGAATAATGAAGATAAATGATGAGAATACAAAATGAGAATGTTTTTTCAAAAACGTAATTACTGTGCTTTTTTGTGTATACCAACTGTTACCTGAATTACAATTCGATCACAGGTGGTTGTTTTTATATAATTTCTTTTTATAGCCCTCTGTTAATTTCAGTTAAATACGATGCACGCGATGCATTTTACAATCCATAATTAATTTGACGTCAATGAATGTAAAATTAAACATGACAATCGATGGAATGAAAAGTGATCTTTCCTTTTAAACATTCTCACCTTTGTATAAAATGATCTATATGAATAACACTTCGATTTTAATAATAAACTAACTTTCAAGTTTGATATATTCCACCAAAACAGAAACTTTAAAATTTCGCAATATACAAAATCTCCCATACATCACGCATATAGAGCACCCTATTCCTTTGCGCCCCAAAGTGTCAGTCCTGTCATCGTAAAAAGGGGTTGATTTGAATATAAAAGGCCACGAAGGCGCGATTAAAACGATAAAACAATGGCCGAACTCGTTTTACCCTCGCCTTTTGCCAGCTTCAAGCGTTCGGATCTCCAAGATTTCGTCTTTTTAATCCGGTGTTAAACTCGTGTATGAAGGCGACTAGTTGGAAATCTGGGTGATTAGAGGAGAAAAAGTCGGGAATGAAGTTTTAAGACGAATGGCAGAGAGTAATATAAATAAAATGTTAGGGGATAAATGAGGGAGCGTAAAAAGTAGAATTTTACGCGACGAAGGGAAGTCTTGGAGCAGTGCTTTCAATGAGAAAAGCAGCCGCAAAGATGGAGAAAGATATGCTAGATTGTAAAGGAGGAACCGAGCTGGCTATAAGAGAATAAGCTGGCTGAAAAGGAAAATGAACAGGACAGGAAAAATCACGGTGCGAGCTTCGAGCGGAGATGATAACGATAAAGGAGGATGGGAGGTGGTGAAAGGAAGCGAAAGATAGATGAGAATTAGTGTGTCGTTCCACGTAATCTAGATGGTTTCCTTCGTTTTTTCTGAAGAGGAAAAATCTGAAGCGAAGCGTAACGGTGTCTGCAGGTCGCGCGAAATGGAGAGGGTTGTAAGGATGAGGGAAAGCATGGAAAGTAAGGAACCAAAGGGGATAAGAAGTGGAAGCTTGGGGATTATAGAGTAAGTAGTAGGGAATAAAAGTGTACCGTATGTGAGATAACTCTGTTGTGTGAACCTTTCACGAATACCTTTGAAAAATTCATGTTTCTATTTTAACAGTCGGGTTATTCAAACAGTCTGATTTATGTGTTACAAGGTACACTTGCAAAGAAGTTAGAAAATGAATTTTAAATTGGAAATTTTACTTCGTTTTTCTTCTTTTTTTTTTAATTTTTCATTTATTTTAACCAACAGATTCCCTTTATTTTAATTGAAATACATTAAACAATAACCAAGACTTCGGAAAAATGCACGTTTCTTAAATTTCTTAAGTCTGAAAGTCTTTCCTCCACGATCCTAATACGAGTTCACACAATGCTTCCTTTCATCTCCCAAATATAAACTGAAGACAATAGGAAACAAAACGACAAACGATCGTCGTGTCGCGGAATTCGCAATGTGCAACGAGCGTCGCGCGGCTGAAAAACAAGAAAACTCGACGGGAAAGTCGTTAACGAACCCCTCGACGAAACGTTATTGCACCACGGCTACAAACTTTCCTCTGGCCAGTGTTTATTATAAACGACGAGTTAGCTCGTTCCCTGGCTAGCTATGAAAGAGTTCCCGGAAAATCGTTATCTTCCGAAAGTTTCTATCGGATTCGCACCACTTGCTCGGGAATCGTGTTCGAACCACTCGGAGGCAAACGGTACCCTCTATCCTGAGGTCGTTAGAAACGAAAAACGAACGAACGAAGCCCCTGTGAGAAGGCACGATTTTATGAGAAAAATCCGATTAACCTTTCGATTCCCTTCGATCTTTTTTTCCCGTTCAGGGACTTGGTCTCTCGGTTAATTCGAGCGGAAAAATCCTTGGTTGGATTAATCCTTGCTCGATGGGTCATTTTCTGGTACCATTTTGTCAAGGAAGAAATATTGTGTGCTTTGGAAGAACGTATTTTTATCAAATGATATAATTCTTATAAAATTTAGAAATGCAAATTTTCAATAAAATTGTATTAATATATTCATACCATGGATATCTAATCAACAAATTTCAGAAATAATTATCCCAGGGACCACTCAATATTTATTATAATTTTATTTTCCCAGGTACCCAATGCAGAATGCTAAATGAAATAAAAAGAGATTTAAATGAATGTACCTCTTGTCCCACGAACAACGCAAATATTCCAAACTACAGTGTCTAATTAGTTTTCTCCTAATTGAATTTCAGAGAGTTAATTTCATTTTCTGAACGATGCTTCTTCGACGCGACCAGGTCGTCTGTACGTTCCGATAAGGAAATCGTAGCAGTATTTTTAATTAGACCTGCTTAAGTGACTTTCTCACAATTCCTCCGTCTCTCGCAGTGGCCGTTTTTTTATCAATGGTAATTCGACGTCAATTAATCTCGATCGGACGTGGCCGATAAAGGAAAATGGGAGGTAGCAAAAGCAGGGCGGAGAAGTTTTATTCCTGCGGAGGCCAGTTGGGAATTCGCGAGCATTATCTCGACGGTGGCAAAGCTCTCGCGAAACTGCTGAAGAAAAGCGGGAGTATTATCGTGGCTTCTGCTCCTTCGCGTCGATAATGTTGGTCGAAGTTCGATTTTTGAGAAGTTTGCTAAGCCGAGGGAAGGCAAAGTATCGTTCGTGTCGGTTGCTTCTTCTTCTTATTTTTCTCCAACTCTCAGCCTCTCAACTTTCTTGAGGAGCTAATATTTTTATTGTTGCTTTAAGACGATTCTCTCAGAAATACAAGAATTTACCATTGTCTTGGAAATTGGATAAATTGAGGAACGTGAAATGTCATCATCGAATCACATAATATTTCACAGCAGAGTAAATTCATTTTAAAGAAAGAAGAACCATTAAAATTTCATTTCAATTCTCCTACATGTACCAATCTTTTTATTCCAACACATTTTTTGCACTCATCTGCAGAAATGAAATAAATCATCTGCAGAATTTAGCAATAAAGAGACATTCACGTTTGACGAATTAATTATCGAAATCTACGAACGATTAAATCTGTGCTCATTCGCGTGATTTACGCTCGTTAGCCGGCAAATTAAGCGAATCAAGTTCCTGGAGGATTTCTAGAGATATATATTAATATACGAGAACGTGACGGTCGGTTTTTCGGTTTTCCTGGACGCATTCGAGCAGAAAAATCACGATGGACGCGAATTCCATACGGACCATGTCCGAGAATGCGTTTGAAAATTCCACGGAAATACCACGGACGCGCTCGTTCCGCTCGTGTAACGTGTGTACGTGTGCAAGAGGATCGTTCGTATGCATGCGTAATGCGAGTAACGTGTTTGGATAGAACGAGGAAGAAGAAAAAAAAAAGGGGGCGCGATTTAACCCCTTCCCATCCCATTTGATCGTGCTCTTCTCCCTTCGAGCAATATTGCCTTCGCATTGAAATCGTGAAACGAATCTCTTGCCAGCTGTTAATTAAATCTGTCATAAACCTCTGTTTCTACTGCACTGAACGCGAAGATGCAGGTGTAGAAATTATTTTAAAGTGAATTCCTAGAAATGATGTCATGAATGAAATTAGATTTGCAGCTCCTTGAAAGGATTAGATTCGACAAATATAGAATTCTTACTTTTATTAGTAAAGTAATTAGATAGGTTTTGTCAATGACCTACTTTTTACACCTCATTGTCTTTTTTTGTTAGAAAAATTAGCATTTTCCCAAATTTCCTGAATTCCCTACTATCAATCAAAATCACAGGGAAGTTCGATACAGGACGATGGTGTTTGATATCAACCACTTTCTAACTTCCATTCGTTCCCGGGACCCGATCAAAGCAACAAAGATCCACCCCCCAAAGAGAATAACTAAATTCCTGTTCTAAAGCAAGTAGTCGCGTCTGTCAGAGCTGTCGTTCACCCGTTCTCACGGCAGATATTCGGAAAACAAAGGCCTAAGAATATCGAAGAAATTCCTTGACGCGTTTCTTCCTGATACGTGTTCGCGCATATTGATACGCCCGGAGGAAACGCGTTTCCAGCAACAACAACACCCATCCACGTTGCTTTTAATCTTGTTCTGCTCTACTCGCGTCGCTTCCGTCAGGATGTTTGAAACGTCTTGACAGGATGCAAGATGCAGCCTGGAGCTTTGCGTTAAGCTCCATTCTCTCGCGAATAGGATACGCGTTTCTTTGGAACTCTACTTTCGAAGGAATTTTGAAAATTTTCAGAAGCAACAAAAATTGTCTACTATTACTTGACCAAGTTTAATTAGTTACTGTTTCTTCTACTAAAAAAGTATAGATAGCCTTAAAAAAGTGGCAGCAATTTTAAAAGCGGCCAATTTTCCACCCACGTGCCATTTTAGCCAAAATACCTCGAGTCTCGTTTGTCGTATGCATCGTATGACAGGCAGTGTCTATAAATTTTTCACGAATGTTGCATTTCAACGTGAAACGCCAGGCTAGACGAAATTTTTGCATAAAAATTGACGCGGAACCGCGAGTGCCTGCGTCGAAAGATTGAAGCGCAAGCCCGTTAATATTCCGTGAAAAATACGGGCTTAAAAATGTATACAAGCGCGGTGAAATGTTGAATTACATTCGAGATTGACCGGTTCACCTCCTCGAGTCCATACTGGCTTTGTTTCACGTTCGAAAATCGGTCGAGCCTTAAATTATAACATGCAAATCGAACCCGACGGATCGAACGACGATGTAGATCGATTCGTTGATCGGGATTCCTTCGTGTTACATAAAAAAATATTAAGTTGGTGAAACATCAGATATTATAATTTTTAATACAATTGAAATAATTTTCATTATTTTATTTTGATAGAAATGAGCTATTCTGCAGATCAACGATTATTCAAACGTTTTAAAAAAAAGATCATTTATGTTGCAAAACAGAATGCATAAAGGCGAAATTTCATATGAAATTAATCACCGGATTGTTCAATTGGAAATTGGAATTAATGAAGGTTCATAAATGATTCTCTTTACGAAATATTATACAATCGCGATACAACGAATTATTATATTACTTTGTAAGGGGTGTTAAAAATTGAATATATCGGCACAATAGAATTATGATAGCTCGTCAATGATACGTATAATTAACTAATTAACCCCCTTTGTTCCGTACGAATTTGCTTGATCCGAAAAGTGATTTTCATTTACTCTCGGTGGTGAAGTTTACGAAGATGCGATATCGAATTCACGGGAATTTAATTAACGGGGATGAAAATGAAATTTGTTGAAAGTGGAAAATTGAATTCAATGGAAATTAAATTGCACCATCTTGTCTATTGATTATCGTTTGTCATCATCTGATAGATACTGATATTAAATTAATAATATCAGAGAAAAAGAAGAGAAAAGAGATTTAACGCTTAGGGAATGATTTTTGATTTCTAAAATTTCAAAAAAATTAATCCTTTAAGGGGTTGAACTACGCTAGACTAAAGAGGATGGCCATTAAAATGATGATTAACTTTAAAAATTATTTTCTTGAAAAGTATAAAAGATAGGAAGAAAATATTTACAGGGATTTATAAAGTGAAGTTTCATCTAAAATTTCGGATGTTAAAATATAAAAAGTAAAACAAAATGGTCATTCAGGAGCTAAAATAGAAGTCTTGTACTAGAAACATCTCTTTTTACCTTGAATTTCTCTTCAACCTTTTTCATTACCCCCATAACAAACAAGAATAGTCTGAAAACAGCCATTGGCCGATGAAAAGGCAGCTTTACGTTTGTACAGACCCCCGCATGAAATCGATTCAAGAATGTCGAGTCTAGATTCGTTTTTTCATCGGTGTCGAACAGCAATATCTTAGCGGCGCCCACGCTTTCTCGCGCGTGCACGGTACACGATTGCGACTACCCGCGAACAAAGAGACGAAAACAGCGTGAAACTGAAGGAGAAAGAGGAAGGAGGCGAGTAATTAAGACGTCCACTAACTTCTCGGTAGGTTTGTATCGAACGCGTTATTAGTTTCTTTGTGTCTGGCGATCGGCGTCGGGCGGATCTCGTGCGAATAAAAAGAAGAACGGGTGGCCTCCCTTTATTTCACCACTCTTCTTCTTCTTCTTCCTCTGACCCTTATTGATTCCTCGAGTTTGTTCTTTGTAGCCGCGTGATTATTAAGTTGAGTTACCTTTACCACGCTTTTGCACGCTCGATGGAAGATTACGCCCCGTTTAATCACGATGTTGGGCGTTGAAGATTAAAGAAAAAAGGTGAAAGGACCGATGGTCGTCTTAAAAAGTAAAGGCTGCACCCTACGAATCGATTGATAAATTTGCAATAACCCTTCTGTCTTTATTCTTTGTTCGACAAAGTTCCCTATTCTTTTTTATCTTCCCGTTAATTGATTAGTTCGGTTCTCTTGATTGTTTCTTTGTAATCGAACGGTCACTGCCTTCGTTTACTCTTCCCATTCACTTTAATTACCTGAGAGTTGATTTTTATAGGAGGATATTGTTCGATTATGGCGTTCTGAATTATTAATGAGGTGGTTTGAAAATATTAATTAAAATTTTCCTTTCGAAAGTTTCCAAACAAAATTCTTCATTTTCTCGAGAATTGCATTCTGATGCAACTTGCATCGAGATGCAGGTGCATCGAAGGGATGAAAAATTCAAGCCTTCTTTAATTGCATCGCAAACGGTCGAATAAAGGGTAGATTTTTATTTCATTGTCATTAACGAGCGATGAGAGATACGCTTGTAATTGAAGCCCACCGATCTCGCAGATGCCGTAGGCCCTGTACCGGTGATAATTATATTTATTACATTTAGCAAGCAACGCGATTAATCCTTCATTCTCGACGTGGACGAGTAATCGTGAGAAAGTGATGATACCGATGGACGTTCGAGCTTTTTCAACCACTTCCGTTTGTATCATCGTGTTCTCGGATCATTTTCAATGTAAGAGTGGAAGGAAAATTATGAGCAAGCTTCCAGGTTCGAGTAATTAAAACGTCCAGCCGAGACTCGGTAGCCCGGTAATTAGAATAATTGTCTGTGCATAAATCAATCAAACAACCGCGAAGATCGAAAGCGTTTCCACGATGATTATATTCGTCTTTCTCGAGGCACGCCTCTCACTTGGACGTGGCTTGACCCCACTGACTTATGCCTGCCCCCATCTTCCATGGGGGCTACAGAAGTTCTTACCCGCCTCCGTAGGCAATATGTTTCACTTCAATTTCCGGTCCCTGGCTCTTGACGAGCAATTTTCACCAACGTTAGCATTAGACGCGCTTACGAAGAAAATGGAATCATTTTCGAAAAAAATAATGAAACAATATAATTGAACTTTGGAAAATTTCTTAATAACTTCCTGGTGATGGACTTTGAGGGTATGAAATTCCACAGATCGAGTCGGTAGTTTTCATAATTAAATTTAAAGAAGAATCCATACATTCTTCACCGCAAGAGATGAAAAACCATTCCCGTTAAGAAGTTCAACGGACACGCGTAATCGGCGTCGAGGAAGAGTAGAAGTTCGAAGAAGAGAGCGAAGGGAAAAAAAGCGAGGCTCTTAGCAATCTTCGATCCGCGCCAAACTACCGGTGCAAGTGCATTACACGTTTCATATCCTTCAATCACCGACGTCGTCTTTTCCCACCCACGATAGACGGCGCGCCTAGTTATCGCCGCGAGCATGGAAGCCTAACGGGCACCCTTAACCCTTTATTTTCCAACCGTTTAATTGCACGATACACATGCATCGGCCGCGATGAACTACGGGCGATAGAAAGGAGACAAAGTTCAAGAGCGTGGCAGAAGGAACGAGAGGAGAAGTCGAGTGCATGTAAAAGGAAGTCCTCGTCCTCGGCGAACGGCCGGCGCGTGACCTTTAACCCGAATAACGAATCGACTTGGCATGGACAGCCGATCAAGCCTGTCTATCGCGACTATGTTGCAATCCTCCTTCGCGTTCGGCTCGTAGAAATAATAGCAATAATTAGCCAACTACCGAGTAGAGGTGGATGTTAATTGTACGCCGCGATCGCGAACGACTAGGCAAAAATACCAGAGAATTTGTTAATTTTTTTTACCCTCCACGACCACCCTATTCGAAGATGCAGCGGTTCTATCTGATGCACCGTGAACGTTTCCTGGATGAGGAGATATTGAACGGAGAGATGGATGTCTGAGTTGGATGAAAGGGAGATGGTTGATTAGATTGATACGCTGTGGGTGTGGGAATATTCGTATAGCAATCAGGTTCCAATAATATTTCGTAATATTATGATTATAATCGTTTAGATTATGATTTGATGGTTTATGGAATTATTAGATTAAAAAGAATATAGTGAAACGATAGAGAGCTTAAAATTGAAAAGGGGTCGAGTGCAACTTATGAGTAATAATTTATTGCGAGAGGGAAATTGAAAATTCAATTTTATTCATATTATATGTGCATTCATTTTCATGAAAATTAATTAACATTTTGCAATGGAAATTAGGAGAAATATGTTAATTTTGCAGAAATTATTTGGGGGGATGAATTCATTGTTTCAAAATTTGAAATTCTTCGCTATACAATTTTATAACGATTCTACTTTCAAGAATAATTACTGGAAACTTCAAACAGTACACCGTTTCTTTTCAAATAAAGATTACGCATAAGAGAAATTAGTCGATCTTTAAACAGTCACAAAGAACTTGAAATTTCATGTAGCGCTAAACGGGTTGAACAAAAGATTTCGAAATAAAACGGCGAGCATGAAAGAGGCAAGAACAGGAAAAGCGAGATTGTCGCAAAAGGGAGAAAAGAAAAATTTCAACCTAACCCAAAGGACTACGAACATGGTGCTCGTTAATTTCACGCTGTTGGTCTTTTTCAACCTGCTCGCGGCAATGTATGTCAGATTTTTATAAAGCGACTAGAGAGAAAAGAATCCAACCTGACCCACGTTCATGTTGAGCATAAATTAAAAACTAAACAGTTTTATTAAATTCTCACACTCGTTGAATGTGGCACAAAAGTCAATCAGAAAAGTTGCACATAGAATTAAATTGGAGGTAAATCCAAGGAATGCTAATGGGAGCAATCGTTTTCCAAAATTATAGAATTTAAAATAAAATTAATTTTAGAATAAGAGGCATGCAATCATTTCAAAATGACAAAACCTTATTGCAAATAAAATTGCAATAAGAAGGGGTTAATAGAAAGGGTTAATTTCTTCTGTCAGACAATCACTTTGAAGCAACATTAATGGCTTTAAAATAAAACGTGACAGAGTGCAGGGAAAGGAGGAGGAAAGATAATCGTATAGAAAATCGAGCGAGCACTCGAGGGAGAAAGCGTTCAAAGCGTAAAGACGTAACAAGTGAGAGATACCATGTATTTTAAGCTTCGCGTGAAAGAGCTGTTGGATGGGCACGAAAGAACGGCTATTTACACCGGCGTTTGAAAAAATAAAAAGGAAACAAGACGTGAGAGTGTTTCTTACGATAATTATGCAATTCAATTACACAATCGACGAATTCGCGTAGAAGGAACTTCTGTTGCCCGTTGTTGGCCACCGATTGTTAATTGGGTGGTAGACTTTATGAATTAGCAAGGTGTAATTACGAGCTGCGATTATTCATAAATAATCGTAGGTAGGAAAAGCTTTTGGTAGGAAATTGGATCTTGATTAATTAAATATTCTACTTAGAGAGTTAATAAGATGATACATTTTTAAAATAACACGAAGTACAAAATGAAATTAAAATCGGGCCTCTCTCCCTGGTCCGCCGTCCAATGGTTAACATTAATTTACTTGAAAATAAACCGTCGTACCAAAAAATGTCACTCTACATTTTTTACTTACTTTTTCATGCAGAGTTACCCCTTTCCTGCTTATATCTCTAAATTGGAAATATTCTATAATTATCAAAGAAACTTCTAAACCCCTATAACATACAGTATCCGCGTGTTTCCTTCCGCGTTTCAAAAGAGTTTCCTACCAGAATGAATCACCGAAAGGTTCAAGCTATCCAGTTTATCATCATCAAGCGATTACTGTTATTCACTGTTCGGTCCCGGTATAGCGCGTCCTTTTTATTAGACAAGCGAGCGTAATTCTAGCGGGTAGACGATGCGGTGATCGTCGTTGTGGTCGTTTCAGCGAAAGCTTGGTCGGTTCTGAGATTTAATTTGTGACCCCTTAACCGCGACCATGAACGGTAAGCTGGATGGTCAAGTCTGCGAGAAAATGAACGCAGCTGCTGAACGCGAGAGGAAACGAGCTCGCGAATGACGGGCGTAAATTTTACTTTGTAACCTCCGTCTAGCTGCCTACCATCTGTCCGCGCTTCGAAATTAATCGTCGCGCCCTTTTCTCGAAATGGCAAACCCAAACGCGGGAAAAATAAAGATGAATAACGAAAAAAAAAAAGGGGAGGCGCGACGAAACGCGGTGATTGCCGATTAAAATTTGACGAGTCTCGAAGCGAGCCACGTTTGTCGGTGTAAACCTGATGTAAATATTTTATTTCGCGTGGTTTGCGCCACCGTTTCATCGTTGCTACCCTTTTTTATTTGAATGAAACAAGTTAAATAATAAATCGCATGCAAAAAGGGTATTAATCTCACATGCACTGTTTGTATAAAAAATAACAAAACTATTATATATTAAACGTTGATCATGTTTACGACGACTAGAGTTTTATATGCTGGAAAAATAATTATTAAAAAAACGATTGACTCCGTCCGAGGGTGAAATAAAAAATGCCCTGATGTTCGTTTGAATAATAAAAATTAAAGTAAAGGAATAAAAATGCAATACCAGTTATTTTGCTATAGTTCTCTGTCGTCGAATCATGCAACCTTCCATGTTTCGAAATGTCAATAGGAAAAACTGAGTGCAAGTTTCACAATACCTTTCAATGAAAAACGTTCCATTAACGATGGAAGGCAAGCTTTCGATCCTCGGCTTACACGCGTTCCCCTTCGAGCGAGCAACAGTTGTGCAATCGAGTCGAACACAATTAATCACAGCGGCGTTACGCGTTTCTTTTGCAGGTCGTGGTGGAGAGTTCGACCCTGGCACTGGAGTACGGCGACCTGGAGATCGATCCAGATTCCCCGGTGAACCCGGACCTGTTGTTCGATTCCCAGCTGATGCACCTGTACGTCATGACAGAGAAAACGGTGTCCAAGGTTAAAGTGCAAGAATGCTCGGTGTACAAGACCTGCCTCGACTGTCTGGGAGCGAAGGATCCTTACTGCGGTTGGTGCTCATTGGAGAACAAATGCAATCTTCGGAGCGATTGTCAGGACGCTGCGAAGGATCCTCTCTATTGGATCTCGTACAAAAGCGGCAGGTGCACGACCATCACGACCGTCACACCGGATCAGCTCCAACGCACGACCGCCAGAACCCTGGAGCTGGTGATCGAGAATCTGCCGACGCTATCCGGACAATTCCTCTGCGCTTTCTCCACCCTGGACAAAACTCTGATCACGAACGCCTCGAGAAAATCCTTCGGAGTGAATTGCACCACGCCGAGAACCGACTTATTACCTCCGATCCCGCCGGGACAGCACCACTTCACCGCGAAATTATCCGTCAGGATGACGAACGGGCCTGACCTCGTCGACACAAATTTCACCTTCTTCGACTGCAACACCTACAGCTCCTGCACCCAGTGCGTATCCTCCAGTTTCCCTTGCGACTGGTGCGTGGACGGGCACAGATGCACCCACGACACGGCTGAAAATTGTCGGAATGACATATTAGTCACAGGAGTTAGCGTAAGTAGACTTATCATCGAATATTCCACACCTGTCGATTGCGAAACAATGAAAGAAAATTCATTTCTAAATGTTACAGAGGATGGGTCCAAGTTACAGAAGCGGTCCAGCTTTCTGTCCAACGTTGAATGCAACCGGTTCCCCGGAGATCCTGGTCTCTTCCGGCGTGAAGACAGTGATCAAAGTCAAAGTGCACATCATCGGGGTAAGAACTGCTATCATCAATTTCACGCTAATGCCGTCGCATTAATTCCCCGACCGTTTTCACGTGTCGTTAGTGGCTCTTTCGAGTAAGGAATCATTCCCTTCAGAATGATTGACGCTAACCTCTGCGTACGTCTCTTCCAGCAATTCATCGTGCAGACACGGTTCGTGTGTCAGTTCAACATAGAGGGTCGTGTGACCAGTGTGAACGCTCGTTTACTAGCCGACACGATTTACTGCGAGGAAACTGAATTTTCCTACACATCCCGTGCGGCGAACATCACCGTGCCTTTCGCTGTGATCTGGGGCGGTTCGAAGCCCTTGGACAATCCGCACAACGTTCACCTGGTGATCTACCGTTGCCGAGATATGGCTGAGAACTGCGGAATGTGTCTGGCTCTCGCGCCTAAGTACGATTGCGGATGGTGTCAGAGCACTGACAGATGCGAGGTGAAGGACAACTGCGAACGAGACGCAAGCATGTGGTTAAACAGCAATCAGACCTGTCCGAATCCCGAGATACGCTCGTTCGAGCCGATGATGGGGCCTTGGGAAGGTAACACGAACGTGACCATCCGCGGCATCAACCTGGGCAAAACGTTCAAGGTAAGGAGAATTATCTTCGATCGCGATTTCCGCTCTCGCTTCGATTAACACCTGTCCGGTAGGGTGGGATGCTGGTTGCGTAACTGGCTCGGCAGGAATGGTACGGTAAATAAAGTGGAATAAAAGTTAGCTTTATTTTCGAGAGAACTATAGTTCAACTCCAGTAGTCGAAAGTTCTCCATGCGCCAACCTGAAACAAACGCAAAATAATGTTAGTTCAGATTGAAAATTTTGATAATGTTGAAAATCACAAAAAAAGAATTTATTTATTCCAGGATATCTATCGTGGAGTCATGGTGGGTGGAATGCGATGTCAGCCTTACGCAGAGCTCTACATCCGAACGAAGCAGATAGTCTGCCGCGTGGATGGACCCGGTACGATGGAAGTTAAAAAGCGAGGTCCAGTGATCGTGAAGATCGAAGACTTTAGGGGTCAGTCAGAGCACAGCTTCGAATTCGTAGATCCTCGAATACTTTCCATATCCCCGAAATACGGTCCGATGAGCGGAGGTACCACGGTTAGGATCACTGGAAACTATATGAACGCTGGTAGCACAATCGAGGCGTTCATCGACGAGCTACCTTGTTCGATAATTAGCGCCGAGATGCACGAAGCTCTCTGCATGACCAGCGCCAGTAATCGTACCAGAAACGGCGTCGTAAAGATGACGTTCGACGGTGCGTTTCGAATCTACGATGGCTTTTTCGAGTACGTAGACGATCCGAAGATCGAGAGCGTGGAGAGCGGTGTCGCGGGTCAGATGAAGATTCCGAAAGGCATTCCAGCCGGTGGCATTAAAATCTCAGTGACTGGAAAGAACCTCGGTTACATCCAGAGTCCACAAATGTACGTATACTACGACGAGAAAATGTTCGTATCCCAGTGCGAGGTTCACAGCCAGGAGAGCATGATCTGTAAGTCGCCTACCATCGAGGTTCCCGAACACGTGGTGTTGGATGCTGAAAAGCCATTGTTGCTGGAGTACGGTTTCCGCATGGACAACGTGACGGGCGTGCAGAACCTGTCGCGACACGGATTCCAACACTTTTTACTCTACCCGAATCCCATTTACGAGGTGTTCGACGAGGAGATCAAGTACTACAAGAGCGACTACCTGACCATCAACGGGCAACATCTCGATCGTGCCTGCCAGGAATCGGACGTGACCGTGCAGATCGGCAACGCGTTCTGTAACGTCACGTCTCTATCGAGGCAGCAGCTTACCTGCAGACCCCCTCTGACCCAACCGCCGGCCATCGACGCGTACGGTTCGCCGAACAAACAGGAACTGCCGGAGGTGATCGTGATCGTAGGCGGTACGCTTCGTTACAATATCGGGAAACTGAGCTACGCACTGCCAGCCGGTCTAAACGGGCCCTTATCTAAACCGGCTCTGATCGGCGTAATAGCCGCCATAGTGATCCTTGTGTTCGTGTTCATCGCCTTCCTCATTGCCTACCGACGCAAGTCGACCGAGAGCAACCGGGTATTGAAAAACATGCAAGAGCAGATGGACATTCTTGAGCTTCGCGTCGCGGCTGAATGCAAAGAAGCATTCGCTGAACTGCAAACCGAGATGACTGACCTAACGGGCGACCTGACCAGCGGAGGAATACCATTCTTGGATTATCGTACCTACGCTATGATGATACTGTTCCCAAGTGACGATAACAGCCCGGTATTACAATGGGATAGACCAGAATTGGCTAGAAAGGAAAAAGGATTGCGTCTCTTCGGGCAACTGATAATGAACAAAACTTTCTTGCTTCTCTTTGTACGCACTCTGGAGAGTAATAGATACTTTTCCATGAGGGACAGGGTGAACGTGGCTAGCCTTATCATGGTCACGCTTCAGAGTAAGATGGAGTATTGTACGGATATTTTGAAGACCCTTCTTGCGGAGCTGATAGAGAAATGCACGGAAGGAAAGAGTCATCCAAAGCTGTTCCTCAGACGGTAAGAATTTTTATCGTTTTGAAAGAGTTAATATATTTAACTGATGTCGCTGATTGTGGATGATATTTCGTGTTACAGAACGGAGAGCGTGGCTGAGAAAATGTTATCAGCCTGGTTCACTTTCCTTTTGTACAAATTCATGCGAGAATGTGCCGGAGAACCTTTGTACGTGCTGTTTCGAGCTGTGAAACAACAGGTTGACAAGGGTCCCGTTGATGCCATCACGTCTGAAGCAAGATATTCGTTGTCAGAAGAGAAGTTGATCAGACAGTCAATCGACTTTAAGCCAATGGTAAGAAACTAGACTACAACACCTTTCATTTAATTCTCAGAAGAATACTTGATAAGTCATTTGACTAATTATTTCTTATCTTTCAGACGGTCTATGTATCAATATCTCAACAAACAGTATTCGTCGGAGGTATGGATCCAAACACGGAAAACGTGCCCGTGAAGGTACTAGACTGCGACACGATATCACAAGTGAAAGAGAAAGCATTGGATACGATCTACAGGGCAACGCCTTACAGCCAAAGGCCCAGGAAAGATGATCTCGATCTTGGTAAGATTCCAATTTTTCCTAAATAAATCTCATCCACTCGATAGAAATGCGAAGTAATGATATTGTAATAACAGAGTGGCGGACTGGAGCATCCGGTAGATTGATCCTCTACGATGAAGATTCGACGACAAAGACGGAAGGCGAATGGAAGAAACGGAACACACTGAATCATTACAGGGTACCAGACGGAGCCTCGCTCAATTTAGTTTCCAAACAATCATCGATCTACAATCTGTCGATCCTTTCGGAGAAGACGGACAAATCGCACAAATACGAGACCCTGAATCTTAGTAAATTTAGTTCAGCTAGCCCTCCGCTATCACGTGCCACATCGCCGTTGAATCAAAATCACGACGGCGGATTGAAGTGTTGGCATCTGGTGAAACACCATGATTCCGACGTGCGAAAAGAAGGAGATCGTGGAAACAAAATGGTCTCGGAGATTTACCTAACGAGGTTACTAGCAACTAAGGGTACACTACAAAAATTCGTCGACGATCTGTTCGAAACGATCTTTAGCACTGCCCATCGAGGATCGGCTCTTCCCCTCGCAATAAAATACATGTTCGACTTCATGGACGACCAAGCTTTGCAACACGGCATATCTGATCCTGAAGTGGTTCACACATGGAAGAGCAACTCCCTTCCCCTTAGGTTTTGGGTAAATCTCATCAAGAATCCGAATTTCATCTTTGATATACACAAGTCGAACATCGTGGACTCGTGTCTGTCCGTAGTCGCTCAAACGTTCATGGACAGTTGTTCGACTTCGGATCATAGATTAGGTAGGTATCAAATATTTCTATTTCTCATTTCGAACGATACTAATTTACTCGTCGATATTTATAGGTAAGGACTCGCCGAGTTCTAAGCTGCTTTACGCAAAGGACATTCCAGTGTACAAAGAATGGGTAGAACGTTATTACTCAGATATCAAAGGGATGCCAGCCATATCCGATCAAGACATGAACGCTATGCTTGCCGAAGAGTCTAGGGTACGTATCGTTTCCTCGACGACGATCTATAACACTAAGAAGACTAATGATCGATCATTATTTTTCTTTACAGTTGCACACGACGGAATTCAACACGAATTGTGCCCTGTACGAGTTGTACACGTACGCGGGTAAATACAACGAACAGCTGATAGTCACCCTAGAGGAGGACGAGTTCTCGCAGAAACAGAGATTGGCGTACAAACTCGAGCAGGTACACAATATAATGGCGGCGGATAACCCCTGATGTACCATGAACTCTATGAAACATATGACAAAGCCCGCCCGCCAAGAGTTACCCTGCTGAATACTCGACCGAAGTTAGGTATTCTCAAGGAAGCACCAAGAGGACTGGCCTATCTTGTAATCGATCGTCTCAGGTTTCCGTGCAAGCCAGTTAACTCAGCTTAGTATGCGAATTATCCGAAGGAAGAAGAAAATTGCACAACGGACCGATTCAAGTTCCAACGGGGGATGTTATAATTGTATACACGAGGACTTGAGTGTTTTTTCTTTGTGAACAAAGTCTTCTGAATCATTTGGTCGCTGGCTTAGGCCAGGTGTGGCGATGATCGCGGCGCATTACCCACGCATAATTGTACATAAGATACCAAAATCACGATTAACTGTAATAGAATTATTGATGTGCGTTCGCCACCGGCCGGCGGCCACAGCCACACAAATGAAAAAACTGAGAAAGATATGCAAAAGGAAAAGAATTTCTCGCGCGTCAAATCGTGTCCACGATCTTCTACTCCATCGCGTGTCGCGATCGTTGGATAGAATTAAAAATGAAATGAAAAAAAAAAAAATCGAAGTAATAGAACATTAGTGATATAAGTGAGTGAACGAATCAGCCGATCGATCCGATAAATTTGTAAATGTGTTTTTTGAAACGGTCGATCACGACCGTCGCTATATCGGGCCATCGGCGATTTTTAACGAAGAAACATTTCCATCCACCGCTACTAGCTGAAATTTTTTGAATTACGAACTGACGAATTTTAATAAATAAGATTAATTAACGATTAACAATGATTAATTAAACAATATGGGTATATTATATATACATGGATGGTATGTCGTATGTATATGTGTACATATATACACTTTATACCGGCGCAAAAGTATGTGTGTATGTATATGCAGTATCCGGAGAACGAGCGCCCGTACAGTATCGGCGAGGACGTCAAATTAATTTCTCATGACATTTTAATCATCGCGTAAGAAAAAAAAAAAAGAAAAAAAGAAAAAAATTAGAACGACGTCGTAACAGCAATTTCCTCGTCCAATTTCTGAACATGAGAGCCTTTGCCAGTCGAACATATCGCCGTACTGTACGAACGCTATACATTACGCGTATTATTTATACTTACATGCATCCAAAAGGAAAAAAAAATGGAAGGAGTCATCCGCGAAATCGGGGACAGACTGTGTATTAGTTGATAGGTATTAATCTATGGACTATGGCCGTGCGCGAGGCCAGCTCGATGTGACGGTTGTGTTGAGTGTGCGTGCTTCCCCTCCTTGGTCTCCAGCTCATTGTCCCATTTTACCATTAATCGTTCGTTCTCATTGTCGTGCATCCATCATCCCGATGTTCACACCTTTATCATTGTCGCTATTTCATATTCATCGAAAGAAGAAGAAGTTAAAAAAAAAAGAAAGAAGGAAACGTCAACTCCCCTTGTCCTCGTGTCATCATTATTACCTCTCTATCTCTTTATATTACATGTAGTAAAGATGTTCCATTATCGGGCGCCTCTTTCTCTACTCTTTCTGATCATCCTAAGAAATCCACATTTGTGCCACTCTCTATCTTCTCCCTTGTAATGCTTCAACGCCTCCGTCGTCATGTTGTTGTCACTCTTAATTATTGTAATATATAATGAATAACGATCACTGTTGAGTATTGTCTGATTGTAATACATTGATATTGAATTGATATGAATTGATAATCATTAATTAAAAAGCGTAACATTAAACTTTGTGGATGTAGCCATATTGGTATGGGTGGAAGTTCCACGAAAAATATTTAAAGAAAAAAAAAAAAAAGTAACACTGATGCGAATGAGTGGTGGGAAGCCGTTCGCGATGGACAGTGCTCGTAAAAAATAAAAAATAAAATATTCTTTATCGTAGAAAGCGTTTTACCTGCGCGTCATTTTTAAGCGAATCGAATCGCGTGTTCGTTTTGTTCGCGTATAGAGGGATCAAAAAAAAAGGAAAAGAAAAACGACGTGGTCGATTTCGAGAACCCTTTCGCCAAGAATTTTTTACGAATTCCTTGTCTCGTATCTTCCAACTTTCTCATCGTTAAGTAGTACGACCGTTAATTATCATTTTTGCAAACGCACATTATAGGCCCAACGACGGGGTTGTTACAAGACTTGTAGAATTCGCGTAGGGGGTAATTTCGACGATCAAGACTAAATATATTGTAAAAGAATTCATATCGCCGAAGGGGCTCGAGCCAAAAAGGGGGTCGCCTTCGAGGGTTCTGTCGACGCGAGCGGCTGGTAGCGAATGAGAAACCGTTCGTGTATATGCGTGAGTGTGTCCCGTGCGTCAATTCAATGTGCAGTTGTCAGTGGAGAAAGTATTTATTGCTCAAAAAACATCGGAAGACCGTGTGTGGAAAGGTAAGGCAGCAGGGAAAGGTGCGGAGTTGGTAGGCTACGGGAAAGGAACGGGGGAGGGGGGGTGGAAGATAGAGAGGCGGTGAACGTACGTAAAAGAAGACGATGAAGAAGCTGAGGAAGAAACGAATCATAGACAGGGTACTGCGTCAAGCTGAAGAAATAAAAAAAAAAAAAAAAAAAGGGTGGTGAAAATAAGCTCACGTCGTTCAGTCGCTCTGTATCATTTGCAAAAAGAAAGAAACTAAGGAGAAAATAAATAATTAAAAATATACAAAGGACTCGCAACGCCCTCCCCCGCGCACGCCGACTTCAAATGGTACTAATAAACCCAAAGTGCCTCTGGTAGATTTTTGGGCATAAGCTTGAGTAATAAAGACTACATAGCGTTTACTATAAAAAGCACGACTACGACGCGATCGCTGATTGTAATAAAAATGATGATAATAATAATTAAAAAATGGAAGAAAAAGTGAAAAAGAAAGAATGGAATAGGGGAGGAGATGCAAGAGGGAAACAAAAATAAAATGGTAACAGTGGGAAGGAGAGAGAGCGAGAGATTAAAAAAAAAAAAAAAAAAAGAAATTTAGAAAGCAAGGAACGGGAGCGCGTGTAACGAAACGTGTACACGTGCCTGCTTATCGAAACAAAATAATAAATAAATAAACCGAAGGAAAATGAAAATGAAAAAACAAGCCGAGAGGCGGGCGGAGTGCGGGCGTACCCAGGTGTACGCGGTGCGTACGCTAATTACACGTTTAGATAGGTATACATATAGTCGGTAGCCTAGTCTCTATGTCAGTGTCTGCCCTGAGTGTCTTTCCCATGGTGTATCCCTATAAAGTGCGTGTACCTTGAACTCCTGGCAAGCAGACGTGCAATTTCCCTAACAATCGTTCAACCACCCTCTTTACCCTATCCCCTGGATTATCAAATTTCAAAGAAAATGAAAAAAAAAAAAAAAGAAGGAGAAACCGCCTCTCCCTTCTACCAACATCCTCCTTGCGCCAACTTATCACCCCCTTCCACCACCGATATCATCGTTATTATCATCATAAAAAAAAATAAAAAAAAACACCACTCCCCCTCCCTTCTTCGTAAACGCGTTTAACTGTGCTCACACATCACGCGTCATTCGCCACACTACCGATCGGCACGTTTTGCTAAGTGAATATTATTATTGTATCGATGGTTCCTCATTAATTATGGAATGTACGGATCCCAATTTGTAAAATTCGACTAAGTAAGGAGATGTGTATCGCCGTATCGTTCGTGCGTGGCTTGCTGCCCCCCGGCAGTCTACTACCGTGTGTGATGAATCGTGTTTTTTTTTTTTTTAAATATATTATCTTTTAATTTTTCTTTCAAGAGGATACCGTGCGCCTCTGTCGAATGCCTCTGTCGACGGATGACCATGCGTGTATGTGACATTATAATTGAAGGTCTTCTTCTTTTGTCCGCTTGTTTCTGCTGCGAACAAAACGGGACTAGCACTCTTGTTCGACGAGGATGGTCTCTGTTTCGGGAAGGATGGGTTTAAGTGATACCTGGTGGAACAGAAAAAGATGACAAATAGAGAAGACTGAGAATGATTGATGATTTGTATGAAAGGGTTGCATGCATGTTTGTTGTGGACTGTGCAAGACTGAGAGAGGCAGCGGAGGGAGCTTGCCAATCAATCCGGGGTCGCTCCCTCGCCGCTCATTTTTACGTCGTAAATATTAATTATGATTATACATTGAGAAAAGAAAGATAACGCATCCAGCAACACGATTACGTTACGTTTATAATAGTCATGTTCCTTTTCGATCAATAATTATTATTATTAATAAAAATCTATATCAACCTTGCTACATTATTTTGTACTTGTGTTTTTTTTTCTATTTTTCTTTTTCTTTTAATCTTAATATATTAGATAAATATAAATATATATATAAATATATAAATAACGCCGTTTTTAAGTTATCCGATCTTTATTATTATTATTTTTGTATAAATGTGTGATTAATAGTACGGATAGTGTAATAATTTTGTATGTTTATTGAACCAAAAATAAATATTATTGATAAAGAATCATTTTTTCGGGCGTTCACTTAACTCTCTGTTTCTTTATTCAAGGGACTGAGCACAGTGTCACCCGCATCCTCGGTTTTTTCAGGGGACTGAGGTGCACTGTGAGATTTCAGACTCCTCGGTCCGATTGTGCTTAATATAACTGGCAGAAGGAACAGCCCGTGCCAGAGACCGAATAATATCACTAAAACGAAGATCTTTAAAAACGCATGGAATACGTAACTATCTGAGAACACCATCATGGAGAGTGCAAGCAACGTTGAACCTGCACCGTATGCAACCGCTGCACCTATGTATCTAACTGCAACGTGTGCTCTTTCGGTGCGATCCTGGCCTCCAGTTACACTTGCAGCGTGCACGAATGCATGTGCAACATGAGCTGCATAGTCCACGCATAATCCAATGCCCAATTCCAAGCCTTGAAAAAAAGAAGTTAATATCGTTATTTGAAGTCAAACATAATTCAATTAACACGCTGACTGCTGAGAATATTATTAACTCCTTAATTCTTGGATGATGGATTGGGTGATTTAAGTTTAACACCTTGTGAGATCACTGATGACCTAACATATACCATGCTAGGCACTAATTTTTATTTTGGCAGTAAACGTGTTAAACAGCTCGGAAAACTTGAATCATTCAAAAGAGATTGCTCACCGATGCATGATGCGATGTCTATAGTTAGACCCCAAAAATACATGAACCCACAGACGTTGAGAAGTGTGAGAAGTACACACAAAAAGATCCAGAAGCAAGTTTGCAGTTCCGCGATCAATAACCCTGTCATTCCCATGACACAAATCAGAGCTAATAGGACATTACGTTGCACCTCTTGAGCAATTAATTTGTCCGTGACCCACAGGCTAAATACTTCGCTCCACACCGTAACAAAACCATCGATTCCCACACCACGTGCAACCTGTTTGCTATTGTCCATCGCAGGGATCCACTGGTGAGGACCGTGGAATCTTTTAAACACAAAATCCATCGTGGATACCGAAACTGGCGGAGTATTCTCTCCGCATATTAATTCTCCTTTGAAACGAAAGTTTCGTTGGTATTTTCCACCGTTCTGACTAAATAAAAATTTAGATAAATAAGACTGGAATTGTGACTCCTCGAGGATCGTCTTTCTTAAATCTAAAAATGAATCAATTTTATTCATTTATATAACAATCATCGTTTTTAGCCGAAGAATAATATTGACCTTTTCCAAAGAATTCCATGACGAATTTCGCGAAATCATTGGGCCATGACCTGATACTTTCTACGGTCGATAAATCGCTGAACGTTTCCGCCAAAGATATTATTTTCGGAAATTCAGCGGTGTAATTGAAATCTCCCATAAGGATCATTGCATCGTACCCACGATCAGGATATTCAAGACGCAACATACCGATATACTTGCTTAGATAACTATGGTCGGGTATGAACCACCCTGGATCGAACCACTGTTGTAATTGCAATAAACCCTTAACTCCAGCCGATGCAGCGATTATTGTTATCAATATTGTCATTATTTTCCCGGGTTTCGTTAATATTACATTAGAATACAGCTTGGTTATTATCTTCGAAGAAAGTTCTTCTTGCGGGCTTACAAATTTTGGTGTAAAATTCTCGTGAATAATACATGGCACTATGGAGTTTCTTTTACTTTCGACTCGTCGCGCGTCCAAAGTGAAGAAAGCAACGTAAAATGTTATTTGAAATAGAAACGTTAATAATACACCAAATGCCGCGTAAATACAAAACGATTGTAGGGACGGCAATATCTAAAAATACAAGTGATATTACACTGAAATTAATTTTTTTTTATAATTACATTTAGAATTGATCTTACTGTTGATGCGCCAATAATAAATGCAACAACGTCGGTAAGGGAAGTAATACTAATTGCTGAGCCAGCATGCCCTAACATTAAAGCTACCCTCTCCTCCAAGGGTTTATTCCTATTAGTTTTGTGCGCGTGTATTTCTTTCCAAGACGCCATTATCAAGAAATTATCGTCTACGCCAAGAGCCAACAATAGAAAAGGCAACGAGGTGTGTACGGGTCCGTAAGGAACTCCGAGAGCAGAACACACACTGATCGCTACTATAAAAGCACCACCCACACAAAAAAGACCAACGATTGTGAGATAGACCTATGGAAAATTGCATCGTTTATCTTCTCGATGAAAATATACAAATTCTCAAATCAGTTTACACGATTGTTAGATGGATAAAAACTCACTCGCCATCCCACCCAATTGTAATCAGAGAATATGAGTAGAACGTACAGAAACATCAAAATAAATCCTATCGATAATGTACCAATATTTCCGAACAATGTTACGAAGGTAACATCTCCGAAACTTCTACCAGCTTCGTACCAAATGGCTATCGTATGATTTTCATTTTTCATACTATTTAATACTTCTGCATTTCTGTGCAGTACGTTCAAATAAGATAATTCCCATTTTAATATATCCTCTGTTGCCTATGTGAAAGAAGTTAATTTTTCTTTTCCTTTTTCTTTGAAAAATATACATACATAAATATAAATGAAGTCATTGATAATTAACACGTTCCTTGCTACGTATACACTCGCGATTAATCAAAGTTCCTGAGGAAAATGGCAATGTCCCTGGTTCCCCAATTTCGCTGTAGTTCTGCCTCTCCCTATATCGCCATGTTCCTTAAGGAAACCTAATCTGATCGCGAGTGTACCATTTTAATCGAACCCCCAATATCGAATAAGGGAAATTTTAATAATTGACGATGTTTTATATTAAATAATGTTTTCAATGTAATAAAAAAACACTGTGATTTTGTCTAAGATCTAAAATTTATGAAATGTTATTAAAATATTATGAGAAATACTTTCAAGTTGATCTTGACAAAATCATTTTAAACATAAAATAAGGCCTAAATCATATAAAATACTGAAACGATATATTAATTAAACACATTACATATTGTACATTAATAAATAACAGTGATGGAAAATAATTTAAATGTTATTTACATTTAATTTATGATTCAGGCCTTTATATAAACTTACCTTACCCAATCAGCTGTTCCAGCATCATTGCCAAAGGTTGCACCATCCATATCCACATTTGTAAAATTTATGTGAACTGCCCAATGTGTTTTCACAGCTCTAGCTGAAATGATTCTACCCTCTTTATCCGTCGTTACACCACCCAATAATTCGGTAAAGTTTAACGGATGGCCCAAACTGGGACTAGCTTTGGCATTGTTTAAATCATTGATGATTTCTTCTTTAGATTTACGAAGAACCGTATCACTATCATACTTCCATATATCCATAATACTATTTAAAAGACAATCTCTCGGCAAGTTGTCGACAATATTACAATACAGTTTAGAGTCAGCATGAACTGCAGGTTCGAACTTAGTACTATTAATTTGTATGTCTGGTTCAAAAAAATCATCAAGTTGCTTGCTGCGTTTCTTTCTATCTACAATACCTGATATAACAGGTACTCTATGCATCAAATAAAGAGAAATTAGTATTGTTTATTCATCAGTTTTATGGTATCCGTAAAGTAAAGCTTGCTCCATAACATGCATGGATAAATGCTTACTTGAAACATACATCTGTCCATGCAATGTGATCAGATGTTTGTGCATATAGAACTTGTTGTGTTATATTATTCAGCTGAAACGATCGAAACAAGCAAGAATGATTCTTACATACATTCAGTCATTTCCCTTGCACTAACATAACATCTGAGAGTAATAGTATATACCTTAACAAGAACTTCTGGTTCTAAGACATCGTCAGCTGTTAGTATCATACTTTCTGTTCTCAATCCCTGCCCAAACTGTTGGATCATCCACTCTGTATCGTGAACAAAATCCGAATCCTGCGGAACCCATAGCTTGACAGGATTTTTCTCTTGGTGAAAGAAATACAAACCAGAAAGGGAAACGAGAACTATCACAGCACTGCCAATAAGCCATTTCACTGGTCGTCGAGCAATTCTTAACCCGAGTCTAAAGAAAATATGAAGCCATATTAGCAATATTAACATAAACATCCCTTCGTAAACAGAATTATTGTCGTACTTACTTGTAGAAAAAGTGTTCGACTGTTTCTGAAATACGTCGCGGTACCTGTCGAAGAAAATCTCGGATAGTCCGTTTACGAACCACTCTCTCCTCAATCTCCATGCTTTTCACGCTGAAACTAAATTACAGCACCGTCGTATTTCGTTTCATCGTTGAATTTCACACGCGTCTGCGTAAATGGCAGAGCAACGACTGCCAAGTCAAGGTGTTCCTCGTCTTATAGCTGGGCCTTCGCTACCGATGAAGGACAACTATCACCTAACCTCTAAATCTGACGGCCGATTAAATACACGAACAGATAGAGGAATGTGAAAAAGAACATGCAGTCGAAAACGAATAATTCCATTCGAAGCAATTTGTGCACGGAGCTCTTGTCGAGCTCCGCAAATAATCGACTGTCACTTTCCATTCCGACTGTTATTATCGTCTGCTACGCTGCATCAGATTGCGCGCGGTAGGACATACGTGTGACCGCACGGCGCGGATGTTATCGCACGGTATAAACTTATCCACCAGAGGCCAACTAAATCAACGAATAAATTTCAAATTTTAACGAATATACACATTGATAATAAATTGAGGACGAAACGATCTGTTACTACTTTTATTCGCATACGTATATTACTCGTATTCTTATAGTCAAGATGAATGTATGCCAAGGTCTCTAAATGATCGAACACGTTTTACGCGAGTTTATTTCTTCTTCTTCTTTCCGTGTTTTTATTCGCCGAGATTGACGTATACCGGTTTCTGAATGCATTATCATTTTAAGCAATCGCGAAAAGATACAGTGTAAACATTCGTTTGGACTTTCGACTTCCTATGGAACATCTCTTCCTCCGATAGAAAAAAAAGGATACATTATTCCTTTCTTATTCTAAATAAATTACTGGGTAGAGTTGTTTTTTTTATACAAGTTGTATAATATTTAAATTGTAAAGAAAAAAGTGATTGTGTAAGATGAAGAATATTGATGACCCTTTTTGCAATCAAAGTTTAATAAGAAGAAATAACACTCACTTGAGGATGAAGAAGACACGATCCACGCTGGTCAATCCTCGACTAACGTACTTTGCATTACGAATTTATACAAATTGAACTTGAAATTAACTTAATAACTGACTATTGACCTTAGAAGACGGCGGACACGTCGTAATCTCTAGATATCAAATACTTATCAATTAAATACAATGATGATGAAGATACGGCCACGACAACGTCTGCATTCGATACTTGGGCGAGATATGATCATTGGACCTGTTATGCAGACCGCATGCATATGAAGCCTGCGAGAAATAATGGGAATAATTAATTTCTTTCGCGGTTTCTTTCATGTGTAATTATGATTTTAAAACCACCCAGGGTGCTTCGAAGATTCTCATAACGCACAGCATGTCTTCGTGAATGAATTGCAAATGAAACTTTGCAAGATTCAGTTTTAGCAAAGTGGAAATTGAATAACTAGATAGACACGTTTACGATCGTTTCGCATAAACGACTTCCTTCTTTATCGCTTGTTTATCGACACGATTATATATACTGCTATTAATAATGTTGCAATCGGTCAAGAGCATGAAATTGATGGTTACATCAATATCTAATGAGCAGTTACGAGATCGTCAGAAGAAATGGATATTCATTTCTTGAATGAACGTTGCACAATCAGAGAACTCTTTTTATATTTTTCTTACATTATTGCTTCAATAAAAAAATATATTGTCAGTGTCTTCTGATGCAATTTTTTATTGAAGTCATCGTACTATATGAAAATTTATTATCAGAAAGTTTAGAACCCATCCGAATAATATACTGCTGACATGGCAGATATGCAGATCAAGATACAAACTTCCAAAGCGAATAGAATTGTTTTGCAATAACGAGGCACGTTTACGATTTCCATATGCATCAGAGTGTACGATATGCTGAGTATTGCGAAACAGTGCAGAATAGTTTTGGCTATCGGAAACATGGGTGACGTGTTCAACCATATCGGTGTAATTAAGAGATAAGGGAGTACAGTTTCAAGATCATGACGATGAGCGTTTCGAATCCGATCCACATCTTCGTGACCTCCTCCAGTTGGGCATAAAATTGTATTTGATTCTTTCATCCACACTCGGTCCTCTTCACTGTGGATCACCTGAAAAAAATTAATTTTTTTTCCTCCTATGTTTCTATTATCGTTCCATTGCTGCTTGATACTTGGGTTTGAAGAATATTTCTTTTTGTACTTTTAGATGCAATATAGACTTCTTCTAGGTAAGAATAAGTGTGAAGAAGGGAAGGGTCCCTCTTGTGTTGGATTTTGGAAATATTCAAAGAAAACAGAAACACTCGTACTTTTATCTAATTTTAAGAAAAGTCTACGTTGCACCCAAGGGAGAGTTGTTTTCCTTAAAATCCATTTTACCTGTCTGTCTACTCGAATACGCCCAGTGAACCAGATCAAAGAGAACATTTTTAAAGCAAGGACACACGACCACCAAGAATAAATTGCCCACAGCTCGTTCCTCTCGTTTGCAAGATTGTTTTCCATTGTTTCAAGCTAGCTTATCAAGTAGCTCTATATCGACGAGAGAAACACGAAGAATGATCTGGCTTTCTCGTTGTATTTCTTCGGCATTTCTTACACTGTTCCGGATATCGGAACACGAAGAAAGAGAATCATTTATTTTAGTCGTGATAAAACGTAGCAACAGCACGAAGAAGAAGAAAGAAAAAGACCTAATAAAGAGTAACTGGTATCGAGAGGTCGTATCAGAAAGTTAGGCGGGAGAATCGAACACGACTACCGAATGGAAGTTGGTAAACGAAAGAAATAGGTGGATGTGATCGCGTTAAAATTCCCTTCGTTGCTAGTAGACGACTGACTACCATGAAAACCGGTGTCCCGAACGTGATCTCGCTTCGAGACCTATTTGGAAGTCAAATCGACACCTGACACGCCGAGGGCGGGACACGTTTCGGAAACGAAACATTTGTTTCGGACGGTATCGTTTTATTTCTTGCGCACAAATGCGCGTTGGAGTTCGCTGGTTCAGGAAAAAAGAAGAAAATGGAAAAATCTTTATTTCTACTTTTAGCATTATTCAGTGAAACGAGGACGATTTCAATTTATTTTCAAATTCTTTTCCGTGTTAATTTTCTAAAGTTCAAACCATTTTTTTTTAAATATAGCAAACGAAAGGGTGCCTTTTACTTTATTTTTGGAATTTCTCTAATTTTTTTCAAAATAAAGTGTTAGAAGACAAGTCTTCTAGATTATGTTAATTTTTTATTTTGAGGACTTGATCTATTCCCTATTTCCTCTCTGATATCATTGACGATAAGCGTTTTTAAAACAGTACTGCTAGTGCGATCTAGCAGTGTACGGTAAAACTACACGTAGCATACACGTTCAGTCACCGGTGCTGGCAGGATTGCAGGTTTCAGGTGCTTTTTACTCAAATTTTTAAACGTTAATTATTGAAAAATAAAGTCTTATTTTGATCCCTAGAACCACCCCTTAAAATTTTGTCTACCTGTTGTCAAACACCCTGTATATCGTAGCTCTTAGCTTGATATCGCTTTCTAAAAATTATCTTTAGAAAACGATATCAATTACCGGGTCACACCACGTGGAGGTGGCTACGATTGTGACCCACCCTAACACCTAGTCCCAACCTCCCACCATAACAAGGACCTCGCCTATCAAGCTGTTGCCAACGAGATAACCGAGTATAGACTCTAATTAGCCCGTAGGCTCGCGTAATGGAGGATAGACTTACGGTCACGCCGATCCCCCACATCGATCTTCACATCTATCAATTACAATTTCATTCGTTTTCAAAGTTGGCAGCTTAGTATCGTAAAGCGACAATTACACTTCTCTTAACATGCTGAGATATGTAATTGTTTCCTCGGATAGACAGCCGCATCACAATTTGGGCAGCAAATTCTTTACCACAATACCGATAAAAAATTTGCATCATACCTTCATACTAGTCCATACACATAACCCGTTCATAAACATACTGCATGCACATACTTTCATTCTTAACTCGCTTACAGTATTTTAAAATCAACTTAAAAGTAACTTAAAACAAATGAATTCTTCGATGATCCCTCGATGATGTTTTAAATTAACTTAAAAATAATTACAAGAACCCTATGCCGAGATATGTAATTGTTTCCTCGGATAGACAGCCGCATCATAATTTGGGCAGCAAATTCTTTATCACAATACTGATAAAGAATTTGCACCATACCTCCATACACATAACTCGTTCATAAACATACTGCATGCACACACTCATCTCCTCGCATACTTCCATTCTTAACTCGCTTACAGTATTTTAAAATCAACTTAAAAGTAACTTAAAACAAATGAATTCTTCAATGATCCCTCGATGATGTCTTAAATTACCTTGAAAATAATTACAAGAACCCTACGGTACTTACTGTTCTAATGTTATACTCGTCATAATCAAAAATGAAAAGGAAAGGAAAATCGAAAAAGAAAGAAAACACAAAAGGCGAGCAAAGCAAAAGAAAATTCCCTTTTAATCGAAAGTATCCACCGGTGCACGTACTCGCCTGCGTAACAACACTTCAACAATAAAATGCTGTAACAGAAAATATGATTATTAACATAATAATCTCAGTAACAATTGAAACGGTAGAATATGGAAACAGAAAACATAATTACCATTGCAACCTCGGAGCTATTTAATAAAAGAAACAAGAATACGAATGTATGATATGAGAAGATAAGATAATACTTACATATGAAATCTATAAGAAAAGAATAATTTCCTGAAATAAAATAGTGAACCCCCTAAAACTATAAAACCCTCCAAAATAGACAACATAAAATAAAAATTTCAACAATAAAATTCTGAAAGAGAAAATATAATTAACACCACAATTTCGATAACCATTGAAATGGAAAATGCCAAGAACAGAAAACATAGTTACCATTGCAATTTCAGAGCTATTTAATAAAAGAAACGAAAATACGAAATCGATAAGAAGAGAATAATTTCCTGAAATAAAATAGTAAACCACCTAAAACTATAAAACCCCCCAAAACAGACAATATAAAATAAAAATTTCAACAATAAAATGCTGAAACAGAAAATATAATTAACATCACAATTTCCATTACAATTGAAACGGAAAATGCTGAGAACAGAAACAAAATTGCAATAAAATTTCAAATTCAATATGTTCTCGACGGTACTTTTCATACCGGTCAAGAAAAAAAAGAAAAGAACAAATTAGCGAGCATAGTGACAGAATGACTGTCCATCCGAAGATGGAGAGCCATTAGTAGTTCCCCTCTTCTGGGCAAATTTTGCCGGGGCTCTTCAGCACATGGCCACTTCTTTCTTCGGCAATAGCCTCACAAAAATCACTCGCGAAAATTTTACGCTTGCTCAGGCATTCGTAAAAACGAAACACGTAAACGAGCAACAATTCTCAGAATCGCTACTCGCGTACGTGCATTATTTTTACAAATGTCCAAGCACAAAATAATTTTAATTTCACTTCACTTCACTTCACTTTCACTTTAATATTTCATTTTTGTAATCGGGTCTAGTACCACGACTACGACTTACAAACTAAGGCTTGGCCTTGAAAAAATCAAGAGAGAATGCTAAATTAATTAGTTAATCAACTAATTAATTTGCATTTTCATTTTTCCTCTCGATTTTTTAATTTCCAACCCCAGATACAAGCTTCTCACGTATTAAAGGAGAATACGAAGAGAAACATGAAAGCTTGCTCTGGCCCTGCCTACTTATAAACTAATCTCAATCATACCAGAAGTAAACTACCTGCCTGCCTATCGCTATATTTAAAAAAGGGCAAAAATCATTCTCACAAAAATTCACTCCACGGTTCTCATACAACCACCCGGGTGCAAAAATGCCTACACCTAGGGAGAACGTCCCGGGACGCCTCCGACACCCGAGTTCAATTCTACATTCACACTCTAATAAGTTCATACCTTTTTGCTGAAATCGACTGACAAATGATAGTGAACATTATGTTAAAGTAACACATTTAATTTTTGTATTCTTTCAAATATTTAATGTAACATATCTGCATTGTAATAACTTTTCAATTTATTCTCGATAAACATTTTCTAATTGATTTGTAATATTATAGTAAGTTAAGGTGGTTAATAAACGATACAAATCCCACATCCTAACCACACACACACATGTGGAATTTATATCGTGATTCACTATTGGTTCACTATTTTTGTCAGTCGCCAAAATATATTACACTTAAAACTAAACCTTGTCCACCGCCCTCCACCCACGCGAGTACATCTAAGTACCCGAATGAGCTTTGGGCATAAGAATGAACAAGGCCAATTGTAATTTTCACCTACCAGTTTTCTTCATGTGTGCTGAAATGCCTAAGCTAAAATGTATCATTAGTAAAAGCTAGTGCACTGATATTCTAACTTTATTAAAAGTAAGAATATCATTAAAATAATGTGCATAAAGTGAAAGAACGATTCGATATCAAGAGCGATTTCAATATCAAAGTAAATAATCTAAATAATCAAAGATATTCATAACTATTACTTCGATATTTAAATCTGCTCATCGCGAAATAATTTCTTGTACATACAGAAAAGATAATGTATTCTGAAATCGGAGGGTCATCCGACTTCTTTACATTTTTAAACTCGGAATATGTATATGTAAATATGTACAAGAAAACCCTAGCCTGAGCTAACAAATAAAACACAGAAAAACAATTTGTACGATTATCATTGTATAAAATGATACAGTGATATTCGTGGGTCACTATGCTCGCTCAAAAAATAAAAATTACAACCAGTCCCCGTGTCGTTTCGGACCATTCGTCCTGCGACATGATGAGGACCGGAGGAACTTTAAAGCATGCGACTCACCGATCGTTGACTTGCACCACTGCACTCGCCACGCATCTTAGATTGACCCACGATTGACCCATGACTGACCCATAGCTCGTCAAAGAAATGGTATCCCACTGGCCAAATCTCTCATCTGAAAGCATAAAAATCACGATTCTTGAACGATATATGTTTTCTCTCAATTTGTTGTAGTTAAAATGCTAATACATAGGATAATTCAAAAATATGCATGCAAAACTATATGGGAATAACTACACCATAAAACACGGTAAAACATGCAAATACATCCCAAAACACATTAGGATCAAAACCATAAAACACAATAAAATATTTGCAAAATTATAGTAAAACACATAGGGTACCACTCCATAAAACCCACTAATAAATCCGTATAAATATGCCAAAACACATAGAGAACCACACCATAAAATACAATAAAGCACGTGCAGATACATGGGGTACCACACCACACGACACATTAATGCAATTGTATAAAAATGTCAAAACACATGGGTGACCACACCACAAAACGCACTAATATATCCGTATAAATATTCCAAAACACATAGGAAACACCATAGGCACACACAGTAACACATGTAGTAACACACTGATAAATCCAAGCACGAATATCCATAGTGTCAACACGTACCGGTATATGTTTGGCAGCTCCATCCGTATCCTCCGGTGGTTGCGATAAGACTGACTGGATTTGACCTTCTTCCAGGTCGCCCTTGTACCGGCGCGCGGCGCGCCCAATCAAGCATGACGTTCCGCTTCACCGGTTCCGCAGATTTAACTATTTCTATCTGATATTTGTTAATATTTGTTTAATTATTATTTTATATTTTACAATTGTTTATTACTCAAATTATTGTTATATCTATTTAAATTGTTTATTTCTTTCATTTTCGCGTGGGTATATTGCAAAATTTTGTTTGATTATTCTATTCAAATTTATTTAATTACTATTTATAATTTTACAATTGTTTGTTAATTAAATTATTGTTAATTTCCAAAGTGATTCAAGTTAAATTTTTACCCGTGTCTACCCCCTTAAGGGGGTAATGTAGCGAGGTGACATTACCGGCAAAAATGGGCTTATCTAGGAATAATTTATGTACTTTTATGATTGATTCTTAATCTACATACTTGTAGCGACTTTCTAATATAGGTTTTGTAAGAATCCAGTCACTAATTAATTAATTATGAACCGTTATAGGAGCGGCGATTCGAACCTACAAGAATGATCACTCTAAAAATTGCTAATAATTAATTAATTACTTTCAGGAGGCAGATAAAACCTATACTTGAAGAAAGCTACGGCGCTATTCTTTATTCTTTAATAATAATGATGCACTTTGACGCGTGAATTTCTTTTTCACGCGACTTTTTACCTAAGAATTTGACTAGTTCCGCCGTTCAGGTTTACTAATTTTGTCGGGTACCATTAGGTAACGCTAGCAGAACTGCTTTCAAAAAGCGCGTTGATCTAAAATTAATATAAGAAAATAATAAATAATAAATTTCAAATTCACATTATTTAATAAATAATATTCCTGAAGGAATTAATTAAAAGGAAGCGGGAACAAAAATATATTTCTTATGGGTACATGTATTGTTACCTTCGCTTAGAAGTTTTTAATTTACACAATATTATTCTTAAGCGTGCATTCAATTTTTTATATCAATTACCATTCTTGATCACCATTCAAATCCACTTCACTAAAAATTTGTAATTTGCTCCGAAAATTGCCCTCTGCAACTCTAAACATTTCTACCCTCTGGAAATTTAAACAAAATTACTGTTGTAAAATAATGAAACGAAACAGTCCATTTCTGAATTACATATTTCAGTTAGAGACAAATTATGATTTCAATTAGATGACAAATTACAGAGCCAAATGATATTTAAACATTCGAGTCAAGTTAGAAGCGCCACTGGGCGATATTGCTTTTTTTGATATTCGCTTGTATCGACACGTCGATTAAATTATTTCCAAGAAAGAAATCCGTGGCGACGATGTTCGTCCCTTTCCACCATTCCTCCTGGAACTTGTACGTGAGGTTTCTGTTTACACAATCAGCCATTTGCCGCAGGCCTCCGGATAAATTAAAGATTATGTCTAACGAATACGGTGTTAATTCCGCCATCACCGCCCACAATGGGTTCTGACTGTTTCGAGTCTTCTTTGGACCCATGATAACATCGTCTAGATACTTGAAAAGACCTTCTATCGTTTGCTGATTGCCCCATGCTTGAGACATCGTTGGCCACAGCCAATCGTATTCTAAAATAAAAATCATTTGCAAGTCTAATTTGCAAAATTAATAAATTTAAAAAATAATCAGGAGAACGAGGGTAGAATCTTAGGGTTCCATCACTTAAGGGTTGACCTTCCTTGGTATTAATATTTTTAAGAAAATTTTTTATCTTAAACTTTAATTATCACTTTCCATATTATTTAATGCTTGATAATAAATTTACCATTCACAGTGTGTTTGTCGCCATAACAAATAATCAAACGCTTCCCTCCGGTCCAGATATCATTCAAGGTTGGACCCAGACCTTCGACCCCTCTATCAGGCTTCAGGATCAAGTCTTCAAATTCTTGTAAGAGGATCATAGCCAGTCGTCGATGTCTACTTGGTCTACCTTCGAATCCCACAGGAAATCTACAACCATCCCATTCTAACCATAAGTCCACGAAGATATCTAAATATATCATGTATTGGTAATTTTAATAAATATTTTATAACAATCAAGGCATTAGAAAATCGGTATCTGTAATTGTAATAAAAGAAATTTCTATAAATTGTTAATCATTTAAATTCGTTCGAAATCAATTTGCTCCCCAAAGGTCACATCATTTTCCCAACATTATCGATCCTCAAATCGACTATATTATTCCATATAATCAATTTACCTATGAAAGTCCATGATGACCACTTCTCCCCTAGCGACATTCAAAAAGTTTCTCACGTCTTTGATGATCGCTGACAGAGGGGTAATCCGAATGACATCGTGATTGATCCAGAATCTACTTATATTCTCCCCAATTGCGGTATCATTTGGAATCGAAGGGTAATAGCCTACCCTAATATCCAAATACCTAATTCCGTGAACTAATTGCGTCCAAACGTCTCGATCCTGGGTCAACAGGTATTTCTGAAAGGCATCCCTTCTAGTTAGATCACCGTGTTTGTAACATCCTGAATTATGCGTTCCCGGAATCATTAAACTTCCTATTGGAAGTCGTCCTAGCTGTCTCCTAAATTGAACCAAATGTATAAATTAATAATACTTCACTAAACGTTAAAAAATTTCACAATTTTTCACATCAATCCTTAATTAAAAGCTGTAAAAATTGAAAATCATTAAACTTTTAAAATTAAAAATTAATTTATTACCTCAAATCGTACATCCATGTCGGCCAAATTTGTAAACAAGAACTGGTGAGAAAGACACCGTCTTTATAAAGAGCAGCATGGTGTTTCAAGCAATGAGGACCAGGAAGAGTGGCACCATCTTTGTTGTCCCATCCACCCGGAAGGGTTGGTCGGCCAACCGTGATGTTTGTTCGATAATACCCACGCGGATGTTGCAAGGAAGTCAGAATCAGTTTGGGTTTGATCGTTTTGTCTGAAAAGAAAATAACGATGGTTGCTTCGACCAACGGTGGTTCTGTCAGGAAGAAAATGTATTTCCTTCAATTCTTCATAAACAAACTAAAATACTGTACATCTGATTAATTGAAATATTAAAGAATATATTTTGATACATAAGGGTGATGTAGTTTAATTGGTATGAATAAGACACATCTGTGAATCACGAGTTACAACGTTCAAGAGAAGCAAACAAAACTTATTACTATGTGCTGGGTCAGCAGTGAACACCTTGATGGTATCTGGGTATCCTGTACTCGACGGACAATCGAGATCCCAATTTACTTCGAGCTCAGCGTCGATCACCTTGTCGCTTGCAGCGATCGGTCTCCACAATGAGGAGACTGTCAGCCATACTTTCCCGCATTGAGCTGCCAATGCTGCAATCAAACATTTACCAATTGACGCTAATCAATGCTGGAATTATAAATTTAAAATTCGACGAGTATAAGATTGAAACATTTCAATGGAACTTAAACTTTTCAACCTTGGTGGAAGGAAAGGTGGCAAATGGATATCGACAGAAGTTTCAATATTCAATAGTTACTATGAAAAAGAATGGGTATTTATATATTTTCTATTATTTCTATTACTCACCGATGTCGCAGAATAAATAGAGGAACAGCAACACCGTCACCTTCAGCATCATCGAAAATAGCTACCTTGCCGAACTCCTCTGAACAAGGCGCGTTCCAAGTCGTCTACCTGTATTTTCGAAAATGAACACAAAGACAGTAATGTATCGATAGATCCAGATAGCATATTTCCCATTATAACCAGTGGGTATCATCGATATCACCATGAAAATCCTCGAACACTTACAACTCGCGCGCGCACTTGGCGATCCACTTCCGATCCAGCCAGTTCGATCGCCAGGAGTACGTCGAGTCCTGGTTCTGCTTCTTCGACGGCCGATCGAGCATTCAGTCCCGGTTAACTTGTTGGTCCACGGAGGCTCGTTCGGTTCGAGGTCTCAAGGCGATGATCGCGATCCGCTTGGTCGGCGCATCGTCCGTGGATCGCACGACGAGCAAGCAATTGTTTCGCGATGACGGCACGAAGAGAGTAATGATGATCGATCGCGTTATCCTGGAGCAATCGATCCGATCCGGCCGTCCGTGGACAGTCCAGTGAGTGAACGATAGAGAACCGAACGAGCCGTAACCGGACCAGTTTAATATAGAACCCGCTCGCTTATGGGACATTCAAGCACATTGTGCCATCCTTCCATCACTTCCTCGGACACGTCAATTGCTCGGTGGGGACCATACCGGTGTCCTTATCTAACGTACGATCAAACGCACCGGGTTTTTCTCTGTTCAACGTTACGGTCATCCTATCGACTCCCGTCCACCATCGGGGGTCAGACCCGACCTGACCCGTCGCCGTTAAACACCATTTCCTGCGTATGCCGTGGAACATATAGTTTCGAGACAACGACTACGAACGGACGGACGACGAAGAGAGGAGCGGAGGACGTACAGGGGAGCGGGGTTTTCGGGGGACGGATTCTGATTCTACATTGAATTATCACCCTCGGCTCGGTGGGTCAACGAAGGGGGAACGGGGAGCAGTCGTGTGAGCCAACAGGATGATGATTAGGTACAGGTGCAGCCAACGAGGCGACTCGATTTATCGTTACCTACGCGATTACACGCTGTTTGCCGAACGACTCGTGTGATATTCCGAGGAGGAATCACGGATAACGGATGATGAATCAGAGACGATGGACGATGGACAGTCGGGAGGATCATATTCTGCTGGAGAATCCTGACATCATACCTCTGCGGTCGGAAATTGTACAATGGGATTCTGTGATACTGGTATGACCTGCAGGAAGTGATGAATTATAATTTGATGCTTTTGAGATAATTTTGATTTTTATGGAATTTTATCTAAAATATAGAAAATATACCTTTTTCTTAAATTCTGATTCTTCTTTTCAAAGGAAATTATAAAAAAAAATAAAATTGGTCCTAAAGTTCTGCTGCACCTGAAAGTTGAGAAAATGAATGCTAATTTCTAAACAATTTTGTTTAGTACAACAGATATACAATTTATTTACAATGATTCACGCGAATATAAAATAACAATATTTTACACAGACGCAAGAGACGGATGGTTGATCCGGCATGAAAAATAAATTAAACGCTGTCAGATTGGTCTCTTGGCCGTCGCGTGAATTCTTTCTCTCCGCGTTAAATAAATAATTATTAGTCGGACAATTATATTACATAGAACGCTAGACGCAACGACGCGCTGTTTAAACGATCGTTCTAGCCTATATTAATTACTCTTGCGGCGTTAAACTCTTTAATCGACGTTTATAGTACACAGAAGGACGTTAATACGATTTGATTCGTTGAGGTAGATAATTTAATCAGTCTATGAAGCTGCTTTGTCGGTCGGTTTGCTCGTTATTGACATCAATTCGCGAAACTCGGTTCCGTCGCGTTCCATTGAATCGAGCACGAACGTTTTGACTCGATTTGCCTTGTTCAATTATTGTCGCGCGCGGAATGTGTCAACGATCAAGTTAATACTGACAATTTTTGTTACATTTAAATCATCCATAATCGATGATTTCAGTTTATCAAAAATCGCACTGCTTTCCATTCAAATTTTAAAATAAATAATTCATCGGGGAAAATTTGCTAAATGGAAAAAATAACATACTTTTAATTCGTGGACTCTGTTGTAAATTATACCTTGTTCTGCAACAAAGTAGAAGCTTCCTCTGGCAAGCAATGCCTCTGAAAAATTGACGATTGTAAAAATCATGTTGCTACGTAGAATAATGCTTTGCTAAAGCCTGCGACAAGTGTATCGAAAACAACAGTAGAACTTAACAATTGCCGACACCCGAAATCGTTGTCTAATAAAGTGTTCTGCGAATACAGGTACAAACGTTGAAGAGGGAAGAAGGTTTTGGTAAATCGGAAATCGAGCCTCATGGCTGATCGTGTCATTCGGCGTTGAATGTATCACTCTAAAAAAATTAAGTGAATTAATTCGCAACAACATAATTATATGTCCGTTTGCTTCGCTTACGAACTATCAAATAAATTAAAGATACTCTGTTGTTCAAAAGGACAAAATTCCCATTAATTATGCTGATCACGAAGACGGTTCACTGGGAGACAAGAAAATGATCTCTGGTTAATGTTCCCAAGAGAAGACAGTCTCTTTGATTTCTGAAGAAACTGAAGTCTTCTTAAATAATCATCATCGAACATGGGGAGGGAAGATGAAACACGCTTCGCGTCAAAGTTCTACTCTTTCCCCGTCTGTTCGATCAACAGCAAGAACGACGAACGTTTCGTCGATGAGGAATGCTTGTTGTCGAATGTTACGAGTTAATTGGCACGCTGAGTAAGCAAATTCAGCAGCTCGTCGTGATCCATGCTGTTCAATGTTTGTATATCGATGCCAAGTGCGTTCGCCACGCTCTTCATGTCGAGGCCGAAGCTCTTCAACAGCTCGATGAAGTCCATCTCCTCGCCGGTGAACGGATTGTGCAGCTTCGGGCAGCTGTGATTACACTGCGGCCAAGTGCAACGTTCGATTAACCGGAAGTGGCAGCCCTGGACGCACTTCCGTTTGCCAGATGGTATCACCGAGCGTTGAGGTCTGGTCCCGTTGAACATGCCCGTGTGGTTGCTGTCGTTGTTCTGCTTGTTACCCTTACGACGACCTGAAATACAGTTATTGAGAGAAATTAAGAACCAAGGAGGTCATTAATTTCATCGTTTATAACTGATTTACCAATTATCATTTTGAAATTTTCATATGAGTAATCAATCAAAGTTATTTGTTATTTTTATTTAAAACAAAAAGTATCCACCCCTGCTTTAAACCTGTATGATTGGTACTTTTTTAATAAATAATCTTACAATAAAATGAGTAAAAGTAAATGTTTTTTCCACACGATTGATAGAGAAGAAACCGTCCTCAAACTATCGATACCTTCAGTCCAACCCATCATTAAATTCCATCAAGAAAACCATCATAAATCCTTTTATAGAAAAAGTATTATAGGTAATAATTTACTTTCTCCTTTTCTATCATTAAATTAATTACAGTCATGTTTCGCTTCCTTATCGATACCAGCTTTCCCAATAAGGAAAAATCATTTCCTTCTAATCACAATCGACAAATAACTTCAGAATAATTACACGAGGCAATTAGTCTGTTCATGTCACAATTCCACTTATCTTTAACACAATCAAAATTCTAGTAATTTGTACCTGTAGATTTCCTCCGTTCGTGTTTCTCCTTCTTCATCCTCGCCTCTTTGTTCCTCTCCCTGCGTCTACCTTTATGTTTCCTCCTTTTCCTTTTCCTGTTTTCACCATCCTGAACTGAAAATATCGACGATTTTCCACCGTTCGAATTGGTAATCACCTTTGGCGCAACCTTCTGCGGCTCCATCGCGTACTCGCTTTTTCCGCTTCTTCCTGGCTCGAACGAAGTTCCGTTTCCCTTCGTCAGCCCGGAACGCAGCAGCTTCCGGAGCGACTTCGTGCACGGCTGGTTCGTCTCAATTGGCGAACGAGTGCTGAAATTAACGAGGCCGAATCTGTCAGGCTCGCAGTTTCGCGTTAAAGCTCGTGTAGGGGCACGCGATAATGAAATCCGTCGTGTTCGTTCATCTTTTTAACCCTTTCGCTATTACGGACGATTAAAATCGTTCGACACGAAAGATTATGAAATGAAAAATGAAATGAAATTCGTTTCCAAGTAGCAAGCATGAAAGGGAATAATTATAAATGGTACAATTTATTTATTTTAATGGAATGGATTTATTTACATGATGGAATGGATGTTAGAAAATATCATAAGATTTGTGGATGATAGACTCACTCGTTACGACGGTTCCCGAGGGGCATTTGCTCCCAACAATGCAACGCCTGTGCCAGGGAAACCTCGTCTATTTTGACCAGCTGCCAATCTCTCTTCGTCAGAACGCTGTGACTAATGCAACTCGGGGCAAAGACCGCGGAAACGTTTTCGAAGGTTTGCCGCAGGCTGTCACCCATCTTGTGTATGTAATCCCATTGCTGCTTCGTCACCGGTGCACCCACGTTGTCGGCTGACATCTGAGCCTCGTCGAACAGCCATTGAAAAACGAACAGGGGCGCTGTGATTTTTCCGGCAAGCAGACATTTCCGTTAGCTTGGATACATTACATCCTCATCTTCAGACATTATTCACTATTCATTAGCTCTTGAAATTTTGATCTTATAAAATACTAATTCGATAAAATAATATGTAGAATGAAAATTCCTTTACCAGTCAAAGTTGGATACAATCTGTATCCAAAATAGCACCTCCATGGTTCGTTTTGGTGCTTGATAACGCAATTATGAGGCATCCGAGCCTTCCAGAATTCCATCCCCTTGCGAACAGCATTGACAGGCGATAATCCGTTCGGGGAGTAGGGTGCTCTGTCCAGAAACCACCCCGAATCGCAGACGCCCCTTATCGCAATGTGCCTCAAACCTTAGATCATAAAATTTAATTTAATTAGAATATAAAGTGGAACACTTGTTGCCATTAAAAAATTGTAGAAAGATAAAACTGAAAGATTTAAGAAACGTATTTCTAAGGGGTGAGTACATGGACGAATGAATCACCTAATTCACGGTGTACCAAATTGTACACGTGATCCAAATTTAACATGACACCGGTTCCACCCGCGCTGCTGCCAGCCAAAAGGAGGGAGCTCGCATTTTCCAGTCCAAGAGGGATGAGATCCCGCACCACCTGCATCACGATCTCCGAACCCATGAAGGAAAACATGTCACCCGGCGAGGCTCTGGTACCGCTCCAACTGTCGCTCGTACAATAAGGAACGAATCTGAAGAATCAAGAAAAGATTCGTTAGGAAAATTTGATCCTCCATCCTCTTAAATTCTGAGCAAATTCCAAATTCCCATAAATTTAAGGAATATATGATTTCCAAGAATAAACGTAAAATTAAATTCATTGGAGTTAGAAGGATCAAGAATGTTTTCCAAAATGGACAATACCTACACGTGATTCGCGTTCCACCAGAATGGATTCTCTTCCGGATTTGCCGACAAAAGGCCGCCAACTGTAACGATTGATAATTCCAACATTATTCATATGAAATACTAGAAGTTTCATGAAGGAAAAATGATATTGGTGAAAGTGGAAAATCAATTTCTTCAAGGTACTCGATGACTTCCGTAGAATTCACACTGATGATTTCGCGTTCCTGGAAGTGTGTAGAACCCCCTGAACTGGAACAATGTGACGTGCCGTCACGTGTCGGGAGACACGTTCACGAAGAGGGAAAAGATTGCGGAACAGAGTTCCGTGGAAACGTTGAGAAAATGGTCAGACTAAACGGGAGAGACTTCCTTTCGAACGGAAGGTACCCACCGTCGCGTGTCTCAGGCCACTGAGTCGATGTCATCAAATGCCTCAACCTGAGCCACCTGTTCCTGCAGCTCTTGTGGTCGTAGCAGTACCAGCCACCTTCCAGGAAAATGATCCATCTCTTCGAGCCGTGGGACTTCCGCAGGTAAAATCCTGCCTGCGATCCGTCGTTGCAAGTGATCGACCTGTTGCTCAGGTATACCCTCTTCAGACCCCTCTGTTCCTCGAGACCGTACTTCTCCAGGATCTTGATCAGCTTCTGGATCGTATTGCTCTGGATCGAGGCCGAACCGGAGGACACCGAGACGGTGTTTGTAGGTTTCTCTTCGGCTGCTATCGTCAATACCAGAGCCGTCAGGCACATTGAGATCTGAGAAGAAATAGAAATAATGATTGGAAAGATGTGGCTTTGCTACCTGTGGTTTCGAATTTTTTAAACAGCCTTATCGGCTTTCAAGTTGGTCCAGAGTTTTGTTAGTCGTGCTGGAAGTTTTGATAAGAGTCTCATTAAGCATCATTTGGTAAATAGCTTCGAACGGTAATTAATTAATTGAGTGGCCATTGAAGAAGTCCAATTTCAAGTCGAGGAATCGAATTAACGAATGCGAAGAATCCTGTTCGAGACGCTGTGGAACCGAGTTATGAACTGGAAACACCGGCTAAGTACGTTAATCACCGTGTAGCCTATGATAATGAGGCGGTGAGATAGTGCGACCGAGCGAAGCAGAAATTGCAAGCGAAGGAGGTAAGCTCTTCATCGTGAGCTTGAAAATGACCGAACCATTATTCAAGCTGTTAGGTAAATATATTTCACGACGAAATTAACGAGCTGCCAGCCACTTTTAATTTGTCTCCTTGATTAAGAATCTGTCACATTGACGAGAAGAAGTTTGTATTATTATTTATGAAACGAATGCCATTCTATTATCGATCTTGGCAATAAATGAATGTTTCTGTTCTAATTGAAGAGCGATGTGCATTATATATTTCATCAGGTAAATTAAAATCTGAGCATTAAGGGGTTAAAGGAAGGAAACGTGGCTCCATAACGGCGCCACTCTCTCCTTCATCCTCTTTCATCTTTTCATCTTTCGTCGTGCATTTCGCTTCCCTCCACTCTTATCTGCCAACTTCTCCTTCCCGCTTGTTCTCTCCCGTTCGCCACCTCTATCACGATGTCGGCTACTTAGGATCAAGTTCCAGCTTCCAGGACGGTAGCCGGCGGCGGAAACACCTCGGAAACAGAAGCTCGTTCTGCCGGCCAGCGAGATGAAAGGGAGCCGCCCAGCTGTGGACGCTGGAAAGGAGAAACGTTGTTGCGACGCAATTATGATCGGGCATAATGGGCCACGAACACACCGGATTGCCTTTGGAGCTCGTATCGAGCCACGCCGCCGGGGAGAAAGAGCCTCTTTTTAACAGCCACATCCGTGAAGACTACGATTCCGATGGTATATCCTGTTCATTTGTGACGGAGAATGAAATCGAATAGTAACGGGTATGCTCTGATTCTTTTTTTTTTATCATAGAGATTACAGATGGACTCTGACACTGAATAATAAAATTTGTCTCTTTGCTGTTTTGTTAATTTAGAATAAATATTAAAAAATAATTTTTATCAGGAGATAAGAAGATTAATATTTTGAGTGCCAGGTGGGGCAGCTGAACTTATTTAATCAAAAAGCAGGCAACTCCATTTTAATTAATTTTTTCAGGAACTAAGGAAAACTGTTAAAAAAATTTTTCTTAAATTTATAATAATTTTATAACAATTTCTTACACCTAACCCTTCAATTTTAAAGCAAATTTGTTAAAAAAATTCAAGTGTAGAAAAGGTAATCAAAGTGTTACTATGTGCAGTTAGGAAAAATTGCTCGAAAACCACCCTTATCGTTCGCAGGCTCAGCTAATTATCTGTCAGCAGTATTTCCAGTGCAAGAAAGAGCAGCATCCCTAATCTGATGTCCCTAATCACTGCAAAATGTTGGCAGAAGACTAGCCAGTCGTAAATATCATTAACACGGAACTGCAAGTTAAAAGGAAGGTTCAGGAGGAAGTTTCATGGTTCGACGGCGCTCGATCGCGGAAAAACTCGGTCTGTCACCGGTGAAAATCTGTCCCAGCGGGTTCCCGGAACACGATTTCATTTGGACTCGTTGCCGATTTTACGACCATCCTCGCCTCGAAGCGCCGTCACTGAGAAAACCGCGACGAATCCGAACTTTCGGGCAGATCGTAAATAAAATTCACGACCCCTCCGTCTCTCCCTCTTCTCCTACGCTTTTGCGTAACCGCTTTATTATGCCATAAATCAAAGTGTCCCTGTGCACGAACGTTCGAGGGCCGAGATTTCACGTCGATCCGCGTGTTCATGAAAAACCTGGTAGAAAAAAAAGAGAGAAGGGAAATAGAAAATCGTATTCGTTGAAGCACCCTTCTGACACTTCAACGACAACGACGCGCTAAATCCCTCGCTCGTGTCGCTTTAATTCGACGTCCATTAACTTGACACGGTTTGACGCAAATTTTCGTCCAGACTTTTACTCGTAAATTAACGAATTTCACACCCTTGGTGGGATTTTTAAAAAATTTTTCCATATTTGATTGGAAATCATTAAATTCTTGTATGTAACGGGGTGGATTTGGAAATATAGAAAATCATGACATAAAAGTATCACAAAATAACACTTATTGTTTATCAATTTGAAGCTTAAGGTTTCACAAAAATAACTACATAAATGGATCATTAGGATTCTTAATAGAAATTCATTTTATATCAAGACCACTAATGAAAGGTACACATATGTAGTCATTTTGATTAAACTTCAATCTTTAAATTGATGTGCCATAAGTGTTATTTCGAGATACTTTTATGTCATGAAATCTTGTCAGTCTTCCTATGTTCCAAAATTCATCAATTTGGTAGCAACAACCCAATACTTGAAAGTTATGATTTTGTCTTACCTTTTTCATTATGTTCACCAATTTCTAATTAAAAAAGAAAAAATAATATGCAAAGGGAACTAAATAACACTGCACTATGTGTGTCTATTTCAACGAACTAGTCAGCTCTGTGCTGTTTACAGGTTACTATCGATTTGAAAAGACTTACAATAGCGACAAACCCATACATTTGTATCGGGGGATTATAATGTTATAAGGAAGATAACAAAACGCTATTAGGAGTAAAACCTCGAAAGACCTAGTAAGAAAAAGAAATGAAATAAAACAAACAGAACGGAGATTAATGAGTCATCGAGCGTTCAATTTGCACAAAGAATCTTACACTTCCCTAATCCACTTTCATCCCCTTGAAATTTCTAATTCCATACCCTGTGCCCTCTAAATCCATGTATAATTCGAATATGCCTTTCAAAGAGCCCTGATGCCTACGAAAGCCTCTCTGTTCGCTCTCTCTTCCTCTTATCCCTCTGTTTCGCATTAGAGGGTGTCCTGGGCGTGAAGGTGTCCGTCATAATTTGCCACCCGGCGCATAATCCCCGTGACAAAGGCCGACAAAGTGACGGCTGTTACTAGCCGCCACCCTCTTGCGGGGATTCCGGTAGCAGGTAAAGCGTTCAAAGATTTCGGGGTTCCGAATCGGATAGATGAATCACCACGCAAATAAATGACCATTTCGAGGATGGACTCTGTTCTCTTTGAAGGTGAGGCACTCGGCTGCCTTTTACCTTTCTGGGTCTCTTTTGACCGGTACAATTACTGTCATTTATTTGGATGCGTCAAACATGAACTGTTTCCAAATTTCAAATCATTAAAAATGAGATTTTTATGCGAATAATTAATGCATAATTAGCAATTTGACCGTGATCGTGACATTTCAGAAATTCATAAAAAGAAGATCTCGCGGTTTAACATTCATTCCCCTCCCGATGAAAAGAATTTAATAATCGCCGTGTCAAAGATTCACCTCGCCATTCGACAGCTGTCGATATTCCAGAGATCCCTCCCTTTCGTTACTTCGCCCACCGATTCCGCCATCGAATTTCTCAGCGCAGAAAGTCGCCCGATCCGTTTATCGTCTTCCGTTTCGATCACGGCAATTTCGCTCCTATTCCGCCTTCTCCCCTTACCCCTTCGATCACCGCGCTCTTTCATCCCTCGTAAACCCTTCTTCTCATTTAGAAGGAATGTACGTAACGAACTCACAGATTCAATTTTTATTTACATCTTTTTAAAGACACGTCGTAAAATCCGGGAATATTAAAATTTTAACCCTCGATAATTAAAATTTATTTTTATAATCTTAGATAATTGATCTTTTTCTTTTATAGAAACAAAATTGCGTATACCTTTTCAGGAAGGTTTCGATCAAAATTACGGTCCAATTCTCTCCAATGTTACCAATCAACCCCTGCAATTCGAAAGCAATCATCCCGGTGAGAAAACGTTTGAAAAGCTCAATGTCCTCTCGTTATCGGCCCTCTCTTTGTTCCACGTTCACCGCGGGGTCCAGGGTGGGTTGTGCTCGGTCTCGTTCGGCCGGAGGCTCGCTTTTTTTCCAGAAGGTCGATTCGTTTCGCGGGTGCTCCGGTGGCCGGTGGTGCGTGGCATTCCATCGAATGCACGCTTACGAGCCACCGGTAAGCGGGTTGGGCTCTCCTCTTCCCATTCTCTCGGTACTCCGGAGAGCACGCCGGTGGACGCGAAAACAAGTTAAAAATAGCCAGGGAACGGATCGCGGTCGGCACCTTTGAGGCCGCGGCTCGAAACCCGCAACAGTCGTTGATCGTTCGCATCGTGTTTCGTCGTCCGGATGTTGATGATGATGGTGAGAGACCGTCTCGTTACCATTACGAGGGCCGCTCACGCAGCCGGCTAACACGCACCGCAAACCTCGCATTACCATAACCGCGTGCACACAGAACCGTCGCCGCTTCTTCGGGGCTTCCATCAGGCCGAGAAAGAGAGAGTGAGGGAGAGCGAAAGGGCCCGGAGTGCTTTCGAGCTTACCGCGGCTTTAACGATCTTACACCGCGACTCACGGAGAGAAACGCTTTTACCGCCCGCGGACCTGTTACCTTCACCACCACGAGGCTGCTGCAATTGTCAGACGTCTCATGCTACTTCCTTCCCTCGCCGACATTGTTCGCGAACTCAGTAGGGTGCCATACCGTAGGTACTCTATTTAATCCTTAGATCACCGAAGGGGTATTTTCCTCCTCCGGGTTTGAATACTTTTCCACACCCACCCCTACTCGCTGTAGCGATGCATCGATAAATATTCCGATTCATCGGGGCGTCGATATGAATACGTTTGCTAGGTGTCTGCCAGCAGCGGCGCGTCACTAAATCTCGAACGGAACAGCTTCGCTCTAGTCCGTCCGACATCTATCCTCGTCGACAGCTCAATCGATGGAGCCGGCCACGATCGAGGCTGGCCGTATCCGCTGGCGGAGCCGAGCGGCACGGTTCGCCGCTAAAGAGGCCGACAAGCCCGAGGAGTAGAAGAAGAAGAAGAAGAAGAAGAAGCGTGCGCGGAACATCTCAAACGCGCCGTCATCCGTGCCAAAGATACGTTTTCAAGCGTCGATCGCGCGCTCCGGCTTCGACCGCTTCGCCCGATGAGTTTCGAGCCCCCGATGTCGATGGCCTCGTTAAGCCGAGGTTACGACAGCCTTCCAACCGCGGCCTCGCTTCGTAACGCCAACTTAGAATCAACGGATACGAGATCCTTTACTCGTCAAACGACGACCCGTTGCGTGACCAGCCTCTTATTCCACTTCCAAGATCTGCCGAGATACGGACAGGTGCTTCCTATCGTTGGAACGACCCTCGATCATCCCTTCTATGGTGCCTTTAACCTTTGACTTTTCGGACTGGATGGGGGTGTTTTTTAAGAAGTTGTAGAGTACGGTTTAATGACACGGTGGCTGACATGACGGTTCTATAATTGGAGGCTGATCTTGTGATTCGTTTAAGGGTGCGAGGTTTCGACGACGGACCATGGAGAGAGCCACAATTATAATTTACTTCTTTAAGTTTCGATTGACCCAGACCTCCAAATTTTACCCAAAAATTTTCCCTTATACTTAAAAATCCTCCCTGATCCCTATAGAACATTAAGTTCGACACCTGCAAGACGTACCGTTCGCCCCCGAAAAAAATCGTTCCGCGACCAGGGTAAACGCGTCCTCGTACGTACCCCGGCTTACATCCGGAACAAGTGAGAGAGAGAGAAGGAAGGTAAGTAAGAAGGGGTAAATGCGAGCCTCGTAATATCCCCTGTAATTTATGGTGAAGGACTCGTAGGATGCGAGAGAAGGAGGACGAGGTTGCAGAAGCTTGGAGAACCGACGGAGAAGGCGGAAGATAGGGGCAGATAGGCGAATAAGAGAGGGAAAGAGGTATCTAAAGAAGAGGAAAGAGGGGTAGAGAGGAAGGAAGAGAGAGCAGGTGGCAAGATAGGGTATACGCCAGTGGATTAAGGCGCGGAGCGGCGAGTCAAAGAGATTTTCTCCCCATCCCGTCGCGGCGGGGGCCCCTCAGCCTAACAAGGGCTGAAATATGACTGCCTTGCCCTACCTCTCCTCCACCAACACTGCCACGGCTTTGGCCGCCGTGCGCCTTTCGAACGAACCAAGGAAAAGCGAAGGAGATATCCGCTGGCAACTAATTTATCGGTCGGTCTTCTCGTTGCCGACCCGGGATCAACGCACTTCCACTGAGCGCGGATACGTGAACCCTTTCGACCGCGATTTACCGTGAAAACAAGCCCCCGAGCTTTCCCGTCGGAAACTGTTTCCGGGCTACCGTTCACGTTTCAAAAGAACCCCCAGACTGAAGACTGTCGAAGATATTACCGGTGGCTGAGGTTTGCTTTGCTACCAGAACGATAACATTTGGGGTGACTTAATGGCGCCATTGTTTGGATTCGAGGATCTTAAACCCTTCGTATCCGTAGATTTTTGTCATCGAAGAGGAAAATTTTGCGAAGAATTATCACGAGAATTTCTAAAATATTGCCGGAAATATTTCTGGAATGTATAGATTGTCTGGACTTCGCACCGTACAACGGTACCTTCGAGAAGATGAAGACGTTGAGGGTTCTTAAAAAGCAACAATGTTCACGGTCCAGAGCAGCCGAAAAATGTGGCAAAGAAATCGCGCGAAATTACAAGCTCCGATCGACGTATTTCTCTACCGGGGAACGACGATGATTTCTTTGCGCGCAATGACCGGCTCGCCTCGGTGAGCTTTAAAACCGCAATTTGCACGAGCCATCCTCGAAAATGCATCCAGTGTGCCCGCGAAACCGCAGTGCTCGCGATTTTCGACCCTCGAAAATTGCCGAAATTACCAAAACATTGCAACAAATTGCTACATTGTAATAAAAGAAGAAAAGGACAAGAAAGATTCTATAAAAAAACATCAGAGGTTCCTTTTGCTTAAGACAACGGTATCACCACTTTCTACGGTAAGCAGATTCAATGTATTTCACGGTTCGTTGTACCGTGTAATTACAAGGATATTTCTCTTCCATCATGGTATCGATCTAGAAATGTTACATCAAGCAAGTTACTTGGTAACTTGATCGATTAACTCTGGTCGAAGCAATTTGCTCTTCGTGTAGAAACTCAGTGAGGAACTTTGAAGATACATAGTCAAAGGCAAGCTAATGATAGATTATTAAGGTTGTCATTAATTTCTTGGAGAAATTGTTAAATTTCGCCTTTCTTCTATGTTTAAATTACTTGAATCTGTATGTTTGGAACATCAGTTAGATCTACGTTCTACAGGGATGAATTTAGTAGTCTGAATATTTGATTCATGCAAAATTCTCCGGGGATTACGTGAGCGTGAGCAGAGACGTAGATGTTTGTTCCCTTGAGCCATTGCGATGCAAGCAATCTGTAAATTTACCGTTCATAGTGTTCTATTTGCTTAGAGATTTGTTAGTAACAATTATAATTGGGTAAATTCCCCAAAGAATATTAAAAATCTCATATTTAAATTAATTAGCAATTCCAAATTAGTCATTAGTCAATATTTCATAATTGACCAAATTAATCATTATCAGGAATATTAGAAAATTCTATCTAATTTTGATTAGAATTAGGGTTAAAATCTCACGTAAAAAACATTCACGAAGCGCGCAAAGTAATCGCGAAGTTGGTGGTTGTGCACGGTGGTCGTGGACATCGGTTACGGTGGAGGAGCCGGCCACTGCTAGTGGCGGTGATGGCAATGGTAGCGGTGGTCCATCGGAGTAAATATATTGGATGGTGGTAGGATTGGTGGCGGTGTCTTCCGCTCTCTACTTGAGCCGCGTGCCCGCTCGCTCGTTCACGCCCGAGGTGCGCCTTTGATGTGCCGCCTACACTGCGTTCTTGCTAACTCTCGCGCCGCCGACTTGGATTGCGTTTTTCTTTCCCCGCAAAAATCACGCCGTCTCTCTTTCTCGTACCCGAGGCTGTCCATTCGGTTCCCTTTACCTTCTTCGCTCCACGTTCGCTCTTACAACATCGCGGCAATAAACGAGAGAGAGAGTCGGAAAAATCGCGGCGAAACCCACTGTCAGAGGAGCAGCATGAAACGCTCGAGCTGGCCTTGATTCCAGAAGCGAAACGGAGCATCGATTATCGCCGGTCGTTTGGAGGAATCGACCTGGAGCGGAAATGATGTTCTTGCGCGCTTTCGTTTCATTCTTTTTACATTTCTGCTATCTAACCCTTTGACGTTTGTATCAAACCACATGGCGGGAGAAATTTAAATTCAAAGACGAAATTATTCTTGTCTCGAATAATTTCACAAAGTAGATCGCGATTTCACTGTAATTTCACAAGTAATTAATTTCACTGTCTATCAAAGAGGGAACACCGCGATGGTTTCTCAACGCGGTGTTACGAAACCGATTTCGAACAAAGACACGTTCTGGCTGGCCGTGAAATGAAATTGAAGCCAACGTGGTAGCAGTTGCGTAGGCCAATCATTTTACCGGGGGCTTATTTTCGTGGATCTTTTTCTTTCCACGTGTTCGTCTCGCCAACCCTCACGGACCATTCTTCACGCGTGCTCGATCCGCACACGGATCCTTTGCCGTATCCGCACGCTTTCCGGAAGCCCCCACGGAACCTTCGGCGAACATCAAAGGATCTACTCGGCGTTGATCAGCGGGCCGGCGTACAAATCGATAATGCGATTCATAGATGCTCCGTGACGAGGTTTCACCGTGGCCTTTTGTAACGCGAACACCCTGGACGTACGCGTGATCCGGAGAGAGCTACGTCGATGAATCGATAGTGCCTCGAGTTTGCTAACTCTCCGACGACCGGGGAAAGTTGCTTTAATTCGTGTCTTGATCCTCTCGTCGAGGAAGAATTATTGGACGATTAAGGTTCACGGTGGAACGATGACAGAGATTTTTAGTTGGAGAGTTTGATCATCAGGATCGAGAAGTTCTGACAAGTTCTTGAGAGATTCTATGGCGAAATAATTGTAAGGAAAATTGAAGAGCTGCCGAGTATTTTCTGTGGCTGAAGTTTCGAATAAAATCATAACAATTTATAAATTGTCAAGCAAGAATCATTATTTTTTCATCGGTAATAATTCTTGACGATTAAAGATCACGATAAGTAATAAATCATTGACTATTTCGGATAATAGAATCAATCGATTAATCATAGTTTCAACGATCAACAAAGACAAACATACGCCCTTTGTTTTCCCTTCTCATCAAAACAGCAATTAGTCGAAGTTCCAAGCAGACCTTTGCTCGGCGCAGCGTTGAGGGAGACAAAAGTGATTCTTCAAAGTTGCTGCGAGTCAAAGGGCTTTCGAGAAGGCGCCTCAACAAATTTGCAAACGGTTAGCGAGGGCACGCGTATTTATTCAGCCGTTCGTCTCTCTTCGCTTCCTCGAAGAGCAACGTCACTACCTTCTCTCTTCGCTCGCTTTCTTTGATTCTTTCCCGTCTTTGTCCCTTTCTTCGCCTTCTTCATTTCTATTTTGTCATTGCAATAAAAAAAAAAAAAAAATAGCAAAGTAGCAAATTTTAATTAAAAAATTTGTCATAATTTCTAATTTCCACCTCTTCTCCCTCTTAGCATCCCTCCTTTACATCCCTTTCACAGAAACGTCGAGTCCCTTATCTTCCTGAATAATTCCCAACATCAACCCCTTTTCTACCCTGCCAGAAACCTTCATTTACACCCTTATCCACACCACTCGTTCACATGTCTCAACTACCTAAGGATCCTCTCTATTTACCTGCTTCCCTTTCCCCTTTCTATCGGCGTTCCCCCTTTGTCCTCTACCGGGTCCATCTCGTCTCTCCTTCTCCTACCCTGTTGGACCCTTTCTCAGTCCCTTGGTCGCCCGTTCGTTGTTCGTACATCCGTGTATATCGGGCCGAAGCAGCGTCCCGGTTCACCGTACGAGAGGGAAGCGTTTGATCTCACCGCCAGACCAGATCGGCAAAAGGCCTTTTTCTGCGGGCCCCGGGAGAGCTTCAAGCCGACCTCAAAGACTTGACTGATGACTTGCGGCCACGACGACTCCGCGAACCGGACAAGGAAAGAGTGGACCAAGAATGTGCAGGAGAAAGAGAGACGAACGAACGGCGCAAACAAGTGGAAGAAGAAGAAAATGGTCCCCGCAACGGCTCCGGATCCCTGATGTTCTAACGGCGAACGCCGATTTCCTGGGAAGACGCGTGCCTACTCGCGTGTCCAGAGCGTTTTGGGATTCCCTCGCTGGACCCGCTCGTGCCCTGTACCTTTCGATCGTGTTACCATGGATCGCGATTCTCATTCCTCATGTTAAAACGAAATTTAGAAATAAGGAGAAAAGAAATTTTAGTTGGAAGGCATTTTGAGGGATGGTTGATGGATCTTAAGTATTATTAATTAGGAACATTAATTAAGTCCACTAGAGGATGATTCATCTAACGAGGAAACCGAGTCCACTTAATCATAGCCTTTAATCTACAACTGTTTACCACCTGTACCATTCTAACCAGCTGACAGAAATAAACTACTTTATGTAGTAAATTAGAAACAAGAAATCTAAATAAAACCTGTTATTTTAATAACTTTGGTTATTCCTAAAGCAACACCAAAATGATCAAAATCATGATACCAGGAAACGATCATTCTACAGTACCATTGGTACCACCATCCTCCCAAATCATTCTCCCTGTGCTCACCCTTGCATAACAAACCGCGAACCATCAATTACACCAGTGCTCTCCTCCAAACGAGCACACCTGCCAAGAAAAATCCTAGATTTCAATGGTCTGAAATCATCGATAAGATCAATCCTGACAATTGATAGCACGCGTACGATGGATCCTCATTTGGTACACGTGACCGGTAGAAGAGAGCCGGATCGCGCGCGAAACCGGCGAAGAAGAGGGAGAAAAAGAAGAAGAGAAGCATCAGGAGAAAGGTGGAAAGGGAGTATCGAGGGCTAGTCAGGTCAGCGTCGCCAACGGCTGGCTGGGTTCTGGGGTATACGAGGAAGAGGAGCGTTGTTCTTGGGCCCGCCATTCGGAGGGGATGGCTCGGAGGAGAGGAACTGTCGGCTCCTTTGAAGTCGGTCGGTACCGTGTGTAATTAGGCCGCCGCTCCCCACCCCGCCCTCAGCCTCTGATCTCGCCGCGCTGTGTCGCTAATTGCTCACCGCCCCACGGCAGAAGCGTCGTCGTCGTCGTCGTCGTCGTCTCCGTCATCGTCGTCGTCGTTATCCTCGTCCGCGACTCTATATCAGAGCCAACGTGTATGTACTGTTGTGAATTGGTTCGACGACGAGTAGCCAGCCACCTCCTCTTAACGCGTAACGAACTAGACAAACGGTTCTATCTAAAGCAACAATGTGGCTGGCGTGCTAATTTCTAGCCCGAGGGTTGTGCACGAATTAGACCCGTTTCGTTCGACCGGCTTCGGTAGCCGGGTGTAATTGTCCGGGTCGAAAGCACCCTTCTTGCTTCTGAACATACATTCGTAGTTGATTTCAGAGGAAAAATAGAATTCCTAAATTTTCCAACTTCCAGGACCACGATAAATAAAAATCTAATTCACTTGATTTTTTTATTCTTAGAAATCTTCTTGTTATTTTCTAAATGATTAAGTGCGATTGACCTTTTTTTCTCGGGAACAGTTAAGATTCTTTACGAGCCTCTCTAACGCCACTCCTGCAATTTTTGACGTCTACATTCCGGCTGCAACGATCTCCCGGGTAAGAAAAATGCACAGCCGCTAATTCCAGGTCTTGCAACGAGACAATGACTCGTATTCAGGACATTCAGCTAGCTAGAAAGGCACGCGGAACGAGCGAGAGTTTGAGTTTATTATAAGAACCAGGGATGTTTCAGCCAAGAATACGTCCAACGCGAATACCAAACATGAGTCGATAGAAAAAGACAATTTTGGAGAACTTCGAAGAAGACGAGAAAAATAAATGTAAAATAGCAAGGGATACTAAATGAATTAATTAGAAACGAAAACGTCTTCTAATTGGGAGTATCAAATTCAGTACAGTTCGACAAGTAAATCGCAACTAAGATTTTCCAACTGATACGCAAACAGGAAGGTGGAAACTTCAAAAGGATCAAAGGATACAGGTGCGGAGGGAAATCCTCTAAAATCCAACTGGAGAGGAATCGAGAGAAACGCGTTGGCGCGAATTCAGCGAAGAGGCTAGATAAGAGATAGAAGGACTTAACAAACGGCGAGGAAGAGGAAGAGAGGAGAAACAGAAGCCAAAGAGAAGGAGAGAGTAAATCGATGCAGCGGATATGCGTGGCGCGCAAGATCACAGATGGAATCCCGACGTAAACAGGCTTAAACCGTAATCTCTGCCTTTCTGCTATCTATCTCTTTCGCTCTAACGTTGGAATACTTGTTGCTCATCTGGCCTTTGATGTCGGTCATGCACTGCTCGAAATCAATTTGGACTCATTAACGGGCCTGGAACACGGTGCCAAAGGATATCCGAGCAAACATCGCGTGCCATTAACCTTGCCTCTTTTAGCAGCTACCGCGGAGGATGGGCTAACCCTTTCCATATTCCTTTTATACCTCATGAAAGTTTTCGATCCCCTTATTTTCGGAGACACGCATTCGGTCAGGATTTGTTATCGTTTGAAAAAATCATTCATTTTTCAAATCCCTTCCTGAGTTTGAAAATTTATGAACTTCCTCGAACTCGATCATTCAGTGGTACCGAAATACATTCGAAACGTTTTCTGCTTAGTCTCCGTTTTTGGGTTCGTTCGATGAACAGAAAAATCTGTCTACGGTTCGCTCGTACGAGGAAACGTACCTCTCACCCGGTGAAAAAATTTCTTTCCTGCTTTGAAGTCTAATCTTCAGATCTCCGAGTCTGCATTTAAACTAGGGATCTTCATCAAAGGCGAAAAATCAGAAGTCAGAGAAGCGAAAGCTCGCAATGAGTTGAAAAAAAAATTTTCCACGAATCATATTTTATTATCTTGAGCGGAGAAATAAAGAAGTTACGGTCTACTGATTTATTATCCCTTTTAAAAAACGATCATTAAAATGATCAAATTCTTCTGTCACTTCGCACACTCTAAACTGGCGATAAATTAGAAGGCAATCCTCTCACGTTTGAGACGCGTCACGTGCTTTGAACGGCCCGAAGAATTCGAATTTAATTAATCGGAGGACAGAAAGGAGTGTCTGAAGGGTTTTGGCGCCACGCAACCGTGTGCCAGAAGCCACCACCATTACCGCCCTTTGCCTGTCGGCGAAGAACGACGATAAATTTAGGGCGCGTTGTTCGCTCTTGCGGTTTGTCGCAAGCCTCGAGATTCGCGCCCGTGATTTATTACGTGTTCAAGGATCGCGTGCGGACTCATGTGGTCGCCTTCAGCTTTCGCTAAGGACTTCGACGTTCGACTTGAAGGGAAGTCAATAATCTTCGGCTCTTTTCTTATTTAAATCTACCAGAGAATAAATTTTTCTAAATTTTTCTAATATAAATTCGTCCCAATTTCAGTAGTATATGTAAATAACAACACCAACAGGCTATTTATTAAATATTCTGTTGATTGAAGTATTCATTTTGGGAATGATATCCTTCATACTTGTACATAATTGTACCCTGAATTTTTAATGCAAAAAATTGCTATAAAAAGGGGTAGATTGCAAGAAGAATCTCGAGGGGGTGGTTGCAGTGACAAAAGTCAAACGGACCGCAGACAATTCTGCTAAGAAATTTTATGGAGAACAGAGGTTCAAAGGCTTTCGTTAAATCGTACTTAAAAGTTAAAACCCTAAGGCGCGAGTAAAGCCTCTGACCAAAGGGGGTGGTGCAACAATGGGGGATGAGAGTGAAGCATAACAGAAGGTCATGAAAGCTAAATCTTGAAATGATCAAAGAGCGTTAAAAGAGGATGGGGTTGTCTTGTCACTACCCCTTTTACAGTGTCTACTTGTACATAAACCATGCTGTTTCGGAATCTGAAATATTTTTTAATTAAATTTCCTTGCTAATTTGTCAAGGCCACCTATATTATTTAATTTATAAAGAAAATTGCCATTTCAAGACCCATGTTTTATACCAAGTTAGCTAATTTCGTATTAAATGAAAAAAATAATCCACCCCCAAGTCCAAAATCAAACTCACCTGAATCTCCATTCTCATCTTCACTATCCAATCCCTGGCCCTTAACACTCTCAAAGTATCCAAGCCTTCCAAGAAATTAACGAGGAGTCACTCAAAGACCTTCCTCTTCCTCGATCACCCCTCTATCATCCTCACTTTCCCTCTTCTCTTTTCATCCCCTGATTCACAGCTTGAAATCACCACTGTTCTCCCTCATATCCTCGTAACCATAAAGTAAAATAAAAAAGAACAATCTCTGTCAGTGTTGGATATCTTTCGTTCGATATTTGGCGCGAAAGCAGTTGCAGGAAGTAAACGGAGTGCACGTGGTGCGAGGACGCATGAAAACACGAGGTTCGAGCTGGTGTGCTCGATGCACGTCCCGGTTGACGGTTCGCGGCGCACTGCCGCCACTTTCCGCTTCGCACGCTTCCTCTTCTCTTCTCCTTCTTCGTTCCTTCCGCCGAGAGAAGAACCCTTCTTCTTCTTCTTCCGAGTCACGAGGAGCCGGTGCGCGCACGTGCCGGCCACGGCCGAGGAACAGCGACCGACACCTCCTCTTCTTCGCGCTTCACCCTTTCTCCTTCTCTTGCCTCTCTTCTTGTCCGTCGTCGGCCGCTTTGTTGCTGCCGGCCTCTTCTTGCTCTTTTGCCGCTTGTTTGTTGTGGGTGTTTTCTTTGACGGCTGCCTCCGCGCCGCTCTTTTTCAGACCCGGAAGACCGTGGGCCCGGGGAAGATTAATTGACGGGGGATTTTTAGGGGCGGCGGACGAACATTTCTTCTCCTCCCTTTTATCCTTCTTCTTCGTGGTAATCCTTTGCTTTCTTCTCTTCCCAGAGATGGTTTGCCACCCTTGATTGACAGCCCGGTTGATCCTCTGCTCTGTGAATCTTACGATCTCCAGGAATTTTAAAGAATTTTAAAATCCTTGGTTTTCTTAAAATTTGTATAATGATCAATTTCTGAAATTTATCTTGGTATCACTGAAATATCAATTTTCTCCCAGAAATTTTACTCTTCGTGTATTTCTTCGAGTATACCGAAGTTTCGAGATGTTCGATGAAATGCCTGAATTTGGGAATTTCACTCGACCTTCAGGTATGGACTGTCATTCCAGGTGGCCAGAGGTTCTTTGCACCATCGGAGCTTGCCACTGACTGACAATCGGGCCAGGTTAAACCGCGCGAAGTAACCAGACAACAGACTGTTGGAGAGAAGGGTGGAGGGAGGCAACAGTCAGAGAGGGAGCAGAGAGAGGGGCTGAGATTCCTTGCCCTGTGAAGGGTTGTTTTGATTACAAAATTCCGCCCCTTTTCTCGTGCGATAAAATGGAACATCGCCAGAAAATTATTAGAAATATAAATTAATGAAGCTTTGATTCTTTTAATCAATTTTGATGTAAATAGGTAGAGACAAGGGTAGGTTTGTTCCCCCAAAATTATAATTTTAAATTTTCTTAGATTTAACTTAATATCAATTAAAAATAATTAGAAAAATATACATTTCCACTGAACGATCAATAAACTCCACTGCTCTCAAGGGTCACGAAGGACCCTTCCGTTAAACGAGCGAACAAGGTTGTAAGTAAATTTCCATGACACGTTCTGGTAGAAGACCGCACATTCGGTAAAGAGAGTGGACTTTTTGTCGCTGACGACCTTTGAAGCGACGATTTAAACGCGAGCTTCTTTCAAAAGTTGCCGATCCAGGCGACCGGAATGACGTTATTAACGAAGAACGTGTCGCCGGGATGTTATCGTGGCCGAGTTAACGATAAGCAAAAGATCTGGCCACCGTATCAGGAATCTTACTACAACCGTGAGTCATTGCTGAACCGGTCGGTACCAATTGAGGCCGATCGAGAGTCGAAACGATCGGTTCGCGGCTCGTCGAGGACGCGTTCAGGCCGCTCCGTCTTTGGCGGGCTTTTAAACGATAATAATCGACAAGAAAAACGATCGAACGATTAAAATCTGAGAAAGAAGCTTCGGACAAATATGGAAACGAGATGCCGAGATTTGGAATCGAACGAGGACACGGTTTCAAAGAAAAATGTCAAAGTTTCCGAGTTGGAGTGTAATCCTTTGTACATAAAAAAAAAATATATTTATAATAGTGACCTCGTTTTAGAGAGCGTACAAATGGAAGGAAGCAAATTAATTCATTTTCATTTCTTTTAAAATCAATTGAAATAAAATTTAATCCAAAATAAAGATAAAAATCCTCTCCTCCTCGGAAACATCAAAACCTGAAGAATCTACCGAAGCAATCCTTTCCCGTTATAACAAAAAATGGATAAAACGGAACGTCAATTTCTCGCCATAAGTTGCCGCGGTGTCATCAACCAAATCTATCGGATTAGTAGAAAGAAACGGGGATAAAACCGTGTTAGTTTCGCCGTGGAAAAGTAGGACGATGGGATGTTTTAGCCGAGGAGTCGATCGCGAAGAAGGGAAGGAAGCGAGGAGCGTTGACTTCGCAGTAGGACACGTAACACGGTGATTTGACACTAACAGGAGCTGGATACGGGAATGGTCGTCGTGACCAGGTGTAATCGAGAGAAAAGGGAGCCGCAGGAGGGGATCATCGAGAGAGGGCAGTCGGCACCTTTCATCCCTTCCTCTGCCACTTCATTCTCTCGTTTATCTCTCTTTTTTCTCGCTTATCCTCCCCCTTTGATTGTTCGGTAATGTTCTCTTTCTCGATGCTGCTCACGGTTTGCCCGAATCGTCGTTTCGAAGAAAACTGATATCGGACCCAGGTCCAGTCTCGTCCACTCAAAGAAATTCAAGGAAAGAAAGGAAACTATCGTCGTTTGAAAATGGTACATAAAAAAGAAATGAATCTTTCTTCTCATTTTTTCAAACCGAACGTCAAATTTCTTGGTACTCATCGAACAATATTATTTTACTATCGTATACCTGACTTAACAAACAGCCAGTAGCAAGTCGTTATTCTTCCTGCTATGGTGGCCATTCCGCCACCATGAAAATTAATGATAATAACGGTTTTACAATCGCATTGTAAACGTGGCCGACAAAGCTTAAGCGTCTATGATAGCGGAAATATACAAGGCTTTGTTGGTGGTCTTCGCGCGGGAATCTTTTGACCACTTCAACATCCCGAGGATAACTGAAATAATAAAGAACGGTTTGTTAACGATTGCTCGTTGTTCGCGTGCTTGTAACCGGCTGTTGTTGTTAATTAACAAGCTACCAGGAGCTCGTTATGCTTTCCGCTTGACGATAACGTTACCGAGTATCCTGCATTTTGTCCGCTGATTATGACTTAATTTTTTAATGAAATACGCTCCCTTATTTCAGCGAGTATATTAATTCAATTTTTATTTGGATAAACAATTTCCTGGGGTCATTATTTTATCAAGTACCATTTTACCAAATTGGTAAATGAAAAATATAATACCTATATAATTTTATACATTTTCAAATAATTATGTCAACGTGCATTAAAACATGCCAAGTCTAAAAAAATTTGTAGGATTGCTGCGTTTGCTATAATTCAAAGGATTAAAGGAGTAATTAGTTAGGGTAGGAAAAAGCAGAGGGTACGGCCCTGGCGAGAACACGGCGCCGTAGAGTGGGAGTAATGAGAATGCTCGTAAGGGGCGAGAGGAGGACGGAACGAGCCGTTTACCTGGACGCGTGACGGAGGCAGGTGCACGTCCTGGTTGTCGGCACGTTTGATGTTCGCCACGCAGCTCGCCAGCAGAAACGGTGGATGCGTATGTCGCGTTCGAAGGACGAAGGATAAACCAAGACGCCTCGTGCTGGGGAAAGGGTTGATGGAACGAGGAGGGAACTGAGTAGGGGAACAACAGCCGGAAGTAGAAATTAAGAGAGAAAAAGGGAAACTGTGACGAAAGAGCGAATTTCGGGCGAAAAAAGTTTAAAATAAATTCTTAAATTTACATATTGTCGCATGCCCTTCATTTGCAAAAATTAGTTTCAATAAAATTCTAATTGCATGAGGATTTGTAAATCCAATAAAGATAATTAAATTCTAACTTGGAAAACGATTAGTCCGAAGAACAAGGGGTAGCCTTAATGAGAAAAAGAGTGATAGGATCTGACCTGGCGCCCGAACACATCGATAAGGAAAAAAACCAGTAGCAGGACAGTCATCAAGGGGTTGTTCCGAGAACTAAAACACGAGAAGATAATGAAATCGGACAGGTAGAAGAAAGGCTGAGTGAGAAAGCTCGTAGAAATTGAAATGAAAATCAGCAACAAGAGGAAAGTTGTTCACGGTTGAGAAAATCGAAGAGGAACTGGCAAGGATTACGGAGTCAAGAGAGCCGGGAATCGCGGTGAACCACCATTATGTAAACATCAGGGTAGCTTTCATCTAGCCTCCCGGAGCTAACTGGCTGTGTTCTTGAATCAAAAAGCCGTCGAAGCTGGCAATTTACGAAATTAGCATAAAACATCTCGCCAAAGGGGTTAGCCTCCAATGTGATTTATCTTTCCTCAACGAATTCTGACATCGAATTTCGAGATTAAATTAGCGCCAACCCTGCAATAATTTTATTACTACCACTGTATTTTGTTGTTTATGGATTAATTTTGACATTCGATTCCAAAATACAAGAAAATCCAAGATCTACGATCATGATCTTTGATCGTTTGCCTCCCCATATGGACCCTGAATCGCGAATAAAGCATTTTTAAGACGACACGAGGGGAGAGGAGTTATGGTAAAACCGCGACCACCGGCGCCGATGGGTTCTCTAATTATTATTCGACGGTCGTTGCGCTCGCTCGCGTCCGCGCATGCGTACCAATATCTCTTTTGTCCAATGGGCGGAGCTGCACAGTGGCGTCGAACGCTTTCAAATACCGGCAATCGTTCGGAATATTACAGGGGACGCGGTTGAATAAATATCGGTAATGTCGTTTCGGTGCCTTTTCGCGAAAACGATCTCCCAGTTGGGATCCCATAAGCCTTTATTTTACTGTTATTACTATGTACTACGCGCCAATGCACCGACTTCAGGGTAGTAAATGTAATTCGTGTTGATGTTTGCGAGCTATTCGTGCAATTCTGTAATCCACTAAACGTTTCCTTTCACCATTTCTATAATCGATTCGAAATTTGAAAAATAAAAATTCATATCATTTCAATTAAATTTAGAGATTCTGAACTCTGAGGAATCTTCTCGGAAACAGAATTAAATTCAACGGAACATTATTGGATCTTTCATACGAACGATTCTATCGGGTTTTCCGGAAGCCCAAGTTCTCGTCGGTTTTCAAAGTTTCTCGAAAGGGAACGCCTACTTTTTCAATTACCGGTTACGGAAGCAACTGACTGGTGGCGAAGCAAATAACTTGTAGTTTGTAAGGGTTGCAGCGGTTTCCACGGATTCACTAAATAACACGATGATCTTCCGAGTTCAGAACTTGCTATTCCCTGATTGCAAACCATACCGATTTAATGGGGTTGATATTGGCAAAACTTTAAAGGAACTTTAAGCCGAAGAATCGGACGGCATCTTCCGGAAAATCTTATAATTCGAATAATCAAAGTGCTTGGTGAAACTTGCCAGTACATTCAATTAACGTCTCATTTACATCAAATTAAAAATTAATTTATATAATAAGAAAATAATAAGAAGTTACCAATTTTCATGAAAATTGCTTACCAAAGGTTTTGGAAAATGTGAAAGTGAATCCAAGCCGCTTCATTAAACTCTGGCTGAATTTATAGGGGGAGCTTTGGTGGTGGCCGACAACGCATAGGAAGCCGGTCTCGTACCTACAATGGACCAGGATACAATGCGGTTAGATAGGCCACTAGATAAGTGCAAGAGGAGGACACACGTGTCCGGAACACGTGTCCTTTTCGTGGTCCCACCGTAATATCGTTGCCTCGTCTTTAGATCGCCGCGATACGTGTCTTCTGTGTTCCACGAATTGGACCAAACGGCCACGATCGAAGATCCTTTGCTCGGACGACCGGTTGTGGGGTTGTTCTAGCTACCCACAGCAATCCTCACGTTGTTTCGTTGATCTTTGCTCTAAACCTTGTTACTCGACTCGTTTGTGACGTTTGTACAAGGATGGTTCTATTTAATGGATGGTAAAACTCAGTTTTGCATTAATATTCAAGGGCTGTTTATGTTTCATTATACATAGATTCATGGGGTTGCTTGGATTAAATTATTTTGATCCCTTTGATATCTGTGATTATTCGATTAATTAATTAAATTTGACTAGGGTGAAAATTTGGACCTTGTTTAAATTATATTTCATAAAAAGTAGAACACTTCAAAAGCAATTATTGCTAAGTAAAATTTTAAGAATTATACCAAATATCCAAATCTCACTCTAAGGATTAAATATAAGGTTAATTATGATGAATAAAAAATTAATCAATCGAATATTATACAAGAGAACAAAATTACCAAAATTTTGAACCGAGTCTTGAAATATATTCACGAATGAAATGAACCCCCTTAAAGGGGTCATACATAATTTACACGATGATTCGTTCCTCGTGTCCCTTGTTATTTGAATTTAATGTGGTGTCTAATGTTAAACACGTTTCCCCGCAGATTTTACTTGTTGATAGTTGATTCCTTTTTGCATAAACATCACGAAAGCGTAAGATGTCTGGTGTTGTTGCACGAGCGGCGTAGAATCGTGCGGTATTGGAATGGGTTTGCATTTCAAATTAACACGGTCCGTGGATCAAAATGAAGCATAATGACGCACTTTATACTTCGACGTGTAACGCTGCCGCGCATTTCGTGCTTCAACATAAACCGTGGTAACGCGTTTGGACATCAAAGCGAGCCGCGATACCACCGACTCTCAGTTTTTCAAAGGGTATTCGCATTTTATACCTATTCTGAATTCGACTTTTATTCACTTGCAGAAACAAAAGTGTTCGTCGTTTAAGGTGTGTTCGTTGTACCGCGACGCGTGCAAATAATGCAACCTGTTCTCTTGAAAAAGTTTCATAACCTGCTGTTCTTTTGTCTAAATTTTTACGAATTTCATAAAACTGTAAAATTTAGATATTCAAGCTAATAATTTTTGTACTTTTCTGTTGAATAAATATTCGAATGTTTAATAAAAATAAATATTCTTAGGAAAATTCATTTAAGAATCCTTACCTCTCCACAAAAAATTCAAATCTCTTTCCACCCCTTCAACTCCAAATAAAAAAAGATCCATCATATCCTTTTCTGCTCCAGATCCCTGGTGCCCCATATGGGTTAAATATTTATTTAGCCAGTTCGTCAGTGGCGTGTCGTTGGCCGAAAGGATCCTTCGCAGCGGTCGAGGACGCATCAGACCCCAAACCCTTGGATGGATCCTCGTGAACAGACCAACAGCCTCCTCTCTCTGTTACCTCAACCATTGAGCGAGCATAACCGATTGGATCCGAAATCGAGCATACGAGGTGCTCATTGGCCGTGACAGGTCGCAGGGTGAACAGTGGGGGGATGTGTAGTGACGAGGCTAGAAGAAAGAGGCCGTCGGCACAGTTCAAAGGGATGGTGACATGTGACCGGCATTGTGAACCGTCGAGCCTCTCTATGCGGTGCGGTTATGCGCTTTTCTATTGCGACGAAACGGTCTCTCGCTTTGACGGCCGAATCGCCGACGTCTCCTCCTCAGGAACAACCCTGAAAACCGATTCGCATCCCTTAGCTCTGGTAACGCGCGCCATCGTGGTCGTACGGTTACAAACGTGATTACTTTCCCGATGACTCAAAGTGCACCACGACGAATCGCTTTGATACGGTGTTACTCTGTATTAGGTATCGCTTTGTGACTAAGCTTTGGGGGTAGTGCTTTCAAGGCTGGTCGACGATTTTTAACTAACAAAGATTTTTTCTTTTCTTTTTGACAAAAATTAGAAAGAAGTATGTAACATTATACCATAAATGTTTCTTCATCACTCAGCAAAAATTTAATTAAAATTCATTGCCATATACTAAGAGACTAAAGAGGCTAAAAAGCGTCGAGCTTATAAGGAGAAGCACCATTCGTCGCGTTCGCGAGTGGGAATATTCAAAAGATCGGAAGTTCCTCTGATGTCCCGGCATGGCCATGGACGTGCTATGGAAACAGGGACCAATACGGGCTTCCACGCTGCTATGTCGCGTGTTGTTTCTTTTTTTCACGGATAAAAACGACGTAATCGTATACGACGACCGATCATGTAATGTTTTCGCGAGTCCCAGCAGCCGCATCGAGAAATTCACCGGCGCTTAATTAGCCGTCGGCATCGTCGGCTGCTCGAAACCGTGCTTTGATCAGCCATTGGATTATTCCATCGGCGAATGTCTGTTTCTTTCTTTCTTTTTTTTTTTTTTTTTTTTTAAATGACTGTTTTGCCACGCGAAAATAAGCGCCTCTAATTCGTCGAAGGCTTTCAATCCTTTCGTTGCTGCTCTTGGTCGGGCACGTGTTACGCGATCTCCTTTTACTCTTTCACGGTTCAAATGATGGATCGCTCGAAGGATCGTGAATTCATTGTGTCGAAAAACAGCATTAATAATTCAGAATAGTCTTCAAAGTTTCTGAAAAAAATGTCTGAAAACAAAATTAACATTTTGAATATATTACTGTCAACATTGGTCAAATATTTAAATTCTAAACAAATAATAAATTTAGAAATCCCAATTTATATCCAACACCGTGTTTTATACTACTAAGATCTATCTTTATTTGCTCATGAGGATAATTAAAAAATTATCAGCACTAACGATGAATACCGTCATATAATAAGCCGAGTCATAATTAAAATTTTATAACTCCCATTTCCTTTTTATGCTCGCCGGTACCGAGCATCTCTGATCATTAGTAGACGATGTACAGTTTTGAGGTTGACTCTGAACCAGCAGTGCTAACAGTACACAGAGTTCCTACATGGTCATTCGTCTAAGCTCTAACGGTGTTCAACGCAATTTAGCCTCGGTGATTAGGCGAGAAACGGTGCTTTTTCTGCGAGCCGGGTTAACCGCGGGAAAACATTTACCCGCGAATAAATCGTGGAACAAGGTACATTAGTAGGAAATTCGAAGAAACGTCGAGTACCCTCGAAAAGTACCAAATAAAAAGCACCTCGGAGATTAAACGCGCATTACCGCGAGTTTATTTAAATAATTTGTAATGAACCAAAGAAGATTCTTGTTTATCGTATCAAAATGGCGAGTTAAATCAAAGGAATCTTTGTTAAAGAGGAAGATACAAGCGTGGTAGCAGAGACATCGATGTAATAACGAAGCGGAAAGGTAGAATGACTCGCGAGCAACATCCAATTAATAAAGATTACAGGACCGGTTTGTTAAATTGATAAGGGCTCGTTCTAAGAAGCCATTACGATAAGGAAACGTCCAGGTCGCCGTGATCGGTATTTGTCGGTTCGTCAGATCCAGCCGACAAATTCGTCCGAAGACATTTGCATTCGCGTGCACTAAATCGGCGGATCCTGCGGAGAAGAGATCGTTAAGAGGCGCTTATAAATGAAGGAGATTTAAAGACCGAAAGATCAGACGATAGCCGGAGCCACGTTGCTTCTTTGGACACTTGGAAAACAAAGGCGGGATCGAATGGAATTTTTGAATAGATTACGTGACCAGAATTAATTATTCATTAATAGAATTGAGAAAGACTCTAAATGATTCTATTTCAAAAACGAAGGAACGAGGTGATAATGAATAGAAATGAAAATGAATATAATATAAAAAAAAAATAGAAAAGGAGCTCAAGGATCGGCTTAAATCTTGCTTAAAAATTCGTTGGCAACGGGTCCCTACTGGATTACGCCCGGTGGCGAACTTCGGACAGGGGCGAAACAATTATGGCGCCTGTTGGGCCGGATTAGGGATACGTAACGCTCGCAAAAACGGGTCGGCGTGGCTGCAGTCACGTGGCAGTGATTATCTCTCGATGCTTTGCACACGTCTGCCGGTTTTTGTCCCTCGGGATGCATTGCACGTCCACCGGCATCCACCTTACGGCCAAATACCTCTGCGACTTTGTAATTAAGGGCCCCGAGTTTCCTATCATTCACCATCGTTGACGTTCTCGTTCGAATATCTCAACCTCATTTTCAGTCTTTTTCCTTTTCTCTTTATTCTTATTTTTTTTATCTGCATTTCTTCATACACCGTTAATAAGGATATCTTGGAAGTATTTATTTTTTGTTTAATCCTTTGGAAATATTGATGTGTTAATAGCATTTCATACCGTTCTCTAACAGATATCAAATACAGTTTCGAATTTGCATAAAGTTATTTGATTCGCGAAATGTTTGAAATTTCCTGAACAATTATTTCTATTGAACTATGATCATTCTCGATGAACTTTCGACTATACAATTCAATCCATGCGATTTAACGTTCCGAATTGTTCAATGTTTATCTCGATCTCGTGCAAATCGTAGGCTAATGAGGTTGCATCATCGTGAAAGCTGATTATATCGGTTCTGTATGATTGCGCGCGGTCACGCCTCGCCTATGGGTTATTAAATTTAAATGCTAATAATACCCGATTACTGCACAAATGTCGATAAATTTCAACAAATCCCGTGCGGATTATCTTTCTGGGCTTAATTTAATAAAAAACGATACAAGCATTTCGGAGGATTGATAATAATCAGAACAAACCAATAGCTCTGTTAATGCAAAGTGTTTAAAATTTCCAAAATCACCGAACAAATGATTTATCTGATCCCGATATAAAATCATTCACGAACGAAAGCTTTTCAATTTCCAAATGGTATAAAAATTAATTCCACGCGAAACAAGTTATGCGACGCACGGACCATTTGCCAAATTTACCACTGAAAGGGTTAAAACTGAAATCACGAACTTTCCCATAAGACCAAATTGGTTTTTAATCCGGTTACAAAGCAACGCAATGTTGCAAGATCCTTTTTCGAGCCGATCCGCGGGGCTTTCGCAACAGGCTATACAAGTGTTAAGCCGAAAACCTTTAAATGGTCTGGATTACCAAGCAGAGAACAGTTAAGCGTATTTTAATAACGATAAACAGGATGGTGGACGATAAGCGAGCCCCGTTGGCTCGTGTAAACTTACGTAGTAGGTGACCGGGCCCCGTTCGTGCAAACAAGTAGCTCGTGTTGGTTCACCGTAAGCTGCTGCTCTCCAGCAAACTACCTTGTCTTCCTTTCCTTTGTAGTCACCGCCTTTATCCCGGCCGCGTACAGTAGACACGTTTTCGCTCCCTAATAAACACAACTGATATATAATATATGCCTAGTGGGCCGGTGTATCCAAAAGCGGACGTCCGAAAAAAAGAAAGGAACACGCCTGTCTCTGATATACGGCGGATCGTGGATTACCATAAAACGATATTTCACTTGTTTTTTTTTTTTTTTTTAATCCTTTCGAGAGAGAAAGGTAGTCAGCCTTCTCTAACCGGCTGCATCGAAACGATATTAAAAGAACAAACAGCGAAATAATAATCGAACACGGGAGAAATAACAACGGAAACATCGAGGGGTTGCTAATTGGGGGTTGCTTATCGGACGAATCACGAGTTCGTTCCGTTGCCGACTCTCCGGAAAATATTTGGGTCAATTTAGGGTGGGAAGTTTCTCTTTCGGGAGCTCGTTTCTGGAGGCAGGGAAAGTTTCAAAATAACAAGATGAAACTTTTAGTGAAAATATGGAGGAACTCGGAGATCGTTCGGTCCTATAATTTTCGCCGGTGATCGAGATAAATAAGAGCTTCGACGAGCTTCCCCGCGGTTCGTTTCGCCTGCCATCAGAAAATTGGTACACGAGGGCCGATCCGGCGCGCGGTAACCCGTGACGCCACTTTCGGCATAGGGCCATTACTTCTCTTACTTTTTTAACGATCCGTCTGGATGCGCGGTGTTTCCGAGGGCCGAGAGGAGCTCGCGTTCTCTTGGAGGTTCGCCGCCGAGAGAAGCACCCCGCTGCGATAGTCTGGAGTCCCCTTAACAAGCGGCGATACCATCGTGAGCCTGCTTCCCGAGACTTGGCTTTGACTTTGCATACCGCGGCGGGCGCGGTGCCGCCGCGTCGGGACGCCTCCTACGCTCGCATTCCGACGGCACGCGATGAACTATGAATGAACTCTCATCGAACTCTTACGAATTTTCTATCTACCCCGCGATCCACTTCGCGAAAAGTGACGGAAATGTCTATTTCAAATTTCTTCATGATTTTTGACAAATTTTCACGTTGTACTAACGAATTCAAGTGAAAGTTTCTTGAATTCCTCGATGTTTCCCACAGGTAAGGTTCCCCGAATCGGAGTCAAGCTCCTTTACCGGGAACCCTGAGTGTAGAAAGATTCCGGAAGTTCTGGAGTGCTACCTACCGGGTGGTCTCGCTTTTCTCGTGATTATCGTCAGTCATAAAGCGGCACGACGGGTGACACAATGGAAAAATCTGACGAGTCCATCGGGAATTTCGAGACCGTCAAACGCCGTGCCGACGTTCACCAACGCGTCCTCAGAATGGGATGAGATTGACTTTCAAGTGGTTTCTGGGAATGGAAGTTCTTCGGCTTATGTCAGACCATGAAACGATTAAAACAGAAATTATTTTTATAAAAAATCTGAAAATCGTCATAATATATTTCTTCCAAATAAACCAAAATACCTGTAATATAACTGTCAATTCCTAAACCAAAACTTATAAGTCCCTCAGTATTGGAATCTAAGAGCCGAACAAAAGCGAGAAACAGAACCCCCATCCACGTTTCCCATTAATTCCACTTAGTTTCGAAAACAAACAAATAATCGACACCGCTATTCAAACCCCGTGGATCTTCATCGCCCCGTCGTCTCCCTAACCATACAAAAACTTGCAATCATCCGAGAGGAATCTTCCTCGTAGCCAGCCCGCGATCCTCCCCATTCATCCCCGAGCAAGCAACAAGCCTGTCCGGCTAAAAATTGATTCCGCACCACCGTCGTACGGAAGGGAGGCAGCCAGGAGAGAAAGACGCAGAGAAAAGCTCCTTACTCCCTCTCTCCCGCTGGTAAAACTCGCCAGGAATTCCTGGCCCATGGTCGGCTGGAACCTTTCCTTTGGTTCGACCGGGTCCTGGGCTACGGGGGCAAGCCTCTTATCCACGTAGGATCGGTCTGTGACTTTTGTCGGTGCGCGTTCCCTGGTCCTCTTTGAGTAATGGAAGTTGACCGAAATCAATTTCAATTCCTACGAGCCCGGCGTTCGCTAAGGCCGCGGTTCCCCCTTTGAAAGGGAAGGCTACGTTTCAGCTTCCACGCACGCCTTCCTTTGCCTAACACCTACGGATTTTATATGGATAGCCGCCTCCTACCTCTGGACCATGGTATGCCGACCATTTCGCGAATGTCACTAGCAACGAAGCCGACTGATACCGCGGTTCCACGATCTATCCAGTGATATCTAGTTCTGGAATGGAGAAGACACTGGAGTCAAGGTTACAGGAGATTAGTTTTGATATACTGAAAGGGGTGGATGATTACAATCGAAGGGATGAAAGAAATGATAATACTTATGGATGTTTTACACCCCTATACATCAGCCTAAATATCATCTAAAAATGATATTTTCTAATAAAAAAACTTGTACCTAACTTCTTTTACGTTTTTTTCTTTCTCATCCCCTCGATAAGGTCTCCCAGAGGAGAAGACACACCGCGGAACGTAGAGGGATACAATTTTACGAGGCTATTTGAAATTCGGCGCGGTCGTAAAGGACATGAAAGCGGTGGCCGTGATTTCGTGCACCTGTTGTTTTTCGCCAAGTGCCGATAAGATCGTGAAGGTGCGAGCGAGCGCGACTGGAAGAAGAGGCTTCAATTGGCCAAGTCAGCCTTGCCAAGATGAAGATGTATCGTAGATAACCGAGGCCTGTACACCTGCATAACATCGGCTCCACTCTTCCAGCCATAAAACTTAATTAACCCCTTGTACGACGATTTATTCCGGCGTCGATTAAGAGGATTCCTCGATAATCTGAATCCGCTAGCCGGTTAAATCCTCAGCCCCTTTAAATCACCATCGAGCACAGTCTCGATAATCACATTCGAACGGATTTCGTTCGAGTATTCCTTTTGAAAAGCCGCGTTTTATTGCGCGAAATTGTTGCACGTTTACGGAGTATTAATAAAATGTAACGATTCGCTTTTAAAGGGATTGCTAGAATGTAATACAGGGAACAATAAGAGGAAATATTAAGATAAATCGGGGCTTGGTAAGAGGATTACTTATTTTACACGCGAGGACAATCCGGAAATTATACCTTTTTAAATATACAGCTTCGTTTGTTAAGCCATTTTAAATTGGGATTTTGTTATCAGACAAGGAATAAGAATTTTTATAAGCAATACTTAGAATCAAGATATCAAGCTTCTATTGATTCAAGTCTAGATAATTCAAGCTTCCAATAAAGTTGCATAAAGGTTACGATCAGGACGCGAGGAAAATAAAGTGGCTAAACGGTTGAAAATGGCCAGCGAAACGCAATATCCAAGATTTCAGTCAATAATACAGCCAGCTTACCGTGTCAGCTTCTAAACGCCAGCTCGTAAAAGACGCGTCAGCGTAGCCGTAAAGAGACGAAAGCTTCGTTTGGCGAAACGCTCGCGATTATGAACGTCCTGCAGCAAAAAATACCGTATAGTTAACAGCTCGTTTGGCTGTCGTAAATGTTACCCGTAATCGCGTTACGCGCTTTTACAGCCCTAATGAAAACGAGTATTAATTGATGTCCTTACACCTTTATCACTAAACTGCCTGCAGGCGAAGTTCTACGACTTCATGCTTCGAAATCCTCTCGTTGGTACCGGTTAACATTAACCCAGTTGCTTTTCCGCCTTCTGAACATCACTTGAGAAATTAAAATTAATATTGTATATTGCGAGTGGTGATTAGTTTCGTAAATCGATCGGAATAGAAATAAAGATCTTGGCAAAGTGCCGTTTATTTCGATGCTTACGAAACAGTTTTAATGAAAATAAATTTCCCTTTGGCGAATGATAAGTAGTTAGAAAGATTTATGACAAAAGAATTAAAAATATTCTGGAGAAATTCAAACCTTGAGTTCTGACGTTTGTCATCGGTTATGGGACCAATTGTCCATCGACTTCCTTCTGACGTAAGCCACGTCTAGTCGGTAAAGTTGAAAGTGTCCTTTCGCCTGGAGATCGGTGCTTACGCACGGAAACGTCCCTCGGTAATAATGACACAAAGATGCCGGCTTGCTCTCAGGGGGTACTGGTATCAGGGGACCTCCAGGTGATTTCTCCGGACGAAAATCTCCTAAACCAAGGGCACGGTTCGTTAGCGCCATTGTGGCCGAGTCCAAATATTGTTGGATTCCTTTCCGGACCTACAGCGAAGATTTCTGCCTTCCCATGACGTCGCTATTGTGCGACTATTTTCGAGAATGACGACTTTATGCACAGAGGCGCAAGCCGACCTGACGTTTCTTTCATCTATGACCTGCTTCCTCGAATCTTCATAAATCCGCCTTCCTTTCGTTACACACTTTTCACTCTGTAATTCTAATACTTGAATAAAAAAAATAGTGACATGATTTCGTTAATACTTCAATTAATATTTTATTTATTATCCTTCAAAATGAATAAAAATCAAACTCTGCCAACCTGCACGACCTGAAATTATATTAATTTATTTTATTAAAAAACAAATTATTCGTTAAACTTCCAGTTATAAATTATAAAATTTTTCATTTTTAAATTATCAACACCCAATAAAGAATATAATTTCTAAATAGCAAAACCTATTTGTTATACTCTATACACAACTTGCAGCAATATAAAAGATTCTAACTACTGATCACTCTAATCGTCCTTTAGCAACAAACGAATCGATCTATTCGTCAACGTTGTTTCAATTAATCTTGCGATCGTTGCTGCGATCATTGGTGTTGTTATCTTTATCGAATTTGTCGAGGATGTCGAGTCGAAGGAAGGAGCCGACGATGGAACGAGCCGTCGATGCTGCCCTTCCGATACCGTCGTCCATCGAACTCGTGCCGCTGCTTTTCGAGATTTTAACGGGTTTCGTCTCCGCCCAAATGTTCACGGCGAATCTCAATTCTGCTACCAGTGCCTCCCACGGAGTGACCTGCAAGAACGCCGACGAAAAATGGTCTTGTGTCGGTGCATCGGTGCACCCATTAAGAAGCAATGTTGCGTTAATGCGACATTTCAGTTGCAATTTCTTTTTCATTCCAATCAACTAACATTATTGCATTCCATTTTTTAAATAATATGATCATATATAAAAAGGATTTGCTTCATAATTTTTTCGCCACTGTTTCTTATTTTATTTCTACAGATACCTCGGTCAGCTTCGTGTAAAATATTTGGCAAACACTTTCTGGCTCGTGTAAATTTCAAGGTTTTATTCAAATGCAACGAACTACTTGTATAAATCCAGTTGCACATTTTAGGTAAGGAAGAGTAAAATGACTCACCTTTTCGTTTACAGCGACCTTACGGACATTCCAGAGGAATTCGCAAATGCCAATAAAGATCGAGCCGCAGCATCCGATCAAAAGGACCAAGAAAACACCACCGACGTTGGGCAACCCTAATTCGCTCGAATTTGTCGGCTCTAAATCACCCTTGGAACACATCCCACCACCACGCTCCTCCCACCATTTTTTCTTTAGATCTTGCAGCACCCCTTTCTCTTGCAGCATCAGTATCGCGCCGCTTATGGGGGTTCTGTACGGGGAATCTGGGCAAGAATTCATATTCAAAGTGTTTCTCGTTGCAATTTCATCGAGAAAATTTGTATTTTTTTTTTTCGTTTTAACTCACTTCGTGGCAAGGCAATTCCATATCCCTTGTTATCGATAAGCCCTCCAACTTTATCGAGGTCACAGTTTCTCTCCATTCTGTACTCTATTGTGGTCGATTCCATGAGGAAAGCGTAATCGAATTTCTTCAACACTCGCTCAACCCCCTCGTCATTAGTTTTCGTGAAGACACTTGGTCTTGTCTCCATCATCGCAGCCCACATGCGTTGATAAGTTGAATAATTCGAATCCTGTAGCGAGGACAATGCCACTCTTTATTAAGATTCACATTTGACCGAATCAAATGTTTCTTGATTGAATTATACCCTGAAGAAGGCAGACGTGGATCCACCATCTACGGCTCCGTACTTAATTTTTGTCTGTTTGGCGAGATCCTCGACACCCTTGATCGGGGTATCCATTTTGTCGACTGTCAAAAACGCAGCCAAATTGGCAGTGTACGAAGAAACCATGATCAATGTGAAGAACCACCACATGCCAGCCACCATTCGGATCGATGGTGCTCTTTAAGCAATGTAAGAAAATACTTATTATTGTAAATTTCTATTGTTCTATATTTTTATCAATTCCAAGCCTTTGCAGTAGGAAATTAATTTTGAAAATTATGCACGTGTTTTAATTTTGACGAAGAGTGGGTATATTACGCTTTCATCGTTTGCGAGGGATATAGTTTATCGAATTCCAACAGAGAATATCAGCACGGCAATTTAATAGCGATCTATTTGTCGTAGGCGAGGTCCCGGTTCGCGGAGAAACAATGTGCCCTTTGTTTCTGTTTGTTCGGCTTCACGCCCACGCTCGCGCTACAGAGAATGTCCACGTGTACGCGTATGCTATACTCGGCAAACAGGCGTCATTTGCATACACGGGCCTTTAGCTTATGCTTAATTAGGAAAACGCGATGCGTGCTTCTCGCGACGCGTTGTCTTCGCTAGATTTTCCGACCGGTATATGGCTAAGATGCGACTTCCACTCGTTTAGCACATTGGACGATAAAGTTTCACGAATTTAAATACGCAATTTTTAATTTACTTCATTTTAACTCTTTGATCAGTCCATTGAATTTACCTTGATCGTATGAGGATTGTAATTAAATAATTTAACATACAAACGTACAATATTCTTCAGTGAGGAGATCAAGGAGGATATGATGAACATTCCCAAATAATCTTTCCATAAGTTGCATAAACAAGCGGCTAGAAAGCAGTTAGGAGGGTTGCTGTTGTTCCTCCTCGTCTTTAGTCGGTTCGTCGTCAGTATGTAGCGAGCAAACACGCGGGACGTTACGAGCCGAGGAGGAGAGTTAGCGCCGTGCCGGCGCTAATAAGTGGGAAGCCGCCTCAAATATGTCCGGCAAACAGCGGCTCGTTAAGCTTAATTGTCGTGAAAAAAAGAGGATCGCTGGAGACAGGGGAGCGTACGAAAGGAAAAGAAACGATGCGCTGCTTTTGGCACCGTCTCTGTATGCTTTCCTATAGACGATTCCGCGATATTTTACTTATTCCTTAAGCAGAATAATGAGATCGCTTGCGCCGACTTTGGAGCGGATTTTTATTTCAATTCTTTGCACAAGAAAATCTTTGTAGTTGAATAATGACACTGTGGTGTCATTATTATGAATTTGTTGGGAACAGATTCAGAAGAGACTTTGATCAGAATTATAAAATTAATAAATATGGGTAAGGAAAAGGGTGTAATTATTTTTTAATGGTACTTCAAGGGTCTTCATTCTATGGGAGCTACTTTAAAGGCGTAATTACAGAATCGCGAGTGCACAAGCAAAACAGGTGCGGTTGCATCTCTTTGCGGCATTGTTGCGGTTTCTGTTTCGCGATTATTACGGGGTCTGCATGTATGTAAGGTAGGCTGCGGTGGCATAGGTGCTTTGTTAAGTTCACGGGTTTAGACTTACTTGGGAAGTATATCGGAGCCCTGTTGCATGATAGAGCCGGAAGTGAGCCACATGGAGTTCTTCAAAGTGAAATTGTTCTCCAACTCCTCCGGGTCTGGGTTGCATGGGTGTGGATTGTCCCATTCACCGGGAGCTATTCTGAAAGAGAATATTTAAAATCCTTCAAAATCCTATGTTCTATGAATATTTCTGTAAGAATCTGGAAAATAAAATGAAACTATGCTTTCTCCATTTATTACGATTACAATGGGATATAAATGTCATCTGAGAAATGTTAAAGGAAAAATGTATATTTCAGAATCTTTATTTTACTTCTCTCGGATCAAGTGTTTTTAACTACCCAGTCAAAGAAAAATCTTTCTCCCAAGAATTTTAAATTTTCTTTTTATTTCCCCTCTCGTCTTACCTAGCCTGCAGAAACAGCATTATCGAAACTACCAAGAAAGCAGTCGCCATGTAAATCCAGACGTCAGTTGACAACGGTGACAGGAAGGAGAATAGATCTGGCTCTTTTTCCTCTGGTTTTCTGAATAAAATGCTGATACCTGACTTGAACACACCGAATGAAATAGCAGTGCAACGAAATTTCTCATGGAAACTGAAACTATTAGATACATCGTACCTAGATTCATGAATGGCATTGTAAAATCGACCGCGCTTTCCCGTTCGTAGGTGATCGTCAGATCGCAAATAGCCAGATCTGCGTCCTGTAATTAATTTAAAAATATTTCCAATGCGTGAACATTTTTCGTTTCGAAATTTGAATGCCTAATTTAAGTCACTGTTCAAGGGTTAATAAATTACATTTACTCACTCGATCTAGAAGACGTCTAATCAGACCATTCCACTGTTTCGTATCTTTATCATAAGTGCCATAATTGCCATCGGGAACTAATTCAAATTCGTACTTAAATTTCAACAATTTCGAAATTTCCTCGATGAGATCGATGCAGAACCCTTCATAGCGTGTTTGCTCGATCAGTATACCTCTAGTAGCGCTGTCAGTCACCACCATTATGTACGGTGGTCCCTAATGAATCATCAAATCACTAAATCACTACCTATTAACAAGCCCATCAAATTTTCCATCATTTCTCAATATCTTATAACCTATGACAGCTTTATTCTCTTATTGGCAGAGTCAATGATTCGTCAATATTGTAACCAGCTTCATCAAGCCCCTCGAAATGCGTTGATTAATTAGCAACGCTGTTAGCGCAGTACCACAGTCAATTCTCAAATAGACATTACCATTGATACTTGATCGACATCGATATAAGAACAATGACTACCCAGGAAAATGAGATTGAAAAGAAAAATACACACCACTTTGGTGGAGATTTTAAATTTCTTCAATTCGATTGATTTGTATAAGTAACTCTCTCGTTCCTCTTCGTTGTCGATTGAATGAAGCCCATCAGGATCCCAGTATCCTGTTTGTACACTCTCCCCTGGTCTCACGTCCATGATTCGTATGTTGGAATACTGACGTCGACCATTCTCGTCCAGGCCCATTGGCCCTGTGATTTTACCCTGTTTGGAGAGCTAGAAGAATCGTGTTCTCTTAACACTTGCTATCTTATAAAATTAATATAATAGGATTTTTTTTCATTTTTCAAATTTTTGACAAGGATCACATCTGGTGTCTGATAGTTACTTAATTTTTCCGATTAACTTTTCAACCCCTTACGCTATTAAGAGAGACTCTATGTAAAGGGCAGTACATAGTTGGTAACTTTTACAAGATGAAACGTGGGAAATCGAAAAATTGACAGGAAAAGAGAGATTGAGCCTTTACCTCGCGCAAAAGGCTGGTAATGTTGGGACCTGCAGTGTATTTCTCTGCCTCTTCACAAGAGAGCGGTACCGGGTCAATAGTTACAGGATCCTCGTTGTCCTGATTCCTTGCATTCAGGGCATCCAACGCGTTATAAAGGAGGAACACCGAATCATACAGAACGGCTGACTCCACCTTCATTTAAGAAAAAATATTCAAATTTGGAGATTTTATATTAGGGGTGAAAATGTAATCCTGATGAGAATCCTCATTAAGAGTCAAAATAAAATAGAAGATCCTAAATATTTCTTAAATATTTTAAAAAGTAATTGCGTAAATCATAAATTAATCAACCCATCCTTGATTCTGACTATGCAATTTTATAAATGATTCTGTTTTTAACTTAACATTTTCCTAAAAATTAGCCACGCTAGTTCGCCCCCCACGTTAATAACAATTTTCAACCAAATTACTTCACATTTCCGAGAAAAATTACCACAATTTATTTTTAACGAAACAAGAGTGTTAGTTTTACTTCACCATTCTAAAAAATACTCGTAACTAGCAACTACACCTAGTTCCACTGCGATAACGAGAACATTACAACACCATCTCGAAAATTCAACAGAAAAAAATTACATTCAACAGGAGTACCAAGCTAATTCAGCTTGTAAACCATCAGAAGCTTCTTTGCGAACCCTTGTAACGAGAGATGAAACATTAAACTAACCAATCTCGTGAAATCTCGAAAGAAGCACCAGGTTAATCGTTCCATGGTGCTGTGATTTGCATAGAGGAGAAAGGGAAACAAGTTTTAGTTGGCCGAGCATGTGCTACAGCTCTCTATCGCAGATACAAAGCGAATCGACGGGGGCTAATGAAACGAGAATTAAGGCAACCCGTCAGCTGTTCGTAAGTGCCTTGTCGCGGCTGGATTTTCCGGAAAATGTGTTTTACCCTCGTTGCATTCTAGAGAGCGTAGCTTCATTATGCCGCCTGGGTTAATGAAGAAATTACCACGAATGCGTACGCCGGAAGATTTGCGACGAGTATTTTTGGTGCTAAGAACCGTCGCTTTCCTTGTTCAAAGAGTTTATTCTATTTTAAACAGGAATTGAAGAATTTTGTGAACTGTGATTTGGAAAATTAAATCTGTAGCATGTATAATAAAATTTTAGTTACAAGTCAAAAGTAGATTTTCATTCACCTAACATATTGTTATTTTCGATTAACCCTTCAATGAAAAATTCAATTATGAAATTGGTGAATTTTATAATTACAAAAGTTCAATTTGTTCAACGTTCCTCTTTATAACAAGGAATATTCAAATTGCATACGCGCGGGCAAAATAGATGTTTAATTGGTTAAAGAGAAAGGATTCCATTAAAATACAGCTGTGCTTCATAATTACCCAATTAATGCCTTCCAAATCGTTCTCCCGTAAACTGAGCCCGGTGATGTTGGCCCCCGTTCCATTCCGCACTTCCGAAAGGGGTAGTTTGGTCGAATCCTGCAGTCATACCCAGGAAATTATTAGAAAAACAAACATTTATAATTGGGTTGACGACATATGACGATTCTGCAATCAACATCCTACTTTGAAAAGTTCCTATTTGGAGAAGGATGAAATAATACGATAAAAATTCCAATAACCGCTGAAACTGCATTTACGTGTGTCAAGTAAAGTCGAAAATTGAATTACAGCCTATTTCTTGAGTGTCATTTAGGAAAATCTGAAGAATTTCAAACGAGACATAATTTTAAAGACTGTCGATTGCCAGGTGCACTTGGATTCCATCTGGCAGCAGAGCCAACTCATGCGTCATCTATTTGGGATGGTTCCTGGAATTCAGTGTTGACCACCGAAAAAACGATCCGTCATTTTACAAGCGTCCAACAGAATCGACTTTACTCGAGGAGCCAGACCACCTACACACTGGTACTCGTGGAAAGTTGGGATCTCAAACGAACTCGAGAGCGTTCGAAGGGTCGTTCCCTTTGGCTCCCATTGTTTCGGTGCAACAAGCGGCAAATAACTTCGAAACTTGGCGCTAACGATAAGAAATATATTTGCAAACGATAGAACGGGGCTTTGATGGAAGATGCTTTGTTAACCGACCGTTTTCCCTTCAATTTGTTTTCTATTTACAGCCGAGAAAGCCCTTTGATTCAAAGTAGTCCTACGCTATATCAAACCCTCTTTTTTTTTTAAATCGAAATCGCGACATCAAGGCGTTAGAAACAGTGACATTGACGTAGGTTCAGCCCGTGTTTCGACTCGGCTCCCGAGTGACAGCATTCAACATGGCACCTTCCACGAATTTCTCGGGACAGCCGGGACAAATATGAAATTCGTGAAATTTCTCACGAATTCATACGTGCCAGGGCACGCCTTTTTCCCGTCTCCCTCCGTGTGTACACAGACAAATTTCGTTATTTGCAAACGGGAGGAGCGTTCAAACATCATCCGAGCTGCCGTCGCCGCGATCAAAGGGCTTCTTTAGCCTGCCTTAACAACGTGGCAATACCAAAAAGGAGTAATAAAATAACATTCTTCGAAAAACAACCGTCAGAAGGGAATACGGATTTCTGTTTATTTCACAGAAGAAGCCAAAGTTTCTTTCTTTTCGCCCACGAGATTTATTTCCTTTAAGGGGTGGATGAATTTGCTGTGAACTGATTTAAAGATCCTTCTCGCGTAATTCATCAAAATAAAGCAAATTTTATTTTCGGGGTAAATTTCTAAAAATACTTGGAACTCTTTGTTGGATTACATTTACGAGTAAAATTTAAAGATCCTCGCATTAAACTCCCTGGTGTAAAACCTTTTTCGTGGAGATAGTTACCAGAGGTAAGCATCAGGATCGCGGTTTTCCCGGCTAGCTTTTCCGACGGAATTTCATTAATAAATCCATGGAACGTGTCGCGGTCACGTTCACCTAGGCGTAGTAACTGCATTAGCCCGGTTACAATTGCCGGACGTTTTTTTTTTTTCTATTAAACGCTTCCATAAATTGTCGGGAGTAATTGTTTTCAGCGAGACACCGGTAATGGCGTGCGGACTGAGCATTCCGTCGCTCGCCACCAACCCCTCGGAATCCGCTTTTTATGACGCATTACCGGCTAGCACGTAACAATACCTCCATAAATAACGACGTTCGCGGTACGCAGAAGGGTTTTCGCGCGCGCTCCCCAGGCGTATCGCGTTTTTCCGAAGCGGAACAATGTGCCGGGTAGCCGCGTGACACGTCGAACAGTCGCGACCGCGCGAAGACAATGCACGCCCGAGCGGAAGACACCCAGTTTCTCCACTCTCCCGTGGAGTTATTCTCGGAGAGGAGGTTGCCGTGTTCCTTCGGGATTAAATTTAGAAAGACTTGGGAATACGGTATCATTTTTTAAATTTTCCGTATCTTGAGTTAAAAATTATTTTATGAATTATGTACTGAAATACATTTTTAATTCAAAAATGTATTTAATTAGGGATTATAATTAACTATATGCTTACTACAAAATATAGTATAAATAAATTTAGTAATCTAAATCTTTCTTACCTTGAAATTTTCACTTCTAATCATTTTTCACATCACAGCCTTTAGTATCCAGTCTAAGTGGATATACAAATAAGTGCACATGTTGCACGAGCAAGAATTTCCAAAGAAAATTATATTTAAATTGCGGAATATTTTGAGTATATTTCAAGCATAAAATCCGTGCAACACGTGCACCCTTACGCATACATGAATTCTCCTTCAATATTCAGTTAATTGCTACTGTTACGGATTAATATTTACACGGCACGGGCAAGTCTTCAGCGCAAAATACTGAATTTTAAACAGGATTTTAAGCAGCACACTTTCGAGTATTGTACTCGGTTGTGCGTCGAATATTGTAGAATCGCAGCGCTGCGTTATTAATAAACATGCCTGCCGCTGTAACGGCTGCTGTAAAATTACACGGAAAAGTTGTACAACCACTGTGAAATTCACTTCTACAAGGACACGAAAGTTAGTCTCGTAAAATGCTCGAGTTTCAATCTCGTAAATACTCCAACGAACTTTGTTGCTTTTAACGAGAAATTTATGCGCGTTAAACATGCACGACTGAATTGCTGGAAATCAACTGGTAATTATGGAGAAAAGAATCATTGGATAAACGAGGAAAAATGAAGTGGAAAATATTTTACGTTTGTTTCGTTAATTCCTCACGGTCAAACACCCCTGCAATCGCGTTTAAAGAAAGAAATTTACAGTTCAACACCTCTTCGTTAATTATGAAGATTCAATTATGGAGCTTAAACGTTTTTTAATTATTTAAGCGAAAATTGCTAAATTCGAAGCAAAAATGATTTTCATTCAGGAAGATAAAAGATACTGTTTGGTTTTAAAAGAAGGTATTAGCAAAATCTACGCAAATAAAGAAGAATGTAGCGTAATACCAGATACGTAATTAAGAAATTACAGTAGTCCGCCAACAGCTTGACATCCCTCGCTTGGTAGAGCACCTCGACGATGTTGTTGGGCTCCACGTCGATGATCACGTTGCAGATGGACAGAGCGCGAATCTCCTTCAGGATAGGTCGGTAATCCGACCCTTCGGTGAGTCTTCTTATCGTCATCACACCGTCCTTTTTTCGGCTTAACGACAAGGACTTTTGGATCCGCGACAGACCGTCGTTCGTCTGGTAGAGAGCTACGAAACTGTTCCATTTCATGGACTCGACAACGTCTGCGATCGCCTGGAAAATAATTTCCTAGCTTCTATTAACCCTTCTATAATTTTAAAAATTTCGAATTTCTAAATTTCCGGGTTCTTGATTCCTCTGAGGGCTCTTCTTCAGCAACCCTCCGCCAAGTAGATAGTCCCGAGGAGAAAGATAATATTTTATAATATTTGATAAATAAAAATTACATTATTTTCTTTCCTAAATCACTTTCAATATTAATATCCTAAAAATTAATATTTTAAGAACTCCTGCTTCCCTTGTAACACCATCTTCCCTCGAAATTGTACAATTGATCTACTTTTCGTACAGTAAATTTTAATTAAAATAAAAATCCTATTGTCCACAATATAAATACACAAACAGCCATAAATATTCCGTTCGTATTCAAAGCAAAATTTGCCCCGAACCAGCCGACGTTATTCTCGCGTTCGTATAATAGCCACGCTATTATTACCATTAATTTCGAGCAATGCAAAAATACGGGGGCGTTTAATCACGGGATAAAATCGAAACGGCCGATAACTCTTTGCGCGCTGCAGCGTCGCGGATCGAGGATTTTAATTAGACCCAATCGAGGCTCGTTTAACTCGTATCAACGTATTTCGTTTGTTTTTTCATCTGGCCCGTTAAGGGCGTCAGAATAAAAGCCGATCCAGAGTCGTTAGCCGAAGTTTGGTCTTTGATCGGGCTCATTAGCCCCGGCTTGCTTGCTTTAATGCGCCAGATATTTCAAACTCGTTCGATTTGCCTCGTTAAACGCGTAAGTTAAAATGCATCGCGAAATCCCGTCCCTGTTGTCGTGTTGTCTATCCTGCGCGTCGTGTTTCGAAATGATAAAAATAAGAAATTTGAAACTTTATATAATTGATATTATTTTTGAATACACGAAGATGTTACTTTTGTCGATTCCCTTACTTACTTACCTTGCTAACCATATCACTGTCAGGGTACATGTTGGTGGTCATGGGCATAGGATTCTGTGGCTCTTGATCTGTTATCGGTTCCTCGTTCAATCGCCAAACGTAATCAATGTGGGGTATATCAAATTTCGTTGCGATGTTTGCAACAACTCCGTAGGTGTAAGGGCTCGAAGGACCGAAGATTGCGACCACCCCTTCCTGGATCAGCTCGCAAGCTTTAAATAATAATAACAAGAATTTGAAATTAAATTTTAAAAATTAACAAAGACCCAGTTCTCCTACTGAAAGTCAGTGATATCACCCCTTTAGTCACTCGTTAATTGGCTAATTAGTTTGTTTTAATATCACGACCAGGCTGATTTGATCCGGCTCGCCGTTCCATCGACTAAAACTACTGCTAAGTATGGAGTATTCATACAAACCAGCGGCTGCGGTCTTGAAGCTGTCGGTATTAACTTCCACGTGCTTTGTGATGGGCTGCAGCTCGAATGTGGGTGCGACGTGCTGGAATTTCACCTCGTACGCCGCCTTTAGAAATGCAGCCATATGCTCCTCGTCGCCAGCATGGAAGATTGCGCCTGACAACAAGGAGAAACGTGATGTATTGTACACGGCCACCTTATCGACGGGACACCGCGGGATACGAATGAATTCAAGAAGTCTTTCGAACGTTTCGAGAGCATCGCTCGGCGATCAATTTAATTCTTGGATTTAATTAGCCGAGATTCGAGGAAGTGCAGGGGATGTTTTGAAATTGAAATGTACGCGGGGCTGAATTTTTATGTCATTGATTTAGTATTTTAATTTTGCATCTCTGACGTTTCATTTCAAACGCGTGACGAAATTTTCAGACCTTTTAATATAGCTGTTTTTAAATATCAAAGACTATAAGTGTGCAGCCAATGATTTTAAATATCGAGCATTGTTCCATTTGTACACCGATACGATAACAATATTGCTCGAAAATTGTAGCAATCGAAAAATCGATGGCTGTAAAAATTTCATTGATCCCGCAAATACTGTGCGGTTCCAATTACGTTTGCGAATAAATTGCATTAAAAATGTTACACAATTGCGGAGTGGAATGAAACGCACATCAATAGGAATTTTCCGGCTAAAAAGAGCGCATTTTTCACTGAACAATTCGAAGGTGTTCAATCACATGCATTTCATTTTAAAACGAGATTTTAATCGTATCAAATTTTGAACCATAGAATTTCCATGCAATTCGTTCGATGACCGAATTCATTTTAAACGAAACCTTAGTAAATACAAAGTGACGAGGATGTATGAATTTTATAGGATTTCCTATTTATTATTTATGACTTCTAATAAAGGCCAAAAATGCTAAAATATAATAATTTTAAACTTTAAAAATAAAAAATTGATTAATTAATTTTATAATGTATTGCAAGCTACTGAAAAATTACTGTAATATTTTTATTCTTTCACGCTATCCTCACATATATTTAATGATGAAATAAAAAGAGTAGAATAAAAGAACTGAAAGAGAAAATCCAGGATTGACGAGGAGTACAAGGATTAATACTGTAATATCGCTTTGAACAAATTTGTGCATCGCACTCGGTAAATTTCGTTTCATTAAACACTTCCATTTGAAACGAGTGCATCACAGCTCGCCCTTTGTTCCAATGTTTGTCTGTTTCTGGACGCATGTCACGGGACTGATTGAAATTGTCGCGTGTTTCAGGTAACCATATTAACCGAAGCTATTGCGCGTATCGATTAAAAAATTCCTGAAAAAATCGTCGACGATCGTGTTAATATCCCGCTGCAAAATACATATTCGTATTCCTGGCATGCTTGCATTAAAATACCAGCCACGAGAACTCGACCCCGAAAATATTTGCCGAGGTAAACAATTTTTAAATGTTTGCCAGCTTCTTCAGGCTTACATCTCATGAATTTAAAAAATTATTAAAAAATTCGAAACAGGTCGATGATAAATACTCTTCGATCAATTGAAGCGACTGACGAGTGAGCTCAAAATTCGTCAACGTTAATAATCAAACGAATGTTTAATGCATATTTTGCCGTGTTAATTATGCATTCGACACGCGTGCGTAACGTACGAACGTACACGGTTTCCGTGAGTTTGCGGAATACAGATTTGATAAACGGGATCACCGGCTCCGGTCATGAAGATAATTTCAATCATTCGGACAGCAGTCATCGGATTAGAGACGATGCACCCATTGACCGTCGGTCAGATTTGACTGACTGCGAGGCCACTGTACGTCGTGTTTCATATCGATACTTAGACGTCGAGACATAATCCGCCGTCAAGCGTGCTGATTCGACGCCCACGCCGGGATTACGGTGACAATAATGGCTCCTGGCTGTCGTGAAATCAATAAGAGACTGAGGATGCCATCGTCGACGCTATGGTTTTATGGAGAGCTATTAAGAAGTACCCGGTTGACGCGAAAGTCAGTTAACGCCTTCGATTTTCCTGTCCTCCATTTACGCTTCGATGCTCTTAATCCGCCGACTGCGAATCGCTTCAGCAAAAATTTGCAAGGATATTCTCAGTAGTAAATTAATTTGACTAATATTTCCCTAATATCGTAAATTTTTGTTGAAACTTCATTTCACAACTTCGCGGTAAGTGACCGTTCTTTAACAAGAATATTTTCCAAGCAATTTCGCGGTTTCCCTCCCATCAATTTGGCTTCTTGCATCACATGCTTAACATGCATAGAAATTTTCCCCGATGAATACTGATATTCAAAACATGCTACCACGTTGTCTTTCTGGTTTCATAGGAATGCTAGGTAAAGCAATTTCCGTGAAGATTACACGGTTCTGAGGCGTGACAAATTAAAATCGCAGATGTGATCAGTCTTAATTCCACGGGATTACACCTGTGCGATATTATGTTTCCGAGACAGAGTTGATTGCATATCCGAAAAATATTGAATGACACGCTTAATTGCGCTTGACACGCCAGGTTAATGAAACACGCTGTTCGTTTATTTAATAAATTAAGCACTGACTGAATTTAATTAACTTGACAATAATGCATCACGCTGTGCTTACCAACTACTACATCACCTTCATCAATTAGCGTGATATTAATGCTGCATACTAAACTCGCTATAGTGGAACATCTCCTTCAATCGATGTTGAAGTATTATCATCTTAAATTCAACTGTTCATTTCTCTAATCTGTCGCTAGTGATTCAACACGCTTTCACGAATATTATTTAATATTTTTTAGCGACAATTTTTCTTATTCAAATATCTCCATATTATGTAACCTCGTGGAGGTACTTGCAATACCAGCAAAATACCAAAATAATTTATATTCCTTACGTAAATTTCAACGTATCATTTATCTTTCCTAAAGGCTGGCTGCAATCTTGCTGATACATTACAATGCTCTTCTAAAGAAAACAGAACTTCTGCTCGCGGATATCCCAAACACCAACAACCGTATGAACAATACAGTATCAAGGGAAAATAATAAAACGTCACAAAAACGAGTCACAAAAATGAAAAATCGTATATCCGTTCATAGGATACACAGAGCCAGCAATCGTAAATTCTAAATTTTGACAAAATTATACAGTAATGTAGAATCTATATATTTCATCATTTTCATTAGACAACAATTTTGGTAAAAAATAGAAACTTAAATTTTTGTAGTGGTATTTTTTTTTCCATTTTGTTTATATAAGAACAACCTTGTATTGGAGAATAAATCCAGATTATCGTAAATTCGAAACTGTCCAAGAGGGAAGGCATCTACGAAGCCGCTTAGCCGCGCAACGACAAACCTGAACTTAGTGTAACGTCTCGCTGTCCTCGTGAGGAATTATTCTTTGCCGAGGGTCGTCGACGAGGAAACGTACGACGTTGAAGGCGAATTGTAATTGCACTTGTGCCGGTGTACGGAAGGAAAGGTAAACGGTAAACTCGGAACTAGCGAAATACTTGAATCTTTCCTACAGGGAACTGCACCGAGACATCAACTGTTTTATTAATGAAAAACTTTCTGTTGGATCTTATTGTTGGTTTTATATGCAATCTAAAGTCTTAATCATTGTTCCCTTATATTTCGAAGATTGGAGATTTTCCAACATATTATTGCCCACTGTCAAGATGAAATATTTGAATAAGAATTCTGGAATGTATTATTTTTTAAAGTACATGAGAAATCAAATTTTTAAGGACATTTTTTATTCAAATGGCTGTGAGTGTCGAAAATTTATAAATGAATGGAAATAATGAAATTAGCCAGTACTACCCCTATTTCCATTCAACTTCTGTTATTAACAACCTTACAATCAATTTTCCAAACTATAGACTGAATAAAAGAAACGATACTTGCCATTAATCATTAATTTCTAGAGCGTAATCGCATTGCAAGTGGTCGAATCTCTTTTATTTCCCGTTCCCTTCGATAAAACCCTTCATGCCCTTAGAAAATCAATTCGACTGATTTACAACGGCAGCCAGTTGATACTAAATTGAATTTCTACCAAGTCTATCCATCTAGGAAAATGCTACCCCCTCACTCCACCCTCTTGATCCTCGGACAAACCATTTTTTACGGATTCACATTAAATTCTACGCGTGCTCGATGCTCCGGATACTACTCGGACGTACGTATCGTTCAGTGATCGATCATTCACACTTTTTGCTCGGTTCTTTGCCTCTTCGAACTCGCTTTAATTCCATTACGATCGATTAGAATTTCGAATCGCGTTGCCCGTCGATTAATTTCGACGCTGGATCAATCGAGCAGCCGCATCCCGATAAGGTGTGCAGATATTCCCGTAATGAGCGAGGCGATAAAGCTTTCTATAAATCTCGTGAAATTTACGCGGATAATTTTGCCCCATCGATGGTGAAATAAAAGCAAAAAAAAAGAAAGAAAAATAACACCGAAGTTGTATAAATGAACAGAGGGTAAATAATACCGGCATTAAATTTATTTGGCCAAACATGGAAATTCGACTAAAGTTAAATATTTTTTTTCTTCGAACATTTTACTGCTCGTATCAATTATCGTTATAATTGAATGAATTCGGCGCGTCCAATTTAAAACACGAGCATCCTGTATTGTTTTAAAATATTCAAACGGAATCGGATAATAATAAATCCGATCCGTATATCATACGCTGAAATACGAATTATATTTCAGCTTCTTTAAATTCGACCCAACGAGAGATATCTGTAAATGTTTCGCGAGAACAAAATACAAATTATATTATTTGTAATCCTCCACCCTAACATGCGAAAATTTGAATCGCTATTTATGTTATTATCCATATTTCTTAATTATATTATATAATATACTAAATTTTATGAAACCTAATAATTAAACTAATACTACGTCATTTTTAATATTAACATCGTCAAAATTAAAATTTTGAGAATTCCTAACTCCATTTTTCCAAGGAAAGCCTACTTTGCTCGATGCTGTACTTATTCAGTTATCACTTGCTATGAATTATTCATGAATGTATTCTTTTTATCTCTCAATATTTGTTCCAAAAATATGTACCTTCTTATTTCTATATTTCAGCACGAATTTAATTTTATTCGAGTACTTTGTTCACCATGAATTATACATACAAAATATCATCATTCGCAAAAATGGTTTGCGTAGTAGCACGACACAATTAATTTGATAAATAATATAACAACGTTTACACACTGTGACAAGTATTTTGTTCGAAGCTTTATTGAATATTCATTTGTTTGTGAATTTGATGATTACAGTCGTCCAATGTGGATGGTACATATTTTAAAATAATAAGCGTTCAGCACAAAATTTAATAATGATGATTAAAAACAAAAGTGGACCTCGATAAATATTGTTTCATAAATTCTAAGCATCTCTGCAGGAAAATATTAAACATTTTTAATTATCTGGACTTTCGTTTTAATTTTAGACCCTTTTCAACCCTGTCTGTTCACGAAACGAGTCACAGTCGTTCGAAACTTTTTCATTCGAAGGTCGTGAATTTACAGGCGGCAAAGTAATCGAAAACTGAGGGACAACTGATCGATTTGCCTCCTTTGTCTTCACTTCACTTTTGCCGACGAAACTTTCATTCCCCATCGCGTGATAAAAGTTCAGACCAACGGCGAACGATATGGAAAATCGATGCTGCGAACGTGACGCGTATTCGGCTGGGAAATCGACGAGAAACTACGAACGATGCACCTGTCGGTGCAACTGCAACGTGTTCAACAGGTCTTGCGAGAATTCCGCTATATCAAACTTCCTTTCAGCCTCGTTTCTTCGTAATTATAGGCGTTGTTCTAAGAACCTTAACCCGTCGACTAATGATAATCATTGAAACGTATCAAATTTTGTATTTAATTGAAAAGAAATACAAGGCGTGAAATTGGCAGAGCTATAAATGCATCGCAATGCACTTTTTCAAACTCTAAGATACTTTAATCTAATCTTGTCTCTAGAAAAACTAAAATTTCATTTATTTCCAAGCAAACTGAAGATACGAAACTATTTTCACGAATTGTCTTAAACATAAACAAAAACAAGGTATCCGTACGATTTTAGATTAACAAAACCTTCCGATTCCATCGAGACGGGAGTCGTTAGGATCCTATTGTACCAACTTTGCTCAGCTTGAAGCCCGGCGACCTTTCATTAAAATGTTGTTCAGTAATTAAACATTCCAAACGTATTTTTCATCTTTCCTCCGCCACCGCTCCCGGCTTCCTTCGACCCTCGTCGAGTCACGTTCGTCGCGTTAATTAAAGCGGAATATTCCTTCTAAATAATGATAAAAACGCGTTGAAGGTACATAATAAATACCAATGAGCCGTGAAATGAAATCTCGCGCTCTCTCAGTTTCCCCCGTGCTTCTCCCTTTCCCTCGATACGATCTTTAAACGCGGCTTCGAAGTTGATTCTCGGTGTCATCGTTGACACAACCCCCCGATTCGGTGGTTGTTTTTTCATCCCCGCGACAATATTATTCCATCCGGAATGGTGCTTCCGCGTTTGGAAAAATCGAATAATCAATATCCACTACGTGATTCGACGTCTCTGTTATGGAAATAGGCCACATCCGGCATCGCGTAGGCATTTCTACGGGGAAAGTGGAACGCGACCCTCGTTAAACCGATTGCATCTGCAGTGAAAATATTTCCACTTTTCCTGGATAATACGCGTACGTACACGGTTTACGAATATTTGTCCAATAATTTGCCATTAATACGTAACAAAACTGCTATATTGTATCATTGAAATTCTGCTTAATCTGTTTAATAATGTTCGCTTGTCGGATATCGAAATTGAATTCCAATTCTTCGATCGATGTACAGTTACCAATTTTAATTATTATTCATCCGGAAGAGATTTTTCAACGAGGTCTGAAACGATTCTCTTTCAGAGCACGTAAAGCTCAAAAATTGCCAAGAATACGAGCTTTGTGTCTTCGATAAATAATCCAGAACGGTGTTTAATAATTCCCCGTTTCGAGAGCTCACAGTGCCATTAAATTGGAACTGTATCGTTGGCTGAGCGGAAAGAGTTAAAGGCAGCTTTTACGACAACGACGAGGCGTGTTCTTTCTTTGAACTGTACCTACAGTACCCTGGTGACAGCATGAATTAAACGAAACTTTCTAAGAAAATTGTCTCACGTTCTTCCTACGAACTAGTCGTTTCTCGTTCAAGTCGAAGGTGAACGAAGAAATTGAAAATAAGTGAGACACCTCACCGTTGCCCGGGGGCTTCATCTCAGGCTTCTTTAACATCGTTGATGAAACTCTGTTACCTCTTCGTTTCACGTCTGTTTGCCGAGAACGATAATTAAAGCTTCATGGAAACGTCAGAATTGGAAGAAGCTTAATCTTCAATTTTATTTCTCTCTGTTGTAATCCTTGCAACGGTTTCAAACAGCGGATAATGCAAGATTTGAAATCAATTATGGCAAGAGTAATCAAATTATTTTCTCATAATTTTCAAATTCTGAATAACTAATGCAAGTCCGTCCAAATATTACCAGTTTCCAAATTTTATGACGTTTGATATTTAACGAATTTATGGCTCTGGATTCAAGTGCAACAGTCATCACGTAATTATACTTGCTCATGCTTATGACGTTTCTCCGATTTAACTCGTCGAAATCGTAGTAAAGTTAGTTTCTACGGGACACCGGTTAACTGCACACTCGTTCATGTGTTCGTGAATGGTACTTTCTGTTAGATGGAAAACTGCGCGAACAACAAAGCCTTGAATGCTAACGATATTATTCTGCATAGCTCTACGCTTCTGACTTCGTGCACTTTTCATAATTGCTGTGTAATTCGTCGGGAAATTATCATTTCTATCGTTATAAATTTAATACAGAACTTACGAATGGTAGTTTATCAGAAAACAACTCAGATTTCAAAAACATTCTCAACGAAATAAAGTAAAGTTTGTATATATTTTATATGGTAGAAAATGGTATTTTAATCTAGTTTCCCTAACAATAAGGGATGGAAGCAAAAAGAGCCCTTCGTCGGATCACACAACCATAAACGAACAATATATTCTTCCCTTCGCGTAATAAAAACCGCAATTAATCAGGATTAAACAACTCAGCCAAACGTGGAACCATTCTCTTTTAATTCGGTCAGTTCCCCTGCTGAATTTTCCCGGTCAAGGGGAACCATCAAAAACTGAAAATTAATGATGGAAAGTGAGATGCTGAATTACCCTTGTACCACAATGGAGATATTTCGTGTCATCGAAATAAATTATTCCTAAAATTCTAGCACTTTAAAAAATTTATTAAAATTCGCCAACTCACCAAATTTCCAGAATATGAAATAAATAAATAAATAAAAATAAATGTCGGCGTTCAATTTTGGAAAAACCACCCCAAAAATTTATATTGACAGACTTGCATATTTCCAAGCGATATGAACATTCGGAAGTGAAACGCGGAAAAAAAAAATTTTAATTAAACCCTCCTAGATTGCAAAAATGTTATACTGCTGGATCGTAGCAAAAAGTTTTAAAGCCGCGATCACTTATAAATCCGGAAGCAGCTCGAATAATGGTTCATCCAATTAGATCAGTGGCGCATAATTGTTACTTTACCGCGATAAGAGGACTAACCGCGTAGCTGCTTCATTACTTGTTAGAGGAAGTGACTTGGCCGACCACGTCTTCTTCCATCCCCTTTGAACTTTCCCCCCTTGTTTCGCTAAGTCCGTATCCGGGCATAGATTAGCAAGTTTCCAAGTCGACGTTCTCCCACTGGCCTGCGAGTAGAAGCTAATCGAAACTAAGGCAAGCTAACACGAGATGAGAGGATCAATCGCGATGGTTTGACGAACACCGAACTGATTCTCGTTTAACTGCGGGATGAGGCGTCGACAAAGGATCAGAGGAGATGGAACGAAAAATTACTATAACGTGATTTCTATTCACCTATTAACCTCCTAATAACTAATCACCGAGATAATGATAATTTGAATTTAATTTTGCACCATATGAATAACATTGAAATTCCAAATCAGAAAATCGTAAAATTTTTAATCTAAACTAAGCTGAAAAGTTTCAGAATTTGGAGAGTTTTATTTGCAAGAGTCAGGAAAACTTGGGAGAAACTGGGATAACTAAGGATCAATGTCGACAGAAGAAGATCGTCTGCATTGGAGCTTGCACAGAGATCGGATCCGATGTATTTGATTCTACAGATCGTCTGTGTTAAATCCCTCCAAACTAGCTCGTTTGTAGCGGGGTTTCGCGATTTCGGTACATTGTGCCCCAGAAATTTTGAATCGTTTCCGGCGTGCCTCGTAAGCTGTAAATCGTCTACAGCGGATCCTGTGAATCGCGGATCATTTGTACCGGGTCCCGTGAGTCTGTGGATCGTCCGTATCGGATTTTACGAGTTCGGAGTTGTTGATATCGTTCCCCCATGGATTTCTGCCCGTCTGTATTCGAATCCAACGATTCAGTTTGTAGAAACACTATACGTTCCCTCAACTGTGATAATAATATTTGTCGACAACAATTGTGTATGAAAACAATGAAGGAAAACAGAGAATTTCCAAAAAAGATATCCTGACCATACAAAATTCTTTCGATAGTTTATTACAAGAAGAAAATTGTTCACTGTTTCAATTCAAGTTTTTCAACAGTCATGTGAACAGGTCAACAAATATTGATGGCAGCGATATAACTTTTATTGGACCCATTCAGACGAAAAAAGAATTGTTTTTGGTGCATTGGGAAAGAAATAAATTGTTTGTACTAGACAACAGGACGCTTGTTGCATCCAGAAGGTATTTGATAAAAGTTTATCAAATATTTTATTTCTGAAGACCAATCCATTTTTTATTTAAATTATTACCCGATTAAAAAATAATCCTACATCATTCTATTACTTTCTCAATATAGAAATCTATTATTTTTAATATTTCTCCTTCAAAAAATTTTTTATTCTTCCTTTTGCAAAGCATCAAAAATCCAAAGTAACGAGGAAACCGTTCGTCCCGAAAGAAAAACACAAAGTCCTCGAGTTTCCTGAAAATGTTCGACGTCGTCGGTTGAATGGCACTCGAAGAGTGTCGCGAGTGCTCGTGAGGCAGCGACAACTTCACCGTTCGCCACTCGAACGTATTGTCGGTCGGGGGCAAACAAAATTTACATAAGACTGTTAATAGTACGGGGATAATGGGCGAGGGAAGGGTTGAACGGGCCAACGAAGTGGAACTAGCTAGTAGTGTCGGGGTGCATTAAGCCGGGAGTTGCGTTGGGAAAGGGCCACTTTAAGGTCTTACCAGGGTCGAAGTTACCTTTCAACCCTGGGATTCCAGGCTCCACGGATGAAAAACAAAAATATCGCTGGCTCGAGGCATCGACTCGATCGTCGAATCGATAGCACGCAATCGACCGGAACCTTTCGTACTGTTCGTGAATGAAAAGAGGCTACCCGAGAGCACTGGCTTGTATAATTCGATGGAACCTGTACAGCCATTTCGTAGATTGAATCCGGTTCACTGCGTACGACGGATTAACCGTAGTAACGTCTTTATTTAACATTGAAATATCTGCAATCTTTGTTTCGAACTTTTGATAGGAAAAAAGAGAGATCGATGAACTGGAAGATTCATTGATAACAGATTGTAAGGGATCAATTTAAACCCTTTGACGACGGACCATGGAGAGAATTCCAATTTTATTTCAATCCATTTTTTAAATTTTACACTGTTTCTTTAAAAATTATTCTTCTAATATATGAAACTTTTTGGTTTAAAAATTATGCATTTAAAGTTTATCAAACGATCGTCACAAATATCTGGGAAACTCCCGAATTTTATACGAGGCATCGAACATTTGCTTTTAAAGTGCTCCATTTATCCTGTATTCCCAACACGATGAAAACAACATTATATATTTCAATAATGCACAACGGTCGACGTGGTTTCTTTATGAAACGATTGGAGATTCAACAAAAAAGGATCGAATATTATGACCATGCACGAAACCGTGTCCCAGATAATGCAGTTTCCCTCTGGTGTACCGAGTCATTAAATGTTTCATCAATTAAAAGCAACATTACAATAGCGCAAATTGTAAAACATGACCGGTTATTATCTGAAATTGTCGCTTGGTGGTTGCGGTTACCTGCTGTAATTATCCCGTTTTATTCATAACTTCATTAAAATTCGACGATAATCGAGCAATCGAATGCATGGCTGCATAATCTAATACGAATTGATCGTGTCCATCTTGAATGGAAAAGTCGAATAAAAGTGGAGCGTCTGTTTGGAACAATTTCTCGTGAATTTTTACGAGGTGTCCTTTTTAAAAATGGGATTTTCTTTCTCGAAGGAAATGGAAAACTTTCGCGTAACCAACGAGGTTACGATGAAACTTTCGAATGTACACAATGAAACAGCCACGTTTAAGTATTTTCTCTACCGAAATGAAGAAAAATTAAGGTAATCTGGTAATCCCCACCGGTGTCTCATTAGCGAATACGTCGCGAATAGGGAGACGTTAAGACCGTGGTATCTACGAGAGAAGAGGGCGACGTTACTCTAAACATAAACTTTTAAAGCGGTCGTAGTCTCGATTATTATTGCATTTGCGAAGTAGCCAGCCTCGAAATGGTCCTGGATGAAACCAAAGAATATGTTTCTGCACCCTTTTTCGAGGAACATTAAACAACTTCCTTGTTACATTGTTGGAATAAAAGCTTGGCTTTGTAATTAAAAGATATTCGAGGTGATTATGCTACCTCATGTTATATCTCGATTCTGGTTAAAAAATATTTTTGTTAAAGGCGAAGAATCCTGTTCTCGATAATGTCATAATCGTGGAAGAAAACTCGAAGGTTTGTACAGGCTCGAGATGATTTCCTCTGTTTCAAAGGGCAATTAAAATTCGCTTGTAGATGCAGTCGGATTGCCTCTCTATTTTCCGACGAATTTCTCGGTAAACGGGAAAAGATCCTTCGCGTCCCGCAATTTTTCTTCTTTGATACGAGAATCATCCTCGCTTCTCACGGCACGATATCCCAAAGGAAGAATGGAGGGTTGCGCCACGAAGAACTGGTTTAATTAAACTTATAACTATTATCCACAAAGTCGAGCTTAGCCGTGCTATTATCGAGGCTGCAATAGAGTGACGCAAAGGGAGCAAAGCGCGCCGAGAAATATAAGACGAAATAGGAAACTTTCGTATCTTTTTCAACGATAATATCGGCCAAAGAATTATAATGAAAAAGAATAAAAACGAGGAATGATATTACGTGTCAACGTTGTGAAATTTCTTTTTTTTTACATTGTTTGAACATCAAAAGAAGGGGTAACGAATACTCTTGGTGTGGTTCGTTAGGAAATTTCAAACATACTCAAATATTTATATGGGTATAATTAATGGTTTTATAAAACAAATAATCTCTTTTCAGCATGGAAGAAATCTTCTCTTTAACAATTTCGGATGACGATGAGATAATTAGCATCAAACATGATACGAAGTTCCTTCTGTCGCATATGTCGTATGAATAGGGAGTGATTGGACTAATCATTGCCTTTAATTAACGAGCTACGATCAACTATCATGTACGAGGAATACCTGTAAATTATTCGACGAAGTAATTACAATTCCCAAGGTGGATAGAAGTGAACCAAACAGTTATTAGGAACTTTGGTCTCCATAGATGAGCTGTTCAATTCGATACATAGGAATTCGAGTATATCGTTCTTAAACGATTCCGCTATCTTCTCTGGGTTCAATAATTCGAAATGTATCAATCTTATGAAAATAGAAATTACTCTGCACTAAGATAATAAGGACGTGAATCTTCAGTCTTGAGACTTCAAATTTTCGATTGAAGATCTTCAATTGTTTGAATATAATTCAAAGGGCAAGTACTCTCGAATTATAAGAAACCTTGCAGAAGAGAATTTCGAATATCCATAGCTCTAACAGAAGAACAATTCAGTATGGAGAATGACAGCGACGTTCTCGGTTCGCGTATCCGTTTGCAGAGCCAGTATTTTCTTCAGCACGGACCGCAGATCACTTCCAGCAACGTCGGCATCCGTCAACGATGCCAGCAACATCCTCGCCACTCCCACATTTCTAGCAAACCATACATCACACCTTTATCTACACACTGAATATCGATCTCCTCTCCTTACTTCCGTTTCCATTTCTCTAAATGTGTGTTTCACTTTACTGCCGCGTTAACTTTATTTCTCCTTCAAGGAAACAGCTCGAGGAACAGCATCAGCTTGGAGTCGTCGGGGGACAACTTCTAATAACGTTATCAAAAGTTCACGAGCGAGGAGGAGGGGCAGTTTTTCTACGGGAAACAGCAATGAAAAGGAGCGTCTCTCGACTCCATTGAATGAAGGTACACGCATACCCGATCCGGTTACACGTTTGAAAAGGAAGTAATCACTTACTAGGAAGGGCATTTTCACGATGGCACGTCGTGCTTGAAAAGAGTGGCTACCATCGAGGGAGGGCAAAAGGAAGTCGCTACCTGGTACCACGCTCCTCTCTTCCGGTAGGAGGAGGCTACCCGCGAAGCTGTTCGAGAGCAGGAAATCGACGATCCTTCAAACGCCTCGTCTACCTTCTTTTCAATCGATTCTTCTCTACCCTTCTGTTTTCATCCTGCTATTCGCTTTTGCATCGATAAACATTGACTATGCAGGAAGCTCGACGGGAATGAATGACGATTCGTAACTCAGACTTTGATTTTTGATTCGAAGTGAAAATACGAGAGTGTTCGAGATTCTCGATTGGAAATTTTTGAATTTCATCATTGTTGAATTGCAGATCATTTGGATGTTTGTTTATTGGAGTACGTTCGAAATTATGGGTCAAGTCGTAAAGCTGTCCGATCGAACGGCACGCACAGCGCATAATTTTATACGCTGGACATGTACGCGAATATAATCCTTATTTACAGTCACATCGTGCTGGCATGCTGGAAATTTTAGAGGATCGACCAGCAGGGCTTAAGGCCCTTCGAATGACTAGTAATTTTTCCTTAGTCGAGACTCGTGAAACAACGGAAACAAATTCTGTACGAGCACGTTGGCTTCTATACATGATTTCATGGGATAAAAGTACTGCAAAATAAGACTTCTTAACTTCAATCCAAAATTTAACCCTCAAACAGCAGAGTCTGGATCAATCGAGGCTCAAACTTTAAAAATATGTACAATGTCCGCCGTCCGAGGATTATTTTTATTAAATTTCAAATTGATATATTTTTATCCCATGAAATCGTGATAGTCTTCTTATCAAAACAGATCTACTCTAACTCATTGAATTTCTCAATGATAAATCGTTGTGGTGGCGTCTTAAACGGTGATAGATAATCGAGGAATATTTCATTATTTGTAGTGAAGTCGTTCGATCGCAGCGCGTTGATGAATAGGATCCGACTTGGGCAAGTAGAATGGCCCATTCATAGTCAGCCATACGGAATGCAGTCTCGCTTAAAGCAAGTAGAGCTGAAATGGCTCAGACCGACAGTTCGGTCAGGATCCTATTTGTCTTAGCTTCGTGTCACGGTTAAATATTTTCGGCAAAACCATCGAATTAATTATCCGACCATCAATGATAATTTAAAGTGACGGTAATATCGAGCAAAACGATACCGTAATTTTAACGAGACAGTGATTAATGATCGTACTACTTTTCATTATCTCGTATCACGAAACATTCTTCAAACTGTAATTACATTTCACGCGTTTATTACATCGGTTGAACGTAGTACCTGCGATCTGAAGGTTACTAATGTTGTAAAGAAATCAGATGTTATGTGATATGATTCGAGAGCACAGTCTAGCAATATCTGTTGGATTAAGAAAATACGCGAGTGCAAAGGTACAAGCGAGCCAGCAATTCAAAACTTATTCCATTGCAGGGGTGTATTTGTACGACAAGCATACAAATGCTCCAAGCAGAAGAGCAAAGTTTCAAATATTTGAAGTTTACATTCGATCGTATCAACATATTCCAAGGCATTAGAAAGAGACGACACAGAATCCATCAGAAATTTTCTTTTTCACATTTGCTCATTTCTTGTCTCTTCGTATCACAAAGTATACGAGCTTTGACTTTGAGCGAAAACTCGAAGAACTTCTAAATTCTTTAAATGTTTTCCATGTAAAATACAACTAAATTCTGCACCTTGTTACACGGACACCTTAAGCTTTAATTAAACACATATTTTCCAGCGAACTAAGGGCGTCCAAAACATAGGCGCGAGCAAATTCTTTCCCTCGTTCGAATTAAGCCGGGAATAATTTCTCGGTGGAAAGAAAATTTCAGTACCAGTCTACTCGCGCGCGTAGATGAATTCCGCGGGATTTTCGGCCGGGCTACTCAACGAAATATTCAGTCTGCCAAGGTATTCACGCGGCTCATGGTTGCGCACGAATGTGTGCAACCGGTGTGTACATATCATGGTAAATGCAGCTACTGCATACGCTGGAACAGAGCCCTTATGAAAGCCATTCGTTCTTCTCTAAATATTTGGGCATTTTCATAAGGGGAATTTCTACTAAGTCGCCGCTATGACAAACGCTTTCTTCGGTAACCCACGGCTATGTATTTACGTGTAAAGGGTGTTTCAAAAATTTGGCAATGATCAAATATTTCAGAAGAAAAAAAAATGTTAAATAGAAAAATTGTATAGTAAGGCTCAGGTAGGATGACTTGGTTAAATTTTGGAACTGAAGACTGAGTTTGATCTTATCATATCTAGATCAAATTTTCAATTTTCCATTGTATATTAAATTTTTCCAATTGAAAATATGAAAAAATTAGGTGTGCTCCTTAAACACCCCTCTCAGGGTTAATAATCCTAGCTAATGACCCTACTCGAACCTTATAATTTTCTAAAATGTATTTCTTTTGAAATATTTGACTATCATTAGATTTTTGGTCCACCCAGTACATATACGTGACTTGGTGAGAAGAGCAGTCGCGTAATACGCCTATAAAGTGCAAACAGCATCACCCTGTTTCCGACCAACGAGTGCACTGGGTCGAGATACGAGCAATTTACGAGACACTGTTATCGGACGCACTTCGACTGACGAATTACCTGAGTTTAACAAGAAAATAAAAAAAAAAAGAGGGTATTCTATCTAGTAACGTGCAACGGACTGTAGATTCCTTTTGTCCGGGACATGTGTAGAAGTTGAGGCAATACAGTTATTGTAAAAACATTTGCACGTCAGCTCGAGTCAGCGTGAAAAATAAGTCGCATTGTTTCCCTGTTGGAAAAAGGGAAGATTCGTTTTTTCTTCTTTGTTTGCACAAGCTTTTGTTTCGGAACAGGTAGAAATTTAATTTGGACACGTTCGGCACGTCCCTTTTTTCGTCTCCAAAGAATTCGGAACGCTGTTCGCTTAAACTCGAAATTTGTTAACGCCGAGTTGCTTTTAGCAGTCGCGACATTCGTGAAACGCTCGTTACGATGCAACGGAAATTGGCTTAGACCGGAAGTTATTCCATGTTTCGAGGATTGATAAACTTTGTATTTGCTAAATTAATTACTAGGTGAACTTTCGTCGGATCGAATTGATTACATTGAAAGTATGAATTGTAGTCGATGATTTTGACTTCATTTTATTACTCACCAATTTTGAGAACTCGGGATGCACCACGACTTTCTGGCACTGTCATCAATAAAGCGATGATGATGATCGAGATCGTCAATATTCTGCCCATGGTTGATATGAAAGAGAATCCTGACATAGACAATAAAAGAATTCGTTAGTAAAAAGAAGTACAAAATTATTAAAATGATTTGCAAGTTTATGTTGATTTCATAAATCTCAGGTCGTTGCATAATAATTGTTTTTAAAAAAAATATCATGGAAAATCTTTCACGAAAAAGTTCAAAAACTGCATAAATGTTATTTCGCGGACAATAAAAAAAAGTTGTCAAGAGAGCTATGGTTTGTTTGACGGAAAATCGTCACTCCAGGCGATAGAATCGTTTTTTCAGTAAAGAATCCGTGAAAAAATACCCAACTGGGTGCAATCGAAATTTCACGATGAAAACTGATGTATACCAACCCTTACACCGTTTCGCCACTTAACGTTTCTCGGCTCGTAATTGCATCGGGTGCAATGAGTGTCGAATGAATAGCGATTCATCTTTTAACTGTCTACATCACGGTGGATTTTACGGATAGAATTGAAAGCGACCAAGTTTTTACAACGTGCATTGATTGCAGCGAAAAAATCCCGTATTTCTTCCGTTGATCGAGTTTTGTGCCAAATATTTTTCTTGATTTTAATTCCTTTTCACTTATTCTTTCAATCGTCGATTGTGTTTTAAATAACGAATCCCTTGATTCAAATGAGCATTTCAAAATTTTATTTTTAATCATATTTGCAATGTAAACTACAATTTGCGTATTTTCTGCAAACAATTTTTATTTATTTCACTCGTTTGTACCTATTCTAGGTTGATCTATTTCACATCACTATTGATGGGTAAAACAATTCAGGATTTTTATGGACAGAAAGCAAAGTATTTTATAGCATGAGGATTTTTCTGGTGTCCAAATTTAAGAGACAGGGGATGAGAACTTGTCACGTTCGCTTTACGATCAACTTCTCGAATACGATCGGTGCATTCGTGTGTCCGCGCGATTTTACTGCTATCAATCGGACTGCAAGAAAGCTCTTTGATCATTGAAAATGGTTGAAAAGTATCTCGGATAAATACGTGACTACACGTTGCTCCCGTTTGTCAGTTGTTTGCTTGCTCTTTGATATGTTTTTTTATGAGAAATCAAACGTTTAGATTTTCTTTTCCAGCTTTTTCTTTCATCCTTTTAAGGGTTGTTCAATATTTTTTATTCTATAACACTATAAGCTTTATGTTCGTACTAGTTTGAACTCTTTCTCTCTTCCTTTTCTTATTTCGCGTTTTTCTCGTTTAAACCAAAATCTTTTATTCTTATACAAGAATAATATTTATTCGAAAATATTTACCAGTGACCCTTTTCGAAACGTGAAAAGTCTCATGAAAATTCGTAACAGAAAAGTGTAAAAAAATAACACTTGCGCTACGTAAAGTGAAAGATTAAAGTTTCATGCAAATGGCTACATAAACCCTTTGCTAAAGCTCTTATTGAAAACGGTGCTTTGATTATTTAAAAGAACGATACTCACAGGAAGACCTGACAGCTCCTGTTCGTAAGAAACGCCCCACGTGACTTTAAATGAAAATAGTCATTCAACAAAGAATAGAAATACTGTAAGCGCTTGTTTTAATTACGTAATGGAATTACTGACGGATAAAAGCTTCCTCGAAAAACAGATCACATTAATCCGCGGGGAACTCGTTTGTCGTTTGTGAAACGAGATACAGTGATTAATAAGAGGGTTTCGAAAATAATTTAATAAGTCTTGCACAGAGGATAATATATGTGCAGTATTCTATAATATACCAGCAATTACAATGATAAAATATTTTTAACAACAGTAATTTGAACACGAACTTGAATGTCTATTAAGATAATTACTTTCCAAGTAAACTAAAAAATAGAAAAAGCATGATTATTAAAGAACATAAATCTTTTACAAGCAACTAAGTTTCCCTATACGATCAATTTAAAATGTATTAGCATTTTACTGTCTGCGAATTTTATTTTCATTGTAAAACAAATCGTAATTCGTCGAAGATAAAAAGTTTGAAATGAACCATCCGACTCTTTTTCTTTGAAATAGTTTCAAATGCTAACTAAGAATTCGAATGTAAACAAGACCGTAAAAGTCCGTTTAATAAAACGAAGAGAATCGTTAAACCATTTTGTAGATGCATCAAATTTCCTCAAAGTATTTCAATGGAAATGAGAGTGCGCCAACGAAACGAGCTACGGAATTTTGAGAATTTTCGTTCGAAATCCCGGAAGGATTTCAGAAAATGCTTCGCTCTCTCCTAATATTGAAACTAAACAAATCGAGGGAATTTTAGTTTACGCTATATTGGAAAGTTTCTTGCAAATCAAACGAGCCAGAAATGAAGGGTTCCGCGAAACTTCGATCGTTTCGAGTCTCAAACGTTAACCATGATCATATAACACGAAGAAAACACTACAACTTGCGTTGTTAAGTATCGGAACATCGTTGTAAACAAAAGTTGAATAAAGCAACTTCTGTAGAACCGGTATTTTTCCTTGGTAAATTCTGTGTTTCGTGTCTTGCACAGCGTTATAAAATAATTATGCACGACAAGACGCTTTCTACAAAGCAATTTCCTCGAGAAATTAAGAAATTATTATTTTTTATTCTTCGTACACCGGTGTTCTTGGACTTACAAATATATACACATAAATTGAAAATAAAATGGCATCTAAATTCCTAATTAACACATTTCTATATGGAACGATCAGGTATCGTTTCGATATTTTTGCATAAAGTATAATAAAATTAATTGGAATTGGAGAAAAAAAGGGTCAAGATGAAGGCAAGCCGACAGGCATTTGAACGGGGTGCGATTTTTATCGGATACAGAAACAGTCCTCGCTGCGCGTTACTCTTTGGCTCCTTCAAAATCTGTGTCAACGTTCATTAAAGGCGTCGTTCTCGCGAGGGGAAAGGGTAAAGAAGGGACCGGAAACCGTAATGACCCGCGCGACCGGTGAAAATTCATTCAATTGACTCTTTCATCCCCCGAGTTTCTTCCTTCCTCGGGTCGTTGCGATGCCAGCGGCCATATTAAGTGTGTCGATGGACTTTCGTATCTTATCGTAATTATCCTCATCGATATTCGATGAAGAGGGCTAGTCGCGTTGATTTGGAACGGATACGGTCAACGTCTTGAAATGAATGCGTAGGATCGTGTACGATTATTATAAACTTAGAATAATCATCGTATAATTAGAAAAAATAATATCAAAATTAGAGTGTTGGGGTCAAGATAAAAATACGGTGAATAAGTAGAGTAAGTTGTCTAATACCTATTTTAAGATATAAAAATAATTGTAATAAATTTTACAGACTTACATTGAGTATTGCTACGAAGTTTTATTGTTGTTCGCGCACTAATAACTGATGGAATGTGAAACTATATTAGAACTGGAAAGACTGTTTACTCGGCTCGCAGATCGTGTCTTGACTTGAGGAAGGCTCAGGAACGAATGAATGTACGATCGCGCTTCGGCACGTCTGCCGTCATTTGTTGATATTTTGAATGTTTCGGCAAAGGGATTATCCCTTCTCCAGCGACGTACCGATTCTATTTGGTACACTGACCTATTATGACTCATCGTCAAAGGATCCTGAAGCTGATAAAGATACACGAATTACCTTGATAATAACTATCTCAATTTTCTTTTTTAACCAATGAATTATTGAAAGTAATATTCACGTATATCCAGATCTCATCCTTTGAAAATTTAAAAACTAAATAGTTCCAGGTCGACTAAATTAATCGTAATTACTGCTTTAATTAAAGAACGCGAGGATGAAACGGGTATTCTTTTTAAGTATAATTCTTCCTTTATGCATACATTTTTTCTCCACAGTTTTATATCTAAATTATACAGAACGTTATTAATTTAGTTACGAGTTTCCAAGAGCGAAAGCAATAATTTCGCCGGATTATGTATCAAGTCAAATTCATTACGTATAGAACAAATTAATAAAGCTGGTTACAATATTATATTCAATGAACATATGCGATCGTAATTACAGTGCTCGGTGCCGATAATTAATTTGGAAAACTTTTCCAAGTTTCCCGACAGTAACCAATTCATGAAATACTTTCAGTGTAATTTATTCATCGATTTTCACGAAATTTTGTAAAATCCTGGGTTAGTTGAATTAGTCTTTTATTCTTTTTTTTTTTTTCAATTTCAAAGTTTTGATTCGGACAATCTAACAGAGCTGTGAAAGTTTAAATTGGCAGGCAATGATTGCTTTCGCGTTGTGCTCATAACACGTTCTTCATACTTTCCCGACATATTTGAGAGGTGGAACTTAATTGAGACGTTATTAGTGGGAATGTCTATACGCTTCTTTTCCCTTGTTAAAGTTTCAACATTCATGGAACTCCAGATTCAATCTCCATTCCAGACGGCATTTCATTTTTTCTTCGAACTCTACTATTTCTAAGTTCAGCAGGTTCGATTAATTAAAACTTTAGGATCTTGATAATCGTAGTGAGAATGGCTATGCCGAGTACATTACGATAGTAATTTGTTAAGGAGATATTTTTTCAATATAAACTTTCAATTTGCTACTAAATTTTAAAATAATATAACTGTAATTAAAAGCAAATTGTATTAAAATAAATATGTATTTTCCAAAAGAATATTATTCTCAAATTTTAACTAATCTTACTAATTACTATAGTTCCATAAAGAATCCAAAAACTTTTCTCTAAGTCGTTTAAACAACGATTTTGATCGTATATCACACGAAACGAAATAACAGACGAATAGGAAACGGTTCAAGCAACACGAACGCGAAGAGAAGAAACTTTCGACAGGACATTCGTTACGAGATATGATTTTCGAATTTCTACACAGTTTGATATTAGTTTAACGACGCGAGCGTTGGTAGCACGATCAACAGAAGCATGGAAAATTTTAGTCAACTATCCATCCTAGCTGTTTATCCAGGGAAAAAGCATCTCTGATAAAGGGTAAGGCCAAGAAATCCACGCTTTTATCGCCTGGACACGTACTATCCTTCGTTCTTGTTTTATCGCTTCATATTGGATGTACACAGATTTAATAAGCTGCCGACCGAGTTTTTATATTCACAAAACGGACAAATTTTGCAATCCTCTACGCTTTATTTTTCTGCAATTTTGTTATGAAACATTAATTAATATTAATTACAGCAAATTTCTAGTTTGTTATTTAACCAATCATACTATGGAAAATCTTAATTATAATTAACACATACAATGTGATAATTGAATAGTATTGAAATTAATAATAATTAGGATGCATCCTGTGAATACAAGAAGATGGCCATCATTGTCTAGAAATCGTCTTGCAGCCGACCAGATTAGAAACCCAACAATAATAACTGTCCTGGTAATGGTAGCAATTATAATCGTACCGAAGACCATGATAATAAGTACAATACATGTGAATTGAAGCGTAATAGAATGGCTATTTGTATAACAGTTTCGTGGAAATCGTGTTTTACAGCTGGACGAATTCATTATACGAATTCGTATTTTCCCACATTTGGTAATAATTAAATGTAATATGAATCGTATTTGTTAAACGCAACAATTTATTTAATAAGTAGACACTGCAGAAATTTCTATCGATTAATTGCACAGATATTACACAGATTTGATGCAAATATTAACTTTGAAAGCACTGATAGATTGGAGGCCAGTAGAATATATTTAATATGGGCAAAAGTATTATTTTAATTAAAGGGTAGAATCCACTAATTCTCACAGATCTCGAAAATATATTATTTTGAAAATAAGAAAGCTACATTAATGAAGAATAATATTATACTTAGAACTTTATACAATGAAATTCATCGTTCGATGGAAGGAAGCGTGGAAAATTTTGATTGTAAACAAATCTGAAAGGTTGAACCAGGCAGGTCCATTTCAGGGACACGGAGCACGGTAAACAGGACTATAGTGGCTGTAATTGACATCAAAGAACTATTTTCACGCTCTTTCCGCGTGTTGTGTACTTTGTCGCAAGCGATTCACCGAGAAATAAAGTAGCTGACTTGTGAAAATTGAGTCATCTTCTATCGGGTTGCTCTTTACCGATGTTCATCCTCTTACTGTTCCTTTCCGAAAAATTATCAGAAAGGAACGTCTGTGCAATTTTTTTAATCAATTTTTATTCAATGAATTAAAGAGGTACAAATTTGTTTTAAAATCAAAATTTTTGGTTGAATTTTAGGCAGAATTTTTTGAATGTAAAATGAAACCAGAGAAAGAAAATAATCAATATCCTTTGAACAAAAAATATGAAACGAAACCTTCATTATCAATGACAATGGTGACAGACACATTTTGCATTTCATATGAATCCCCTAAAAACTCCAGTCAGCTATTTTTTGCCGATGTTACATGGAAGTCGAAAATTTCTGTTTCCTCTCGAAATCTTTGACACTGCAATTTTTTTTTTTTTTTTTTTTTTTTTTTCAATACTTTTCACGGCATGCACGAAATCAGATTTCAAATACAGCGTATACCTTCTTTTGCCATCGATATTCCCACTGTTGCTGCTACAAACGACCCCTTTTGAATGATGTAGAACAATCGTAGGAGTCGCAATTTGCGATTTTAAAAGCTGTGAAACAATTTTATCGCAGTTATCAGCGAAATGTTGTAAAAATTCCTCTTGCGAATCAGGAAATCGTTAAACTCCGTACATATTTTGCAACGTTATTTTCGAAATGTTCAATAAAATTGTTTTCACAGAGAATTCTTCTATCCGGATGAAATGTCTGTAATGTTGGATAGATCGTATTCTCCGCTAGTTTTATTTTTTTTATGAACAGCAAGGTATTCTTTCCCCATATTTGTAAGAATTTCAGCAGCACTGTATTTCATTTAATTCCACTGCATCACCATAATTAAATTCTTTATCTGTTTTTCTGCGAAAATCCCTCTCTCTTCTTTGTAGTTTGTAAAGTAATTACACGGGTCATAGATAAAGGTTCTCTGGCGATATCCATTGATCATCGCTTCTTTTAGAAATTATTTCTAACAGAAGTAAAATGTTTCCAACAATAATAACACGTATAATCACAGAAGAAAATAATTGTGAGATAAAATAAAGTAAAAGGTTTTACTATATAAGGAGTGATGGATAGCACACAGAAACTATGTTCCAATTAAGTAACCCCAATTAATGGATTTTTATTTTCCGAGTGAAATAAAGCAACTTGTTTACAAAAATACGTTCGGAAATCGAGATAAATTGTGAAGAATCATTGTCAAAACAAGCAATATTGCTACTGCAGGTTTTTTATAATTTTTCGATTAACTACAGGGTGAAGGAATTACAATACCAATAGTTGTCAGAAGGCAATTTGAAAAGGTTGTTCTAATCAATAAAGTTATATTATTTTACGTCAACTTTACATTTTCTATATTGAAAGCTCCATACGTCAAAAACTCATATTACCTTCATCAAGAAGAGCTTTGTTTCTTTCTATTTGAATCACGTGGCTTTCAATAAAGTTAAATTATGTTCTGTTTTAAAAAAAAATCTCAATCGGTCTAACAATAAAATGTTTTCAAGCTAGGTGATTCATTTTGTATACAAAATAGAAGAGCTCGGAAAAATCAAGGTGCACAGCAGATTGGAAGGAAAAAGGAAAACGAGAACGGTTCCAGTCATGGGAACAAGCTCGATGGAGAACAGGTGGCCGATCCGAGCGTCATTCTAAAATCGACTCTCCTTTTTGCGCGAATCCTCGGTTCAGCCACCGCGAAATGCTTGCGAGTAGGATTGGACTCGATTTAAACACGTCGAAGCGAATTTGGCCATTGGTCCCGATTCGAGAAACGCCACTCTAACCACTCTCGTGAGAGGCCCTCTATAGAAATTGAATATCAGCTGAAGTTCATCGAGCAACTTGCTGGAATTTTCAGTTCAGGGCTTGGTTTATGAATATCTTGATTTTTCGAATAAATCAAGAAAAAAAAGATGAAGGTAGTAAAAAGAGGAAATATATATCAGACGAGAAGGTGCACCTTTGAATGAAAAGGGTGAAACAGGTTCGAGCAAAGTAAATTTCTGACCATTTTCAGATTCTTATGGTTATCGTAGTTGTACGGGATAAATTATTGCACACGAGGAAATTGAAATTAGGGATACGAGTAGGGGATGAAAATAGGGGTGCGTGAGAAATTAGAATGTTCTAATTAGTCGGTGTAATATGTGACCATCTATGAAGCTGGTTTTTAACGATGACGGGAGTGAAAGTAATTAGGGGATGGCTTTCTAGCTTTCACGTTGAACGCTATGGCAGTGATCCTCGACCTAATTGCAAGAAGTAACATTAATATTATATTATTTATGCAAGCTGGTAAACGGAAAGCTTAAAATCACAAATTAAAATATGCTGCTACTTTGCTTGTCAATAATTCAACTAATTGCAATATAATTTGCACAAAGCCTGCATATCTCCATCTAAAATCTTCGGTTTCACCTTTCAGATCGCTTTGTAAAGAAAATTTCTTCTCAGATCTTTACCCAGCTTTCTTTATCGGATCGATTGGTTCTTTGCGTTCTTTCTTTGATCAATAGATACATTATTACAAGGCTGAAGTCCCTTCGTCGCCAATTTACATTTACCGGATCCTTAACTGGCTCCCTTAGAAGATATCGATAGGCTATAAATTGATCGGTAATAGTAGTAGCTCTCTAGATGCGCTACTTACGGGCCTGAACTGGAGCTTAATTGCAGTCGAACCCAACATAATTGCCGAGTCGAAGGAACGGCGAAGCTCGCTCTGAACGAGTACAGAGGGGAACGGGCTTGGTTATTCCACGAGAATTGCGTGGATCACGTTCGTTAAAAAGCAGAACTCGAGCGTTCGCGTTGTTAAAAACATACCGTTGGCCTCGTTTTCCACGACAGACACACAGGTACAAGTACAAATTTCCGACCTATCGACAGCTTTTTCGAACGCCGACAACCTTCCAGAACAATTTCACCCGACAACATTCTCCCTTTGTGTCCCTATTCTTTTTTTCTAATTTTTACGCCCCCGTCGAGAGCTTTTGGAAACCGTGAATATTCGTTGCTTTTTTTACGCGAAGGAAAGAACGTGCCAATTTTTCTAGCTGATTGACGGTGAGCGTGGTATTCCCTGAATTGTCGTCGATTTAAATTTGTACAATGCTTTTGTCGTAGGTATGAAATTTTACTCGCCGCCACGGACGACAGAAGAATCAATTCACCGTGCTCTGATGCAGTCCGCTTTTTTGGAATCTAAATTTTTCATGCGCTGTTTTTATTCGACCAAATTCCGACCGATCGTATTTATAGATTCGCACGTGGTTGACTAAAATCTTTCCGTGCGATTTCGAGTTGCTTCAAATATTATTTTTATATCATTCAATAAAATATTCAGAATACAAAATATTAAAGTACCTTTAGAAAAGCTCGTATTTTCGTTACACTTCCTCTTATTTACGTCAAAACATTCTAATTGTTCCACAAGGTGGCGTCACGTATCGCGTTGACAAATTCCAATGTCTTCAGAACCAACAGAAGATTCCAGCTTTTTGGGGATGACTTGGAGGGACGATCACGCGCACCATTTACCCCGCCATTTTCGGCCACGTTTAATTCACTCACTCACGAAGCGGAAAACTCGACGCTTTTCCACCGTGACCCTGAGAATTTTCTCGAATACCGAGACACCTCTGAGCGCGTCGAGAATCGATGGAAACGTCTCGTGAAGCTTCTCATTCGGTGGCCCCGACACGAACTGATTTAAATTTAGCACGGACTAGCCTAAATACGCTCCGCTCAGCGTGCAATCCTCCTCGACGAAAAACTGTGAATACGAATTTCACGCTGTTTATTTTCCAGTTTTTCTTGGATCATCGACTGAATCGTATCCCAAAAGGTCGGATCTTGGAACTCGATTAAAAATTCTGGGCCGGTCGGCTTCCAATTATGAAACTATTATGCGGTCGAAAGTGCTTTCAGTTGTTGAGCGGGAAATTATGAAGTCATTGAATTATAAATTACCCCGCTCGGAATCGGGCGTTTATGCGAGCTGGAAACGAAGGAAATGGGAAGAGAGCAACGAGAATTAATTGGAAGCCGGTTCCGGGTGGTCCATCTTAGACGTGGAAATGTTTATTTTCATCAAACACCTCTTGAAATAATCGGTGAAAAATTTACGAATAAAAACAGTCCAGTTTGCTACGAACGAGGGAAGTTCAACAAGTGTATTTGCGGAAAATCGTGGGTAAAATTCAGATGAAACTCGAGTAATAAATTTAAGAGCTCACTATAATTTCATTGCTTTCTTGTCTACATGCGTTAACTGACTAATTACAAATTAAAAACGTGCGTTTTACGTTTTTAACTAATTGCAAGTCCAACTTTTCTGTAATCGAGCGAGCCAGCTGGTTCTGTTACCGCGTCCATGTCAAAGTTAAAACAACCCCGGCCCTTTAATAGGGCCGCGCGAACCTTTGCAAGGATGTAATTTAATGAGGATTACATTTTTTTAAAAGCGACTCTGGAAAATTCAAGTCCTCCGAGCTGCGGAGGACAGAAGACCGCTGAATTGAGCGCGACAAAGGTTTGCTGGCTGCCTGTTGGGTTTTAAGCAGAAACTTTTATAATAGCTGTTAAGAGGAGGGAACATTCTCAAAGACGCTCAACTGTAGCAACAATGTTAATTATTTTGTGTAGGAAATTACATGAAACTACTTCATGAAAATAACTTCCTGTGAAAGGGATCATTAAATGTCTTTGTATGCATTATTTCGTCTCGTTCAATTGTGAACAGTGAGAGATTTCAGGATTAAATTAAAGTTCATCTTAATTTAACGAAGTTTGTTATGAAATAAATGTTCCTGGTTGTAATAAACAAGAGTTATTAAACAATTTGCTGTAGGAGAGTATTAACAGAATAACGTCCCAAAGACTCGTCAAATAATTTCACGATGCCTTACAAGAAATTAAGCGAAACTTTTCAATTTGATGCTCACCGTCCACGAGGTAATCCCCCGAACTTTGTCGGGCAATATTGTCGCTCACCCGTAACGCTCGCTCATGAATCTCTTAAACGTAATCACGCGTGATCCGCGCCGCGTAGTCGCGCGGTCGTATCGTTCAATTTGCAACGGGAACATCCTTTTTCCCCGTCCCCTTCGAAACTTTCCCTACCAACGTAATTTCACCTCGGTTCTGATAGTTACTAACTTTCCGATTGTTTCGTCATGATTCAAATCGGCCAAAAAGGAGGTTCGTTGAATTGTAAAACTTGGATAGCAATTTTGAGCACCGTCGCTGGAAAATTAAAGGCCGTTCCACTACGTAACCGGACGAGCTGAAAATTTTTTTCACCAAACTTTTCCCGCTGTTCCTCGAGCTCGAGGAAGATTGCGTGAGAAGTTTCCACGGTGCGTCGTCCTCGATTTCGTACGGAGAGGAATAAAATAAAAAATAAAAAAGAACTGGGAGGCAATTAAACAAGGCAGAAGTCGAACTGCGTAAAAATAAATTGTTTAATAACCGTCGGATGGAAAACGAGCAAAGTTGGACACGCGTATGAATATTGAATTCCACGCCATGTTAATCCAATTGCCAATTAACTGTTTCGCATTTAGCGACATCAAAAAGCCGTCGCCACGGGATTTTTGGCGCTCTGTTTCGCGCAAATAAATTGCTTGATGTAATATCAACGGGCAAGAATTTGTCGATACAAACATGGTTTCGCTTTAACACCGTTTGAGATTTGGGAAAAGCTCTCTATAATACGGCATTCTTACAACACGGTTTTCCACTAACACGGTTAGAGATTTGAAGGAAACCCCATACAACATGGCACGCGATGGGAATTTTCAAGTCCGCGCGCGATCACTGGATAAATGGATATATTTTATTCGAGTAAACTTGTTCGGTGTGCCGAAACGGGAATGGAAAGTTTCTATTACAATTTATTTAAATTTTCAGAGCTTCGCGAGGCATTTTCATGTTTTTTTTAATTGTAAATTACAATGAACCTATACTAAGAAATTTGCATACGTAGATTTGTCAGGATTTAATTTTAAAGTGTTGCATATTGAAATGAATTTTGTATTTCAGCTTTCTTTTTGTATTATTTCCTGTTTTCGTATAACACAGAATTTCTCAGCAACCTAATCGTAGTGTTATACAAGGATTACCTCTATTGTAGGTTTAAATTTATAAATTTCGTGAGTCGGTTCGTGTTCGAAACGTAATCTGGTGAAAGAAAGTCTCTTTACAGAGGATAAAAGAAAACCAAGATAGCAGTCATTTTTCATAAGTATCCTGCTATATAGAGAAAACTACTGGAACGTAGCTGTAGCTCAAAAAGAAATTTAAAGAACGTGTGTTTCTTGTAACTGTTTTCATCGCTTTCGTGTCTCGAATCCACATGTTCTGTACACCTACTGTAATAGTAGTAAATTATAATGTAGAACGAATTTTGCGACTGAGATAAATTATAAATTTTCGCGAAGAAAGGTAGAAAAGGTAAGTAAAGATGGAAGAGGCGTACGAATAGCATGTGAACGAAGTTTTTCTTCGAATAAAATCGTATTTTTTCTTCTTAACATCGTCAGATATTCTTCATTATTTATTGCTAAATTTTACACGGTGGAAACCTATGTGGAGATAACACACGTTGTTTCTGAAAATGTTCTATCTCGTTGTAGCAAGCGTTTGCTTCAAACTTCCTGCGTTTCATCCCTTATCTATTGCTGAAGTTTCGGCCAAGTAAAACAGAATTTATTATAATAACATGTACTTAAGTATTCAAGACAAGCTGCGTGCTGTTTAAATTCAAACATAGAAACAACTGATGTTTAATTCATTAAGAATCGCAATTTTATTTAACTTTAGTTGGAACAATTGGTTAATTGAAATTTATATGATTTGAAGAATTGTAGTGGAATTTTTAAAAATTCCTTACTTGCACCCAAAGATATTGAAATCAGTGCTTTGAGAAAGTAAACACGATCCATGAAGTAGCTATTCTTTGGAATATTGGTTGGAAAAGAGAACTAGTCCAGCAAAAGGAAACACAGAAATGGCGTATTCGATTACCATACCAGCAGTCTCGTAAACAAGATTAATAGCGAAGCTTTCAAACGCCCAGTTACAAATTTAATCGATGAACCGGCCATGTTCGCGGAAGTACTAATTCATTGGTCGTTTCTACTACACCGAGAAATTTACTCCAATTGGTAATGAATAATTTCTTGGTAATTAATTCATATCGACTCTGCAAAGAAGCATTTTCAAACGAACGCACGTACGTTTATCATTTTTCAAAATCGTTCTACCGATTTCAACACATCATGGTAAAAATTCTGCTTCAAGAGAGTTTGATCCGCTACTTGGTTACATCCCTCTTTTTCGAGAAATAATTTCGAACGTCTAGCGAAAAATGCTCGCATATTGAACCTAACGTCTTATTGATGGCCGAACCTGTCCTTTTTATTTTGTCGTAGAACAGGCATGCCCGTTAAAGTGCTTGCTCTAATGGCTTTACCACGTGCAAGCACGTCCGCATTTTTGACTATCAATCATCGTCCCACGCTTGTTCTTTTCTACCATACGTTTCGATCGATCAATGATTCTACTCTTTAACCCTTTCACTGTGAAACTCGCATTTGACATATCCATTACTATGTATAAAAGACTTATTTTAAGTAACTTTAATTTAAAAAGATATTTTCTGATTTTTTCATAGAGATGAATTTTACCCCATATGAAATGGGCAGTCATCGATGTAAAAAGCGAAAGTCGGTATTCTTGAGGAATTAAGACCCCCGAATAACACTTCCTTACGAGGCACGATTTAAGGACTTGTAAATTCTAGGTAAGGGCTAACCACTTGAGCGGGTAAACTTTCGAGTTTAAGATCCTCACTCTCATCCCTAACCATCCCTCTATCCTGTAGAAACGAGTCGAAGAAGGGGAATATGAAATTCCCGTGGCCAGGCTTTATGGCTTCTCTTTCTCTGTTCGTGACTACCTCGTACTTCTATTTTACTACCATCTCTGTGTTTCCCACAGTTACGCAAATGTTTTCCCTTCAATTTTCCCTTATTATGTGTAAGAGAAATCCATAGAAAATTTAAGAAATTCCAAAGATCCTCGAATGTTTAGCAATTATTTTTTATCATTAAATCTTTGAAGAAGAACACCTATAACGCTTTGTAGAAAGTAGAAGTTAAAGTACAGGGTATAAGGGTTTCTACAGATTTTTTCCTGCTAACCACCTCGTACCTTTTTACCCCTTTACCACTATTTTTTGTCGTTCTACTTACAGGTCTACTTTTTGGTACATTTTACATTATCATCCAAGCTTCATCCCTCCCCATCCCTGTCAACTTTTCACCCTTGCCTCTTCTCCTCGCAGTTCCATTTAATATTTATTTCTTATCCTTCTCAGTCCCCGTGTTTCTCTTATTTTCCTCCCTCTAACAATGACTTTCTTTTCCCCGTTTCTTCATTTTCTCAACGTTACTCTGCCCCTCCCCTCGTTCTCTATCCTCCTCACCATATTTCCGAGTGTACTCCGTTCTCTCTTTTTCACCCAACCCCGTTTTCCTTTTGTTCTTTAATAGTCGTAGCTTCGGATGTACGTGCCTGACGCGACTTAAGCGAAAAAGCAGCGAAATTTTTCCGTGTCGCCGGGCAAAAGTCTGGCAGGAAAAGATTGACTCACGCTTCGCGCTTTCGCGAGTTTTAATAGCGATCGTTTCTTTTTCCCTCCCGCTCTTTTCGTCGTCTTTTAATCGCATCGCACGCGCGTACCGCTTGAAAACCGTTTTCCCCGCTCTCTGAGCGAACGAGCGAGAAATTTTCCGCGGAGCGAATCGCACCGCGTCGAGAGCGTCCCGCGAGCTGTCTTGTCGGAAAGATTACATGTTAATGGTGTAATTTCTTCGGAAAAATAGCGAGGGGTGGGGCGAATATCCCTGGAAATGAAGGAGAACCATCTAGGGAATTGGACTTGAAACAATCAGACGATTTTTAGGAAGATCGCGGTGAGAATTTTAGGCGAAAAGGCTTTTCGAGCATTACCTATAAACGAGACGAGGAAGAATGATTATTTATGAAACATGGCTACCCAGTTATTTACTCGTTTATAGCTGAGTCAAATATTCCTGTGCATGAATTGACCACTCGACTGAATAATCAATTGAATGGAAATGAGTGTTGCGCTGATCTATCTTCCCTCTTTCCCTCGATAAATCTACCGACACGGGGAAATTAATATTCCAAAATTTAGTCGCAGCTGTGGGATATCGAGCGAGGGAAAAATTCGAAGTATTTTTAAAAAGCTGGTAGACGAATATTTTTCTTCGAAGGTTGAATTATTCTAATTTGACGTAATTCACAAGTTAACGTTATTCCATGACAGGATCTTTATTTTATTCCTCTCCATAAAAAATTTTTACATATTTTACTCCTTTGTACTCAAACAGATCACCCTCACTCACCATTTGATTTAAATGCAACAATTCAAAGCCTCAAATTGTTATTTCTATATGGTAAACAATTTTTGAGCACAAAGAATTAAACGTTTGATTGCAACTGAATGTGGTTGGATTGGTAGTTTTCATGCAGTAAAAATTTGGGAAAAAAATAAAGGGAAATCAAAGCCCCTTTGTATAAAAACGAAACATGTTATTTCAATTTAAACGTTTTCCTATTGAAACTTTGCAATACTAATCTCAGCATTGTATAAATAAAAAATTGTACAAATTATAAATGAAATAAACTGAAACCGAATGTAATAGTACTTTAACAATTTGTAATTTATGGGAGACAGAGGTAGCAGGCATGAACGGTTTGCCGTTCGTTCGTTAATGATCGCTCAATGGAAACCGTATTATTGCACCGGCAACAATTGCGTCGATATTTTATTGCTGGAATAATTATGTAAAGCGAATTAAACCATGAAGCAATTAATGTACGCGTTTGCAGTCGAAACTGAACGTCTCCTGTTCTACGAACTGCGTGTCTATGTTTACCGGCACGTAAATTTATTAGTTAATTACAGGGGAACGGTGTTTATCGAATTCCATTCCATTGACTATTTACGTAATTCAGTGCCGTTTAATTAAAAGCTCCCAGCAATTAACTTTTATATTCATTTTCAAGAACCCTTAACTGTCCTTCTAACGGCGAACTTTTACAACCGACCTCGTATAAATGAAATTTTACTAAAGTTTCCATAATTCGTATAGCTCTATTATGCGATCCTTTTTTTACCTCGTATCCTCTTAATTTCCGAACATATTTTTCTATAAAAATTCAATTGAACCGAGAACCGGGGGGTAAAAACGCGAAGCAACCGACGGTGTTCCATTGTGCTTTGCAATTCAGCTGCGTGCAGTTTCTGCGATAACTAAATGAAAAATAATAAAAAAACGAGTCAGTGAAAGAAATATGAAAAACGATATCGATGCCATAAAGTTTTCCGTTTGAATCTATGAAAACCCCTAACCGTCGATGCTTTCTAGTACCGTGAAAATTTTAATAGCCAGTACACTGTTACAGTTTGCATGTACACGTCAATTAAATGTCGAGAACGGCTTTGACCATAGAAGGGAGATAGATAGAATAAAATGGAAAAAAAAGTTGAAAGTGAAAATAGAAATATTTTTCTCGTTTTGTACCGCGGATTCAAAAAAATATTGTATTTTCCTTTTTTTTTCTAACGTCACGTTACCATTATTTTTTGGTGTTTATTATACACACGTTGTCAGTGTTTCTTTTTTTTATTTGGTTGTATCTCGTTTAAAAATAGACACAATCTTCTACCGTGTGTACCATCACTCGATCCCATCGTTATATCTGTCCCGGATGAAACGAATTTACCATGGATTCGACGACGGAACGGAAAATCGTTCCATTTTCGACTTCTCGCTCAAACGAATACGCTGGATTTATAGACGTCGATGCTGTCGAGCGAAGGTGTCGAACCGTGACTGATCAGACGACGATCGAGTTTATTTTTCCGTTCAATGACTCGGCTAGGAAACGCTTCTGAAATGATTGTGGCGGAATTAGCCAATTTCATTACGGTATCGAACAATGTTCCAAACGAGAGAAAAATATAAATCCAAAACAAAATTTAATCAACAATTTACAGTTTCACAAAACCATGAATCTGAACAGGTTCCAAATGAATACGAAATGAAGTGAAGCATAAAGCAGGAGATTAAAATTACGTAAACAACACGGATAATATTTCTTTTTAATTAATCAAGAATCCTTGGAAAGTAAACACTTTGTTTTTCCTCTCCCGGACATTCAATTCCTCGTAAATTTCATTAGCAGTGTTTATAAACTCTAATAAAAGAATACCATTATTATTTCAGAAACGAAACCACGTAGGTATTTTATTTCCTACGAAGAACGTCAATTTTTCTAATTTTGTTAGAAGTTACGTGACACTGTATTAAGTTGGACAATTTACTACAGAAACGTAGGAAGCATTTTCCATCGCAGACGTTCCTAGTGAAAGGGTTAAATTACGAAAACTGAGAATGAAGGATGATACCTAGCATGGCACGAGCTCGTAACACTTGATACGATTATACGTTATCATGAACTGTGTAAGTTTCCTCGCGCAAGAGAAAGGATGGAAACAGATAAAACCGAGCTGCTCCATTTTCGAATTAAACTCGCGTTATTCTCGTTACGAGCTCGTCGACGTGCATAAAATCGAGCCCCGATATTTCGCGAACAATTGAAATTCTCGCAGATGATCTTTTAAATTCACCGAACGTTCCTTTATCCGAATCAGAATGGATTCTTTGAAAAAACAGCTAAAGGTGACGTTTTCCGTTAACGGAGCTTTTTACGAATTCGTTCGAAAGTTACAAAGATAGAAAGAAGGTTGAACGACGTGGAACAAATTTTAAAGGATCCTCAATCATACAACTTTGCGTTCCTTTTTTAAACTCTACAACAGAACAATGTTCCGGTTCGCTGTTTTATTTGCTCGAAATAAATTACGACGTTTCTGCTTGGTTCCCGCTACCTGAATAAAGTGTTACGAACTGAAAGATTACAGCTGGAAGTAAATTGCACCTTTTGAAATATGTGTTCCTCGCGGACAAGCTCTGGCGATTTATCTTTACACCCTACACTCTTCTACAGTTTGTCTTTATATAAGTGTCGAATTTAAGATCGATGATTTTACACTTTTTCCACTTTCCTTATCCCTTTTATTTTTTTTCTCAAATGATTGCTGCGATATTTATTTTTCATTGTTGCATGGAACTTTAATTTCAAATATTAAGTTACTTCATAGCAACTAGCTCTCGAATTTGATGTACTATACAAATTTTGGCCATCAAATTTCCTCTTCGAAAGTTAAGTCAATATTACTTGTGACTAAAAATCCCTACATTATCAAACATGAATTTTTCCTAGTTAACACTTCGTTACCGCATTAATTGCACCAGCACGAGGGAACATTAACGAGAGAAGGTAGACCAAGTGTCTCTGCAAACATTACAAACTTTCAGACGAGCCATACGCGGCTTCTTTATCGCATAGTCCATGAAAGTCTCCTAAGGCAACGGACGAGGGAAAAGTAAGTTGGTTCTGCAAGTTCGCCGGAAGTTTGACATGCAGATTAAATTCTACGCGGTGGTTAATTTTAGCAGTCAAGTAGAAATTCTCTTTCTTTCTTATCCGATAACATCGTTACATCGGGACCTCTTTTCGGTACCGCGCTCTGGCGACGTTTCTCTCGCGAGGAACAAATTCGTCGAACGGAAGGGAATTTGCAAATATGCACGGCATCGAACCGACGTAGAAAGCCGAAATTGAATGGAAACGTGAGTAACGAGAGCTTTCAACATCGAAACAGCACTCGCTCGTAACATTCGTTGTTCCCTTTCGTTCTGTTCACGGCTTTTCTACACCACGGCTCGCTACCCTCGTGTCTGAAGCACGCTAGACGAGACTGCCATTATTTTTCAACGTTTTTAACCTTCGAGTGGCCGCGCAACGAGTTATTGCACAACGGTTCCAACGATGCCGAATAAAAGCCCGCGTGCCATCCGGCTTCGGGCGAAATCGCTGAAATACTTCAACAAAGTTTCGTTTGCCCGCAAATATTAATGCTGCACTCAGTTGTGCCGCGGTTACCGCTGAAAGCATTGTCAACGAATGTCAATATACTTCCAAGACTAATCAACATCTTTAGTAATATTTTCCTGAATCTTACAATTTAGTAATTAGAAGATACTAATATAGTAATTAGACTTCTAAGATATTGATTCTTTGCCGTAGTCATTAGAAGCCATTGACGCTGAATAATTTCTCCTTTATCGAAAGATCCATTTTCAGAGTTCTAGAATCTGGGAATTATCCTCAGGTACTGTATCATAAAATAGCCAATGAGCAAGGAGTTTCGTGGTTTCCATTAATCTCAGGAACCGAAGTATCCATTGAACGTTTGTTCAGATTCGAAGAGGGCAGCGTCTATCTTTAAAATATCTGCCCGAATTCCATCTCGGATTCCAGTCTATTTCGCTCGGCCGGAAGTCGAGGAATGCGGTTCCGCGCAAAGATTACCGCGGCCGCGAAAACGAAGGAGCCTGGCCAGTAAATTGAAAGCCAATATCTTCGAGTGCTTGGCGGGATATGAAACGTAATAATCGACGATCAGAGCCGAGAAGGAAGAACTCTCGAATCTATCAACGTAGTATCCTCCCGCGTAGCCAGTTTCTCTACGTACGAGCGATAAATTCCTACCTTCGCCAACTAAACTATCCGAATTTACTGCAACCACCTCGAGATGGGTACACTGATATTAAAGGCTCTTCCTTGCCACTCAACGAATCCTTTGTTCAATCGTTTACCACGAACCATTTACCCACACATCTGATGTACACCCTTCGGGAACGATGTTCCTGAAAGTTTCAGAGGATTCTACGAGTCAACTTCGCATCCAAGAGTATGCAAATTTTTTCTACTTTTCTGTAAATGGAATAACTGAAGAATGAGACGAAGTTCGAGAAGTTGTAAATGGAAGTTCAACGAGAAAACAGAAGTTACTTTGAAACATAGAATAAGGAGCAATTGTGGAGTATACGAAGTGAAAGGGTGCCTTGTTTGAAACTATTGTTTGAAAATAATATTTGGAGATGAGAGCACTGAAAATTTGCGAAACACAAGTAACTCTACAAAGTTGAGAAGTTTATGGAAGTTCGAATTTATGATTCTTCTTCTGAGAATATTTAATTCTTGCGGAAACATTCCTTTGAAGGACTTCCAGTTACATCAATCGTGAGAGACTGATGTAATCCATTTAATAGTGTAATTGGATTTACATGATGCACATGCTGTTAGCGATACGCTTGTGTATCGTAGAACTAGATAGCTTCGTGCAATCTTGACAAAGTTACGCGGCTACGATAGCGGCGGAAGGTGCAATAAATTCGACGAAAGTGGAGCACGAAAGCGATCAAAAATACGACTTCCGTTCCGGTACGTCCTGTTCGCCGTGAAACACGTCCTCGGAAGTGGCGCGAATCAGCCATAGAGATAGCAAGAGTGATTTCATTATGTCACGAGAGGAAATGTTTCCAAGATTAAAAACCGTACGATTCGAACGTGATATTCGGAGATAAATTTTCTCTTCCTTGAAGTTAAGGAGCAGAAACATTGGAACACTTTACCGAATGCATAAATTCAATTGTATCTAACGTTAAAATTAGCTGACTGATGTATTCGATTAGTTACTGTGTCAGAGAGACGAATATGATATTTCTGCATTTGAAAAACAGGGAATAGTACTTTGGCGTTAAAAACAGGTCGTTCTTTAAAATGTCCTACTGATTGCATGTACATCCTGTTTGCCTAGTTTGTCTTATGGATGTTGAAAAGTGCACGACTCACCGATGTAATGGCTGACAATAACAAATTTCAACAGCGTATCGGAAAGAACGTTTGTTGCTGAAATCTTGAAATAACGACAGGGAATTGCTTTGACTTGAACAAAGTAATAATTTAATGATAGAAAGAATTTGGAGGGTTGTAATAGTTTCATGAGATCAAACAAGTGTTTGCGCAATAAAATAAACGTTAATTATCGGAATACAAAATTCAATGTTGAAAATTTAATCGCCAATTACGCGTTAACATTAATCACAATTTGATTTAACGTTTCCTTGCAACATCGAATTAACCTGTCGAGTTTGGTTGGTAATTAGATTTGCAGCAGGTTAATTACTCAGACTAGCAATGAAATCACGTAATTTGTTCGTTATCGACACATAGACGGATAAATTTAATTAACCCTTCGACGGCGGGGCTCAGCCAAGGTTTATTAATTTCGATACGAATTATTCGGATTCCTCGATTTGCCAGCTTTCTGAAATCGCAGGATCGGAATCGCTAAGCAACACAACAGCGATAGTTTATTACCCGACACCGACGTGATTTATTACATTCCTCGCCCCTAGGAAGTAGAAAGAAGATCCAAGACAACTGTCTGTAGAAATCCTTTTAAATGCAAGTCAAATTTGTTAATTCATTTTATATAAAAATATCAAAAATTCAGATGAAGATGTCGATCATAATTAAGGATTAAAAATCAATCGAGCAAGATTTTTATAAAAAATGAAAATTAAAATCCTCAGATCGTAGGATTACCATTGAAGCACGTTTCTATTAAGATTTCTTGTTAAAAACTGCATCGCTCATCAGCTCGTGTGATGGAAACGAGCCAAAATGGAGGAGTCGTGTTTGTTTTCATTATCCTAAAGCGTCACGTATGTCCAGCCTCGAGTTTCGAGGTGCAAATGATACGGTTGTGTTACACTCATTGTCAGTCAAGTTGCAGAGTGGCGGGTGTACCGTGGAAATCGTTCTAACGCGGTTAATCTTCGTGGCCAGGGCGTATATTTACGTTCATCGCGGCTCTGATCCGCGAACAATGGCGGATCTTTCGCGTGGAAATTCTATAGTGATTCGCGGAAGCATCGTTGCGTTAACAGTTTTATACGCGGCTGCGTTTCATCAACGTTTCGACGGAGAGAAATATCGTAACAAAACGGGACGACTGGTCCGCGAAACGCTTTAATATCTTTGAAACACCGTTGCCCCGAGAACGATTTCTTTCTTTTTTTCTTTAATAAAGGTTACAGGACACTAAAGAGTCTACCACGCGGCTGCGAGGATTCTTTTGTAGACGTAGATCCTTTGAAGGGACGAAGCTTATCTCTTCGGTGCAATAATATATTTTTCTTTTAGGTTCTTTAAAGCGCGGAGAAGAATCTTTGCCGAGAAAAGCTCAGCTCGTCCGAAGATTTTCTATTAAGCTTCAAAGAAACCCGTTCACCGTTTGCCGTTTGCTCCTCGGTCTGGCTAATTTATTGTGAAATACAGGAACAACGCTTAGTTTGAAAGAAAAGAATATAAAATATTTAATATGGCATTTCTGGAATCTCTCACGAAAACGTAAATCTGCTATTAAGTGGAGAGCGATTGATCCATAATTCTATGGGTTACCCTTTGGTGCCACGAAATTTATCATGGTTGAACGGCAGAGCGGCGTTTTATCGTGGAAAATTGTTCTCATCGAGAGAGCGACAATCTTAACGGCGAGGTAAAATTTTTATCGCCGTGTGAAACAGCTGGTCAACCTTTGCACCTCGCACGATTGCTCGCGTTGCGATTTATGGAAGTTATAAATGTTACGCTGCCACGAAAACACGGGAAGCCTATATCCTTCTAAGTGGGGGACTTACGTTTTAACAAAACGCTATACGCCAACTCGTAAAGTATCACCGTTCGCGATACCCGCTTGCACACTTCGTTTATCTGCCCTGCTAACTGTGATCCTCCGCATCGTTTATACACATTCCCTCTTTTACAGAGGCACAAATTTTCGTTGTTACAGCTGCTGCGTGGTCAGCTTGTTTTAATTCGCTTTGTTTGGATTGCGAGCGAGCAGATTTGAAAAAATAGAAAAAATGCAAAATTTCAATGTACTGTACTACTGGGTAATTAGGTAGGGATAAAAATGGGTCTAGCTTTACCAAAAGTTACTGAAAGAAATAAGAAATAGAAATAAATATTCTTAATGGGTATGTTAAAATTAACCCCTGACACTTAACACCTTTCACCTATGCCAGATGATCTAATTTAAAAAAAATTCTAATTACGCTAATGATTATCTACATCCTATATTTTATTAAAGAATTCTATGCTAGATCGTCATAATATCTGAAGGGCACCAAGCATGCGCCCAAATTGTGTAGCGGATCTCGTTATCCGCGAGACGTATCCAAAATACACCCAGATCTCTGGTATCCCATTCAAAAATCTATTCTCGTTTCTTCCATCGATAGTGTCACCATATTTCCCGCTACGTTTCCCATTCCGAATCACGATGGAAATTTAACAGAGAAAGCCCCGATGCGATGCAGTTCTAGTAATCGAACCGTGCAACGTACCATGCAGTACGGTCTCGTTATCGAAGATACATAGATGGTACATCGAAAACATTGTGATTCTTTGTATGGATGCGAATAAAAATGATGGAATAAATTTTTATTATAGGTAATTTGAAATTTGCTATTTATAGCAGTTAACATGTTAATTTAGAAACTAAGCCTTGGACGACGGACCATGGAGAGAGCCCTAATTTTAATTTACTTTATATTTCTTAAAAGGAATTTCTTTTCTTGTGTACTATCCTTATATATCCCATTTTTAAAAATTGCCTGGAACTCATTCCTCCATTTCCCCTTCATATTTTCACCATCTCGTCCATCGGATGTCGGTCGCGTAACGACGCGGATTTACAGCCGCAGAGATAAGTCGCGAGCGAGAATTTGCATTTCGAAAGTTATTCGCGTCAACGACGAGCTCGTTGAGAATCGGCTGGAAGTTGGAGGCCTTTAGCCGTCGATAGAGTTAGACGGAATGCTCGACACTCGATCCTCGCCATCGGTTCCACGCTTCGACGAGATTTATGAACCGTGATAAACCGAACGACATTCAGCCGAAAGAAGAGCAGGCTGGAACACTGGATTCAACGCGATAGAATCCTTTACCGAGTTCTTCCTCTTTCCCGGATACGAACCTCTTCGTCAATCGTCCGAGTTGCAGCCCCGTCTCAGCGTTTTCTTACGTTTCGAAAAGTGCACCGGCGCTGTTTGTTGCGACGATGCACGTTTCAACCGACTTCTTTGCGAGCAAGGGAATACTTGCCATGGTTTTTCTTCGGAAAACTCTCACCGATACCGCGCAGCGTTTGTTTTTCCCTTGGGAAATGTCCCCCCCTATGTCTGAGGTCTTTGTAAACGTTGCACCGATCCTTCGATTTTATTAGGAGCTTCATTGGAATATATATATATATATATCGTTCTCTACCTCTGTCGTAAATTTCTTCGCCTTTCGATACGTGCAAATAAGGCAATAACAGGAACTTTAATATACTTATCGAACATTTCCGCGCGAAGACGAGGCGGAAGACCGCGTTGCGGCCATAAATCCTTCCAACGAAAAGTAGTAGGAATATTTTTCATAAGAACACACGGAAAATGCTTCTCGATCAATGCCCACGATTGTATTCGCTGAATTCATCCGCGGAACAATATCGCGAAATATATCCTACATTGTTGTACCTTATTCTCGTGTCTTCTTGGATAGACAGAAATATTCGTCAAACCAGTTTACAACTAATGATACCGAACGTCTTTCATTTTCCCCTTTGATGCTTTTTATAATTGAACTTATCAATTTAATTGGAAAATATTTTTGATAAACTGAAGAAGTGTTAATAAATTTTAGATTTATTGAAATCTGCAAAATTATTATTCTTCTCCACGTCGTTAATTTCGTTATCCGGGAAAAGTATAATTCTCGTATCTTTTATACATGACTTATCGTATCATAAAACACATATTCGTCGACTAAGCGAATCCCGTAGGCGTACGATCACTTCGTCTCGCTTAAACGGCTCGTATCGACAGAAAGTCGACTGTCTTCAAACTGTTAAAACGTTTTGCACCCTCTCGTGGTCGTCCAAGTGAAAGCGCAGATAAAGCAAGCGACAGTCTGAAACGACATCGCACGAAAGCGCGGGCCAACTTTGCAATAAAATGAACCAGAATGGAAGAACTTGGAGAAATTTTGCAGTTAAATTTGCTTCAATATACTGGAATTTTTGAACGTAACACATTTCTCTTTGTGCCTTAGATTTTATAGTTTTCAACTGTAGCCAAAAATTGTTCTATGATGTTGAAGTGAAATGAGGAGCAGGTTAACTGAATTTTAATCTGAATTAATTAAATGAATTCTTTCGTAGGAAGAAATTAAATGGAAGCGGTAAAACGACTTTTTAGGATAGTTCTAGCGCTAAATGCAGCCACTGTTGCATCACGGTTGAAAGCTTGAACAAGAAACGTAATTACAGGATCGTTTGTTTCAGTTCGGGGAAATCAGTGAAGAAGATTTAGAGGCTGATGAGAGAAACGATTTTCTTTCTCCTTCTAAACGTACCGTGTTCCTCGAGGATTCGATCGAAGAAAACAAGATCTGTGATTTTAGAAAGGTGATAGATATTCATCCTTCCACGCTTTTATCACAGATTCGGAATATTCATTTCTCAAAAAAGATATTTCCATGAATTAATTATCTTTTTTACACGAAAGAGTTTCATATATTGGAAGAATAATTTTTGAAGGAACAGTGTAAAAAATGGAAATAATATGAAATACAAAATAACATTAAAGTTGAGGCTCTCTCCATGGTCCGCGATAATGCAAAATTAAACTACATAATCTTTAATAATTCTTATTAAAGAGAACCGTCGTTTCTACTTGTGGTAACGTGTTAATTAAATTCAACTTGTAACCATTTATCCTCATAAAAAAAGCGGAAAAATCCTTCGTATATTTTGCAAGTATTTCGTACTTACAAGAAATTTCAGGCGAGCCGTGTACCATTCGAAACCTTGAAAGTCCTGGAGTTTTTTCAGTCTCGAAACTTTCGATGGTTCCGGAACTGCTCCAAGTTCTGAAACCTGTAAGAATGGTAGAGATAAGTTCAGACTTTAAGATGAACGAAATAGCTGTGGAAAAAGTAGGAATATTAGAGAACACGAGAAAAATAAAATACAATATCAGTATGCTAACCTAAGATGAATAAATGACTTTGATCCTAACGACAGTCAACGTGTTAACTTGTCAACTTTTTCAGATCGATTAATTATACCCTTAATTAGAGCGATTACTTAACCCGGACACACCTTTAATTATCTCAGGTTAATACAAGGTTGTTCTATTTCGCACCACTAGTTTCCCAACGGTATCCGACACTTAATCGACGCTCTCTAACGAAGTTTTAATTTTCACTTAGCTAGACACGCCGACAGCCTTGTGTCGCGTCTTTTGCAATCAGTCCTGACAATTTGACGCGTGAAAAGCGAAGCAAAGGAAGAGGAGGAGGAGGAGGATTGTCGGCCGATTTTCCTTCGTAGAATACTCGAAGAAGTCCTCAATTAGCGTGATTGAGCTCGGGACGTATTTAGCGCGAACACTGTTGAAAAGTTTTCAACGAAATTGCAAGGGGCTCGTTCGTGATGCACGTCAAGGCGTTCCTCTTCCTCGATAACGAACCTGCGAATCGATTTCTTCAATGGCGAACGAGATTCTTGTCTAACGATGTATTCTTCAGAACATCGCGATTTCGTCAAAAAGGGAAACGTTACTCGGACCAATTGTTCCTTTTCCTTTACTATTTTCATACACCTCACGATCACACCATTTTTCCTGGATATTTCTCTGAAGTTACATTTTCCACGATATTCAACTTCACGCTCGTTAACGCGTCTCATTTCCCGGACAATGTATCGTTAAAAGTTCGATGTAAATAGAGGAAACGAATCGCTCGGGGCGACGATTAAACGACAAAGAGGACGAGTAATCGAAATTTAGATTTTAATAACTGCACCGATAGAACGTTATTTTTCATTTTTATTTCGTCGTTCATGAAACCGCACGATATACGATTTTAACGATCCAGGTACACTCACTGAATCTTGAATTCACCTTCTCGAGATCAAAGATACCGTCTGCGGTAGACAGCTCCGACTGGTCGTACGTACTCAAAATCGAGGATTTCCGGCAAAGTTCATCAGCAAGTACGCTAACTGTTCAACGAATCTGTTACAAGGGGCTAGAATTCAAACTACGTTTGATGCCTGCGCCTCAGGTCCAATCGCCTCGCTTTAACTATTAATGAGGCTGCAACAGACGAGCCAGTTAATCGATTGCAGGAATTTTCTAATCAAACACAACACCGTGAACCAGCCAGAGGAAATTGCTCATTAACGTAACGTAACACCTCTCTTTCTCAACGCTTCTTCCTCTTCTGAGCCATTGAAAAATATTTCTCTTGGATTTAGAAGTTTTAAACACTTCCTTTTTTATTTTATATATGCGTTAACAATGGTAATGTTTTAGGAAAAATTGTTATGTTATTTTCCATGTAAAATTCCGATTTTTCCACCTCTATCACCTGTTACATAATATTAGGTACATGAAACTTCATCAAACCCTGCGAACACCCTAACTTTATATCCGTGGCGTAAGTCGCGTAATTAAGATTAGGTTGCCGAGAGTTAGCGCAGCGAGAAAAGTCGAGATAAATGAAGGACAGTGAACGGAAGATAAGACGGGACCGTTGGCAGAAAAGCAAAAGTTCTCTCGGCCAGGAAAGCCACAGTGGAGCAGCAAGTGGTCGTATTCTCAGGGCTAGGGCAAATTCTAAAGGACCACCGAAGTTCTTCGATCTGACGAAAGTTCAGGGGAGTTGGTAGACGAGTGTCCTTAGGGTCAGCCTGTTACCAGCTCGTGGACTTTGTCGCAACACAATTTTCGTCTGGAATCTTCGCCGCGTACGATAACATCGGTGTTTATCGTGGCTTCGGAAAGCGTCAACGTGCCCTTTCGATCCTCCGTTAAATAACAAGATTCCTTATCCTTCCGTCTTTTATCCTCGTGTAGAGAAACGACAAACCAGTATATCTTTTGTACCATTCGTTCATTTTTTAACTTTGAATTCGAAAACCGATCGCGTTCCAAAAGTTATTAGGACAGGATTCATTAATTTCCAAAGTACCACTTCAACAACCGATAGAATCCTTGTAGAATCGCTGTAAAATCTACGCATCCGTATAAAAACGATAAAAGTACGTAGCTTAAGGCTCTAATTAAAATCGAGTGATCGTTAAGAATACTCGTGGAGAATACGACTCGTTAGAGTTTCAATGAATCATCGAATTGAAAAGCGCAGGGTAGAAATTGAATTGATCTAAATCTTTCATCGGATCGGTCGATAAAAATTCGAACATTACCGTAAAATATACCGGTACGAGGAGAGAGATCTCGTGCAGAAGTGTTCGCATATCCGATCAATTTTCGACGTTAAATAGTCACCAGGCTTCGACGTCAGATTCCCAGGGCGTCGCGGTGCAATCACCCCGACACCAGAGTACTCTACGTAGAAGTGTCTCTTCCGGAATCAAATTGTCGAGAATAGGCCGAAGCTCTTGACGATCTTACCGTAGTTCTCCAGCCACGATCATCGAACTTTCCACTCTCGCGAAACTTCCACCCTTCTTCAACCCCCATCCAGCCCTCCTTTCGTTAACCCTCTTCCATCTTACCCCGTCGCTCTCTCTCTCTCTTCAACGATCGTTCTCTCAACGACGATGGGTCGTACTTTTCGAACTTTCTTTTGGTAGAATTGAATCGCCACGAAATCGGTTTCACCGGAAACATCGCGGTCCAAGTATCAGAAATTTCGGGATTCGTTCGTTGAACTTTCGGTTTATCCATCGTCCTGGATACGATGCAATCGAATTTCGAACGGAAAGGGTTGGTTTCCGATTTTAAGAAGTACAACGTCGAGCACGTGGAAGACAAAAGTCATTGAAAAAGACAATGATCATTGTTTATTTTTAGATTTACGATTCCGAAGTTTGTTTTGAAAAGAAAAATTCAATGGCCTCGATAGGATGTCCCTTTTCCCTTTCAAGGGTCGTTCACCCCGTCACCGGGTTCGGAAAAAACCGATTGATAATAGGGGTCAGTTAATATAAGGGCAATAATTAGAGCGTGCATCCGTATAGACAGAGCAAACGATCCATCAAAAATCGTTTTTATCTCGGTTGCAGATCATTAAACGTACGAATGTTTTTTGCAGTTTCCAAGTGTGAAATTTTCTCAACTTTCATTCTTTGACTCCTCCGAAAATCTGACGAAACGGTCGAATTTCGTCGGTCGTTGTTTACCAAAGGATACGATTCCGTTTCAGAGGAAACAGATCCTCGACTTTACGCGGGAGATTCTTTTCCTTCAATGGATCTCTTCCTCTCATTTTCGCTTTACGATGTGCGATCTACCGGAAGCTTCGAACAATTCTCTTCCAATTTCCGTGATTTTTTCCACGATTCATTGGAAAAATCCATTGTCCATTGATCCCATAACGATCCTCCCTTGGAAGATCTCTTACAACTAACCAATCAGTCACATTTTCCATTTTTATTCTTTCGTCAGCGTAAAAAGCGACACAGGTTTCCACGGGACCTGATATTTCCTCCAATTGCGCGACACACTTCGCAAGGAGTTGAACGCGACTCTCGAGAGGAGTGTTTTGAACGATGATAAACGCGACAGCTATTAATTTCGAATAACCGGAAAGGAGTAAGGTCGAGTGTATCGCGGTTGATACAAGAGGAGATATCTCCCTGGAAAATAACTTTTCCTCTTTCCTTGCACGCGCGATGATGCGTGGCACTCGAGAGAATAGAGGCGTGCACAAACTGCATCGCGTTTCGGCCTCGGCTACTTCCTCCCTTCGGTTTTACCCCACAACGATTCGTAGTCTGCGTTCATCCGGCCGGATTATTTTTCTCATTTCCACGCGGAATGCTTCGAATCCTTCGTCCATTTCCGAGCGCACGCCGCCACTCCACACGGAACCGATTCATTCGGTGCACTCGAATTTCTGCTCGAAACCCTTTCATCCGGACCAAGAGCCATCGCGAGCAACGTACTTTGCTCTCCTCAAAAAATATTATTCCCTAATCAAGTTACAAGCTCCTGATTGTTCTTTATCAGGATTTTGGCAAAAATGAATTTCTCCCCTTCGAAGTGATAACATGCACTAACAATCGATAGATCAACTGGAAATCCTCGAAGAATTAATTCGTTCACGAAAGAGTTAAAACGGAAAGCGCGTACCGTTCGCGTTTTCACGCGACGTGAAAGCAAATACGTGTACCAGGTACGTTCGGACTTCACTTCCGGCTGGTACTCGTTTACACCGTTTCTTCAGGGAAGTTTCGTCGAGAGACAGTATCCCGGGCAACGTCCGCGAGAAAACGAGTCCACCGCTTGTCACGAGGACACGTTTCGAGGCGAACTTCGATTAAGATTCAGATGTCGAATCGACGGAGTAGTTTCGTGGCCAACCGGGAGCTGAGAATTACTGAAACTAGATCGTACTCGGAATTAATGTCATCCTATCCTCTCTTCTCCCTCTATCGGCGCCGATTCTCCCTGAGATACTTCTACTCTTGCCCCCATGCGATCTCAATTTCATATTTTCTCCTGGATTCATCGATCTGTCGCGAAAATCCCTTGACAATCTTTTTAGAATGACATTTGCGAAAGGAAGTTGAATTATTAACCCTTTGTAACTGGATATTCATTATCAGTTAACGCATCACGATATTATTTGGGATATTTTTTAAAATATGCCAGCAAAACACCATGATAGGAATATTGAACCACCCCAATGTCATCACACTGCCAGTTCCTAATATTCAACAGCCACCCCAAAATAAAGCATGGCAACAAGGTAGATATATACCTAAGTGCCAACTGGAGCTGAATGCAGCAGAATCAGGTCAACCCTGAAGAACCCAAACTGCAATGTTTACAGAATCTCTATAAACCGATCAAATAACCACCACGTCCTAAACCCAAAAAATTATAACAATTCTTTACTTCTAAATATCATCACGAATAGTTGTTACAAACACGATTCCAGCCGTGAGGGTGCAAAGTTCGAGAGTAGAGTTAAAATTCAGTGTTCGAAACACAAGGAACGAGCGGTCGGTCACTGGGGAACGAGTCCAGGAGCCATTGAGACAGAAAGAAAAGCGTTTGGATGCCGACAGGTCGACTCTTTTCACCGATCGACAGTGGAGCGGTACGAGAGAGCGATTCGTAGCCTCCGCTCGGCCGAGGCAAATGGAACGCAGCGTACAGAGGCTTTCCCGTAGGATCGATATGGTAGTGGGGATTCCAGAGGTGCGAGAAAGAGCCGGCTTACAGGATAGAGAGGGAGCGAGAACGGGAAGGGTACTGGAAGAGGGCTGAAAGAGGGAAAGAACGATGAAGGGAGAGAGAGATGGAGAGGCAGCTGGATGAACCGAGAGGAGAGCAGGTCGGAAGGGAACCCGTTGGGTTGCAGAATCGGACGAGATGAGGGCGCTTTAACCGACGCTTTCTACATCGCGCCATCGTTGCAACCAACCGCGTCGGCGTCGGCGTCGGCGTCGTGGACGTCCTCGTTGCCGGCGAAAACGGCACTAAAGCGAACACGCAGCTGCCGAGGCCAGACTCCGCCGCTCGGTCCAGTTTGCCTTCCGCTCTCGTTTGGCATAGTGTCGCGGCGACCAGGCGTCGTCATCGCGTTTACACGCTCCTCCACGGCCCCCCTAACGCGTGTCCTCCACCTCCTGTCTCCCGTCGGCAACCAGATCAAATGGATAATTCGTCTACCACCGACACAGTACGAAGACAATCTCGCGCTGGTGGATAATCGTGTGAAAGAAAGTTGCAGCCGTTGGCTGGTGATAGTTCTCGAACTGTTCTACAAGAAAGTTTCCAGCAAGAGGAGTAATCCTCGACGGAGGATCGCCGAGTACTTGGGGTACCGTGGTTCTGGGACAACGAGATCCAGAAAGGTACAGAGGATTTTTCAAAATATCTTTATCGCTCTGACACGATGTCATCTGTGTGATGGTTTCCATCAAAAGTGTATTTTTTTCTCTCATATTGTTTTGACAACATTGATCGGAAACGCGACACGAGGTTTGAAGAGCATTCGTAGAAATCCTTGTTTCGTGTGCATCGTGGTTATGAATTCGCAGAATCTCGTTTCATTTCCCCGTGATCTTTCCGAAACTCCCGGAAGTGTATATTTTCATGGAACGTACGAAGTTTCCGCGTTGTCATCGTATTTGGTGTTGCAGTATTTATATGCCAGCTGCAGTTCGACTGTTCTTCTGTTTGACTTGGTCTCGGAGCGAACGTCGAGGAACTTTTTATTACTCCTTTGCACGTTGTCGTTTATTGTAATCCAAAGAAGGACCATCTATACGGAGCCTTTTTACGTATTTTATCAATAGCTTGCAGCTTTTATCGTCCGTCAATAAAAGCTGTCAACGACAAACATTTATACCCCATTGAGCAAAAGGTAGCGGGCGAAGGATGATAAATGATACAGTTTTATTAATCGAATCTTTGATACAGGCATTCGATTTCGCTGACAGGTCGAATTCCTCGAGAAATAATGTTTCCTTGTTAATTGTCGAAAGAAGTGGAAAGAAATCCGGGAGGTTTTATCTTTGCCCCGTGAATCGACGTCTTCCCGTTGGTTTCCCGATTCGTTGCTATGAATAAATCACGTGGAGTATCCCGATGCTCGAAACCCATTAGTCTTCGCGTAAAAAGTAAGCGGAAACGGAAAGAATCAGGATATATTATCCATTCTCGAGCAGAGATTTCCAAGCGGACGGTAAAAAAGTACGTTTCAGGGTGCGCGGAGAGGGAACGAACAAAAAATTTCCATTTTCTTCCTCGAAATGGATGCGGAAGCATATACGTACGCGTGGACCGTCAGCCGATGTTGGATTTACCGTTTTACAGGAGCGTTTTGCATTCCAATGAATATTAATCGAATGCAATTATTAAACGCAAATTGGAACTCAAACAACTGCCGTTTCAACGTGCCATCGTTTCTATGCTCGTAGCTTTCACGGAATTGCCTCGACTGCCGTCGTGCCTCTGCCTGCTCATTCGTATACCTTCATTTCCGGGCGCAAAATCGCTTTGGAAATCCGTTTGCACGCTTCAACGACCACCTCGCGACTACTATCAAGATTCTCTAGATCGAACACCAAGGTACCTCGTACGAAAACACTCCCCTGCTGTTCTTTACACTTCTACTTCGGTCTACGTGTTTTGAATGTCAACAGGAGGACTTTGCAATTCTTAAAATTGGATCAATTAAAATATCCCGAGTGGTAGTGTTTTCCTCATCAAATTTTATGATTGGAAATTCTTAATAATTTTTATTTTCCGATGATGGTTTTTGTTTTCAATTCAAATGTTCTATTAAACACCTTAAGAAATTGATATAACGTTAATCCTAATTATGTCAGTCAATCAATTACTTAAAATTTGTATCGTCAGTCTGTGATAGGCCCTGCAGCGTTCAACGTGTTAAGATTGATAGGAATATTAATTAAGAGGAAGTATAAGAGTATTATGAAATTTCAAAACTTTACCGGATTAGTTGCTCGTAATTACTTACTTGAATGCACCTGTCGATAATACTGGAACCGGCTATAGGAAATTACTTAAAAGTATCAAGATCTATTTTCAAGTTAACGAACATCAGTTTCCACTCCAGACTTAATACTTTGAAAATATCAACCGATTATTCGCATCTGTCCAAAGTCAATGGCTAATAATTTTGATATTTTATCGGACTTATAAAACTGATAAAAAAAGACAACCGTCGCCTTTCATTTCAACAAAATAAATTTTAATTCTACCCCATAGCGAAAGAGCTAAAACTTCAACCCTGGACGACTTTTTATTTCGAATGCCCCAAAGGGTTAAACTCTATCAAATTTTAACTAATTATTAATTTGTTCCTGAAATTTCTCCTACGGATTACTCGTACCCAGTGAACGAAATTTTGATTCAAAGTACTTCATAGTGCGAACGTGAAATTCCATCGAATCGAAATTGAGGAGAATCCCGTCATATCTCAAATCAAATGGTGCTCAACTTTCAATCTCGTTGATCAGCCGCGAACAGAACTAGTTTCGATGGCACAGATGTGCACGATCCGAACGTGGTCACTCTAATGAATTTCACACGCTATTGTGTCGCATAGTTTTCACGGGAAACGGTTGGCGGACGAGTATCGAGGCTGGCCAAAGTAATTTCGAGTCGCAATAGAAATTGTCCGGTTTGTCACGGTCTGAAAAAGTGTCGATGGCTAGGGGCGCGTGACGAACGAGAACGAGTGGACCGTTGGTGTACGAGGAGAAAGGGAAAGCTTGGCCAAACCCGGAAATTACAGGTACACGTGGACGAAATTAGTATTCCATTGTGACGTTTAATTCAGTGGACCCCGTAGGCGAAGCGAACCCCGGCCGAATGGAGTGACTGAAGAGGAGACCCGACACCCCATCTCCTCGCGCTCTATTTATTCCGTGTCAGCCACGATATTAACAAGCCATTTGTGGCTCTCCCTTGATTTCATCGCCTCTGACCGGCAATTTCAGGTTCGAGCTGACGTTCCCACCGTTGTTTCATCGATATCGCCCACGGATATTGTTTTTTTTCTGAGAATAAAACTTTTAGAGAATGTTTTCCCGACTGATATCAAACATTCCCTGTTTTTAACGTTCTGTGGGTTTTTATAATTGAAAGAGATAACGCGAATGTGTGAAGAGTTTTTTTTAGTTAAAAGTATCTGTTTGTAGACTTTAGTGGTCGAGAGTTGTTTGAAAAAAATCACACAGCGTTATGAACCTAATTAGCAAAACTCAGGAAACAGAAATGTGTTTCAAAGTAAAATAATGAAATATTAAATTATTAAAGATAAATGCAGTTCCAATGGTTTGGGAAAACAGTAAAATAGCAATGTTAAGATCACTCGTTTCCCGGACTCGTGAGACCTGTATCGATCCTAGAAACAAGCGTCTTAGAGGTAAATCCCTCGATAATTAACCGTTCTGTAGAACGAGTAGTTTAACCAGGATCCGATCCCATAATTCGGCTGCTGCAACATATTGATTTTACGTCTCGAGTTCCAACGATCCATGATCCTCTCTCTCAGTCGAGGAAATTATCTCACGATGCGTTGTTACGTGGCCCGCGAGCAGACAGTTTCAATTACGTAAAGCTTTGGAGGATCTCCGGATCTGCTGGAAAGTGTTTCGACTCGAAGCACCGGTAGCGAGAGCGCGTTCCTCCGGCATCGCGCCCACCAAGATTTATAAGGATTATATGTAGTTTCTAGAGTTGCTTATTGGAAAGAAAGTAGAATGTCGTTGAGAAGAGGACAAAATGAATTTCCACGATTAGGAAATCGGCTTGGTGCGTACAATCCGACTGTGTCCGCCCTTTACGCTTGCAAAGCCTGGTACTCGCTGAAAGAGCTTAATTGAATTTCTCTTAATTAACTGCCTTCGTGGCGCTACGATAATTGCAACGCACGAACTCTCCCATTACCGTAATTGTGGGTCTAATTAATGTAGTCCCGCTGTTGTACGCCGACTTGGCCGCTCGACGGCCAAGCAGATTAAATTTTTCAAGAAACGTTCTGAAAGACAGCCTAATTTTTGTTAGAATGATTTATAATTAAATTCTCCGTGTTATTAATTTTACAATGTTTCGAGCTATTTTTGAGGTTCCTTCTTATCTTACAACAATTTCCTATTTCTGATGTTTGATCTTCTGAACTACTGACCTCGCTTTTTGGCTGCGTAACAACGAAAAAGTCGGAAGTATCCGGAAGACAGATAAGTCGCCTGTTAATTAATGATCGGACCTGTTATTCGACGAAAGGGATGAGCAAAAAGATGAAATATACCGTGACTCGTAAACAACTTTATCACCCATGTACAGTGACTGCTTTCTTGACACCATTGAAAAAAGTTCGATCATATATTTCGAGGGTAGGAATGAAACTGGTAAGGAAGAAACGCATAGCTGCACGCCATACACGATATACTTTCACGAGGGAACGAATAGAGGAACCATCGTTCGACGAGAGTCTAGTACGAAATGGACGATTACACCGAGTGCTGTATCGTTGGCATGGAACGAGAGATTTATGGAACCGCAGGAATTGTGCGCCACGTAACTGGAACGAAAAAAAAAAAAAAAAATGTGAAACTATTCTCACACCGTAGCTTTGCTTATTTCGAGAAACTTTGACAAAGTGGTTGTGCATGCTAGCTATCTGCTAAACGTCGACTGAAAGTTTTCAGGAAGGTTGTGTTGTGTAACTGATTACACAACAAAGCGAAGAACACCATTGTATCTGGATATATCTGTGATGATCAAGTATATTTTATCAAAAAATTGCTTTGATGACTTTAAACTTATCATTTGTCTTAAAAATAGAAAAATAAGAAAAATAGCAAAGACCATAGTGAAAGGGTTAATTAATAAACCTACCCTCAAAAATAATTTATGCCAACTTTACACAAAGCATAGTTGACGTAATTACAAAGAAAACAAAAAATGACCATAAGCTTGTTTTTCCTCGCAGTACCATTTTTCTTCAAATTACTGCCACTCATCACAGCAATGCAGATTATTATCTGAAGAAATCTAAAGGAGCTGATCCACGTCCGGTAAAAAAGCGTTGCTAATATTCAGCTAATCAATATCAGAGTCATCGCGATTGTAATGGAACGTGAATTCAATGGAGCTTGCAAAAATCGACGGGGATAATGGCCCTTTATTGGCAGGAATCTCTTTTTTATTTACGTCAATCAACATCATCGATCAGTTCCACAGAACAATTTCCACGGTGAACATGAACTCTTTTAAAATGATTTTATATGAGGATGCATTTTAATTGAGATTATTGGTGATTGCATTTTTGTGACAGGTGGTTTGTAAAAAATAGTCATATAACTGGGATTTTTTAATTCTTCCTCATTATATATAGCAGCTTCGCATACGTGAAAATTGCGAGGCAAGTGTGAACGGCATTGTTATAAATGGGTAGGCAATCAACGCGTCGCTCGAGCGTAAAAGCGCTGTGAAATTCGTTTCGTCGCCTCGAAAATAATCAGCAGCAAACAAATGGGATTCGTTTAATTGTCTAAATCGAACAAAGAGCCGTGGATTCTATCTGACCAGTGCACCGAGTAGGTCAGCTAATTACGAGCATCGTCTCTGCCCATGTCCCAAACTGTTTCCACCTTTGTTGATCGATTTTTTGTGAAATCGAGGTACGTACCTACTAGGCGTGTGAAATAAATCTGGCAATCATTTTAATTGCTCAAACGCGAAACGATCAAACGATTAGTCGAATCTCTCGATATTTCTTTCCCTTTCTCTCGCCTCTTCTCTCTTTCCGCCGTTTCAACTAAATTTATTTTGATCGTTCGCGTCACAAATGTTCCGATCGAATCGACAGACAAATTTATTTTTTTTCCCCAAAGCATTCGTGTGATACTATCGAAAGGTTGCGTTTCAGATCACTGTTTGCAAAATGACTCTGTGAAAGGTGATTCTTCCGTCCAACAATCAACGATGAATGCAATGGAATTTTATTCCAATTACAAAGTAATATCGAAATTAGAAATTAAAATTTTAATTCCTGCAAAATAGGAAAAGCCTTCCAGGATAAAATCCGATATTAAATAAATATTTATATGAAAATGCTGTTACATTTAATACAAAGAAAACGTTCACGTGCATCCTGACACATGAGATACGTTAAAAACTGTATGAATTCATGGTAACGGATGGATATGGAATTCGTAAGCAAGCTTCCAGAGAGGATAAACGTTCGCGTCTGGAAACGCGCTCTTTCGAGCTGCAATTTCAATTTGTCATTCACTGTCATCGATGCCTTCCCAACGTTGCGACGCGACCAAATTTTTCGTAAGCTAATCCACCGAACACACGATGTTCATCATCATAAATATGTCTGCCAACGTAGGAGTATTCTCTCGCTAAATATTTATTACAATACCGAATCCATCGGGAATTTTCTGAAAACTTGAAAATGCACTGTTATGTTGCTGCACCGCAGCATATTTGCATAAAATCAATAAAAAGGAAACGCGTATTTTATGCAACCAAACAATGTTTAGATTATATCTTTTTCTATATAATCAAATAACAATTCTGGTTTCCGATGGATTTCGTATTCAAATTCAATTGTCTCCGCAACATTATAATTATGACTGTGACATTTGAAAGAGCAGTTAATGAAAGGCTGATCGAGGTAATTATTAAATCCCCGTCGAATATAATTCACGCGTCAGGCAGATGGTAATTAAACGAGTAACACATTGATACCGGTGTCGGATTATCGGTCGATTATTGAAATTTGATGAAATTTTCATGTCACCGGTATGTTATGATCGATATTCTGCGTTTCGTATAACCAAACACCTCGCGAATGTCACGTTCGATTGTTGCTGCCGATAATTACACCGTGGCAGGGTTATTTTCATTCTCTATCAGCGATGAAAAGGAAACCTTATATATCCATTAAATTCTCTATTGTTCCAATTTGTATTAAATGAATGGTTTTTATATTAAATGAATTTTATTCAAAAATTCTCCGATAAAAATTATTTCAAAGCAAACGCGTTTTGTTTTCTTTTTTCAATTTTAATTTCATCTCCTTTCTAGCCATCAGAGAGTGAATGTGTCAATAGTTTTCATAGATCCTTGTCAGATACAAAATTAATTAAATGCCTCCGCAATAGTTTCCCTTTGGCGTTCAACATGATATACCGTCACGTTCATTTTCACAGTCGCGTATAAAAAATGCAATTGGAATTCCATTTTCATTAAACCTTCCCGATAAAGCGGCGCCTGAAACGACATCCACGCTCCCAACTGCATATTTCGCGAATTAATTAAAGCGTTTTGCCTGTAAAATGAACCGAATTCAGCAAGCAGAGTTGCGCGTTTTACGCGGATGATTGGACAAAGGGGAACGAGTATCCTTGAAAGAAAAGTCTTTCATTTCACCTCTATTTCCTTTTGTACCAACACAATGCAATATTATTTCTACTATGTTTTATTAAATTTCAAACCTTCACATTACTATCTTGATCATTTCTCTTCTTTTGCAAATTCCTTTTCATTTAATTTGCATTGATTCTTTTACGATTCTTCTACAAATTCTTACCCACAATTTCTTTCTTTTTTTCTATGGCACAGATTCTCCCATATAAAACGCGTCCCGATATAACGACGCACACCTGTTTCAATCAACGCGCACGCCTCCAGCCCCATTTATTTACCCTTTCACGTGTCCGTCAAAAGACTCTCGTCCGAATGCCGGACCTGGGGAAACTGTTCACAAAGAATTCACCTGCAATTTCCGTTGTGGCACGACCCATTCGCCAGAGAGAAGGCGGCTTTCCAATAAAGTGAAGTGTGACTTTTGCACAATGCCGATGCGTAGATACTGTACACACAAGGTACATAGGGCACTCATCCCGATAGAAGTGGACCAGGAAAAAAGGGGTAAAAAAGGGGTCGGGGCACGGGATGAGAAGGGTTGGTATTGAACAGAAGCGAAACGCTCGATATATTGAATTTTCACTTGGACCACCGACTCACTAGGTCTTTCGTTCACCCCCGTTGCTCCCTTGTTTCGATGGAAAACGTAACGAATAGGATCGGTGGAAAAAACGAACGCAACTTTTGCGGATGTTAACTCGTTCTGCGATTAATAAGTAACGATAGGTAGTATTGAACGTGGAGGAATTGAAAATATTGCATTCTGTGGCGATATATGAAAATTGATTGAATTTGGAATTTTTCATTTAACCCTTGCAAAGTTTGATTTTTTTAAATTATTGGATTATATTAAATTTGTGATACCGGTCATTGGTGACCTCTATCACGTTCAAAATGTCAATTAAGTAAGGTCGAAGGAAACGAGAGATACTCTTTTATCTTTAAAAGTTTCCTCGTGTCGAGGACACAATCAGACCCTGAAGTTAAATGCAACGGAACTACAGGAGAAAGGGTAGCGAATGTGGAACAAATTGAAGTCTGGAAGCAGCTGCAATAGCTTCTCCATCCCTACCGGTACCTGCCAAATTTCGTCGAACATTGCTTTCGGAGCTGGCTTCGTGTTTCAGCGAACCGTGTGGAAGCTATTTGTCAGTCGAACCGTGCTCTCATCCAATTCGTCGTCTAGTCGCTTTGTAGCTCTTTTTCTTTTCTCGACCACTGTCTCGTCTACGTGCTCTCATTAACGTTACATATCGAGCGGCTCGCTAATTCGTCCGAGTACCCGTTGAATATTCATTGTTTGCTACGGGGAACGAGTGTAAATAATTCCGCGGTATATCTACTGGTCCGCGCGTCGCGTTATTTACCGCTTTCAGCGTCCGACTAACCTCCAGGGTAATCTGAAAATCTCTTTAGCGAGTATTTAACCGTGACCCAGGCATCGACGCTCTAGGAAAATAACGATAATGCACTCCGCCAGACTATTATCTCAGGTAATAATAATATAATACGTCTCGCGGTGCGTGGCTGAACTTGAAAGCTCAGCATTCTACCAAGGAGCTTTCATTTTTTTCCCTTTTCTCTTTCGCCAGTTCATTATTTTATTTCACGTGACTGAGTCGAATAAAAACGCGTTACCCTTCTTCGACTCTGCCCTTTATTTCCTCCTTTCGTTACCCCTTTCTTACTCGCTCTGCTACATTTTTGGCTCGCCAGGCAACATCGACTGTTCATATTAATACCGCGCTCGTAAATCCCTATCTCGCCCTTCGTGTTTCCTGTTCTCGAAAATCATTTCATCTTTCCGACTTTAAGAATAGAATTTCATTGAATTTCCTCGATTCTTTTCAACGGAACTCTTATTTTTCATTATTGCAAAGATATCTAAAAATTGCGATTTGGGTCACAAAGGATGGATTATCCAAGAAAGTGTCACGATAGTCGAGTAATATAATGTTCCGTGAAAGGATATCTTAAAATCTGAATCCGTTTCGACGGTGTAAGTAGAAGCGAAGATAATTCAATTTATACATTCATGGCCAGTCGCACAATTTACGTCTCGTTCCTCCCTTCATCCGGCATTGACGCAACTTTTTCATTCGAACCAGCCGCAAGGCCTGATTGTCCTCATCTACTTGCAACTATGGAGGCCCCTCGTGCCCTCGTTCCGTCGAATAAAAGAATAATAAGCGTCGTCGCATGGACGCGGATTACCGGTCGGTCGCAACGAAAGTTCCTGCCTCGATTCTTCTCTTTCCCTTTACTTTTTCCTACGCTCGAGCTTCGGAATCCGACGGGAAGACGAAGAATTGCCGGCGAAATAAACGGCAGAAACACCTGTGCAGGAGGTGGCGAAAGAAGGAGAGAAAGAGAGAGAGCCAGAGGTCACGGAGCTCAGAAAGGAAAATTGCATTTTAACTTAATCGCCAGGCGGAACTTGAAACTTTCACGTTGAAAAAGTCTCGACGCTCTGTAATCGAATGATCGAGCATTAAGTCAACTATTGGCTAATGGAGCGAGAGTGCTCGGTAGGAAAAGGGCGCACGATTTCCTGCGATCAAGTTCCGCCACCCCCGCATTGTGACGACCTGTTTCGAGCGGAAATTGTCTTGGATCAAATGGATTCGAATGAAATTAAGCTAAATTAGCTCATTAATTTCGACTTTACGGCGTTATTTAAAATTTTCTACGAACTCTGACACGAAGATCATTAGGCAAACACCGATGCAAACATCCGTTGCAAACATTACTCCCCCTACGAATCAGGTCATCGAGATAAGTGTCGCATCGTGTGCGGATATCGTTGTTGGTATTGGCATAGGCAAATATTTATAGACGGTATCTAGCAATCGTTGGTACGTGAGATTTTGATTCGATTTAGGGATTCAAGCTGACATTATACGAGGCCTGGCATAATTTACAACGTGGTCGGGGCGCGTACGCGCGTGACGAATAATGGATACAGATAGGAACCTGTCCAATAACACGGTACGTTGTGCCTGTTTGTAAATCGAATGCATCGGTTGTTAGCCGTAACCGCCGTAAGGGATGTTTCGATCGAAAGCGTTGAACGGTAAGTTAAGCGAACAAGACCGTAAAAGGGTATCCAGTAAACTTTTGTTTGTTCAAAACCTCGGCACGCGTGTCTATTCTACCATTGCTAATGACATTCTGGATATACTTAACATGCGAGAAACTCCGTAGAATTTGACAGATCAAACAGTATGCTGATCGAGCCGAAAAGCCGGAATCAAGCCGGGCCGGTTAACCGTGGCTAATTAAAAAGCAATTAACTCGGTGTTTGCTATGAAAATGCGGGAACCTTGTCGCTGGTCCAGGCTCGCGATATTACACGGTTGAAACTTACAGTTTGTTTGAACGACGAAATTTCAGTCACGCCCCGCTACGTGCGTGCTTTAACAGTTTCATCTGACGATCTTTTTCTCGCAACTTTGTTAGCGGAACCGTTGGATTATCGTTCACGGTCTAACGAGGCAAGAACTACTAATCACTCGGCCAGAGAACAACAACTTTCATTTCCAGGGAAAGTTTTTGCCGGGACAGGTGCCGGGAAATATCCTAACAATCGAATTTCTACTTGCCGCTATCGGGTTTAGTTGTTTCCCTGTTTGCATGTTTTCGACCGCTCGTATGTTATCCGTTCGACCCACACGTGCCAGTTGTTTTTGTTTCCGCCTTTCGAAGGCAATCTTAGACTTTCGTTTGCACGAAAACAGAAAAGTTTGAAATTTTCCTCGGAGGAACTTTCATTCAATAATTTATCTTTGATTTATGACAGAATCAAAAGGAGTGTTCGCGATCGCGGAGCCAATAAAATGTAACAACGTACGATTGTTGACAAACCCTTTCCTTTTTGATAATAAAGCGATATCGTTACTTTTCCGACGACTTACTGCACAGGTTAAATATTTCCCGACAGAAACTACAAATACTTAGTTGCTCGTAGCTTGCTTTCTTATCGAGGGAAATCGTTTCTCAAAGTTGTAAACGATCGCAGTTTCGACCGTCTTATTGAAAGCAGTCACGTTAGGAAACTTTCGCGAAGAAGGAAAATTTTGAAGAACGTAAGCTGAATAAATCATTCCTTCAACGATTTCATACTTTTTTTATTGGCTAATCATTAAGCTCTTATACTTGACGGGCGATTGGATTAGTCGTTAATACGGTGTGTTTGATGCTCTGACGAGTAGGCGATAAAGTGCTTCAGGAACAATGCTGCGAGACACGTTTATCGGGCTGAAGCGTTCATATTATTCGATATACGCGAAAGTGACGGAAGAGCAGAGATCGATAATTGAACTGAGCAAGCTGCTCTATATAATGACCCTCCTTTGATCAGATACCCATAGCATAATGTGTACGACCGCGTACCGTCAAAAGTTAACCGAATTACGGATTCCATGTACATATATACACGAAACTGCTTTTTTAATCAGAGAACCTATCATTGATCAAACGTCTGGTTCGTCTTAAGATTAATTAAAAATATAGAAATTTGTATCCTACACGAACGAATCTAAAATTTCTATTTAATTTTATTCCGGAATATTTCTGAACGTGTAACACATAACGAGATGTAATTTATTCCACCGAAAATATGTAACGCGGCTAAACGCTCAAAGTCATAGAATATTCAGGTAGAAAATTAATTTACGAGACGGTGCACCGATAGCAGGAACCTTGATTAATGAACCTTCCGGTTAGTCAGAAATTCCGGAAGACGCGTTACGCCGGTTGAAGGGTTGCAGCCTTCGAAGGAGTTAGCTCCATGAATGTAATGTACTCGAACCTCGTGCCAGGATATGCTTATAACCGGCTTAAATAGGATTATGTCTTTATTGAGGTCCAAGTGGGCGGCGGCGCGAGGTAAGACAGGTATGGACGGAGGGTAGCGAACAGGAAGTAGCATGATTACGTATTGAATTGAGCAATTATTCAGCGGATTGCCCGGGTTCCGGGGTTGTACATACAATCGTCTAGGTGGACCTGCATACGGTGGCCTCACTTGAACTGCGCCCTACATACCTTTGTGCACCTGGATATAGCCGTTTAAGTGTCCCCAGTGGGCAGTGATTCACGGCTGACGTTCCCATGAAATTGGTCTACCAGCAACGTCCTCCTCTGGCCACGATCGTTTCGCCAATAGAGCCCAAATTACGCCCTCTCTTTACTTCACCCTTGTTTACCTTCTCCTCTGATCTAGGCTGTATCCGCCCATATGTACATCGTCTGATCTTTGCATTTTCAACTTGGGGATTTTTTAGTATTTTCTGGGAGACCCTTGCAGTGTTTTCTAATTTTAATAGCAATTATTCGAACAGAAAGCTTCTCGATGAAAATTCTGTAGATTCTGGGCGATTAATTGCGGAAGGCTTTTCTCGGGAGAGAGGTTAGAGGTTACATTGTTTATATCGATGAAAGTGGTCGGACAGAAAGGTCCGCGGTGGTTTAAGAACGGGACGATTCGAGGAAGGAACTCGCTTCACCCTATCTTCGTCTTTATGTTCGAAGCTTTCCTCTATATTACGAGAGAGGAAGCTACCGGTGCTTTCGACCGAGCGAGGAATCGATAAATCGACAGACTACCGAGCTATTCGCTGTATATAGATATGTTTCGATTGGCCCAGGCCACCTCCGAGTCGACCCGCTACGATTTACTTAAGAACGAACGTTCATTTTTGCAAAAATTGTGCTGGAGAATTTTTCTTACTTCAGCTCCGGGATGTTCGAGCACCGTACTTCCGGTCGCGTGTGATATTTACCGAAAATATTTCAACGCGTTCGTTCGGAATCTCTTATCGAATTCCTCCCGTGGTAACGTAACTGGCATCAACTCGTTTTCCTATCGATTATACGGACACACGTAACAGGGAAATTTTCTTATTGTTTCGAAGTTGTCAAGGAAGCCGAGTATTTATCCATTCTATCCATCTTCCGGCGTTATACGAATGGTATAAATCACGGTTTAACGTCGAACCGTCATCCGTACGTCGATTTAACTTTCTCGTCGATTGAGGATGATGAATTTGCGGCTTAAAACGCGGATTGTCTGTCGAAACAGGGATTCGATCAAAATCATCCGACGATATTTTCTACGATTTTAGTAAATGCCTCCGTTTTGGCACCTTATTATTTATTTTCAGTTAAATTTCCAGACGATTTCATGATGAAATGTGTTTGCGGTGCAACCGCGTTAACGGCGAGAAACGCGGAAAGGGGTCACCAAGGACTTAGATTTACGCCGAGGAAATAATTTATTCAAATCCTTTCTTCATCCGGCCCGACCTGACTCTTTGTCCCCGAATAGAAAGTCAGGGAAAACTCGAAACCGTATCGCGTCGGCTGTTCGTTCTCCGGGAGAGCGATAAAGCTGCAAACAAGTGGACGAACGTGCTAGGCATAGAAAGAGGATTCTCGCGGAAGGGTGTTCATCGTTTTCCCGCACCTATCTATATTCCCAGACTGAGCTATCGTTGCCGATGGCTTGACTCAACCGCTGATGCTTTAAATATTCATCGATACCGGCCTCTTTTGACGAACGCGTTGAACTTTCCGCCGGATTAAATTCCGGCTTCAGCCTCTTTGCATCCTCTTAACCTCGCTCTTCATTGACTCTCGATAACTAGATTGTCTTTTCTTCGTTCTGAATCTTTGAAATCGTTTTACAATTAGAAATCAGCATTGATCTCTTCTAATTTCTCACTTGCATTTGTTGCTATTGTATATATTTTAACCTTCGGACGGCGGACCATGGAGAGTGTAAGAATTTCGATTTCATTTTTTATCTCATCTCCCTTGAAGAGACACCTGCGTATTTACGAGTCAAATCGACGATAATTGGGACGGATGAGTGAACAACAAACGCGTCGATTTTCCAACGCGGGGTGAGATCCTAGGAGGAGGCAGTCAGACAAGCGATGTAATCGTTAAGCGCATTTAACCGTTCCCACGAGGATTCCCATCGACGTTGCCTCAGCGCCGATGTTCAGCACGTAACCGAAACGGATCGGTAGATCGAGCTTCCGTGTTTATAGGCGTGCAACGTAGCGCGTGCACTTACTGTTCACCACCTGTGCAGTGCATTCGCTCGGTTTACCCAGTATCCACATATGCACCCGCAACCGGGTCCCTGTATACGTTTCATCGAGTATCTGGAAGTAGCTCCGTCCTCGTTGTTGTTGATCAAGCATGACACACAGCAAAATGCATCTCAAGTGCAACATCTAGGTCACTCTGATTCTCCCTGATGTTCCAAGGATCAATGGAGAACGTTGATAGTACTTAGCGTTTTCCTTTCAAATGCGTCCTCTTCCTTGTTCGAAGCTGAATGCTCGTTACGATGGTTTAATAGCTTCGGGAAAAAGACTACTACCTGTCGTTTGTTTTCAGTACGTCTTACAGTTTCTTGGAATTGTCTCGCGGGACTACGATACGCGTGTAAGGTATTTGCGTGAGAGCAAGCACAAAGGAACGTTCGATGCAAGAATTCTGTTGTTCTTTGGGAAAATGAAGATGGAAATTGCGACATTTCTATGTAACGAAGTGAGAAATTAGGAAGATGAAATATTGACCAGTTTTCTTGAGATTGTTAATTATAATGAAAAATATTTCATTGTAAATAATGGTTGGAGATAGAAAGTTTCAAATGGGAATTAGAGATACCAAACTAATATGTGTCTGATTGAGTATGGCTGTTTCTATTGCGGCAGCCAACGCGGCAAACTCTCTGTATGTAATTCTCTAATTATGATTCAAACGTGTCTCTGTTACATTTATATCCGTTTTACTACGGCTTCCTGGACGTCAACGAGCTGTACGTGGATATCGATTGACGATATTACATGTACGCTGACGTTCAGAAGTATTAAAACATATGGAACCTTTATTAATCATATGACAATTTCTGAATTTTTATATTAGAATAAACACCCCTTCATTATTAATAACTAACCCGTTAGATTAATAGAATATCGTCAGTTCCTGATAAAAAGAGTTTATCCCAATTTTGCAAGTGTCTTGATATTTGATAATATATACTGTTGATAATTGCTCTGTTTCTCACACGCGAATCTTGTGTACATTTATAAGGAATGTATATTAACTAAGACGAATTGATTCCTCCAGAGATTAAAGCCCTCGCGACCTTAGAATTCCTTCGACATTTCAATTGATAATCAATGAAACAAGGAAAGACGTAATATTCATTAGATACGAATGCACCTTCGTTTCGTCTCATTCTATCTACTATAGGTGCCATAATTTGGATCATTCATCCAAATAATGCTGTCAGCAGTGACGCGAGTAAATTGGGTAAACGCTATGCAAGGGAATACCTATCTATGCTTACGTACGTATTCATCATTGTACACGCGATGGTACGTACACTCAGATACTAGTTAGCATATGTACACCTATGAATATTTATGAGTTGCATTCAAATATTCAAAGGGTTTCTTGAATTCAATCAATTACGACGAATTTTTCTAATCATAAAATACTATTAATAATTTTATGTATCAAAGTTGTAATAGGAAATTAATGCAACGACGCAAACAGTACCGACGTCAATTAATTCGAAATTTAATATCGAATCCCTGTTCATCCCGTTAATGGAAAGCCAGTATTTAACATGGTAAAAGTATGAAATCCTCTGAGCCACGATACAAAGGCATATCCGTGTCAACGTATTTCATTTTCGTGGAAATTACAATTTCAGTTGATATAATTATTGGCCGAAACGAATCAGAGGCAGTGAGATAATATATGGAAATACATAAAATGATAGAATTAAGAAAATATACGCAAAAAATTATTAACACACTGATTGAGTGTGTTTTATTTTTCAATTTACGTTTTCCAACTGCTACCTGCTAATTAATATTACACCAGTGCTATCTTAAAATTTTTTTTTAATTGTTTGTAATGACAAATAGAAAAATTTATATAGATAATAATTTCAAACTAACGATTCAAAATTACTTCAATCCTAAAAATGACTACTTTCAGATTTCAAAGATTTTTTATGACGCCATAATCTAAAATTCTCTAAGTCGAAATGGTACACAAGTATCGTTTGTATACAAGTATGATTGTATCGTGTTTCACAAGTACAGAATCAATCACATACGTGTTTCATGAGTCTGATGTCCTTGATATCTGGGTCTGTTATTGTCCTATCAAATCCAGAGCTTAGTGTATCGTGTTCTGTTTGTTTCGGATAGTCTGTATCGTGTCACAGAGGTTTCGAATCGTGTGTGTTAGGTTAGAGTTTAGAGGAATATATAGGATCGTTCGTATCATGTCCCATGTAACGGGGGCTATCGATATAAAGTCTCTGAAGTTTTAAATAACTCTAGAGAAACGTATTTTTGCGTATTTTATACACCTATTTGTTAGAATTGTTCTTCGATTTTGCAATCAAAAAAAGTACGATCACGTTGTCTTTATTAACACCCCTAATATACTATCTAATGTAATTAATATAATACTAATTATGCTTAGAATATTATTTAACACGTTGACCGTCACGCTAATCAAATCTTATTCATTATTATCAATAATCTATTGTCTATAATTGCAAATATTTAATACGAACATATCGTACAACATAAATCAAGATTCTCAACAAGATGGCCGCCATGACGTCATACTACACGTAAAAAATTTCAGTTTCACTCATATATTAAATCTTTCAATTTGACTATAAACATTAGATTTGTGGTGACAGTTGTCAAAAGTCCATTGTACTAATTAAATATGCCACTTACCAATTGATAAAACAGGCAGCAAAGCGTGGTTCTCACTTTCATCATGTTGAAAGCACAGGCTTGCCGGTGTGATTTCATAAGCACTTTTAAAATGTTCATTTCTCAAGAGTTTATAACGACACTGTACGTTAGAACGTGCGTAGTTTAATAACACTCGCGAATGTAGACAAACGAAACTCGAGAACAAACAAAATACGCAGAATTTTTTCAAAACATTTCACGTGCGACGCCTGCTCGTGACATACGACGCAATACAACCGGTACGGTGGTGGCGAGAATCGAGAATCGAGAATTGTTGACATTCGATGTCGATTCCCAGCGACCGCTAGGCGTCGTGCTGGTAACATCGTTCGTATCATGTCCCATGTAACGGAGGCTATCGATATAAAGTCTCTGAAGTTTTAAATATCTCTAGAGAAACGTATTTTTGCGTATTTTATGCACCTATTTATTAGAATTGTTCTTCGATTTTGCAATCAGAAAAAGTACGATCACGTGGTCTTTAATAACACCCCTAATATACTATCTTATGTAATTAATATAATACTAATTATGCTTAAAATATTATTTAACACGTTGACTGTCACGCTGATCAAATCTTATTCATTATTATCCATAATCTATTGTCTATCATTGCAAATATTTAATACGAATATATAGAACAACGTAAATCAAAAGATTCTCAACAAGATGGCCGCCATGACGTCATATTACATGTAAAAAATTTCAGTTTCACTCATATATTAAAGCTTTCAATTATTTGACTATAAACATTAAATTTGTGGTGTCAGTTGTCAAAAAGCCATTGTACTAATTAAATATGCCACTTATCAGTTGATATAACAGACAGCAAAGCGTGGTTCACTAACGTAATTTCAGAAGCACATTTAAAATGTTCATTTCTCGAGTTTATAACGACACTATACGTTGGAAAGTGCGTAGTTTAATAATACTCGCGAATATACGCAAACGAAACTCAAGAAAAAACGAAATACGTAGAATTTTTTCAAAACATTCCATGTGCGACGCCTACTCGTGACATACGACGCGATACAACCGGTACAGTGTTGGCGAGAATCGAGAATCGAGACTTGTTGATATTCGATGTCACTTCCCCAAGTGACCGCTAGGCGTCACGCTGGTGAAGAAGCTTGGCGGTTTCGAAGTAGACGCGCACAATTCTCGTCGTGAATTTGTTGACGGTCGTGCGTGTAATGTCGCAGACGAGTTTAATTCTGTTTCCGAATCGTGTTCAGTTGTTATTTGACGTTCGGTGTTGTGGCGTGCTGGTCATGAAACGACGCAGGAGAGGCTGAGAGGAGGAGAATTGAGGGGGTGTTGCCGTAGAGGTTCTATACCGCCAATTTTCGGTCAACAAACGGTAAGATTATTACTTTTTTACTGCGAGAATATATATTTCATAAGGTTATGTTGTTTTGCTTATTAATCCTACGACTGGTACCACAAATTTAATGTTTATAGTCAGATAATTGAAAGATTTAATATGTGAGCGAAACCGAAATTTTTTTTGCGTAGTATGACGTCATGGCGGCCATTTTGTTGAGAATCTTGATTTACGTTGTTCGATATATTCGTATTAAATATTTGCAATGATAGACAATAGATTATGGATAATAATGAATCAGATTTGATCAGCGTGACAGTCAACGTGTTAAATAATATTCTAAGCATAATTAGTATTATATTAATTACATAAGATAGTATATTAATCCTACGTAGTGATTCAACGAACTTTTCACTCAACCATTTTTAACCTGTTTACTACTATGTACGATGTTTGTAAGCTGTTTTCTAGTGTCAATTTTAATGGTAGCTCGAAATATGAATTAGGGAAATCATTTCAATCTACTAAATAGGAAATTATTTCGAATAATTATACGACTGGTCATGTTGTGAGTGTAACGAGAATAGGTATCGCGAAAGCAAGAAACGTTCGTGAGCTTCGTGATCGCAAACGCTAGTTTTTTTGGCTTCTCTGTGGTCATAATGTTACGCAATGCCCTAGTAACCCGGACTTGTATCTAACGATAGTTGATTGGCGAGTCTTCGCCATCGATTACTCTCACCAACGAAGACTCGTGTTTATGTGAACTTAGCTATTTGAAATCTCATTTCATTTTCCTATTTCCTGATTGAAAATTTCCCTTCGGATCAAAGGGGAGAGCGGGGATTGGCAATAGCTTATTCGGTTTCTTTGATTTAGGGATTTTTTTTTTAAACGAGGAGTAAATTTTAAATTGAAATTTTCATAAGTAGATTGAGGTATTTGAGAAAATCTATAAAATTTATACGATTGGAAATTAATTTGTACGAGCAAAGGATTCTTTTTCTGAGATAAGAAAATTCAATATTTTACTCCAAAAGGAAACACAAACGATTCCTTCAAATAATGTAAGGTAATAAAGAGGGAACTAGACGTCGACTGCTTCGTTTACTTATAGAACACGTTCAAAGTTTACACAACTGGCTTTAAAACACCGTGGCAGTCTATTAAAGCTTGTTAAATTTGTTTTCTTTGCACTCGTAGATGATGTAAAGCTTCTTTGCCTACACTATTTCTGTTCATTCGTGTTTGAAATGAAAGGGGTCTCTTAAACAGATAATTAAAATATTGAAACACGAGTTCCTTCTGATTATTTTAATGTAAGTTTAGTTTAAAGTATGTTTAATTATTATCTCCCAGGTCGGTTTTATCAAAAATTTTTTTATTCCTGTCTACGATACGATAACCAGCTATAAACCTCCCATAATTCGTTTCTGTTTTTTGCTCGTCACCGGTTTCACCCCGGTTGAAACAGCCCTGTTTTCCCTTTTTTGCCCTTTTTTCCTTACCCTCCCGACAAGTACAAAGCGGCCCTATTAAGCCATAACCCGTCGGCGACGGTTTTACGTCTGCTTTGCAATTCCTGTAGAAAGAATACGGACACCCTCGAAAATATAGCCGGCAGTTTCGGGAAATTGCGAACGGCTCGGGGACACTTGCGGTCGATAGTTTGTCGTGAATTTATCGAAATTGTTCTAAGCTCGAAACACCTTTCACAATCAGTCTTGTCTTCTTCGGCAATTTCGTTTTTTTATTTATTGTTTCTTGATACGGTGTACGAATACGACGAGTAAATCTACTTAGTTTCTCGGTCACAATGACCTGGCAAGCCCTATAGAATATCTGTATTAAAATTCTACGGTTTCTACGAATTTCGAACGTGTAACAGGAAGAAAATCAGAAGGGCGTGGATGAAATTGCACGCGATCCGTTAAGCGGATCACGCATCGGAGAAATAGTAACGTTAAGGGTTGAAAATACCGTGAATGGACTCGTTTGTTATGCTCTTTTGAATTGTATATTTCAATGAAGACGGTGGGCTGAAACCGGAGAAGAAATATCCGTTAAAAATCTCGCGAGAGAGAACCGGCCGTGATTTTCGAGCTGCCTCGTTAAAATTGCTTTCGTTACGCTCGCAAACGAAACATAAGCGGTTGCAATTTTCGTTGGTTAATGCGTTTTTCATTCGCAGAAAAACACTTATTTTAAAGAATTGAGAGAAGGCTGATTCAGAAGGTACAGAATACGTGTGCTAATTTTCAGAAAGCATTTAGTGTATGAATTTTATTCAAAGTCAAAGGCGTATCAAAATTTGAGGAATGAAATAAAAGAGATAGAAGGTCATTTAGAAATTGTTTTAAAATTAATAGACCAAGGAACTTTTAATCCAATTTTATATAATGCTGTTCATACTATAAATACTTTGAAGGTATTTGAAAGGGGTGCATATTTTTCCCATTTTTTCCACCTTAACGATTTAATCCAAATTCCAGTCTTTCGATTTGCATTATGTTTACGACGACGTGGGAGGTTTATGCTGCATTTCCTTTATGGTTAAGAGCAAAGGTTAAATCAATGCATTATATCACGCCCTGGTGTATTCAATAGGGACGAAGGGTCGTGTTCGATCCGAAAGTGAGAAATTTATACGCTCGTAAAGAGGCAATGAAAGGATCTCGTTCTATCGTTCCCTTTGCTTTACCAATGAAAAAGCGTCAGGAATTCGCGTTTGCGGATCCGTAACACCAGTCAACTTCTCTTTTACTGTTCTCCATTGGATTTTGCTTACCTGTGCTGACGGAGGCACCTCGTTTTGTAACTTGACTCAGCTTGAGGAAACATTTGTCATTCCGTGACTTTTCCACTCAGAAAAAAAAAATCCAGGGAGACTTGTACTAGGGGAAAAATTGATTCCTTTTCGTTAGACAGAAAATCGATTCCCTAAGATTAACTCGTTCCATTAAAATAAAATACCGTTGGTTGAAAAATTACAAACTTTGAAATTTTGTGCCGTTTCATTTTAATTTATCGAATGATAACGTAGTTTAGTACAAATTTCAATGGGTTATAAATCCACACATTTGCATTCGACGCGTAAGTAATTGCCAATGAAGAAATAGGCCATCACGAAAATTTACGGGCATGGTTAACGTATTGAAAATTGCAGTACTTTTGTTTGAATTATATTCGATACTCCGTACTCGATACGATACGCAAATGTAGCGAAAAGTTATAATGACCAAGTCTCTCGTATGGCTATGAGGGAATTACCAAAGAGCACAGATCGAACTGTTTCTCTAATTTATGGACTCTGCAAACCGTGCAGATATCGGCTTATCCAAGGCGGCACGAAATTGTACGGCAAATTATTCAAGTACCAAGGATCAAATTGCATTGTGCAAACGCAGAATCGTTATCATATCCGCTTCAATATTCGCTGATTCCTTTGGTATATTTCTCATTATCGCTGTGAACGCTGCCCTTTGGCTTTTGTGTCATTATGACCTAGTGTTTCGAAACGAGCCTGGACTGTTGGTTTAAGCCCGATTATATTGTAAATTCATCATCGAAAATCGTACACGTACTTGTATTTCTATTTATGTAAGGGAAGGGGAACAAATGTTTCGAGTGCAAAGAGGAATCTTTGTAATCGGTGATATAAATGGGAAATATGAACGACCACTATAAAAAGAACAAAAATTGCTGTTACGAAAGTTCGTTGCTGGATTAATCCCGAGATTAACTTCAGCCAGGAATACCGGCGCCGTTACGTGCCAAAGAGAAGGCGATATAGGGGATTGAACGTCCAAACTAATCTCGTTCGAAATTAAGCGGCTTATCTTTCCTTGATGTAGTGGCCGTTTCCAACCACTTAGTAGTTCTTTCGTGAGAAAGTTGCTGTGTCGTCAACAGCTTCGAAAAATTTGCACCCTAGTCTTACAAAGTATAGTACTTTATAACTATTTTATTTGTCAAAACAATTCATTACAAAAAGAAAATTCTCTGGTTTCAGAGAAATAATTACAATTATAGTATTCAGTCAACTAATTGTTTTCTATGAAAGCTGTGTCCCATTACAGTCAATTTGATTGCTTCGGTTCGAATGATTTCATCTACTTAATTCACTCGATCTACCGTGGTTTGGCAACATCTAACTTGATTGGGAACAGCCTAACAATGAAAGCATAGTTCCAAAATGTAAACGTATCCCAAGGGTGCACCTATTGTTAATTCCACAATCGATGTCCACTTATTAGTCAAACAGGGTATTTCTAAGGCTGTTTGGGTGGCTATGGAAAGCCGTTGACATATTGCAATAACACGAAATTCATCGATGGTGCACGCGTTGATAGTTTCGATACGATATTGCAGCAAAACGGATATCCAAACAGGGGTAAATATTAATGGTTTGGAAAGGAGAATTATCGTTGCGACGACGAGGAATCTCCTGTTCTGTTATCACGTTGTGATTAGTGTTGGGTGCTTGCAGTGTATCCCATTATTTGAAAATAATTTAATTGTAGTAGATTTGCAAATATTGATACTATCCCAAGGGTACATTAATAATATTTTTTTCTGTTCTATTTGTACAAGGTCCCATTATTTTTTTATTTCAATTTCATTTCAATTAAAATGAATGTATTCACGCTTGAAGCAATTCTATAGCATATATCATTTTCGTTGTTGCTTTTGTTTACACATTTATCATTTCACTTTATGTTATGCTCTCTTTATTGCATTCGTGTTTTTTTAGCTTCAAATGGCTTTATTATTATATTTCAATATTTTCATTGCTTCGATGAACACGTTTCATTGAATAAACTAATTTCCGTCAATTTATACGCGAATGAATGATAAATGGATCTTCTCGGGAAAAGATATAAAAAGTAAGATGATAACGTGCGACAGGTTCATCAACAAACTATTTCCCACAAGTTGCCACCTCCTCGGTGACAACTATCAGGAATAACGAATGTTAATAACCATCATCTGTCACTGTCATTCTCACGGTTCAGCACAACGAATGGAGATGTCTGATAGTATCGTTTCATAGGTTGAATGGATGTGAGAATAATACTAGCCGGTTTTGACGCGACCCATATCGCTCATAGGTCCATTCTGCATACGGTGGTCTTCTCCTCGAACTTTTGCCGTTGATAGGCGCTGATCGATGACCCGATCAATAGTCATTATCTACCTTAAACTCTAATAGCTGAAAGTTTTTATTAGAACCGGGACCTTTAACAATGGGTGCACAGAGAGAGAGATCGGTGACTTTGATTTTTAAACGAATATCCCACTTTTTATTTCACAGTTCGAAGAAGTTGAAAATGAGTTTTTAATTAACCAATTCTAATCGCTTTTAATTAGCGTCTATTTTAAGCTATGAATTGTTCCTCGTCGGGATAAATTCTTGGGGGAAATTTATACATCCACGTTCGGACTGTAAAATAAGGGATTGGTATGAGAAAAACCCTTCGCAGACTTTATTTCTCTCAAAGTTGGCAGTTTGAAGTGAAAGTATGTCGCGAAATAACCGTCGACTTGGTTCACTACTCGAACGTGATGATATTAAAAAGCTGAAGCGTATTCTGGACGCGACGCGAACGTCTCCGAGTCTTTTCACCTCTTCCATTTCTTATCCTTTCATCTTTCTTAAATCAACTGTTTCTCGCCTCACGTTGTTCCGTCTATCTCGAAAAATTCCGGCGAAATGTCATTGTCGTGCTTCACGGGCTTTCCTTTTTCCACCTGCTCTTTACGCCGTGCGTTTATGTACAAATGGAAGGAACGTGAGAACGAGTACAGTGTGCTCCAAAGCTTTTCTCCCTCGTTCCTTTCTGTTGTTTCATCGCGAAATAACTCCTCGAGTACGTCCTTCATTGTCTTTTCCTTTCTTCAAAAAAAAGTATAGGAACATTATTCATTCAATTAAAATATCAAATGTTGAATAGAATTTTACGAAGTAACAAATTAACCCTTTGATTAGAACGTTGAAAAATTTTAGCTGTTATTTTTGCAATATTTCATTATTTTTATTATCTGGCTTTTATGCTCAATCGAAGTTCCTATTTAGAAATATCTTTTGAAACAGGCGGTATAACTTCCTGTATAGCCTCGGTTGTATTTTCCGGATGGGTTGGTGTAGTACGAGCATAGAAGAGCTCTAGCAGCAGCTAACATTGAACCATATTCGCGTCCTGTGTCGTCGACGACGGCGACAAATATTTCGAGACGGTTTTTGCGAAGTACATCATCATTTCGCCGGCCATCCTCCGCTTCATTCGTACATATGTATATACATACATTTTTCAAAAACCGTACATTGCTTTATTTGCACTCTCGACATCGGGTACATTCGTTCTTGGCAACAGTCGCTGGGTTCTACTTTCTGGATAAATTGCTTGATTGAGCAGAACGACTTCCTGCCGACCTATTTTCATTTCATTCTTCCACTGACTGTCAATTAAGTGCAGAAAATGATAGATATTAAGAATATTACATTGAATTATTGAACTGTAATTATCTGAATGAAACTCGAATGTGCCAATACTTTTTAGCGTTCACTTCGAAATGGTTAACAGTAATTTCTCTCTACATATCGCGTTTGTATAATTTATTTCCCGAAACGTAAACGAACAGACGTTTCATCGAAAATTGGGAATAATTATGGCGAAGGGTGGACGTTCCGGATTCAAGCTTCGTAAATCACTGTCGTCAATACATTGATCTTTGTCATCGATTCTCGTAGCAGGCACAATGGTAACCCGCTGCGTGGACAGGAAATTTGGACGGAAATGTCCGTTTCTGAGGCGAGAGCCTGTTTATCGGTAGGACAAAGCGACTGAATCTATTCGAATACCTATGCACGTTTTCGGTATTAACCTGACCTCGTCGATCAGTCGTCTGTCAACCAGAAATTTCATCCGTATCTCTCGTTGGTTGTTTGGCAAATTCCTGCGCCGTCTGTACGAACAATACCCTCCAAGCTTTCTCGCTGCGTGTTTACAAGGGAAGTTTACCGAGGAGAAGTTCGAAAGCATCGAGTTCAGCAGTTGGCGTGTACTTGTCAATGATTAAAGCATTGCCCCCACGTTGCTTCCAGTGTGATTTATCTTCAATTCCTATCTTGGGCCATTTCTCATTGCGCCAGCATCTTTGACATTTCTAAACGTTTCCTTTATCCCTTACGTTCCAAAAATATCATCGTTCTTTTAATTGCTTTCCCTGATTATTCCATATTTTATATTAAAGAACTGCCTGCTATGAGAAGGGATTTATTTAAATTTAATTTAAATAAACGATTCCTGTAGTCAATAATTTTCTGAATACACTGAGAACTTAACACGGTGTAGACGATAAAACCAGTACCAGTAGATCTTCTTGGTAGATGCCTAAAGAAAGCTTTATCGAAGCAGGAAGTACCGGTGAATTTGAATCTGGCTTATGGAGATTTCCTCAATTATGGATAACATCGACGAAGATTGCCGGAGTAAGGAAAGGCGAGCCGTAATATACAATTTTACCTCCTTCGGTTGGCCGATTTATTTTAAGGTCGTGGGGGAGCCGAAAATGGTTTATTTGCGTTACAGCCGAGACCCCGGCTCCGTTGAAAGCTTAACTCGTAGCGATCATATATCATCTTCGTGATAGCAAAGCTTTCCTCCTTTTTCCGTTCCCTCCTACTCGTCGTAACTTTCCTTCTTTTTTGTTTTATAACAGAAAAAAGAAAACTTTATGAGCCAGGATATTAGATACGGTCGACCCTTCTCTCGTTTTCGCGCTAGCTTTTCCTTTCACGGGATAGCAGCGATTAGGGCCTTCCGTTTATAATCCACGAAACTCTCAGCTCGTGATACCAGATATAATTTAGCGGGCGTCAAATGCTGCGAACTGCTGTCGTATTCCCATGTAAGGTGAGGAGCATCTAACAGAGACTACCAGTTCCTCTATTACGAGTCTCTGTTACGGAATCCTAATGTTTCTGCGTTCGTGTTTCCAGAGATGAATTTCCTCATTCGGTATATAGATGTTACTCTAACCCTAGGGTATAATTATCTATGCTCGTACACACTGTATTGACGCATTAGGCGGTGCAATTTAATCGGAGATACTATCTTAAATAATTTATATGATTGTATTTTGAAAATTATTTGAAGGGATTGTTCCTCTACATCTCCAAAAATCCGTGGAATTAATTTTGCAGAGTTCTAATTTTTGTGTAAAAGGAAAAAAAATATTTTTTAGAAAAAAACAAATGTTTATCACGGTTGAAAAAAATATAATGTCCTTTGCGTCAGACTGAAAATAGCTGTTGAAAATTGGCCGTGCTTTGTGGCAGGCGTTGATGGTAGAAAAAGAAGAGAAATTACGATACGACTCGCATTTTCGAGAGCTTTCGCGTTCGAGTAGCGCATTTATTTTGCAATAGTCGTAGATAAATATTCACGGCACGGTTTATCCTCGCGTCGCTGTCGGTTATAACGGAAGCTACGTATGCGCGTTACACGATAGATAATGGAGCAGACCGAGTATAACCACCTACGCTACGTGCGATACGATTTATATGAATCATAAATAGGCACGTCATGCCCGTTCACTATAATTTCCCCATTTCCCGGGGCTGCTTCTCTTTTTACCAATGCAGTGGAAAAAGGCAGAGAGCGAGAAATTCGTATTTTACGCTGCTTTCAGCTTTAGCTGCGACGATCATTAAGCGGTAAGTGGGAAAAATGGCCGGGAACAGATAGAAGCGTTCGTAAATCCTTTGGTTAACTACGTCCCATACTACGATTTCGAAATAATATTTGTACCATAGCGCAATAGTGCCTTTTAAGTAGAGCTTTGCTTTAATTAGCGGATCTACGATAAAAGCGCGTGCAAATTATTCAGATAGGTCGGATAGGTGGTTAGCTGGCGTAGAATATTAAAATTCGTAAAAATGGAATATTAGATTACGGGGGCGAGTTATTTACTTTGCCAATGTAAACTAGGAGTTCGTTAACCCCTTAGTGAATTATTCAGCGAAAAAATTCGTGAAAGGTTTTTTACTTTCATACCCAGTGTAAATAGTCGATGATGCTATTGACATCCTTTCGTTCAAAAATCGGTCTTCCTTGAACATTACGAAAATTCTTTCTCTAGTTTTTCTCGTAGTTACCCGGAAGCAGGACGAAAAGTTTCAATATCGAAACTACGGGACTGTTCGATCTTTCATTTACGCTTCACTGTCGTGAGACGGATAAACGAGCATGCGAATAAATAAACGAGCACAGATAGAAATTCCATGAGATAGTATTGAAGATCGGATAAAGTGGAAAAGTTTTTGTAATCTGAAAATTAAATGAAATTGAATCCGGCTTAATACCTGCTCGATTGATTTGAATATTCATTAGAGCAAAATCTACTTGTTCGAGGTTTAATCATATTCATACTGATTCCTTTGTTTTAATTACGTTCTTTGATTGAAAATTAATGAATTTGATGTAATTAAATTGTTTTTCTTTATTCACTTAGGAAAATAACGAAATCAGAATCGGTTTCAAAAATACGTGGTTCCAATTTGACAAAAATATTTCTCGCTAATTAAAAATTTCTGAACTGAAAACATCGTGTGAACAAGGATGCTAGTTATCCGGAAGCAGCTGTTAGTTTCCCAGTATTTCTCAGCTGGCTCTCGAACAGTCGAAAACTTTTTAATAAAGGGCCAAATTGACGATAACACTCTTCAGAAAGAAATATCTGAAGAACGATTCTTTTTCTTCTCAACCTACATTCCCCCTCTTCTTATTCTTCAATTTATTTTTCTACAAACTTGCTTGACATTGTTGAAACTTTTTTGTCTTACGTTTTACTTTCATGAATCTTTCAATAAATTTTATAATCTAATTTCGTGATTGTTTGAAACTAGCTAATTTTGGTCATCGATTCAATTTCGTTAAATAGATGAATTATTATTCAGTATGTAATGGAACCGAAATGGTGTTATTCTCGGGGCTGTTCTCGAGAAGATCAACGCTGTCAGGGAAATATATAACGCGTCGAAGATAGAATGGGAAATTGTACAGGGAAAAGAACGAACATTGGTGGAAAAAGAAAAGGAGAATATACAGTTCCGTGTCGAGTATACAATGGCTGTAAATATGTATCTGTTTCGTACGGGTCTGGCTTCGTAAACCATGACGCTGACAAATACAACGCTATGGGCTAGCTTGTACATCGATGTTACAACGAAAGCAGCTTATGGGGTGGCTGCGCTCGTAAAATCCGACGCCTTTGCCCCTGCAAAGTCCGGAAATAGAAGCTCAGGTGATCTTCAATTTACAGAGGGAAGTTGGGGTGCCCGTTTCCGATTTATCAGCCAATATTCCGTTCGGTTATAACGATAGCTTTATCAAAACGATTGGAATACTAACGTTAAAAGTGTATACATTTACGTGTAAATCTGATTATTTACGAGTCTTAAATGTTCATTGTGTTATCGTACTTAAAATACGATGAAGGATTAGGAGGAACCATAATCTCATTTGCTATTATCGTTGTAATTCTGTGATAATACCTTCTCGTGTGCTAAATCTGATAACTAGGAAACTATGGTTTCATTGAAATACTAATCTGTTAATTAAACTAATAAAATTACGGAGTCTGGCTTCTTCAGACGAATTAATAGGAATTTAATTCTTTTTAAACACGCTATCATCTTCTGATGTCAAATTATCTTGATGGTAGAATCAATATACAGACGATAAACGTTGAAAGGTTCACACGTTAATTTGCCCGGTATCGATTATAGTCAACCCCAAGGGAAGATTGAGATTTATGGGGGTGCAGAGTGTCAGGAATTCCCTAAAGGGAAATAACCAGAGGTCAGTTCATCTGTCATTCAACGAGTAATCGATGTAACTGTTCTTCGTCACTCCCTTATCCTCTAAGATACTTCTCAGGCACCTCTATTTGAAAATTTTCTTTCTCTATATTTCTTCTTTATTACTTTTCATATATTCAGGTTTCATATATTGAAAGAATAATTTTTAAAAGAACAGTGTAAAAATTAAAAAATGAAAATGATATGAAGTACAAAATCACATTAAAATTGTGGCTCTCTCTGTGGTCCGCAATCTGAGAATTATCGAAAAGCGTGATAGTCGGGCGTTTAATTGCCAATTTAATAGCTTATTCAGCTCTCGAAATTTCATTTAATACTGATTTTTTCTCGGAAGGTCGACACACCTATAGGTTTTTATTTTCGGCTTTACCAGACACGTGCAAATTCACATGCGAGATCGAGTGCAACACGAAACAAATATTCATGGTATTTCCCCTTTGTCACGGCTCTCTTTGCTTTTGTGAACGTATAAAAAACGGTTTAACAATGCTGTGAATCCTTTAAGCTTTAGTGAAATGCCTTTCCGATATGCGCTTGGCAGCAGGCGCAAGTTCATTTCTATGACCAGAGGGTGATACAGGATAGCAAAAACATTTGACGCGTTTTTCGTACATTTTCCTGGCTTTAGGGTTCCTGACTTGACAGAGATATATTGCGATACTGCTATTAGACTTCTTTTCATTATTATTATGGAAATAAATTGTATTGTGTGTCAGGAAAAAATTGAAGTCTTATGATATTCACGTGAAATGAAATTGGCTTTGATTATTAATCATTTTTTATTAATTACCTTTTTTGGAAAAATGAAAAATTATTAAAATCTATTGAAAATTAATTTTAAAATATAAGAATTCACTATACGTAGACACAATTTATTTGTAAATATTCCAAGGCCTGTAGTAGTTCAATTTCTACCTCGCCTGTCTGACTATGCGTTTATCTACTCCACTGCATGGCTTTATTTCAAGACACTACGAATACCACCGACATTGTTCCGCATACACACATGCGCCCATACAAAACGCAGTATTGTAGTGAACAACATACTCTCTGATAATAATTTATGTCGAAATGCACAATCGTTGTCGGATGTAGTTTCGAAAGATTTACTTCCCCGAAACTCGCTTCGATGCTTTTCGTTCCTGTAATAAACTTTAACATAAAAACCCGATTACCATGCAACACAGAATAATGATAAATATTTTTTAATTCCATAATGCATGTTATTTAAAAAGAATTTTATTTTTAAATTATTCCTTGATTTTAAAATACAAATAAAGCAATTCATTCGGACGCTGTTCCCTTGTATTTCAGCGCGATTAACATAAACAATTTACTCGACTCGTAATTTATGCTCGAACCGTTGTTTCCAAATATTCGAAACATTTCAACGCGTTCGCGTGCCATTCCCTTCTGTGCTCCTGTTCACTAATTATTATTCGTCTCGAACGTGTACTCTCTCATAAAAAAACTTTCCCCAAGTGCTGCATTAATTTCTGGCTCGGTAATGAATTCCGGTTAAACCCGTTGTAAAATCGCTTCGGTTACACGGAAATCCTGTCGCGTCGGCTTCTTCTTATCAAAGTGGCTCTCGTTTGTTGGTATATTTGCACGAACTATGACGACGTTGCTTCATGTTAATGTCATCAATTTCGGTAATTAACATTCGCAAACAGTTCCTTTCGCATGGTCGTTGTTGGAACAAGCTGGCTGGGTTTAACTAACCGTGTCAGTGTCGTGGACGAAAGATAAAGGGACGAGAAGTGGTAGCCAGGGTCTAATAACGATTCCGGATAACGACATAAATTACACGAGGAATCCTCGTTTTTCCCCCGGTAATGTGTGCGTAAGTACACGCAACCGAACAGGGATAGCGTGAACTCGCGTAGCAACCGCCCTATCTCGCCGAAATAAAGCACGAGGAAGATTCAATGAGAAGCTCTAGAGGGGCTGGGATGAACGAGGATAAAGGGTAGAGCAGGTCAAGCCAGACAGACAAGCAGCACGCGTGGAGGCTGTGAATTAACCAGTGAAAAGCGGGTATAAATAAAACGTCGTGGTTGCCGCGCAAACCTTCCTCCGTTTCCTGGTAATTTCTGTCGTCCAATGTGGAAAATCGTCCATGAATATTTTATGGCATTACTTCCGGTAGGAGGAGTATCCTCGTGTCCTCCTTCCCCATTTTCATCCACGATCCTACACGTTCATCGCGATATTCCACGCGCGTTTCTCGCGTGACGAACTTTTGTCAGAGATAGTGATAGACTCAAGCATTTCGCGGACATTGGTGTAACTTGAGTTTTGTCCGGGGTGGTTTATTTTATTTTCTAATAGAAACACCTTACGATTTATTTTTCAAGGTATTCCATTCTTATTAAATGAAATTTCAGTGTTGGAATTAATTAGAATTTATAATTACAAATTGAAATTAATCTCGTCGCTGTTCTTAACACGAGGCGAGTTTGTTGATCGTTTTGATAATTAGAAGGTCTTTTGTTATTCCACGCTCACCTCGGTTACATTTAATTCCCCAAGTTCCTCGCCATTCATCTTCGTTCTCCTTTTCCAAATATTGTGTCGCGCTATTTTCTCAAGAGTCGTGGCGGATTCGAGCCAGTGTTTCCGGCTAGGTAAGCCGGGACAAAGGTGAAAGCAAGAGGTTCACGCAACATAGAAAGAACCCACTCAAATTGCCCTGAAGAACAAACGGCGAAAATTGCGGGCTTTGTTCCGCTAGCGATTTCGTCGACGACTGCCGCGTAGTTGTTTCCTTCCTTTCACCAGTGTTGATTACGTACCTTACCAGGAATGCCAACGAGCTACCGTGTCCGGCAATATTAATCTTGCCAGCCTCGTTGCACTCTCGACTTTCATAGCATAGATTTACTTGCCAACGATACTTTTTACCAAAATATTCTTGCTGGCGGAAAAAGAACTTGTATTCGTTCATTTTTTAATTGACATCCTTCGCGGAGGATGCAAAAATAACAGAAGCAATTTTTCATGTTCTCAGGTCATTGTCCGAAACTTTCGGTAACCCCATCCACAAATATACTCGATTTCTTTAGTTAAGTTTTCACAGTTTCAACAAAACACAACTGCGCTCGTGTTTTCTTCGGCACACACGTGTATACGTTCGTGTGTGCTGCAGGTCACGATGAAACGCTTTTCCGCTGGCACAGGGGAAATATAGGTTCCGTGGGAAAACGGGTGTGAGTTGGGACGGTCGAGCGATACAGTTGAGGTTTACACGCTCGCACTTTATTCGCTTGATGAAGCGACACGCTCGCGAGCAACGTGCCAAATTCGCGACCTAAATCGATCTTGGCAATTTAAGGATATTGCCAGTTAATGAACGATCATCCGTGAATATAGCATGGCGTGGCGTAGATGGTTGCCACTGGAATATCGATTCTGCTCTCCTGAACCAATTTACATCTATTTTGACAGTTAGTAACGGACGTACATGCAGATGATGGTATATTTGAAAGGGCATACCCAAATACCTCCATCCCTTTCCAAGTCCTCAAAATTAGCAAATTATTCCTTTTCTCTTTTCAAACAAAATTTAGAATTTTCATAATTATATTATTATCATTATTTTCAATAAAATGTTTTGAAATTTCTATGAAAAAATCTATGTACAAGTTTGCTAAGATCTTGATATTGGCCAATAGAATTTCATCCTAATTTTAATTAGAGAGTTCATGATACAGATACCTACTTCAGGAAGTTACAATTTCATAAATTCACCTTATCGTCGTCTAATATTAACTTAATAGACTGAATCAGGGAAGTAACAAGCGCAATAGCAATGTAATCAGGAATAACGTGTTCTAAGAAAAAGAATTTAAGAAACGAGTTGAAAGTTCTCCTGCAATAGTGGATATGCCCAATTTGGCCCTCCTCTCGTAACAATATTCTACCTCATTCCTTGACGTTTTATTCGTATTATTGCCCGTGCGAAGTAACCGTTTCAAGCGTTGCACCGATTCCCAGCTGCTCTAGTTGTAACTATAACCGACAGTTTAATAGCACCCTGGTGATCTTTCGTAGTATTCCAGGAAAATAGAGGAAACGTTTACGAATTTTCTAATAAACTTTTGCAATGAAGTAGAGCCAAGCTGTAAAAGTGTACATGGTGGGAGGATGCGAGGGTAGAAAAGGGAATATTTGAGGAAAAAGGGCAAAGTGTAGGGAGTCGTTTAGTTTTTAGTTGCTTGGGACTTGTTGAAAATTTTACGCTTGAAAAATTTACATAATTTAATCATTTTCTTGCCACTGAAAAAATTGCTAGCAGTCATACGAGCCACTGGACGACGCGTAGAGGCTGCAGTGACCCAAATATGAATTATAAGATTATGAATGTATTAAGTAAACATATTTCTGTGATAGTTTTAAGGGTCTCGTCTGGCACGAGAATATTTGTCGGCTAGTCTGCTCGCCAGTTGATACTGTTTCTGCTGACACAGTCGTGTCTGAGTATTACCAGACGAATCTACTTGAAAAGCATCAGAGAGAGGGAAGGGAGGAAAGGATGTTACAGAGCGAGTGAGGGCACACGAATTTCCAGCGATGCTGTAATCATCGATTTACGTGTTCAGCGAAATTCAGTCTCGTCACGTTAATAAATTAATGGAACGGCGAAGTTTCGTGGATGCTAAGTTCGGTATTTGCCTTAAGCTAAATTTTCAACGAATTGGTTACAACCGAAGACCATTAATTCCTCCTGAGCGATACGTTTCAACGCTCGATAAACGCTCGTTTCAGAAACAGCGTAAAGGACGACTTATGAATGCAAAAGCGTGTGCAAATCTGTACAGTAAATTGGCATCGTTTAAACATCGACGAATTTATAATTGGCGCGTTTGAAATTCGTGTGTATCGATGAATCGATAATTTCCTTGATTACTTTGCGCGACATTATAAATATTGCGAAAATATCGAGTGTGAAGCTTTGAAATTTTGTTTGTAACAGGTGCAGTTGAAAGTTACTGGGTCAAGCGTAATTTGATTTCGTAGAAAGTTACTAATGAGTAAATTGCTTAGTACTTTATGTTTAATGTATCACGTTTCTATGGACACTTTAATTAATTCAACATTTTAATAGTGGTATTAAAAAGTTTGGGTGTAACGTTGTGTGAGGTTTGTTGAACTGTTCTCTCATGAGTTATCCATTATCGATATTTTGTCAATGGCTTGTTTAGCCAAGACCTACATTCCTGATAAAACAATGCGAGGGTGGGGTTGGATAGGTGCAAGTTTAATGAGATTTATGAGAGGAGATAGGGCGTATCTGATCTTCGGAACACCGAAGCTATTTTATAGCATTTCAAGTTTTTGTTAACTTTGAAATGTAATCAATCCGATTTAACAAAAATAATAAAATTTTAAATCAATCGTTATTAATACAGTTAGAAAAAGTAGAACTTGAATTTTTGAAGCTCAATTTTAAAATTTATTAATTTTTGAAAACATGAAATATGGTAAAAGATGGGTTCGCACCATATATTTCTACAATTAAGGAGAGGGCTTGGACTGCATATCTAGGGCGAAGACGTTGACAATGGTAGATAACGAACAGTTGTGCGCATAAAATAGGTCGAGTCTACCCATTGTCCTTCCAAGCAATATGTATGTAGTGGGCTGGCGTGTACGATAACAACGAGACTCAAAATATATTGGTCCTCGTAGACGCGATTCAGTCGGGGCTTGTGAAAAGTATACGAAGGAAATAGGACTGAAGGGAATTTAAACAGTGGTGTTGGACGAAGTCAAAAATGCAAAACAAATAAAAAGAAAAACCAGAGAGACAGAAGGGAAATAGATGTAGTAAGAAAAAAAAAAATTGTACTGCAGAGAAATGTATGGCGATTCATTATTTTGAAATTCGTGATCAAAAAATTCTGCAAAATTCAACGAACGAATAATTTAATGAGAAAGAGTGAAATTCAGTTGAAGGTAGGAAATAAAGGGGTCAATTCATGGATCACGATTGAAACGGCAATGAAAAGCACGCACGCAGCACTTTGAAAAGGCTTCTTTGAAATTAACGCGACGAGTGTTCCTTCTTCGATATTGATCTGATTTTCAATATGCCGCTTCAACAAATTTACTCATGGCGTTCCATCATCTTGTCGGTCGTGTTCACTTCGGCTTTCATCAACTTTGAAATCGTGTCACCGGCATCGGGATCCTCTTTTCATTCTCCCGTCTAACCGTGCTGCTTCCTGTCATTTATGCCGGTGCTTCTAATTAATCAGGAGACACTTTACCTACTTCTTTCCCCGTATCACTATCGCTGCTTTGATTACGTTATGCTCCTGCACGCTGTCGTATCAGCCGCACTCAACCATCATATCCGCGTGTGAGAAGCAACGTAATTACTAGTTACACTTTTAGAATGAATTCCATAATTTCGATAATTATGTGATGATGGAATTTTAATTAGCGATTTTAATTAGCGACATTTTGGGGTGTTTTCATCCATGGGGTGTAACATCATTTAATTCGTTTCAATTCCTGCTCGATCCTTCGATCGCGGTCGACGCGATTCAAAGTCCACGAAACAACCAATTAATTCAACTTGGCCGTTCGTTTTTGGTTGGTACGAGTCAGCGAGCAATATTATTTCGCGCTGTCGCGGAAGATCTATTTGAATTTCTATCAGATTGCACGTAGCCGCAGTGCTCGGTGCTCGGGATCTAATTGTGGAAAACCATACCACTGCTGAAATAGAAGGGTGCCTATAGAGCGAAATAGTATTGAGGTAGTTCGTAGAATTTTACGCGTTGCTCCGGCAAGCATCGTTCATCGTTTTGGATAGACGACCAATTTTCCTTTTATTATTTCGTCCGGCCGGTTTTTGTCAGCTTTAGTGAATTACCTGACACGGTGGAAATTAACTGTCCACCGCATGGCATCCCAGCGATTTACTAATTTCAATTGCAGAACACCGAGAATCGGCGTGTATAAATTTGCGGCTTCTAAATTGAAGAGGATTTTCAGTTGCACGGAAAACTAAATTATTCCCCTAAACCACGAAAAACTGTTGCATCGTGAAATATAATTATTAACTCAGACATCAAAGTAAAAAATTATGAAATTTTAAAGCAGCAACGTTATCGTACTGATACAATGACATTTGTAAATGAATTCTTTCCATTTCAATCAAAATAATTACTTTCTCATGGTAGTCAAACATATGTGCGTGCGTTTGGTGGAATCCTGAATTTGCAGGAAAGAGAAACAGGGCAAAAATCGGTACTGGACGGCATTAATTAAAAGTTCGCTATATAACCGAGTGGCACGAACCGTTCTAATTGAAGAGCGGATTCCGAAACAGAATGAACAGCACGGTCGAAATTTTACGAATTTTGGTCGGCGGGGTTAAAAACTTCGACGTTCTCGATAATTGTATCAGCGCGTTACCAGGATCGCGCAAAAATTCACGCCTGAATTCGAAATTAATTAAAATAACATCGTGTACCGGATGAGTTGGTAATCAAACTTTTCCGCCGGCCTTTGTCCGCGACGAACGACCGAAATTTTCATTTCCGTAATTGCTGCGCGGAATCGATCGTTAACACGTTCACCTGTAGATTTTACGATTTCCCGTTGAAATTTACTTCCGATGGAAATCGGGTTGATTCGAATAAAATCGAGCCGAGGAAAAAGAAGGAAGATGAGTACTTTTAACCAAAGGAAAATGAATCACGGATGTCCGCTTGGTACGGACGGTTAGTTTATTCGGAAAACGACTTGCGATCGTATCTTATTCGTCGATTTTTTTTTTTTCTCTCGGAACGGCTGTAGTCGTGGCATGCTCGGGGTAACCTCGGAGTAAAACCAAGATGAATCGGTGGTGCTTGAGCTCGCGACTTAAATGGGTGGCTCTTAGCGAGCCGCGGATATAGAAACGCGCTTTCTATTATCCGGTCGCGACGAGATCTTAGCCGCGAAGGCGACGTCATTCGGAAATTGGAAAATATATCTTGGCGGGTAAAAAAGGGTCAACTCGATATAGCCGGCTGTGAACGACTGCAACGAGATTTCTCCAGGAAGCTGCTTACCACCGTTACCTTTGATTTATTGCCGATGCTACCCATCTAGCAAAACCGTGCAACCGGAATTAAGTATCTCACGATAATTTATCGTGTCCGACTCGGTCTGAAATATTTACGGGATCTCGATTAATTTCTGAAATATGACTAGTTGGCCAGGTTACATTTTTCATTGACTATTCAGATTTGTAGCTTGAAATTTAAGAAAAATAATTAATTTTTGATTGATATTCTTAATAAAAAATGGATGGTAATAAATGCAGTTAATTCCTAGAATAACTGTATTTCTATTTTAATTAAAAATGAAATGGTCGTCTAGTTGGATTTCCTTCTGTACAAAACAAAGCGAGAAACAGAGACTGAATGAAATCCTCTGCTACATTCCATTGTTCTGAAAGCTCAGTTTTAATATTTAGAATTTACGATAAGATAAACCATGATAAGTGATAAGGATACGGAATTCGCTGTCGGCTACAGCCTGTTTTCAATTCGTACATCCTTCTGGTAGTTTTCACAGTTTACCCTGTGTCCCAATTTCTCCGCTGTTTTCGTTTACTTTTCCAACCGGCCGCCATTTCCTGGGTCGTAACTGTCCCGTTTCGTCGCCTATCCAATCGCGTCGGATAACAGCGCGTAAAATCTGCGATGTGTGTCCTGTTTTACAAGCAGACGGAAAAACATCTTCCTACGTGAGTTTTTATTTATTCTGCCATCCAACGTTGGCACGGGAAATTGAAATCCTCGAAGGTTGGCTGAATTACGTGCAATTGAAATAAATTTCTTTATTTATCGAAGACACATGTCTTAAGTTTATAGGGAAGATTCTACGAAAATTGGAGGATCACTTATAATAATGAAAAAAGTAACAAAGTCATCTAATGATTAAAAATTCAACCATTCACAGAATAAATGAACATTTTCATAGCTCTTATCTTAGCATTCAATAATTCTGCAACAATTCCAATAGACGTTATAACACAGGATGGCATTCAGGAAAGTCATCATAAGCGACAGACATTTTTCTTCCATTCTTCCTACTGTTACCCTTATCATGCATTATTCTTCGCTTATCTATTTCTTTCATGCACTCTCCATCGACTCGCCCCTTTTTTTCTTCATTCTCCATGTTTGTCGCAAGAAATTCTCGACGAACACCGAGGAAAAAATTGTCTCCGACTCGCGACAGCCATTCAATGCGTTACACAATCACGATTTTATTATATTCGCGTCCGTGTTTGAGAAGCAAATGTCGTTCTCCTGTAAAAATATCACCGGCGAAGTCAATTCGTGGCGGTTCATTGGCGAACCTTTTGTCACGGGAGATAACACGGTTAACAGCGGTATATCGAATGCAAGCCCGTTTCTCTGGTGCCATCTACTTCATGGTAAGTCGCAGCAGGAAACGGGCCGTGGAGGTTCACTGGAATGGTGGCTCGTAGGAACGGAAGGTGAGGTAATAAATTTCTTCGAATTGTGACGCTCGCCTCTTACTTTCGCGGGGCTATTGTGGAAAAGAACACTGTAGGCCGGCTTCTTTTCTTTATGTCTAACTTTAGGACGCGATAAAACAGTTCTCCCTGAAAGTACGCTTCATCGACTGCATTATTATTGCATGCTGTTCCTTCGAGGATTTATTTTTTCAGGTGGTTAATTGTTACTTATTTTTAATAATTCCATGTACTTTTTTTTAATTCAATCATCTGAATAGCTTACACATAAAATTTTTGTATTTGGGTATTTCAATTATCATACTTCTCTAATTATCATTTTCCGACTGACTTTAAAATTCCTCTTCGAAAACTTCAAACTCAATGGCTGTTGGCCAATATTTAAACGACTTAATTAGACTCTATGCTCCTCGAAGCTTTTATTATCTTTTAAAATATCGAGTTCCTTTTGAACAAGCGGAAAACAAATTTTACTCGCAAGAGGTAGCCCGCTAGCGGAGATAAACGAGCGTTTTTAAACAGCGGAGAAACCAGCTGGGATATTAATTGCAAAGTCGAAAGCGTAATATCTTCACCTTAAAAGCATCGGGATCGCGTTTCGGTTGGATGTTCTTTAACCAAAGGGAGCTAAAGGTAAATAATTTTAGTTACGTCGATGGATAGATTTCGATAGTTATCTCGTTTTGATTTTGGCGTGCGTTCAATCGACAACCCACATGGTTAGGGGATGTTGACGAGCGTTTCTCCCCGTGTTTGTCAATAGAATGAGAATCAACAATCATTGGATCCGAACGTGATCAGAGAGATGTATACGAATAATACGACAGAATAGTTGCCGCAGAGATCCAACGATTCCATTACCTGCCGGTAAAGCCGAGTTATACTGGCAGGTAAACGGTGCGAGTAATTATTGTTGGGGGGGCAAATGCAATTTCGAAGCGGGTCACGAGATAGTGAAGCCCGCGAGGCAAGTTGCTTTGCACTTTGACCCTTTCCCTTTCCTCCACTGTCACATTCCTCCAGCTCATTCGTTCTCTTAATAAACTGACCCTTCTCTCTCTCTTCTACCGTCTTGTTTCGTTGCCTCAAAGCCGCGACAATTTTACCGCAATATCACTTTATTTTCGACTCTCTCCTACCGACTAGCGTCTACGACGAAAAAATGGTGGAAAACTCTTTCCTCCGTTCATTCGCTCTAAATTAAGCAGGTCAGTTTTTCTCCTACTTCGCACGATGCTTTTCTAATTAATTACTTTGAAGGTAATAAGTGTTGTGTCCATGTAACACTTGGATAAATTGTGAAGTGCAACGCACATATTTATAAAAGAATCTTAATTTTTTATTTCAAATTTAAAATAAGAAATTTTGGAGAAAGGAATGGTGTAGCTACAGATACAGGAAGAATATAAACATGTCGTGTATTAGACGAGATATGACGATCTAGATTGTAGTTTCAATTTTCTCGGCGGAAGGCTGAACATGACCCGTCTCGTTTCACTGGATCTTCCACTCGATAGCGTTTCTCAAAGTTTTTCATTCGAGCTAGATTTTCAGTTGAAACGGCGATGGGTACGATTCAATCTGTATTGGAAGGAAATTCCACGGATCGGAACAAAGGAAAGTCGGATTGTTGCAGTACGCTGGCAATTCTACCGTCATCGTTGAGAGACAATAAGCGGGACGATGCCGCGTTTCCCCGATCGTTTCATTTTAACGTCGTGTTACACCTTCCTTACCATTCCCTTACAAAAGCTGCGACCATTCTGTCGAAAATTTCATACATCTTCGTACATTTCAAAATGTACTGCCCAATAATATAAGGAGTAAAGATCATATTTCTTCTGCTTTCATTTTCCTTGACCTTTTAAAAGAAAAGGTATATCATCTGGCAGGAAGAAAAATTAACCTTTTATCCCTGCGATCGCTTTTTGAAAGTTTCACTTGCTTCTTCTTCCAGTCTGATGTATTTCACGATACAGCAGCTAGTTAAGGCTACATTAATTGCCTCGTGATAAATAGAGCGGCACCACTTACAAACACCTTTTTCCTGTCGACCGGAAGTTGAGGAACTTCGTTCGTGTTCCAAGGTCTGGCGAACACTGCAAGAGTTCCTATCCTTTTAAAAGTTTGCCAGAACTTTGTAACGCTGTTGTAAAAGAATACATTTTTTTATTTATACGTAGATGGATGTTTCTTTTGAATGGATATTCATTTAAAATGGAAATTTTGTCAAAAACGAGTGCAAAATTTGTGATCACGAATTCTTATTCGTAGCTAGATAAACATTTTCTGAATATCCTTGATTTCAGCAAGGTTGTTATTCATAGAGAAATTTTGTCAAAGATTTTCATACATGTAAAGTTTGCCAGAACTTTGAAGAGTCTGTTGGTACATAACGAGGAAAATTCGCAATCAGAAATTCTTATTTGTGCGTGGGCGAATTCTTTGAGCCGAGGAATGTTATTATTCATATAGAAACGAGGAAACGTGATGTAACTAGAGATTTCGTATCCACGTTCATCCGTTGCCGTGGAAATGCGAAATCGCGGACACCAGTCAAAGAGAATTGCTGCGGCCAGGCGATGGTAAATGATGCATTACCCAACATCTGATCTGATTTAGTACCCTCAATCTCCACTGTTTACGCTAATTGCTTGCGCTTTGATTAAGGAAGCATCGATCGAGCTAACTCACGGCTGCCTAAAATTAATGCCAAGCGATTCGCGTTTATGCAGGATAATATCGGGAAATGATGGTACACCTTGACCGGATCGACGAAATTAAAGCAGCTACCAACGTTGATTGTGAAATTGGCGCCGGTACGCCGGAAATCCCGTTGAAATATTTGCTCTTTAATTGAACCTTTAGCTGGGACGTATCTGGAATTAACGGGGAAACGGATTAAAAATAGATGGGCGAAGGTTTCTTGGAGGAGTAATTGGTGAACGGTAATGCCATCGATTGATTATCTATGCAAGACGTTAATTCGATTCTGATTGGAACTGTTTAACTTTTAATTGCTACCACCCCGAAGCCTGTTGCAATCTGTATTCTCGATCGTGAATCAATGCGATTACTTGGCTGGAGGGGATGGTCTGGAAATAGGTTGGATTATAGGATTAACTTTCGCGGAAGTTCATCAATTAAGTCAAGTTACGTGAAATCAACATGGGATAAATGGTTGTAACGCAAACGGTATTGTATCGTTTTCCGGAACGATAATTGGCAGCCGGCTGTCAGCCGTTATGTCCATCAGGAACAGCTATTAATCCTTGTACCACTAGGAACGGGGTGTTATTAATTACGGGAGCACTGTTCGCCACTATATTTTCCGCTCTCCTGTCAGCAAATATTTCTTCCATTTGACTAACAAGCGCACTTGGGGAACGTGGTCTCAGCTGTTTACAAAAAACTCAAATAGCTGAATATTGGTGCATTCCATTTATAATTAACAATCATTCAAAGAAGTGCAATCGCATAGTTTCTAAATCATAAATAATAATTCCAATGTTTTATATAATTTATAGTTTAAGAACTGTTTAATGTTTGGTAATCGGGTCAACAAATAACGCTATCCGATTGTTCATGTATTATTAACTAATGATTTGGATTGTACATAGAATGCAAAGTAAATTAGGATTCGCTAATTATCTGTTAGATAAACATCAATATTTACCAATGAAATGCAAATTATTAGATTGATATTATCTATAGGAATTACGTACCTATGAAATGTATAGAATAGAACAATAGTGTTGTTAAAAATCCATAAATAAGAGAAGATGAAAGTATTATCCATCTATGTCGAAACGAAACGAAAAGAGTGCAGTTTGTATCGAGATAGAGTTCGGATGCTTGTACACGGCTCACTGCACATCTTGATTCGATTCCACTTCAATATTTATGGATGGTTTGCGATAAATTTACGATTTACGGGGGTTCCATTGAATTGGCTTTTCCAGTATTCCAGAAACACTGAATTCCTAACACCATGTAGTCTTTTCAATCAAAATGAAAATTTCAATAATAGATAATTACTAATAACACACGAATTCCATCTTGAATACTTTCAAAAAATAAATACACGTAAAGAAAAAGAGTTCAGCTCATAAGCTCTGCTGATCGAGCGTTTCGCGTTTCATAAAGTTACAAGACGAGGGCAGAATGACTCTGTCCGTTGACGCAATATGATCTCCGGGTCGTATGGTACATTCGTAGCGATACTAACACCTCCGTATATCTAGGAGAACGAGTTAAAGGATCTTCACGTATGACGCACGATCCTTCTTCGTTCACGTGCTGGTAATTTTTCCAAGAAGTAAGAGGACGATGTAGCCGAGATATCCCGTAGGAATGGAAAAGAATCAGGTCGGTCGGAGAAAGCCGAAAAGGAATGAATGGACCGCGGGTATTTTTCCGAGCCTCTGCAAGATAGAGCGCGGTGTAATTTGAGTCCATTCTTTCGAGCTGTCCAATTCCTCCAGCTCCGCGTACATTTACGCTACGTTCCCTGTTTAATTTTCCCGGTTGCCTGGCCGTTGCGTGTTGACCGTAAAAACTGAGTGCCCGGCCATTTCCTTCTGGAACGGTTCCATTAACCCCGGCTGAAAATACACTTTGAATTACACCCCCCACGGTTCGTTCTCCCTGTTACGTATGTACATACGTATTCGCTCGTCAAAAAGAGATTACCATTTTCCTTGACGTCGATGGACTTTTCAAAATGCCTACTGAGCCGGTGAATAGCCAGCCATGTTGAATTCTTCGAGGGTACAAAGGAAATTGGAGGTTAAATGGGTAGGGAGAACGTGAAATATTTTTTTTTTCTTTTTTAAAGGGTAGAGGGTGTAACGGAAGGGACGTATAGATTGTAGCAGAAAAGCTTCGTTTCAAGATTGGCCACACCTCTCTTTTTTCGCTTTCTTCTCGATCGAACCATTGGGCTGTTTGCCATGATTTTCGGCTCGAAACGAACCTTTCGCGAACTAGGTCGTACGGGTCGTTACTTGGTTCGTGACTTCGACGCATGAAGTGGCGTGAAAAAAGAAGCTCTGATATTAATGGCACCAGGAAGTGGTAGGCGGTGGGAGTTTTATAGGAACGATGGGTGGTACAAAGTAGGAAATATAAATTTAGGGAAAATTGGATTTTGTAAAAATTTCACTGACAATGATCTTAGAATTGAAATTGAACTCAGGTTTCCCTAATTTCCGATCCTTCCCCTAGACTTTAATATTAATATTGTCGAAATTAAGGTTTTGCGATTTCTCGAAAGTTTGAACGTTTCATTAGAATGAAAGGGGAATCTTTCAGAATCCACCGCGAGGGAACTTTTTATCTCTCGTTATACATTCGTTCGGTAATAATATTTCTTGGAAGTTTTTTATATCATAAATCAACATCCGAAACTTTTCGATAACGAACAGTTAGCCGAGATCGGGAAGGGCAATAATTCTCGTGGGTTCGCCAACAAATTCAACAGAAACATTTTGTAACAGAAGCAGCTAAAAGGGTAGAACGCGAAAAGTTTCGTATTCAACTTCGAAATTTCATTGAACCCGGTCGAAGGGGAAGCTTAATGAAAACGGTAATCCATGAATCAGAAGGCCAATAGAAGGTATAAGCGTGGATTTTGTACACGGTGTGCAGCTGTCCGTAAAGTCAAGAGATCGCACAGTAGCAAGTGACTTTCTTAGCCGAGAAAATTCATTAAAAGTTTGATTCTGTTGGATGTATCCAACGTTGCCCCCTTCTTTTATTCCGTTTATACGACTAACGACGTTGAACTCATTCCGTTTCTGGCGTCATTATTCGTTAAACTTTTAATTGGCCGCGTATACAAGCGGTGGATAGATTCCAGGGAACAATACAGTAAACACAGAGATACGGCTGCAATTATAATAAACATTCATCGATTTACCGGTCTGGTCCACTTTTCGAGACGAACATGCAGAAAATTTTCATTTGACGTTTTGTTATTACATTTCGAACGAGTAAGATCAATGGCTAACTTTTATCCGAGGGAAAATCTTAATTTTAATTTTCACCTCATTTTATTTATTGAAAGCTAGGTAGATGGAACTACCGTTTGACAGTTTTTATTTAGTATTTGAAGCTGATCGCACGTTACAATAGAAATATAATGTAATGGAAAAGACCTGTCAAATCGACGGCGAATAAACGTGGCGCGGTGTGCGGGGAATCGCGAACGATCTTTCACCAGCGGAATAAATATCCCCGAGAATTATGTATTTACCGGATCGTGGCGCAATTTGTACGCACGGAAGTATCGAATATCGATGTGGTGAAGCACGATGGAACACGAAGAGGCTAAGGGAACACTAAAAGTCGAGCTAGTTCGTTTCCAGCGTTCCATGTCGCACGTGTTCGGGACGTTGAAGCAGCGAGAAAGAACGTGCTGCTCGCCCATACCCAGCTGCTTTTATTACCGCGACTTTCATGGTCCGTGACAAAATGTTATCTGTAATGGAATCGCTAATAATTCACCAGTGAATTGCAGCAGTTTATTTATTTCATTCGCGCCTGAAAGACGTGGTCAAACGTAAAAATATAAAGTCACTATTCAGCTCTCAAGCTTTTAGCTTCAAGAAATTCAAAAAAGAGGAGTAACTTAGGTATTATTTCACGCATTCTTCATGCTTTTTGATCTTTGCCTACATCGGTAATCTCTGCGGGAATCGCTTGCTCGGTAGAAAGCGACGCGTATCAACTTGCAGCTGAATCTTACGTATTTTTGTTTTTATCGATGGCACGTAAGTCGCACGTTCCATTACTTACTTTCACGGAAGATATACGGCTGTCCATGTTTTTCCAGCGCATCCCCGCATCCGATTTTATATTTATAAACCACGACTTGGAATCCTTGTCTCGCGCGTCCGACTAGATGCTATCCTCGATTGACGCTGTTACGACTTTTCCTGCGATGTTTCCTTCCATATCGGTATTGTTCTTCGCGGCAGTGCCAATGCGTTTCCCTCGGGAGTGACCTCCTGGTTACAGGCGACAGTTCGTCAGCGTTTTTCTGCTCTCCGGTGACTCGTTCTCTGCTGCAATCCTTTATCGAATCGCTGCTTTCAGACAAACAGGAACGGGACATCGGGTTTTTATCGAATACCGCGATCGAGAACACGATGTTTGTCTTTGCTTTTGTTTAGTTTGCATTGAATTTAATCGACTTTATGGTAATTCGTTCGAGACCCTTGTTGTTCACGAACAACAAGGGTCTCGAAGACTCTCTGTTGTTCCAGCAAAACAATTGCTTTCCTTAGCAAAATATACTGCTTTGCAGTTCTATCTGTTTCATTTGTCTTGTAACAATTCATTGTTGAGATAAAATATTTGAATATTGTAAATATTATATACACGTAGAAAAAATTTTTTTTCTTTTAATTAAAAGAACTTCAACGGTGTTTTAGAGCTTGAAAATTTTAATTTCGAGCGTATGAATCTTGTCCTTCTCGGTTGAAATGGGAATTTCCATGCAGCCCATTTTTGTAGGACACCTCGTCAACAATTTTTCCCCTCGCGTTTCGTCGTCGATGCACGCCTGTCCGCGTCTGACCGTCAATCAATTTATTTGACATCCACCTTCCATAGAACAAACAAGGGTCATCGATTCGACGGCCGACTTTACCGTCTCTTCGAAAATTACGCTCGTCCCTGTAGGTGATTCTGAAATATTGATCGATCGTTCTGATAATTAGCGACTTCGTTATGATTTTTTCCTCTTTTCATCACGTTTACTAAGAGTGTTGGAAATATCGATGATTTATGTACGTCGTTGTACAACATTTTTTTTTTTTTTTTTCATTCGTTCTATAATCAAATACACGTTAATTCGTATCCGACAGTGAGCGTGTTAATTTATTGCGACAATGAATATAAAATTCGTTTGAAATTCAAAGCTCGTTCGCGTTAGACGGATTCGTCTGGTCGAATCAGCTGCTCGACGAAAGCAACTTTTCCATAATTCGTAGCAGCGAACCGTCGCGTTAATTGGAACTTTCAGCAACTTCGCAAACTTTACCGACACGAGATTTTATTAAATCTTCCTGCTGTTCCTTCTCCCTTGTTCGATAATCGTATAAATTTCTTGCGATGCGATGCAGCTTCTCTCGACATACGAAGTTTATCTTTGGAAAAATATAATTTTTCTTTCGTTCGCGATACACCGAGGGTGAAGAAAACAGGAGAGCAGTGAATCATTGTCTCATTCGTTGTTTGTTCACCGTTATGTTTTCCCACATTTGACTGGTCATCTGTTATAGTGCAGATACCTATCGGCCATGAGTCTGGCGAAACAACAATCGATCGAACGGGATGTTCGCATGAAAATCACGTATCATGAATTCGCAAATTACTTGGGGTGACGTAGTTTTATCATTCTAAGGTGACTGCCAGGAAAACAAAAGGGAACCCTTCATCCACGAACATCAGATTACAAGGGTTAATTAAAATCTTCCTGTTGACACGGTCGAACGATTAATTATTTCGGTCAATTGTTGCGCGTCGAAGTACCGGCTAATGAGCTTTCGAAAGTATTAACCCCATGCTCGGACTGATGTTTCGACGTACAAATTGAAACCGTACCTTTAATCGGCTATGGTGGATGCGAAAGGGAACAACAAGATTACACAGGGATATAGAACCTGTTCCCAGTGCAATTACGTCGCTCCATCGCTGCGAAACTCACGGCTGCAAAAGCTGATGGAACAATCTCCCGGAGTTACGTAGACGGATCTGTTATTAATGTTAGTAGAAAAGGCGCGAAACGCAGCTAATACAAGATGCCGTTGGAAATAAAGCTTTTCTCACTAGGCAATAACGTGTACACGGGTTGCAGCGTAGGCTCCGAAAGGTTGTTTCAACGAGGTTTCCAACACGGGGTCGCCCGAGGTACGATTATCGTAACGTTGAATTTTGCGCGACAGCTGGGAGATTCCGCGAGTACCGGAAATAAAGCCAGTCTGCTTGCGTTAGTTGACGAAAGTTACCCGTGTTTCGTGTTTGTTGTGATAATACGCCCGAGTTACGCTTTGTTATTAATTAGTGTGCTGATTGTGATTTTTGCATTTTTAAATTTTCTCATTTTTACTTGGATTAAACTTTGAGTAGAAATTATTTAATTCCTTTGCAAAAATAAGCTGCTTAAATTGAATCTAATGTTTATTAAATAGGCAACGTCGAACGTGTTTGAGTATCAAAATACGCAGCCGGGAATACGTTTTATCGAGGACAGTTTAATTAGTTCAATTTCGAGATAGAACGACCGAGGGAATGGAGAATTTTTGTCTCGCTACAGCTGACAGTAATTGGTTTGTTTTAAAGGTAGAAACACCATTTTTCTGTTGAACGGGTCTGCCTGAAGTGCTAAAGAAATTGCAGCTTTGAGGTCGCATCGAGTTTGATTTTTATTCTTTGCTGCTTGTTTCTTTCGATTAAAGGATTTTCAATTATTTTTCAATCCTCCGTTCATCCTTTAAATATCTATCTAGTTCGAAAGTGGTGTTCAATTACAAAGATAGAGCAATTTTAATTTTCATCCGAATTACATTCTTCGCTTTATTTTGCAGATTAATACACGCGTCAAAGCATATTGATAGCTTCGAGGAATTTAATTAATTCTCACATCAGGTCAAATTAAAATTTTGAATATGTATTAACGGATAAACACGGGACTTTCTTTCATACGAAAGTTCAATGTGTGTTTTCTATGCACGAATCTTTTTACAACACTTTCGCGTTTAGAAGGTTTTTGCCATTTAAAAGCATTCAGGATCGTTTCTGAAAAATTTTAGCAATTACTTACATCTTTTTCATTTTAATAAATTAACATATACACGCTCTGTATTATCTCTAAGAATCCCCTAACTGTTCCTTTCAATTTATATTTTTAATGCCTTTGGAAAGTTAAATTCTTCATTTTGATGTTGTAAAGGGTGGTCGAATTAATATCGCATTATCTCGATGGAAAACAAGAGTTCCCTTCAGTTATTAAATTTTTTAAATTGAAAATTACAGAGGAAACTTTCCTAAATAGCTGTCAGTCTTTACCGCTCATGCATTATCGTTAAAAATTAAAGCAACGCAAAGAATTTGTTAGAAATAAATTTTCGCTCAATTAAATTGACATCTGGTAACAAATGTTGGGGAAACGAAGTGAAAGGTTTAGGGAATACATTAAATACATTCATCGCATCGATCACGAAAGTTTTCCGGTACAAACGAAGGGAACACCCGAAACTAACGTTCGCAATTAACGGGCAATTAAGGAAGTAACGAAAACGGAAGGTGAGGCGGCCAAACGCGGAAGGAATTTAATTTTGAACGCATCAAAGTTTTCTAATAAAATTCTCCGCTGAGAAGCCGTTTAAAACTCCGACCTACACCTGTTCAACCGAAATAGGAAATAAGTTATCCCTTCGGTTCGTTAGCATTTACCCTTACTTAGACTATGTTTATTAGATCCATAAAAAATCAGGCTATTGTAAACTTCAGAAGCTTTTCATTCACTCGTCACAATTTTATAATTAAGGGCGAAAAATATATTTCATGAAATCTCAATAATATTTTCTATTTAATGAAACGAAACAAGTCTACAATGTACGTGAGCAAATAATCGATTGTTGAAATAGATCGTTTATTGATGCTGAATTAACTGTTTGCCGTTAGTGCGGTGTATTATTTCTGATATCACGTAATATTGAATACCCTGCATGCTAATAAACCCCCGTCAAACAAAGGAAAATTATACAAATATGCTGAATACCTTCAGTGAACGTACGCTGAAATTTTCAAAACAAGCGCAAAGAAATTCTTCAAAAATAATTACCCTTTTTCTGGGATGTTTTTGTTAGCGCCCAAAACCGCAGCTAGCATCGCGATGCAACCGTGATATTTATCCAAAGTAGACGAAAAAGAGGGGGGAAACAACGCGTATTCTGTTGGCGAAAAGACTGCAATTAGAACACAATGTACAGGTCGCTGCGGAGAAAGGAGATGGGTATTAAACGACCGCGTCTCTACCTCTTATTGTATTCCATTTTACCGTAGTAGCCCAATTTTACTATTTTACGAACAGGCTGGGTACACAACGGACCAAGAGGGAAATGCAATTTCAGGGAAATCGCTAAGGGGCCACGTTGGTTGGTTACCAGTGTAGCTGGTCCGTGATGTGGGTCACTCGCGGCTGGTATACGCACCATCGTCGCCCGAACAAAACGCGTACCCGTGAAAACATTTTATCGTTCGGTTGAATTTTTTGGCACCGCCCGAACTTGTCAACCGGCACCCAAACTCTCGTCGAATCGAGGGGGAAAAATTTTTTATTCGCTTCGATGTTTATCCATCCCCCCGTGATCATGATCGCGATCAAACTCTATGTTGACTTTCAGTTTATCGTGTCCGTGATATATTTCGAGCGATTTTTACGAGGACCCATATATCTCTATTCTACCAGATGCTTGTTACCCTGGAATTTATATTATTGACCCGGGAGTTGGGAATATACGTGGAATACAAAGTGATTGTTTGCTGACACTTTATTTTTCATTGGGTTTTATCCTGGTGTTTCATTTAGAGTATAATAATGTACATATGTAATTTTTAAATCACGTTTTTGCGAATTTGTAAACGATTAACCTGATATTTGCATTACTGAATCCAGGGTTGATGATTTTTATGTATTTATAAAGCTGTAGCGGTAAAATTAATATTTGCAATAATTTTCATATTTTCTGTTGATTAAAAATCTACCAAAAATATTTTAAAATAGATTGAATATTTCTCGCTTGCAGAAGTGTTGGTGATATTTATTATGCACCCTTGAGTTTTTCAATGAGAATGGCTTTTATTATTCAATAATTAAAAATCTCAAAAATATTTTCAAATAAATTAAATATCTTCTGCTTGCAGAAATGTTCTTTCCCGTGTACCTTATCGCAGATATTGAACGCATCGTAGCATGAATTTTGTAAAATTCCTACTGCAGAAACGCAGTAACGTAATATGCAGGGAGTGAGAGTCAAATTTTCGTTTAATGCACGTGTTACGCTTTGGTGCACGCTTACGAAAGGTACATGGGACAATTGGATGGTGTTATGCAACAAGAAGTTAGCCCATAATATCGAACAGCATCTATGATTCAATAAAATTGCCGTTCCGAGGCGGCGCGGACCAAAATCGCTATTTGCCTGGAAAATGTATCGCTGAAACTCACATGGCACACAACTTTCATCCATTTCTGCTACAGTTCCATTGAATTATACCAATTGTTCGGCATTGTAGTTCGTTGTATAATGCCTTGTAATGCGCCGCATTCGGTGCAAATAACTGCTGTTTTATTAGGCCACAGTGAAGTCTGCTTTTATGTGCGGTCTTTCCATTATTTCCATTTCCAAAAAGTCTATTTCCCTTTTATTAAAACTGATGTTCTGTACAATGCAATATCAGACACGTTGCGGACTGTTGTGTAATCAAGCGTAGAAAAAATTTTACAAATTGATCCTCTTTATATAACAGTGGTATTTTTTTTTTTGAAAATCATTTACAACTTTTTAGAAATTCAGTTAAAAAAATAGACACGTCTATTTAATTAAATCGTTTGAACTTTGTATAGAGAAGCTATTCCATTTCAATTTGTTATTCAATTATTTTCTGAATCAATTTTCACTGTGACCTATATTCTTTTCTATAGATTGATTTTTCAAAACATTCAAAAATATATATAATTCTTCCTTTCTACATGGCTGCTGATACTTTATCTCGCAGCCCACGGACGACGAATCGTTTTATCGACAAGCTTGCACAAAATCGCTGCACCGTTATCGGTGCAATCCATTTCTCTCCGCAATAAAGGAAAAGCACGTACTTACACCGCGTCAACAATGACATATTTCTTCCTCGTTAACTGATATCCTATCGCAACGTTGTTTAACCAACGTAACGAACATCTGTAGCGGAAAATCGGTCGCTTTTCAATTAGTAACTTGCAACCGGGGTTACGAATCAAGAGTTCCAAGAATCGACGATGTATTTTGCACAACGTCGCTTTCATCGTCGACGCGTAATATTTTTGATCAATTTCAAAGCTCGATTCAAAGGATTTTTCGATTTACCTGAAAACTCGACGGTAATTAACGGGAAATTGGACGTTTCGATGGAAAAACCGAGGGGGTATAATAGCCCGTGGCTAAACAATTGAACGCGACGCGTATCGCGAGCCAAGCGAAATATTTTATAATCCCTGGAAAATCTCCGAGCAAGATTAAAGCGCAAGGTCGACGAACTTTATCAACCAACAGCCCGCCGGTATTATCGTTAATTAACTCGCCGTGAATTTGTTTAACTTTCTACCACCGCCACTACCCCGTTTTCCTTTCGTTTTTTTTCCCCCGACTGACGGAGTGGAAACTTTGGCGACGTTGAATTCGAGTGCCTCGCGATCAATTCGCAGCCGCACTTCCACCATGTGATGGCACTCGACGATTCGTGTGCTCGAGTAAACAACCATACACGGAAAGGACACTCGTGGATACACGCAGAAAATTGTTGAAACACGTGTGGCAGGAATCATCAAAGAATCAAACTCTCTTTCGACATAATTCAAGATAAATAATTTAATTTTAGAATATCTTAAATAACATTTGAACTGGTCACTATCATATTTTTAATCCCTTTGATATCTTCCCTGAAATTCCAAATATTACTTTCTAAGGGAAGAGGAGATTTCTTCTGTAAATTCCACACGAAACGTTTCAGGTTTCCAAGGGAAATCCTGCAACGTGTACACACAGAAGGATAACTTCTAATGCAATCGCGTGGAAAATAGCAGAAAAGAGGAATTACTTTGTCGGTTTTGACGTCGCATTAAAAGCTATCTGGTAGAAGCATCTGTTCGCTTTTTCGTGGTAAAGTTGGAGAAACACGTGCTCCAAGAATTCCATGCTTTCACTGGCGGATAGTGGTAGTCAAATACCGCAACAACAAGTGTCCTGTATTCTCACATAAAGTGTGTCTTTTTGGGTTTTTCAACTTTAGAAGATAACAATTTTGGTAGCCTGTTTTCTGCGGATAGAATTGGATAATTTATCCCTCAGGAGTAACTCGAAGCACAGATTATGATAATGAAGGAGAAATTGCTATAAAAGTGTGTATACCAAGGAAACTACTAAGGATAAGGGTAAATCCTGAGGTAGTTGAACTGATTAAGGGCGGAGTATAGTTGTCCTTCGAGAGTTATTGGTAGTCTGTTTAAACTCCCATAGCGACCCTAAACTTAATTTGAAGCTGGTTTTCCTCATTATATCCTGGTGTAATAGCAGAGTCTTAACGATACCTGTGTTCATTGAATTAATTTTCTCTCTGGTTAAAAAGTTCAAATCTACTCGATTTCAAAGCTGTCAGAAATGTTTCATTCGATTCTCTATGTTCGCCATTTGGAAAGAAATGGGACTTCAACCGGTCTGTTTGACCGAATGCGTTTACTATTTGAATCGAGAGTTTTGTTCATCATAGAAACTGGACGCCCAAGCGGATGATCGAACGATTGAATTGAAATAAAGTTCGCATCACTTGCTGCCGGTTATCGACTTTAACCGAGCGCTTTGTTGGCAAAAGTCCACGAGAAATCCCCGCAGAATGCATCGAAAGAAAATCGATACAACAACGGGGATCACGAATTCGTTTTAGTTCGTAGGTACCCCTCAACAGTCGTCCAGGCAGCTTTGCGGTTTATTCGACTCGTAAATTCCGTTCTGTGCGACTGATTTTTGACTTCATACATATTCAGATGGCTCGCTCAATTCAACGTTTTCCACTTTGCTCTGCCCTCTATTGCGGCGGACTTGCGCAACTGTTACGTAAATTATAGTGAACGCGTGGATCTTTATCTCGTGGCTTGTCCGTGTGGATGGAAATCATTTTCTACGCTTTCTGTAAACGATCGTTGCGAATAATCGAAGGGTCGTGTGAAAATTCCGGAGAAATTATCAAAATTTCTTATAAACGAAAGTAATAACATTTCTGAGGTACATGGTTCATTAAGTTATTTTAAAATAACACACACCTCGTACACACCTTTTTCAATTTATTTTTTTCATCATCGACCGTATACCCACATGTGTATTCATTTGTAATCTCTTGATTACACCACTCCTTAATTAAAGGTCATACTCATTCTCAATGGACTGCACTTTGGTGCATTTCATATCTTACACAAAGGTAGTTCGTTTGAAGCTTCATTAAAAGGTTATAATAAAAATGTGGTACGAAGTAGTTGAAACTTCTACCAGTGCCATTAGTAAATTGTTGAGTCTCATTTCGAAGCGCCATTTAATTTTTTCAAATGCAGAGTACAGAAATATTTTGTAATATTTGCGATTCGAGGAGTGCAGGTTATTAATGTTGAACATGTTTTGTTATTTGAACGCTGTTAGAGGATAGGTTTTTTTTTCGTTTATTCATCAGCAAAGAGATGAAGCAGCCGGCTTTCGGGGATTACGCAAATGCACGATTACGAATCCTGTAAATCCTTGCGCCATTTGCCGTTGACGCACGAACTGAAAATCTCCGAGCAGCTGAATGGTAATTATTTTCCACGAACGAATAAAAAGTGAATAAACAAATGTATAAAAGCGCAAAGTTTGAAGGATCGTAAAAAACGGGTGATTAGTTAGAAAAATATTCTTTCAACTATCTTTCAAAATATCTGAAAATATCGAAACTCCAATCAATGAAACTTTCGAAGCTTTCGAAACTGTTAAAATTATTGGACATTTCGTGACGTCACGGTGAAAAGCTCGGCGCGTTGCTTTTATTCTCTGTTCGTCGCCGAGTAACTCATTGTGAGAAGCAAGTCGCCGGAAGGAAAAGCGATTTCAGCGTCATCGTCAGAGAGTTGAGATGCAAACGGGAATGGAAGGATAGTGGAAGCGTAGGGAAATTCGTGCGAAGGGCGATACGTTTTCCAAGGAAAGGGAAGTCTACGACTCGGGAACCGTCTATTGTTGGGAGGGAAGTACTTACGCGGGCGAGAAACCTCTGTCCCCAAGTAAAATCGATTTTATTCGTGAACGAAAAAGGAAACTGTTAGACTAAAGTGAAATAAAAGAAAACAGGAAAAGATGTGGGAAGTAAACAGGAAAATTGAAACAAAAATACTTTCAACAAGCTTTTATTCGGTAATCGAGTAATTATGAATGAAACATTCTATCATAAATTAAGAGATTAATTGATTTGTTTTTTTTTGACAATATTTTTCAAACCAAAAGCTTGTAAAGCAAAAACAATATCTTAGCGAGTTGTGACGAATAGTCGCAGTGTCTTCTTCAGGAAAGAAGAAAAGAAGGAAGAAAGTAGGGAGGGTGGAGGTGAACGATCCGTGTTTTCATAAAAATTTCATGCACCCACGCCCCACGGGATAGGATTCGCGAGGAGCTTAACGTACAAAGGCAAAGGAGATTCATTAAAATTCAGTCCACACCTCCGAACGACTCCAGTGTCGGAACTGGCCCTGCTGAACTCCTCTTTCCTTCATCCAGTTCCTTTCTTTCGCCTGGCAACGAGCTCTGCTAAGTTGTTCGAACCGTAACTAGCTCCCAGGGTGCATCTACGTAAGTGCAACCACCTATCTGGCCGCAAATATTCAGGTGTTGATGTTGCTAATTTCTGGGAAAGGAGGAAAATCAATGGAGAATGTGCGTTAGCTGTTAGGAATTTCGAATTAACGCTTTCCACTGATTTTCTTGAATAACTATTTCGTTTAATAATTCTTTGGTCATTCTATAAGTAAACCTTGTCTTTTTACTGAGTTTTAACAAGAGAATAAGTGGAAGGATATTGGAAATTTGAAATTCTTCCAGCGTTTATTAGAAATTTCGAGGATGCGAAACAATGTGGCCTCAGTTTCAACGAAGAACACCGGAAATGCCTATAGAAAATCGATAAATTATGCGAAAGGTCACGCGGAAAATTGGCTGATAATTGGCTCATTTGTTACGCGTGGATTAAAGTCATGCCTCGTTCGAATCTAATTCATTGTCTGGATTTTGATGACAGCTGTGATTTCGTTGCTGTAATAATGATGAGCCGCATAATTATTTGTGATTAAACTAGACATCTAACGTTACTTGATTGGGGAAATTGTTTCAAACATTAAATTTTAATAAATGTGTCAAAGGTGTTGAAAGATTTTTATATTATTATTTTTGGCTGTTCATCAAGTGTCTATCCACAGGGGTTCTGAAAGGAACTTTAAGGCACTCACAATGAAATGATTGATCACGATACCTCGTAGACATTTCAGCAATCTTTTTGAACAGACAGGTTTAGATTACCTCTCTGTGTAATATGTAAAACGTCAATCATCTTGGATCGTGACAGTGTTTAGCAATTTTGCTTTTAAAACACTTCTACATTTATTAGTTCAAAGAGGTACACATGATTTAAATTATAATATTTTCATCATTTATTTTTTAACATCTCTGAGAGGTCTTGAAAAGGAAAAATAATTATCTTGATTTTTTCTTTTTAATCAGTTTTCGGTAATTATAAACCAAATTTTTAGTTTGTGTTTTACGATAGATTTGCGATGTCGGATTCACTAATTTTCAAATTTACGATAACGACGCGTTGGAACTCTCGGTACGTGATCGCCGGACGAACGTATATCATTGATCGTTCGATGCTTGCCTATGCATTGAAAATTTACGAGTGTGTTTCGGTGAACGAGATACGCCATTCACTGCACACCACTCGAAAAGGGAAAGAATCAGAAGAGAGAATGATAAATTATGCAGAAAGGGAATTGGCTGTCGAGGCGAGGAAATTGGTCGAAGACGAGTGTCTTGGAGTACTTACAATTGAATACTTGATTGCGCGCCAATGAGTTTCCTTTGATGCATAACTTGAAATTTTCATCCCTTAATATTTAAAAAAGAAATAATTTAGAGATTTCTAAAGTCAAATTTTTCCATTATTTTTTAGAATTTAACAAATCTATTCTATTTATTGAATTGCAAACAAAAATATCGTGGAATTATTCGCTCTTGTCACTCCAGTTATTTTATTCGTCTGTCAATGTTCGTCAAACGATATCAGTTACAGAATACTGCCATCAAAGGATTATTTTCATAAGTTTCATTTTTCCAAATCTGTCGGAATCTATTACAAATGTCGACTAGTAATCCGTAATAAAAAAGGAACACAAACAGAGATATCAATTCACAGCAGAGAGTAGACAAATAAAGTCGTGTTCAATGGTACGTGTATTCGTCCAATTTTTCGTGCTTATTCTCTGGAAAACAAAATATCACCCAGAAAAAAATCAATCTACGGCTTTGATTCTCGTTTTAGTTTATCTTTAACGTGTGCGTATTTATTCTTTTTGAATACAATTGCCTCGTTACAGAGTTTCCCATAATTTCTGTCCCGCGCTATCGACGTATCGGAAATCCTGACTCGTGCACGCAAAAAAAAAAAAAAAAAAAAAATTGAAAATGATTGTTCGGAAATGTAACATTGTAGATTGTGCAAAAATATTGCCAGAGATTTTACAGTTACGTGGAAAAATTTGACTGCAGGTAGAATTAATGAAAAATCTTTCTTATTTTTTTGTAAATTTTCCATTGCATTCAGAGCTTTCATTCTATTCGGTTCAGGATACGTTACCGACCCCGACTGCGTCTTTCTCACTATGAACGAGTATTGTGCAGGCAACGGTGTTGTAAGCGTGTGTTGGCGAGGGTGTACGCGTGAAAACACCCTCGAGCTGCCTGCTTAGAAAAAGCGCTTGTCGTTGCTTTTATTTCCGCCGGTTTTATTTCGTGCTATCTTACTTATTCTTCGGTATCGTCGGGTCTGTTGCTACGTGACACCTTTTTCTTCTCCTTTTTTGCATGGAGCTACGAAAGCAAGCCTTTCCACGGCAAAGCTCCTGGAAAGAATGAAATTCCTTCAACGTGGAGCGATTTAATGGACGAGCTCTCTGCATATCAACGAACACTTCGTTATTCGCGATACTCGGAAACGGGATTAACCCTTGGATAGTCGTTTCAACAAATGAAATTTGTTTCGTTCCGATTTCGAATACATTAAAAATATCCTCTGTTGAATACTGAGGATGTTGATAAGGCCACTTAGAAAGTTCGAACCGCGCCATTACCTCGGCGAACTTTGAATTATGCCATTACTTCATTATCTCTTGGCCCGTTTTCCGTTCGATGACAACGAGTTGAACGACGCCGGCGTCGACTTCTAATCCGTGCCAGGCCGGTCGTTACGGTGTCAACGTCAGAAACGCGAACCCCATGCTTCAGCCAGAGGATATATTCAGGCCGGACGCGAAGGTTTGCGTGGTGCATTTTAATGAACTCACCTTCCCATCTTGTTTTCCAGCGGTGTGAGTCCCTACGGCAGAAGAGAGGCGCAGGCTCCCGCGGGGGGGCACACGGGGAGGCGGTGTGGCGGACCGGAACCGGAAATGGCTGCGAGGTGGCTCCTGCTGGCGCTCCTCGCCGCCCACGCCGCGGCTCTTCCTGATATCATTAGGATAGGTGAGTATCTTTCCAGTCTCCCTTCTCGGGTTAAAAGACTTCTTCGCTTTCTTTTTCTCCCTGCTTTCCTCGCTTTTTTATCACGTTTCAACCGTTAACCTTTAACGCCAGATGACGTTGTGACGATGAAATTGTAATCGATACATCTTTCCATGATATCGAGACCGTTTCGCCAGTGGGCGATTTAAGGTAACTATTATTGGAGACGGGGGATGATTAAAGCGGTGATCGTGTAATCCACCAAATCTGATGCGCGTTTTCATTAACCGTGATAATAGTTGAATATGATTCGAGTGAAATTAAGCTGATGCTGTTCGAATATAATTGAAATCTGTGAAATCGATTGATTATCGGATCAATTTTCTGTTGCATAATTTAACTATTTTCAGATCCTATTAGTTTCGATGTAGTTAATACTAGGGATTACCAACACTGAATGCTTATCTAGTTTCACCACATCTGTCAATTTAATAGATATTTCGAAAGGATAGTTAATAATGTATAAAAATTCGTTATACTGAAATCATGAATATCAGGGTCCTCGAAGCGTTAATTTTCTTTAAATTTGCATCATGTACTTAACTCATGATCGAAGCCTAATTACGAGACGCTGAAATCAAAGCTCGAACAGACAGGGTTCTCGTAACCACACGACGTTCCTCAAAATACCGCGTCTAATAGCGTAGGCGCTGAGCAAGTAGTAACAGTCGCGTATAGTCAGACAGGTAGCACAAAGCCAGGAACGTCTGTTCTTGGAATCTGGAGAATGTATGTAATGTTATACGCGTAAACTTCGCGTTAAAGCGATACGTTAGGACAGTGTTATGGCTTGAACATACAATAGTAACTATTTGCAGCTTAATGTTGTAGTCTGGTAACAACAATACCATACGAACGAGTATCTACCTTCAGGTGTATTTATTCTGGTATCTGTGTCTTTAATGACACGCATCGATATTTGAATAAAAACTGACGTCAATTCATTGAAAGTTGTTTTTCTCGTTTATCCAATAAACAATTTTTTACCCACCCGTGCGTCAACGATATCGAAAGTGGAACGAATGATCAGTTTTCAATAATTCTTCAGCGATTTCAACGGATACACTGTCGAAATTGAAGTTCTACGTCGTTTGCCAGTCTTGTTTCGTGCTGTTTGGTGTACAATTGACTGGAAATTTCTCGCGCTGGTAATTAAACGCGGCGTTTTGTGTACAACGTTAGCCGGATACACGTCCGACGTATCGAAGCGATATTAATTTACGGATTTTGTTCCGCTGTCGAGAGTCGTCGAGCACGAGAGGATAGCACGAAATAATTCATTAACAATCAATGAATATTCAGGCTCTATTAATTCTGCAAATGGCAAGAAGTTATCAAAAAAGTGATGGAAAGAGAGAGAGAGGGGAAATGTGCGATCTTCAGAGTCGATCGACCGACGAAATAGAGTTACGAGCACCACTCGCTCGCATACCCCACTTTTTTATACATCGATCGTTATTATCGTGCTTTTTATGTCCATATATAATCTCATCGTTTTGCAATTAAGCGAACAATATTTTCAAACGGATGAATTTTTAATTTATGCGATCAATTAGTTTATATATGCTTCTACTCAAATTTTATTTCCCTTTGGTAATTAAATTTTTACCTTGTAATTTGTTCAGTGTTTTAATTACAGTTGAATAATTAAAGGAAACAAAAATTACCAATAATTTTCGACACCATTGATATTTAATTAATTTTGCATGATAGAATTTGAGAAGTTTAAATTATAAAATGAGACAATGGTATTTTGTTTAATTGTAATTATAGCCAGGGGTATAACGAGGTCTCTTGTATATTACAGGCTCTAATTATAATTAATTAGGCTTCAAATTCCTACCAGTCCATGTCCACCCCTAATTATAGCATATCTTATTTTACTTATCCATGGCTATCAGTGTCATAATTTCCTTGTGTGACTATCAATAATCCTATTCTACTTGCTCAGCTATCAACAACCGTTTCCATTCCACTTGTCTGACCATCGGCACCCCTACTCTACTTAGCCGACTCTAACAGTCCTTATACCACTTTTCTGACTAGTAACACTTCGTTCCACTCGTCTGATTTCTTTTTCTAATTGTCTACGACTATTTCCCTGCTCCATCCAAATAACACCGATCGTACTTGATTTGTCCCCGCATTTTACCTCTCCCTTAGCGAGATACATAAATCTATCGGGTGTAAGGTCTATAAATTGTTAAGCCAAGCTGGCGCAGCTGTTCGCCCGGTTACTTTATGACGCGAGCGAGATTAAAATCAATTTATGACGCCAATTCGTAGCGGCAGAGAATTCGAGAAGCACGGGATACGCTCGATACCCTCTCGAACGATCCAACTTCTTGGACGTTTACGTGGTCGAGCGAACGCGGTTCTTAGCTGTGGCTCGTCGGACGTTTCGCGTCGCGTGAATTATTCATCGGAAATTTTCTTTTTCCACGGGAACGTAAGTACCGTGTGTTATTAAATAACCCACGTTGCAACTTTCCTCCAGCCTCCGGATCCCTCAAACGAATCATAATTTCAAAGCGGCGTATCAGCGTGTTCTTAAATTCTTAACTTTTCCTCAACCATTTCATTGCGGCTACATAATAGTACTGAAAGTTTTAACTTCTCTGTTTTTTCTTTCTTGTCTATTTTTAAGGGAACGATATTCTCCCTCACATTCATTGCATATTAACAGTTCAATTCACTGCGTTTTTGGTGGAACATCTGGTTCAGAAAAAACAACTTAACGATCTACGTTAACAACCTATTGTTATTTGTCAGAAAGTCGTCGATCAAACGGTAACAATTGAGAAACTTTTGGTATATTGACCATTACAGTCTTTCGCTTCGGTTGTTCCTCAAAACGTGAATGGACAAACGATCGTCTAACAATTTAGAACATGTGCAATTGTTTCCTTGTTAGAAATAGGACAAAGAATATTTTATATTTGATGTCTCTGAGTTCTAATATTTTTTCAAAGCGAGGAAAGTAGAGGTGTGGTTAAAGAAATAAAAAAATAAGACGATGCGTGGTTTGACGACAAAATGTAAGGAATACTTGCCCGAGTCTCGTCAAAGTGGTTCTTTAATATGGATGTGTGATTTCCCAGGTGGGCTGTTTCATCCGTCGGACGACAAACAGGAAGTGGCCTTTCGTTATGCCGTAGAAAAGATCAACGCCAACCGAGACATCCTTCCCAAGTCTCGTCTCAGCGCCCAGATTGAGCAAATAAAGCCGCAGGATAGTTTTCACGCCTCCAAGCGTGGTGAGTGTTTCTTTCACGTTTGTTAATCTCGCAATTAAGCTTGTATGGTTCACCTGCTCTGCAACTTCGGTACGATTAAATTAGGTAAGCAGGCAGTGGCTGACCATTTCTATCATAATTTACTGCTTATTATATTTGAGGTAATTGCGGTTTTAAAATGGAGATTCTTTTTATAAGGAAATCAAAAGAAAATATATTTCTCGAATGTTAAGGTGTTTTGATCCAAGTTGCTCCATATTTAATGGCTTACTAACAGGGAACACTACGAATGTAATTCAACTTGCATAGAATTTTCTTCCTTGTATAGCAAATTCCCAGTTTCCAGAGATTTCAAGCCTCGTAGAAACTATTTTCAAAGTTCATGTCTCGCCTCGACAGGGAAAATAGACTTAGAGTTCCTTACCTACAGATTTCCTGTGTCAGTTTCCTCATTGTTTTACTTTCATCGATGTTGCGAGAAAACTTTAATACTGTTATTTCATGCGAGGTATTTTTAACACAAAAGGTGATTTAATATTTTTTTACATTTCGTTCCTTTTATTGTTCGATAAATAATTTTCTTTTGATTCATCGAAACTAAACATCATTAATGCCATCTGGCGGTATTAATTACCACGATACCGATCGGTTCGACACGACTCCAGCAAATGAAACGAATACAATTACATGATCAAATGGTTTAGGAATAGTTATCGCAGTGACAGGGGGAAACCCGTCGAAACGTGATGGGTCGAAATTATTAATCGGTTACAGGAACGCCGCGGTGCACGATAATTATTTTCGCCGGGCATCATCAGCGGTGAACTAATTATTGCATCAAGCTCCCAATTCATTAAGCCGAATTATTAGCGACAAACATATATGTTACCGTGGCCGCTGGCAAGCAACGAGTAAAACGACCGAATCACACCTATAGTTTGTAATTCCATGGATCGAAGCTTGGCGATGTTCCATGAATTCACCGCTAAAGACAATCTCATTGACAAATCTTCATTTAAAAAATGGAACAGGTACATCGGATGCGACCTGGGAAATTTTCCTAATTTATGAATGGGATTTCCTTCGTGTTGATTTAACCTGTAAAGGAGATTTTTATTCACTCAAAGTATCATTCTGAGTATGAATCATTTGCAAGCCTCCTCCAAAGTGAAAAGTTTAATACCTTTGTTAATCAAAATTTATTAATTATCCTTGGAGGATCATCGCGTATTATCCACCTTATTTTAGAGGAGTTGGTGATTCGCCTGTAAACTGCTCATAGAATTCGTCTGCGGATCCTCTCATCGACGATTTCATTCGGGCAATGAACCCTTTTTCGTTTCAACCAACAAGGATGGTCGTTCCAATGTTCTCCCTTTACTACGTTTTTACGATATGACGGAGAAACATGACCGAATGTCGGCGCCTTTGTTCGACCCGTACTTTTCTCTCGCGATTCTATGTAATTCACTTTTACGATCCTGGTTACCTTCACCCCTGGAATATCTTCTCGGCAAAATGCAGGGGTAGTCGAAGTGACACGCGTTACGAGAACACATGATTCGATTATTTGGCACCTGACTCGCGTGTAGTCGATCGTGATGCATAATGCAATATCCAAAAACTACGGACTGGAATATAGAAAAAGAAAGGAACTTATTGTTAGTTGAATGAATTAAAATTTTGTTTCATTCAACTGATTGTGCTTCTAATTTTCAGAGTAACTTTTTAACTTTCTTCTCAACCCATTCGCATAGTTGTTGAAGTTCGAGCAACGTATTGGGCCGTTGAAAAGTTGCGACGCTCAGGGCGATTTCGGTTAGCAGAGTTCCGGTCCTTTCCGCTGAAAATGTGTACCGTCCAATTAAGCATAATGGAAGGAAAACATCGTTCTCAAGCGCGGTCGTGCCGTAACGCAAGAACCCGCGAGGACGATAACCCGAATCTTCCAACTTTTACGCGATACCGTGTCCCGGAAAATGCTATCTCCTCCGCGAGACTGTTTCCCTTCGTTAACTTTCCGCAACAGAGCATTTTCTTCCTTCGTCTCGTTACGAGCTTTTTCGCGTTACCCCGGATCGATCATGAAAATTGATAGCCGCATATCGGATCGCATACGATGCACCGAATTTAATGAGCAGAAGAAACAGTCGAAAAATATGAAAATTATTTGCTTTCCGGGGGAATATCGCACGGATATAATTTCGCTGATCAGCTTTATCGAAACGATCACGGAATTAACCTGGTTTTCAGTGGAGTTTAATTAAAACATAACAAGCCAGGAACGCTTTTCTCGTTGCAAATCAAGGCGCGCGGTGTTTGCCGGGTCCATCGATGCTGGCTCGTGGTCTGAAAAGGAAATTAACTCTGGTAATTGAAAAAAGAAAGACAAAAACCGCGGGAAATGAAAACACGGAAAGTAATCGAAAGTGCAACGCGTATAACGCGTCCAAGTTGAAATAATCGTGGAACGGTGATTCGCGTTAATCGCGAAACGCGATCTTCGTAATCGTTCCAAAACGATAAATCGTTTCCGACGAAATCGGTCGCCGTGAAAGAATTATCGTTGGTCGACAAACGATAATCCGGATGTTTCGAGCGTGTACACGGCAGGGTGCGTGTAATTCCGGACGCGTACGAAATACCGGTTCCAACATTTACTCCGTCGTTTATACTATTCTCCATTAACAGGTCGTCGATTTGTGGGCGACGATTAAACGTGGCCACGACCAATCCCGTGAGTAATTACACGGCGGCCAGGTGGCACACGCCGTACTCATTAGCAACCGTGCAAACAGCATGAACATCGACGACGATTACGTTTCGATCGCGACCATTCGTTTTCCACTGCTTTTTCATTTATTCCTCGAGAGAACTTGACGACTGCCAGCTGTAAGATAATGGGGAGGAATTGAAGGGTTAAAGGATTACTCTGAGGTGTGAAAAGGGTATCTTGTTAGGTCGGGTGTTTGATTTTAAATACTAATGAGGATTATTTATATAATTGACTGGAATATTCAAATTAGCATATTTTGTATTTTTCTTTCAAACATTTTAATTCGAAACTATTAGGTTTTTAGTCGATTTTCCGGAAAATTTTCTTTTCTGCCCTTGTGATCTAACTCTAAGAATTATCAAATGGATCTATAATGATTTTCTGAAAGTGACCCATCTTTTATTAACTCCCAATAACTTATAGATATCCTCAAGTTCTTTTCTTCTTTAGTTCACCATAACCCAAAGTACCTGCGTTTCATTTATTTAAACCATGACGATCGAGTCTTGCTATCGAGATTCTCGTTGCCTTCGATAGGAGATAGGGAACAGAGGGCAGAAAAGTAGCGATGCGAAGGTTCCCCATGAATAATGTAAACGCTTTTCACGATGGCGAAACGGTTTTTATTCCCTTGGACACTAGCCGGATATCTCGGTGTACTCGATGCTAGGTGAAAGAAAGAAAAAAAGTACAAGTTAAGAGAAAGGTAGAGAGGTCTCTCTAAGGGGTAGAAGGTGAGCGTAACAGGAAGTCTGCTGTTGCCGGAAATTGTCTGAAGCGCTTTCAGCCGCAGCCACACGGGATAACCGTGCATCCGGCGGAGATTCGATTTTCTCACAGAACAAAGTCAGGGACTAGCTACCTCTGAATACGCTACTATTATGTTAGATGATTGTGAGCACGGTTAATAAGCAAACTTTGAACAGAATACTTAGCCCCGAGTCGCGAAGAACTTCCTGGACGTCGTTTTAACGAGTTACCGCCTTATGCAACGTGCGAAATTCTGTTAAAAAATTTTATGGAAATCTTATCACTTGATAAGACGAGGCAGAGGAACTGAGATTCTACGATTATATTTAATGTCATTTAATTTGTTATTCATTTCTGTCTACGAAAATCTCAGTATGAACTATAATTAATTTAACCCTTCTTTGGATAACGAGGTCACTGTGACCTAAATTCTCTTTTTATATCTCTTTGCAGTATCCTTCACATATAAAAATTACATTTTTCTTTCTTTTCAAGTCCTATTGAAAGCTGTAGCCAATTTATTTTCTCCCTTACCTGTCTAAATTGTAAAAGAGGACAAATTAAATTAACGTTGAAACGAGAATTTGTTAGAAAAGAAAGGTGCTTTTAATTTGTAAATATCGTAACGAAGCAAAGTGATGCGTGGAGTGTCGGAAAGTGTAAGTTATTCGATTAATCGTCACGCACACGGGTTCTTATTAAAATGTCACCGCGAACACGACAGGCTGACTTTTAGTTCAGATGCACCGGGGAAAGCGAGGTTCTTAGCCAGCGTAACTCGCTTTTCATGCGATTACGTGACGTGTGAAAGCGGGTTACAGTTACGTGCCACGGTAATTACAGTTTTGAGCTTTTCAATTACACCGTCGACGCGACCCACGCGAAAACGTCACGGCGCCGTACCGTGCAATTCAAGAAATAATTAAACGGCTGCTTTTCTTGTAATCCGGAAATCGTTCTTACACCGCACACATTCTCAATTACTGGGAATCGTGCCGCGTTCGAGTTCTTGTTACCGAGTTCATTTTCCGTCTGTCATAAATTATAAATTTATTTTCGCCACCTTTCAAATAAATGAAACAATAACTTGCGCGTATTTTCAATATTAGGTCAAGTTCTAAAATTCTCGCGAATATTGAATTTCATAAAGAAGCCGTCATTTTTATGACAAGCGACTACACGGCAGATTGGCGCGGAAGGTAACACCATTTTCCGACAATTTCAAATCGAATTTTTGACGTTTAAATATTTGTACGATCCTCATAGCGGTGATTCGATGAATTGCATTTTCCGTCCTGTGTATGGTACGGCAAAAACGTTATCGGCGATGCGCTTCCGGAAAAACGGTTTATAGCTGCACACGCGTCGATTCTCAGTCGACGCGATTTCGCGCTGGGATAAATTCGAATTGAGTTCAGCTAGAGGACTCGTGTGTACGGTAACACGTGCCTAGAAAGTGGAGAGGAAGATGAGAAAAGGAAAGGGATGTCCCTTGAAATCCGAGCGGAAAAGAAACAGTTGCCACGAACGTGGCTACCAAAGCGAATAGACGTTCAAGCTTAGAAGTGTATCTTCTTCCCGTGGAGTTCGGCTCGGTTAGAATCGTCTTCCAGTTAAATCATCTAACATCGAAACATTTATCCTCTTAATTGACAGCAGGAAGCTCCTACGATTTGATTCCGGTTGATCGTCGAGACGATTCATTAATCAGGGATCAAGCCTCTGGAAAATCAGTACTTTCTTTCTCGAGATGGCTCAGTCATTATTTACTCTGGATTTTTAATATTAAAGTTAAAAATCAGAGAAGCTTAACTTCAAAGATTTATGTAGCCTTTCAGTTTGATAATGAAACTAGAATTTTTGAGCAACTTGTGTATTTTCTCGTCTGAAGTAAGACGCTCGTTACTGACCTCCGGAAGCAGGCTGTTTTATTTTTATTCCGGCCGCTGTCTCGGACCTCCGGCTTCTCTAAGAAATTAAAGTAAATTTACGAGTCCGGGAAGTTCGCTGTCCAGCAGGATCCTCGTTATTTAATAAATCTACTTGAAATTCTTGGATGCGGCTTCGGGCTGCCGGAGCGCAAACCAGACCGGTCGGGAAGTTCAGCCATTTGCGGGATAAAATGACCCGGTCTGATGCTGCATTATGAAGTCGTATCGCTTTGTAATGGAAATAACAACGTAAACGCAGTTGTAGTTCGGTAATTAACGGGGTTTAACGGTCGCGTGAAATGCCGTGGCACCAGGTAACGCCAACTTCGTTATTTACACTCTCTCATCGCGGAATACGTAAAGCCACGTGGATGTTGTTCGTTAGATTCGCGAGACAAGCGAGATATAAACGCTTCGTTTACATTTTTCCTTGTGCCACTGGGAAACTTGTGCAATTTTCTTGATTAATACCCCAGGGGGAACGGTTTCGTTGCCTGTGTTTCTCGAACGAAGTTCGCTGGTCGTCTCGGTAAATTATTCGATTTCCGGGACCGTGCTACGTTGAACGCTATAATTTTCAAATTTTCAACTCGATGTTGTTGTTTAAATTAACCCGCATAAATTTATATCGCGGTTCTGTGCGTTTTATAGCTTTAACGAATCACCTTGTCAATTCGTTGGGTGACGAAAAGAGTTCTGTACTTTTCGTTGAAAAATTCTGAAAGGAAACAAATTATTTTCACGGGGAGCACTTTACCCGAGAAGTTTTGTTAATGTATCTACGGTGTAAAATTACAAACTTTCAAATTGTTATTGATAACTCTACACTAGCTAGTAAAATTACAAACTTCCGAAGCCGTAAAATTAGCAACTTTCAAATTGCAATTGATAACCGCTCTCCTATGTACTATCCGCGCTCGTACCATCTCGAAAAAGCATTATTATTCATCAAAATTATCCGTCGCGAATTGAATTTCACACAAAGGCGGGTATTAAATCGTAGATTAAAAAGTGATCGCCGCTTTGCGATCGCGGGTGAGGGAGGTTTGTCTCAAAGTTTCGAGCGAACGGTTACAAAGCCGCTTACCAGGATCCGTCCAAGACGAAACACCTCCATTATGACGTAAGGGTTGCAACGTTACTCGATGGGCCACTTAAGGACGGCACTCGACTCGATCGTACAGCATTATATCGTGTTCAGCCAGTCGTTTAAAGCTCTTCGTCGTTGGGATCGCGTTAGTTCGTTGGGAACGTAACGCTTCAGGCAAGAGGCGGATAGGTAAATTTTAACAAGATAAACCGATCCCCACCGGCTTAGCGGTCCGTACGAGCGCTTCTGGCATCGCGAACAGGCTGAAAATTTTCCAGTGAATAAGGGATTTCATAATATTCCGCTTAAGCGTGCAGTCCAGGGGAATTCTCGTTGTAAATTCCGTGTCCCAGAAAAGCTGTCTGTTAATTAACAGGCCTGTGAAGTATGCAGGGATGCTTTGTTGTAGCTTTTCGTCGAGTTTCAAGACTTTCTACCCCACAGCGGACCTACTTTCTCGCACTCTTTTGTATTAATTCAGCCGGATGGCGAAGTTTCACGTTCGCGAAACGCGATTCTTTCCCTGTTTTTCCTTTTTTTTTTTTGTTTCCCACCCTTCCCTCCTCTGCGTTTTCCTTCGCCGCGGAACGGCGGGCGATTTTAGCCGGAGGAAAACCGGACGGCCAAACGACTCGAATAACTTACGCAATCCGCGCTAGTTGAACCACTTTATCGACGTAACTCGTTTCGAAGCAGCAGCGGAGAAGTTTGAAATTACAGCCGTGATTATGGAGCGGAACCGACGATCTTTCGAAGCTCGAAATTGGAAACTCGCTAAACAGCCTGCAAACATTTCACGCGTTCAATGTACGGTTTCCTCTTCGATGCGACGCTACATCGTTCGACAGTTGATTTCTCCGCGAAGAATTCCCGCTATTTCGAATCGATCGATCAATCGAAGTCCACGGGTCAGCCGCGTGATCAAATCAGAACGCTCGACTGTCGATCGACCGATCATTAATATAGCGACTCATTGTTTCCGCTTCTATTGTCTCCTGCACTGGGGATCTGCAACTATTTATTCGCAATTCAACCGGGAAATTATAGAAGTTGGAGTGGGATCCGGTGTACAAGGTTGTTAACTCGCTTTTGCTTGCAAATGAAACCGATGTACTGTGTAGTGATTGTTTATTCAAGTGGCTGGTATTTTTACCTTATTAATTAGTTAGGTAAAAGCGTGGGGTAGTAATGAGTTTCCATGATGGACCGTGCCAATATTGTTACACGTAGTAAAAAATATCCTACGTAGTTATTTTCAGTAAAGTATTATTTTGCAATACTTTTATATCATGAAATTGCGTTAGACTTCTGATGCTTCGAAATCAAAAGGATTGATTGCATCCTTTGATCTTATTTTAATAAACAGCAATTGAATAAGATTATCAGTTTCACAGAGAACTGCAGATAAATGCAACTATCTTGATCATTTATTCTACAGCACGAACACCGATAGATTCAAAGAGAAATAATGGGTCGGGATATTTAAATGGTGTCTTAATAAAGCGTGACTGGCCATCCAACGAACCCGATTTCATTCTTCCCAAGAGAAATATCAAGATCGGGATTTATCTACAATTTGATCATCCTAACTAAAACGTTCAATTTATATAAAGTGCATCCAAAAGTAATAATATATTGAATGCAACAACTTCACGTAAATATTAATGGAATCGGGATTTTATTTGCACATATTTGTTTGTCCTTCAGAAATCAAATTACAAATGGTTCGGTTTCAATTAAAAATAAAAAGTATGTTACACAGGCCATTTAGCTCGGATCAGATCATAGAAGAATCATGAAAACACATGTATCTGGCGCAGATTGATCTTCTATTAAAAAGTTGAAGTATACATGCTTGTTGTTTGGATACGTTGAAACATTTTTCTCTTTTATTTTCCTGTTCTCAATCAAGCTACGTATAGAATATTCTCGCCGGATATCCCGTTCGATCGTGCATGTTTAATTACGTGGTTATTCAAATAGCTTGCGTCATTGAAACTGCAGTTTTTTCCTCTCTGTCGATCTTGTTTGCAGCGAGCAAGTTGGTAAATTCATTGTGGATCAATACACGCGTACTCTTTCGTGTTTACCGAGCATGGAAAGAAAATCTCGAAGCTATTACACCATTTTTTTTTTTTTTCATTCAACGGTGTTTGACGAACGATTCATGGTGTGCGTGAATGACCCATTATACGTGCTCGATGCAAAACGCGAAGAGACGCGAAAATTTTTCGAATTAACGTATCGAAAATAAGCCGTAGAGAGGGTGAAATTTTTCATCCACCAGCCTGTATGAATATTCCACGAGTCATTTGTCTATGACTCCACGAATTATACGAGAAACTCCTTTTCCATGCTGTACCGGTTTAATTATGGTGTTTAAATTATGGAACTTGAATTTTTTATTCACGAGAGACGTGTACATCTTTTTACCTTAATAAGGTATTTTAATATCGGAGTCGCTTCATTTAATTTATTCTGTGGGTCGTATATTTTTTAATTAATGATGTTGGAAAAATCAATTTAAAAAATTGAAACACTGGACAATAATTTTTTTTTCACTCACGCTTTATTTTCCTCTGGGAATTCATAAATGATGCACCGTTGCAAATGCACTCCGTCTGGTGGTATAAATTTTACGTGAATAGGGTGGTTCTGTTGATATTGTCGTCTTAATTTGCATCAATGTTATTATTGCGGAGGAAAGTAGAGCACTTACTAAATTTGAATTTGTTTTTGTATAATAAATGCATAGGTGATGTAGAGAAACCCCCAATTTTAATTTAATTTAATTTTTTTAAATTTTACACTATTGAGAATCAAGTTATAATTACTTAGAAAATAATAGAACTTTTTCCCATTGAACATCGAAGTACAAAAACGTAGGATGACCTGTCATCGATGTTATCCGGATAGTATTGATGTTCCTTTTTATTGCTTACGGTGCGTGAAGCTAATCGACGTTTCCTCCCTTTTTCCGTGCTTTCTTCCTCGCTTCGTAATACTCTTTCTCTACTATCTCCAATAAAACGCGGTCTGATTGAAAAATACTCGGGGGGAAACTGGCACCGATCGCCTATGACGCAACCCGCAATTATTGGTTCACCGGGAAAAAAAGGGAAAATAATACTCCCGATCAAATATCAACGTATATCCTTTTTACAATTTGTGTAGGGCTTTTCAAGGGAATCATAATAGATGTAGTTCTAAGAAAATAAAAATGGTCATTTTATAAATTATAACTCTTTGTAGTATTCGGTCAATAATACAATTACTGAAACACAGTAGAATTCTCCGAAATTTTGTAGCGTAATTAAATTCCATACCACGTGGGTGTCAAGCCTGTATTCGCGTATCAGAAGGACATATATAAATGAGGAATTAGTAATAGTAAGTAATTACTTCTAATGATATTAACACCATGTGAATGGTGTTAATATTTATTTCCACACTTTTGGAAATTGATAAGAAAAGCTTGCAAAAGAGGAACATATTTGTAATTTCTTTTTCCACGTATTTCTCACGTTTATCTCCTGCAATAAATTAATAAAACTATTCTTCAACCAGCGTGGTTAGATCCCAGGAATATTTTATTACTACGAACCGAAAGAATGGGCCTCAATATTTTCTGGCTGGGAAAAAATGATCATGGTATCCGGGAGCCGTCAAGATTTACAGCTACCGACAACATGCTATACCCGTGCATGAAGTTAACAACGTTACGGGATGAAGTATCACATAATTCTTACCTTACGTATATAGCGTGTTTTCAAGAACACCGTAAGCAAGAAAAATCACACAATTTTTTATAACAAGAATCCCTAATTCGCATTGAAGTAACTAAAGCACGTCTTATTTTAAATTTGATGAGCAAAATTAATGCAACGTCAAGAGGTACAGTCTCCTCTTTCTCTAAATGCAATTTTAGCCAGCATGGTCCTCCCGTATCGTGTCCTCAAATTTGCATTAGGAAAAAAAGAATTTTATTTCAGTACATTCGATCCACCAGTCGAAAATAGAACGGTGTGCAAACGCAACGATTTGCGAACTGTTAGAATTGCAAATATAAAAGGTACCGATAACGCGATATCAACGAACTCTGAAATTAATACAATAGGCAGCATCGGTTGTATGCGGTGAACGTTACTTTTATCGTGATCTTCGTGATCCGTTCGTCTAATTATCCTGGTCAGTGAAAGAAAAATATTTATAAGAAATAGTATTCTTCTCGTTTACCTCTCAGTGAAAGGGAGCTGATTAATTGCTCGCAATACAATGGTTATAACCATCCCCCTCGTTGGAACCCGTCCGTTTTCCAGTCACGAGGATCTTTGTTCTTAAAACGAGTGAAAGAAAGTTTCACCGTGATAGAGTGAGCTCTGGCTGTTTCCTTAAGAAGAATAATAAATTACAATTGCAACGTTGACGAGGAGAGAACAGAGGGTGAGCGAAGACAAAGGGAATGAAAGGCAAAAGTACAAAGGGGAAGACGTTAATCGGATTATTAGTGTCAAGCATGGAAAGTTCGACGAGAAGACTTTTCTATTGAATGCACGGTAAATTTGTTGAAAGGACAGTGAGTTTTTTTTGTAGTTAAAAGTTTCTTCGTTCAAATACTGCATTGAACTGTTCCTTGGTATCGATCGGTCCATCGCTGATTCGAATGGTATTTTACAAGTTTCCGAGACAAGGGAATCGTCGTGGTGCAGTTGTAAAATTGAATAAAAGTAAGCAATCGCACCTCTGGAAATTTCGAAATTGTTTTCAGCCGTCGTTTCTTGCGACATCCTTTAAATTTTATGGGCCATAAGGTGGGTTATATGTTTCGGTAGTTCCTGCACGCTTCCTACGTTTTACGTTTCACGGACGTTTCTGTATCTTCGGCATTAGTGTTTCGGCTTCTTTAATGTTACAAACATGTAGAGGAATTTTAAAAGATACGATGTAAGTTTACGTGTCAGGAAGCTTCTAAATTATTACACAATTATTTAACATTGAAACTGTCATCCCATGCGTGGGTGGCGTTTGAATTTCCATAGAAATCCACCACTTCATCGTTAGAAATTCTTTCACCTTTTTCGTATTAATGGAATTTTTAACAACTTCAGATATTGCTTCGTGAATAAGTGATGAACATTTGTTGTTAGTGTAGAGATAATGGGATTTTCTGGCTCGTAAGTGGTAGCCACAAAAAGCAACGAGATTACCGTTTACCCTGCATGGTCATCGAATGGTTAGCTCGAATTCGACACTAATTCTGAGACCACTTGAGGTTTGCGCAGAACTAACGGGTCGGGGCTTTGACCCAGATCCCAGAATGTGTGTTGGACAATGGTTGGAATACCTTATCCACTGCAAAGGCTATCGTGCCTAGCGAGAACAGATTCCATTCATTGAATTTTCTTTTCAAGTCTCTTTCACGTTGAGTTTGGTTTTGAGGACACTTGTTTGCGAGGTACCTTTCTTGGATACTTACGTCATACATGAGTTGAACATTTCCTTTGTATGTAAAATAAATTTTATTCTATTCAACGTAGGAAATAAAACAATTTCTTAAAAATTAATTTACAAGTGAAAAGTTCTGAAAAAAATAAAAAATTTTAATGAAAAGTAGTTTTTCATTATTTTATTTTTTTTTTATTTATAATTGAACAAAGTTCTCTGCAAATTATTTATATTTATAAACATTGCAATTTTAAAATTTCATTTTTTCAATAAATACTCCCCAGAGCTTGCACAAATAATTGCATCAATGCACTCGTAGTGCATCGAAGCCGATGCAAGTGGGGAGTAGGCGATTTCGCGGGAAATACGTGATGCGTATAGCGAAAACGCCGCGAGCACCGGGCAGAAAAAGATTCGTTAAACTGTTTTAACGCAGGAAAAAAACAAAAGGAAGCCGTCGCGTCGTCTCGTTCGGTCGGTGACGCGTTGTTGCAAAGCCCGGGAATGGGTCGCTCGCGATGCACCGCGTTAATCCGCAATTTTCCGATGCAAATGCTAGCCACCCCAGCGGCGTTTTCCCGCGGGATACGTAGCCGGAATAAAGATGTCGTTTTTGTTTAAATCAATGTCATCACAGGTGCGTCACACTAGATAAAACAGAGAAAAATTTAACGGGATCATTCGTCGATCCTTCAGGGTCTTTGCTGACATCGATGACTTATTTCAGGGTGCAATTTTTTGCTTCGACCTGGAAATGGAAGAGAAATTCTTATCGGTGAGAAACGAAAAAGTGTCAGATTAATTAAGCTCGTAAATCGAATCGACACGAATTAATGTGTAATTTTAGAGGCTTAATTTTTGAGATTAAAATTACATTTCGCATCGATATACCACGGAAGTAAATCATTTGCCTCGAGTTACATGTTACAGGATGATGGTAATTTTAGTATCTAACCGCTGGAAGTAGCGTTGTTTGCTGAACCCGTGTTGCGATATTTCGATGTCAGATTATTCGGTAACGATGCATGTATCGATTCGTTATGTAGGTGTATCGATACGTTTTGAAATGAAATATCGTCATTAATTTCAGGGAAGTTGCAAGAATTTCCCGTATATCTCATTGAGCCTCGTAAAAGCAGAGCATTATTATTTCGATCGTTCCATTCATTTTTCTAACAGATATCAGCATGAATTATGTTTGTAAGGGAAGTTAATATTTAATGAGAGGATTTACTGTTTGCAATTTGCATTATCTCGTGAAATTGGTTATTCTAGAAAAATAGTCTAGGTTCAAAAAGTCTCCAAATTATTTTCTGAATAATTACAAATTCGCTGTAGGTGATTCGTTCATTTTTCTTATTAAAAATATTTTATGATATTTTTTGTACATACTTTTATTCATTGTTTTTTAACGTGAAAAAAAAAACTGATTAAAATTCTATAAAGGGAAATGATAATTAGCTCCTGTAATGTTATTATAATAGAAATAACGAAACAGCTCCCGAAATAGAATAATTATATTCACCCCTTTTTCCGTCGGTCCCATCCTTTTACACACACTCGAGTTCTTAACACTTGAGTGTGGAAACAGATTTTCTAGAGCACCGAGTCACGTCTCTTACACCGTTGCCCGGGTTCCGTCGGTTTTGTTCAGCTTCCTTTCTGCTCCGTTTCCGCAACCCACAAACACGTGACACGCACAAACGAAGACGCACAGTCGTCGTCACAGAGGGTGGGTGAAAAGAGAAACGAAAGAGGAACAGAGGAAGCTTGAACAGTGGCGTTGGCGCTCTGTTAATCTTCCACGGGATTTCAACGGGCTGGAATTTGCATAGCCGCGGGATTTTTATCGCGCTAAAGGCCATCCACCCTCCGCTTTAGTGTCGTGTACCCCTTCTACGCTACCTTTAGCCCTTTCGCCAAGCGTCCATAGCGAGCACTCGGGAAGAACGCATTCACCGCGCCCTTGCTCGAGTTCCATGCAGTCGCAGCCAGGGTGCATCGATTTTTCATTAAGCTTCACCCCCCGTGGTCCGTCGCCTGCTTTGCATACGCGGTTATTCGCGGTCTTCTCGCCGCAGCCGCATCACGGATTCCGCTTCTCGTTTCGTCCCTCCGCTATCTGCTTCTCTCGCGGTTTCTTTTTGTCGCCTTTCCTACATGCACCCTGCACCGTGCTCGCCATGATGTTCATTTTTTAGTACAGTTGTTCTATTGAGCTTGAACTCGACGAATTCTGGAAATTCTTGAAAGTATGAAAGAATGTTACCCGCAGTGACTTCTTTTATTGCGGTGGATGTTAGATTCGGTAGACACGAGCAGCTTGGTAAATCAAAAATTTTTAACAGAACAGCTCTGAAATATTACAATAACCTTTGTTTCTTTCAAACAGCACTGCATATTTAAAAAAGAATCAACCGAGAGGTGTATTCGTTTTTTCTATGGAATACCTTCTGAATTTTTGAACTTCACATATTTCAGAGACTGTTGATTTTTTAAACACTGTATCCCAGCGCTTTTTTGCACAGAATATTCAAAACAAAGAAAGAATCACTGCGAAATTTTTTAGAGGTTTCACCGTTCTATGTTATCCTACGTAACAAAGTTTATATTTCCCTTCCACTGGGAAATGGTTTCCAACTATCCACATTAGTTCCACCGATAGAGAATTAGATTTCTAATGCTCTAGCGTATCTACCGCATGTTTTTCATAATTCAACCAGGCTGTCGCTATTTCGGTCTAATTCTGGAATTCTATGAATATTATAAACGCGTCAATGTTACAACACGAACAGGCATGATACAGTTCGCTTTTCCAACGCTCTCGTTTTAATGTCTCCTTTATCTATCCCGTTACCGGGGAAACTTCGAAATTTGTCGGAAATTTACGAGAGGGTAGGAGTATCGAAAGGCTGCTATCAGGCTCGCGTATCCTCGAAGAATTCGCGAAGAAAGAGGAAATTGAAGGAGGAATCAGGAATTTTTCGAAGGGAAGAAATTCCATTACCTTGGTGGCACGCTCGCTCTCTGTAGTTTCGAGTTGTCGGTTTGATCTGCGGTCGACGCGACGCGACGCGACGCTGCGCGTCGAAAAGTCGCTCGTGAATCTGGCGGCACGGCGAGCGGATCATAACGAGCACCGGCGGCAAGTTGTAAAAACTTTTCCCTTTCCGTTAGTTTAATACCACCGCCCGCTGTTGGTACAACCAGTCCGGAGCTTTCGAACTTTCCCATGAGTGTATGATAAAAAAAGTGTTCGGGCAAAACGTGTTCCCACGAAACTGGAAATATATATATAAACAAGCGGAGCGTTGATTCGTGGATTGAACCACCGGGGGCAAAATATCGTCCATATTTTTTCCCCACGGTGGATGAAGGGTGGTTTTCGACGTTCAGTATCCGACGAGACTCGTAGAACTATTTTTGTAGAAATTAGAAATTTCTATTTCGTAGAAATTATTCAATAAAGTTGATAGGAACCTCTGAGGTATTTTGAAAGGTTAAATTTATTTCTAGTTATTAATAAGCATCAACTATGCTTTGCTTCAAAATTTCACATCATAATTTCATAAATAATGACATTGTCTCCTCGTTAGCGACATTTCATATAATTACAATTAGGATAGAACAAGAGGTTAATAAAATTCCTCCATGAGAAACGAATTCCTCCAAAAGTAATTGGACAATGCATTTCGCGCAAGAGACGAAAACGTAATTTTCTTTCTACAATTCGAAGGACCCTTCCAAAGTTTTCATTAATCTCGAGTAACTAATTAAAAGCAGTCGAGAAAATTTAAATAAACAGGACGTACAATTATTACACTAACAATCCGTTTAATGAAATCACGTAACACGAGGTAACTTTACATCGAATTAGTACGAACAAATTAAACTTGCAATTAGTTCCCGGTTCAACTAACGACGATATCGTTTTAACTCGACGAATAGAACATTGCCTAGAGAGGAAGTATTATCGTCACTGTACCACGGAGAACGTCGTGACGTAAGTTCCGTTTCCGGCGATTTTCCTCCTACCGACGATTCAGACAAAGACGTTATTGGCATTAATAATTTCAATTCGATTCGATTCGATTCGATCCATTGAAATTCCACGGGAAAGTTTCGACGCGATTTCTCTGCGTTCGGCTGCACCGAGTCGTTCTCAATCGCGCCGCCTGTCCCGGTTACTATACTGCTCTTCTAGATGCACCCCCTAATGGCAGGGTTGTCGTAAAGTTGCGGATAGGTTTGCGAGACTACATAGAAATTGCAGGAACGATTTGCAACGTGCAAAGTGTGAAATAGATGGGAAAATGAGATTGTTTCCGTTTTCAAGTGCCAATGTTTGGTTACATTATAACACACCTTCGAGTTGAATTTTGAAGAATATTTCCTTCTTCTTAATTTTAAGAGAGAATGTTTCTGATTGTTATGTTAGATATTGGGAACATGAATTCAAAGACACGCCCCGCGATATAATAGAACTTACCCCAGCAAAATCGTAGTCTGCTTCCTGCAACGTCGTCTCAATTGCACTAGCAACGCTTCAGATACACGAAACACCGTAGATTGTCGCCGGTGTTCGCCCGAGTATTACTGAAAGTAAGGCGTGAATGTGTGTGTGAATGTTACATACGTTGCGCGCTGCAGCATCCACCCCTTCGAGGGCGACGTTCCATTTTCTCGGGCGATGAAATGCCCTGGCACGAAAACGAGAACATTATATACTATAATACAGATTAGAAAATCATTCTTGTTGAACGAGAAATACTATAACGCTACTCTTATATTTTCCTGAAAGATCTTTGGAAAATTTTTAATTCCACCTCAAGTTCTAAGCTTCTCGAAGCTGGTAATGGAAGATGATTACGATGGACTCGGCTCGTAATTTCATTTTCTACTTTATAGAAAATTCTGGTTACGTCGTGATTGAAAAGTTATCGGGTGTACTTTGTCGGGGTTCAAAAATTTATGAAGCTTGAACGAAGAATGGAAAGGATAAATTCAATGTAGGTAACTTTAAGAAGGTTGCTATCTATGGAAGGGAAGACCGGTTATAGAAAATTCTGATTATATTATCCTCGAAAAAATGTTCTCGATCCAAAGTTTCTAATATTCCCTTTAATCACGTATGAATTACACCATTGTCGTTCCTTATCGGCGAACGAAGGTGGAGCTGGTATCTATAGCGTCCGGCTGGTATATGGTAATTAATTTGCATAGGGAACGGCATTGTAGGGTTTGATAAACGCGTGCTAGGAGGTTCGCGTGTACGCAGCTAAGTTCCGAGACAGGGTCAGGGTTAATGTGTTTTGTGCATGTCAGCATATCCTCTAAACCCTGAGCGAGTTGTTGTAAAAGCAACAGTTGCGTGTTTCAAGTTCCAAGAGACGAACCACCGACGATAAACGTTAATTAACATCGAACGGAAGCAGTCTGGACTTTGACGATCGATATAATTACTGAGCGATCAGGTGGATTCTCTAATTGCAAATGTCGTGGAAATAATATAACGAACGTCAATTAAACTCGAATTGATCGCGACGGTCAGAATCGACGATTGTTGGCGGTCGTGGCCGTTGTTGCGAGCGTCGTTGCTCGAATTAATTTCATTGAAAGTTCCCTGAGAGCCGTCGAGGAAAGTTTGGCGGTCGAGTCCCCAGGGAAACGGGGAACTTTCTCAAAAGATCGAAGATGAAGTACGAAGCGTAGGTGAGAAAGAGGAAAGAAGCGCGACCGGCGAGCAGCCGATAATTAAAATGTTACTTTCCTAACAAAATGACGTGGCCGTGTTGCTAGTCTGCCACTCCGAAACTTCGATAATTAATACAATTTACCTTCGCGTCGACGTTCGACAAACGTAATCCTTTTACCTCGTCTCGCGAGATGCCACCCCTTTTTCAACGACCGAACTATCCCTCGGATCCAATTTGTTCGCCACCCTAAGCCCCCTTTCGAGACGAAGCCACCACCTTTCCTGCCGACAGAATTTACTCGACTTCTTCCTTTCGATGGTCCCAAGTTACGCGGAAACAACGAATCGACATTATCCGCGCATTCGCGCCTTTCTGAACTTTTTCCCACTTCGATGTTTCGCCCGTAATTCTTCGTTACATCGCGCCCGCGGATAAAGACACCCCTTCTTTCCTCTTTTATACCCTATTCGTGTTCAGCAGACTATGCCTCTCTTATGGTTTGCATTCTCTATACACAAGAGAAATGTGGGCGTAATTTGATCAACATTCATCTCGATGGTTCTCTTGTTTCTGTAAATACTACCCTTACTCGTGAATGAAACGATACGAGACTTATGTATTTTCAATTTTCTCCACGTCGCATGAAAATGTGAAAATGACGTTGGATTATTTTGTTGAAAAGAGAAGTATTTTCGCGATTCGTCTGGCTAGTTCCGAGCATCGAATACCTAAGATCTGTGTTTCCACGCGGCGGCATTTTATACGTATCACGAGATGCGGTGACTTGGCTGTAATGCGATTCTACATCAAGACGAGAGAGCAACGTCTCTCGTTCGCTCCGTACTCGGATATATACGCATTCCTTCCGCATCTTCGTTCCACCCCCGTGCGGGGGTGGCTGGAGACACGTGCAGGCTCCTGATACCCGGATAATGTCGCGCAAGAGCCATCTCCTTCTCGGGGAGAACGTAATATAACTGAGACATTGGCTCACGGGAAGAAGACCACGGATTTAATATGAATACTTGAGCTAGACCGAGAACGGATAGGTATGAAAGTATCCAGGACCCTATCGTATTTTTCAGCTCGCTTCAAATGCTTCGAGATATTCGTATTCGACGGATTTTCAACACAACGGAGAATGTTGGCTCGTCAACGATTTACAAACCATTTCGTCGAGGATCAAAACCGTGAACACCTGACGAGATTTATTAAAAATTCGTGACGAAACATAGCCTTCCCTTGGAACAAGAATTTTGAAAATCTTTCGAATTAAAGCTACTTTTTCAACGTGACGTTCGTTTCTTTCTGGTTCCCAGCGACCGTGTAAAATGGTTGAAAAGTGTCGAAACTTACTCGACCCCAAGTTACCCGGAAGTAATCGTTCGCGTTAAATTGTATGGAAAGCTAGCAAGTTTCTCGTGAAATTTCACTGTTCCTCGGAAGGCATTTCGTAGTCCAGAAACGGAGTGAAAGTTTTAAATCAGACTTGTCTAATCTCGTGTGAATAAAAGTCTTTAAAATAAAAAATAGCAGCGCAGTTAATTTAGCTTTTAAAAATACTCAAATTTTCTGGTATCATGAATTTTAATGATACCGAAATTTTCTCTTGGCTAAAGATATCCGACGAAATTTTCCTCTTTCGAGGCAGGAGGAAAACGTTACCGCAAATTGTCGCGTGAATATTATCGCACGCATCTCAGAGCATCGTTTTCGATAACCAGAGCAGAAGTGTGCTTAACCGAGAGTATGTAGTAGATGGTGTGGACGTTGTCTTACAATGTGGCCAGAATGGTCTCGGAACCACTAGGCGGACGACACATAATAATCCATGGTGTCTGCAATGGACCGCGTTCGTTGGCGACCCACTTCACTTACTCTGCCACCTACCATGCTCCGCTTATATAGACCAGAGTTTAATTACAACGCGTGTTAACGGTTATATAGGCTGGTGGTGCTCGAAGCCCTCGAAAATTGTCGATTACCGGTGACCTCTTCATTCGCTTGTCGGCTCGACCTGCTCGAAACGAGCCGAAAGTTTGCTGTCCATATACCATGTTGTTGCATAACGATGTTTAACAACTGCTATCTTGGTGATTAAATATTAGAAAATTTCAGGTGATCTTGTACTGCACTTTTGAATCTTTTCGGAATACACTTATTAAAATTTAATTCATTTTTCGAGGTCTTCAGAGTGTAAGTTTGTTATAAATTTGCATATCTCTAGGCAAAATTCTTCCCAGTGCTAAGATTACCTGCTACCGATCAGTTCAGAATCAATTAACAGTTTCGAGCGTCTAAATTAATTCAAAACTTCCCTGTAGTCTCTGCACGAGATTCGCCAGGAATTTCAGCGCCCAGGTGGTTTAACGTCAGATTAACGCTAGCTCATATTAAACCGTAATTTATTATGCAACACACAATTGGTGCAGCATTTGCTTCAATGTCGTTCACTTAATACTCCATCGTTTTACTCATCAAAGAGTAATGAATATAAAAATTATATTATTTTATGGTCGACGTTTATAAATTCATAATTCTGTGAATTTTTACATGAACCATCTAACATTTTATTCAAGAGATGAAATATTTTTGAAAAATGAAAGGAAGGAATTTAATTTGTTGATTGCCAGGTCCTCTTGAGAAAATGACTCACCTATTGGTTCCATTTTCTGTGGAGATCGTTTGATTCTTGTTCGTAGCTCGAGCAACGGTGTAAAGTGGCCTTTTTTTTCTTTTTCCCTCTTCGGAGTGACAGCGCAGGAAGCTAATAAACGAGAAATGGCAGCAGGAGGGCTCGCATTAAGGCAGATACGCGTGCGTCTATAAAAGGCGGTGTAATTAAAACGGCGAAACTGCTCTTGATCAATTTAGCCGGTCATTCTTTGACGTCTGCCCGACTGGAACGCAATTTGTTCGCATTAAAAGAACGTGGTCGGCCATTAGAACTGTCTTATGACTCCTGATTGCAAGGGAATGCTTTAATGCACATTACATAGCAGCTTCGTGCTTCCGTCCACTGACCTTCTTTGCCTTTCGAAAAACCCTCGCTCAATTTTCCATTTTTATAGATATTTTCGTTGAATTTATTTATCGAAAGTTTCCATTATTCCTACGCTTTTATGAAACAATGGCTCTAGAGTTGGAATATTCATACGCCCCTTTATCGATAAGTAGTAATGGTCGTTTATGGTCAGACCGTACGGAAATGGCACTTCGGTGAAACATACGATGGTTTATGGCTTTCATGCTTGTAATTGAATTCTTGAAATGGATAGATATTATTTCTATACTTTCTTGAGTGTGATGATTTAACACTGAAGTGGTGACTCTGCATATGTATCATTTCAAGATTAAACTATTTCACCTGACAAGGCGAAATTAAATTTAAACTTTAAATCATTTATACCAAAAATACATTATTACTACCATATTTTATCAAAACTAAATTACACGTTTCACGAAAATATTCGTTTATTTCCCGGTGAAATTGTCTGCGAACGCGAAACGTTATTAACGAGCGGTAAAAAATCGTTTTCATCCAGGTCCGTGTTATGCCGTGAAATTTCTGATGTTTAGAAGAGTGATCGCGAAATCTGATGAGAAAATACGTACATATATTCATCTGGGAAAGACCGTGTGTCAGTAGGAGGGTTCGACCCAGGTCATACCTTTCAGCGTATGCAAATATAACCGAGCGTTGCTCTATTTGCATACCGCGGCCTCCGCTGGAAAACCATTCCTCGATCGGTCCAGGCGATCGAAATTCGTCCGACCGTTTTGAATATGTAATACCCGGTAAATCTTTTACACTCGCGCGGACCGACGACATACGAGTCTCCCTTTTTTTTTTTTTTTTTATTTTTTTGGGGGAAAATAACGTGTGTGATCGACAAATATCCAGCGTTGCGACCAACAATTTTCATCGGGTCTGAAATTCGTGTAACGGAGTAGACGTGACATTCAGACGCGAGATTTTGCTTAAAAATTCTGAATATCAACACGGAATTGGAATTACTGTTTGCATGAAAATTGTACAATGCGAAACGAGTTGCGCAAGTTTTCAATAGAAAGGTCAGTTTAATTCTTATGAAACCCATGAACATACGTTCTGACGTGGAAACTTTGGGAAATGAAAAGAAAAGCAATTTCTGCCCTCTTTCTACAAGTTCAGCAAAAGTTCTAATGTAACATGGGTTACAGTTTCGAGTAAGTTTACCCGGGACAAACTGAAATCTTTTAGAAACTTAAATTGCATGATTTCGCCCGTGGCAATACCTTTAATAATGCAGTATCGCGAAACCTTTCGTGCGATTCAATTTAATAATTTTCAATAATTCTATACATAAATTATTCATTTATAGAATATTAATATTCAACGATGTTAATAGCACGTAGAAGCCAAAACGATCGAAATTAATTAATGAATTAGTTTAAAGGTGAGGGTGTTAGAACATTTTGTGCAGTTCAAATGCAATGATTTTTCTTCGTCAGCCCTCCCATCAAAACATCCCCTGGATGTTAATTTATCGCGAGTACAACGGAAACATCGAGATAGAATGCGTTCGAATCTCGATTCGAGCCGTATCAATAAATGGTACTGCGAACGGCGGTCACGATAGAATTGAAATCCGACCAGGTAAATTGGTTTCGCGCGATCCGTTTTAATTCCGGTTTATACGGGCGAGGCGATGTCGCTTGAGGTCTGGTATCAATAATCGAGAAGCGAGGTTAATGCGGGTAAAGCGCTTTCGCGGCTGACGGAATCGGATCCCACGGGAGAATGGGCTCGGTTTTGTAACGAAAACTCCAAGCAAACGCGATAAATCGTGCTCGACTCGATGCGTGCGTCGTTCTGTCTCGCGAACGCGTCACTGTTTGTATGATGAATAAATTTTAACCCCTGACAAAAGTGCCCTTTGCCGCTTGATCGAATCGATAGGAAACGATCGATTCGAACAGAACAATGAGATACCTTTTTTCGACGCCATCGAACAAAATATAAAGGTAAAATTTTGTTACAACAGCAGAGGATTATTTCTTACATCTCTTTAAAAAAATTGTAGATTGTTAATTGGTCTATCTAATAATTCCCATTCATAAAAGGATCAATTATTCCCTCTTTCTGATCGCATTAACTGTGTTAAAGTGTCGGTAATTCATCAATCGTGGAGACAATTACTGTTCCCATTTGGAGGATTGCTTTTTTTGTTTCTGGATGTACAGGTTCAAGTTCCGATCCTAGTTCTTATTCGATCAGGATTGAAAGAGAGATTTCCATAATGCACTGCCTTGACATAAAGGAGACATGCTTGAGAGCTTTGAAAATATTCCAAAGTGGTGATTATTTCGAAGATTATCTTTATTATATTGAATATTATATTAAGCCGATTACACTGAGCTGATTGACGATCGTTTCATGAGTGTCTCTAATTGCTATTCAAGCTACGCTTCGTGCACAGCTGGCATAAGTATTTTAATCTGTAGATTATGAATCTCTGATGGAATGAATTATAAACGAAATGTTTATATATATCGTAGAATGATCTGAAAGTATATTTTGTAGAGAGCCATTTGAATATTCATCGAAATGGATACATAAATTAATGATTAAATTGAGAGTCATTGATCTAATTAGATCAATAAGTACTTCAAAAAGTAAAGATAAAGTTAAGCTGCTTTGTTAATTATCATACATTTAACAATTATGAAAGTGCCTTATAATACTACAGTATAGTATACAATTTTTGGTACAATATTAAATAATTAAATAAAAATGTTCATATTTCATATTTCTATAATTAAAGAAATAATGTACAGAGGCACGTAAAACAAGAACCAGAGAATTAACAATCCTTTGGGAAAATTTAATTTCATTCAGTACAAAAATATAAATAAGTACTTTGTACGATTCCTATTGTTACATTCATACCCGTACGCAAAATTATAAAATAATATTAAAGCATCTCATGGGAAAATAAACAAAATTGCATTACAAAGTTTAAAAAACGAAAATTATCAAACGCAGAATGACAACCCCACAACATTAATTCTAGTTCAGGGATTAAAAGAGCCTGAAAAATTGACGATTCAATGGTTTAAATTAATTTATCCGGTAATGGAAAATCGTAAAGCGTCGACTGGTCTTGATTAACGGCGCCGTTACGTTGCAATTTATTTTATCGCCGCGTCTTAAACCGCAAATAAATTCGAATCGTTTCGTGGGACGGAGATCGTTGTTATGTATCAGAAACCGCGGCAATGATATCCACGTAATGCCGCATAAAATTATCGGTACGTGCATAAACGCCGTAATTCCCGGCCACCACGGGGTCCCGTAGATAGTCGGTCATGGACGTACAGTGGCCGCTTATATTTTACTCGAACGAAAATTAACGAGCCGTGGAGTAAATAAGCACTTTGCTTATGACTTACGGGGGACCGGTGTTATACGAGATTCACCTCGTAAAACCCATAACACCGCAACCGTGAAAATCCTGCGAGCATGAATTTTCTCTCCTATTCGCCCGATGATGCGCACAATCTGCAATTTTTACATTTTTCTGTACGGCACAGCCTCGGCAATTGCATGAAAGTGCATGCAATTGCACTTTGCAAGTGCATCCTATGCAGTTAACGGGGTAACTAGTCTCACATCTTTATAATTTGTGAAGCTGTCGTTATAATTAAATTATTTTATAAGAAATTTTATTTTTTATTCTTTATTGTTTGCACACTTTCAATATTGCATCTGCTAAAGCTCATATATTGCAATATTCTGCAACAAGTTGCATTTTACTGGTAAACCGATAACGTTGTTTCTAATTTCCTGGCTCTTTTCATACAACGAGTACTGCTATTCAAATGTAAAACAGTACACAGCATGCAACTTTTAGTTTTCACCAGGAGGCAAACGCGCTAGTCGATTCATGCTGACCGTGCATAAACGGTAACATGTTTATAACGGAATAAACGCGATCATAATGTGAATCTAATACAGCGGTATGATTAAACCGGGTGAATGGTTAACTTTGATAACTTAACGATTATATTATTCGCGGTGGATAGAATGGAACGGGGAAAAATGGGTCGTTCAATATCTGAAACGGCAGTAATTCCGGTAGCGGCGCGGCGTCTAAGGCGAGCATAAAACGGCCGTTCTATCGGCACATAATAATAAATCACGATCGCGTTAGCGTTTGTATACCGTTCGCGGTCGAGTTGGATGAAATAAGTTTGCCGAAAATAAGGTTCGACCGTCGAAATTTCCTTGGACGTTATGCGGGTGGGCTCTTTGCGCGTCGAGAGCTCTATTTCGCTGGTCAGAGACCCTTGATTTATCGAACGCTGTACACCGCAATGAACGATACGTTATTAACCGTTGACGAGCTTCGAAATGCGAGCTAAAAACGTTCAAGATCCATTACGAAGCTAGGACTTGCGGGAAACGATCGATACGATCGTTCCATTTCGAATTTTCGAGCTTTTATTTATCGTTCGGTTTTCCGTCATAGCTTAAATCAATGATTCTCTTTTTATTATTGCCTCTAGAATTGACCGTTGTAGAGCTCCGAAATGGAGCAGGAAACGTTGAAGACCTATTACGAAGCTGGAAGTTGAAAAACGACGAACAAGATCGTTCCACTTCAAATTCTCGTCTTTTATTTATCGCTGAGTTTGATTGGATCGTGGCGTTATTGTACGAATCGATGATTCTCTTCTATTTCTTTTTTTTTATTATTATTCCCTCAGAATCGTGTATTTTGCTTGCCGGTAAAAGCTGAATAGGACAGGAGAGAATTTCCGAGAGAATACGCGACGAACGGATTAAACCGCAATATAGCTCGCGCGAAAATTGAAATTCAGCGATGTAACCGGAGCAGGGGAAACGCGTTCCGCGGATAGAATTTCCTGCCGGTGCTTGGAACTTAATTTGCAGTATTCGTTCGCGTAAACTCCTTATTTCTCGGGAAACGCGATCTTCGAATTATTATCATTTCGATTTTAATACTTTACGCGGGTGTTTCGACGTTGTCACGCTTTCAAAACTTCCGCTAATGTGGAATAATAGTCCTGTTTCATGTTTCTAGGATAATTCTCCTTGTTTGCAGACCGTTGCAGGGTAAAACAAAAGTTTTAAGAGAAATAAAGAGACCGAGTCGTAAAAATGTTTATTACAAACTGTTTATTTATTCAGATTTATGGAATGCAGGTCCTTCTTAATTTTGAAAAATATTTTTTGATTATCAGAATATTTTACCATCCAATTTTTTTTCCATCGACAAGAACTTAAGTACAATTATTTTTCTTATTTTTAAATGATTCATATTTTCTAGAATTCATAATTGCAAAATACTGTAACTAAAGTTATGATGTTCTCCATATCAAGTGTCGATGTGTATAAATTTCCGACCCAACACTTCTATCTTTCTTCGCTCAATCACAGTTGACGATCCGTGACAAAGATCGTACCTTCGAATTGTAGCACCTTTTCAACGCGAAGGTAGTAGGTTGAAGAGTTGCGCGGGTTGAAACTGTTTACGACAGCGGTACGCGCGTTTAGGCGTCTTATTTGCAAAGAGCAAGGCGCAGCGGAGCGGCGATAAACCCTATCCGAGACAGGCAGCAGCCGAGCGGAAATAAAGAGGCGGTCGGAGGCGAACTTTATCCTAAGAATAGCGGCTCGGTACAAGTGCTCGTTACTTCTACTTCCTACGAGCCGTACCTCCGACTCACCTTTTCTCTCTCTGTTTCTTTACCGAAGCCTTTTCGACTAGGTTTCACGGTGCGCACCCGTTGCAGCATCGTGCGATCTCCAGTTTCTCCTCGTCGAGAAGCTTAACTCTCGCGAGCCTAGCCATCCGCGATTACAGAAGACGAGCGCGAGAAGCGTTTCGTCGTTACGACGAGACATGCTTTCGACGGTGAATCGGCGGATCGCTCGAAATTATCCACTTCTCCAACGAGGTATATCGTCCATGAGATCTCATTGTATTGAAAATCAGCCAGTATATCGAATCCGTCGGACTGTAACGAGAATTTTATTCCACTTATATCGGCTATCACGCGTACGTCGATTCCCAAGAGGGTTACGAATACGTTCGAACGCGTTACGATCGCCGTGATATCGTTCGACGGGACGGTTCGCTGCTCTTTCAAGCAATAAAATCTTATCATTCTCGGCTATTGTCGACCACGATCCCGAAGCTGCCAGGCATGTGCGGTCATACCGAATTCGGTGACCCCGTCTTTATTTCAGGAACTCCCTCGGAACCCGTCGATACTCGTTCTACCCCGTCCGCTTGTTTGCTGACGACGAATGCTTGCCGAGTAAACTTGGTGGCAAACAACGACTAAATTGTTGCATCGATGTTTCCAGCGTTGTTACGATTGTATGTTAGTCGTTTATCGGGTTTCGTTTCGGTTTTACGAGTGAAGTAGCAGATTTGTGTTTGCTTTCAAACACGTTACACCTATCTGCAATTCGATAAATGAAAGAAACAAAGGAAGGAAATGAAAATTTTTAATAGCTAGGATTACATTTGTAGCGTTTTCTTTGGTTCATCTTGCATACGGTAATGATTATTTATGTTTGTCGCGAGCTTAGAGGGTGTTGCATATTTTGTTAGAACAGGATTATGAAACTTTTCGAGAGAGCTAGGATTATGAGACTTTTCTTACATGAAAGTTACTCCGAGGAAAGAGTTTCGAGTTTCACTGCAAGACATTCGTAAGTTCGCTGAACTTTTCACGGAATCTGCATAGTTTCGAAAGAACGCAAATTACTTGTAAAATATTCTTTTTTTACGGGCTGATTAAAAGTAGACGCCTCGTAATTAATTAATTGTACGTTATTAGAATTTTTATCAGATTTTTAATTGAACGTTTTAAGAATTCATTAGTTTGAAGGAAGGTAAAATATACCCGCGGTAAATTTTTCGACTATAAATTCATAAAAACGCATGGAAGGGTAGTATAAAAAAAAAAACTATGAACACGGCTAACTCGGGAAAGAAAATTTAATTTAATAAAAAAAAAACAGGTAGTCGTTTCGAGAAAGCCAATTTCTAAACCTCACTCCAAGGTAAAAGGAAAAACATGGCATCTAACACAAATGGATTAAAACGAAAGCTTCCGTTGCCTGTGGCTCCAGTAATCCTCGCCGAAGTTGTTCCTTCGGAAAAAATAAACGTACTATCCCAACGAGTTGCCCGTTTGTATAGCCTGTCTAACCCATGGAACCCAGCTTCCAGTTTACCGACGATGAAATTAAAAGTTACCGCCTAATTGGCGAGATCGTGACGGCAAATTCAAACTTCACCGACGAGAATTTGGGGTCTGATCGTTATTTTTTTTTTACCGAAAGGTTAAAATTCCATTGAATTTTCATTTTTATAGCTTATAAAAAAATTTGCTCGGACCCTGTCCAAAAAAATTCCATAACTCAAAGAAATTCTACTAACACAATTTCTGGATGTTCTGAAAGCATTTCAAGTATGTAGCAAAAAAGGTCAAGATTTAAAGTATTAAATCTAATTCTCAAAGTTTCCTCGAAAGAGGGGTGGGAAAGTTGTGGCCAGCCTACGAAAAGTTGGAAATCGGATGAAAAAGAAACGGAGCAGGTGCGAGAAGTTTGGAACGATAGAAGGTGGAAATTCGATACGAGTTCGATCGAGCAGAAGTGGTTGGCTGCGAACGGTTCACCCTCTCGCTGAATTATGTACTCTCATATGTGGGTCGAGCTGATATACGTACGCTCTTCAGAAACGCTATTCTCTTTTCATTGCAGCTCGCCCAGAAAGTGGCACACTCTTACTGGCCGAGTGATTCTAAAGCGGACCACGGATGATATACTGTGAATCGTCCTGTTCGAACATTTCTGTTGGCAATGTATTAGGTGTATAAATAAGTTGCTGCACTATTTTTCAGAAATGAAATATGAAATACAAAATTAAATTGAAATTGGGGTTCTCTTCATAATCTACCGTCCGAGGGTTAAATTCTTCCTATCAAAATTTATTTAATTTATTATTGCATATCTGTGTCCTATCTTCGCATTATCATTATCCTCATTTAAATACATTATCATTTCAATTACATATTATAATTTCCCTTTGGGTATACTTTTCTCTGCATATAACTAACGTTAATGGTGTATTACTAATAAACAATTAGTATAAAATCTATTAAATCCAATATTGTATATATATATCTCATCATTTCATTATCGTACTTTAAACATATTATAATATCCTCTTGGGTATTACCAACAGTTTACATTTCACATTAGCAACTTCCAAACGGAAAATTCTGTTAGCATCATCAAGCATAATGCAAGTTCCGATCCGACCACGATGCTTTCCTCCGTGTATGACTGACCAAAGTACTTTGGAAATCATATTACGCTGGGAAATAGGTCGCCCCACTGATACCTTGTTACCAGTGTAATTTTCGTTCCGCTCTGAATACCTTGTCTCCCCGTATCATTAGCCAAAGCAGCTTACCAGTCACTCCGAAACGGAATTCGTCGTTTCAGCATCAGCATCAGCATTCAACTGGTATATCCTGTCTTAGTATCTCATCGTTTGAACACGGTCCTTGTAATCCGATGCAACAAGGGAGACGCGTACGCTTTCGTGTCGGTGGATTCGAAGTAACCGAGAAAAGTGGCTAAGAAAATTAAGTTAAAGACCGGGGAAAATTAAGGAAAACTTCAACAGCGACGACGTGGCCGGCGGTGAGTTAATATCGGGTTATCTAAAGTCGAGCAAACTGATTCCAGAGGCATCCTGTAAAGGCTGAACGAACGGAGAAGAGACATCGTCTACGTTCTGAGAATAACTTCGAAGCTTTGTAATAGAACGGGTCAGATAAGAATTAAATTGTTTCCGCGATAAGGTAGCGTGGAAACGGTTTGGAAGTTGTCCGTAAGGCAATCCTGACGGAGCTAGCGATATGGAAACGGAATGAAGTTTAGTCATCGTAATATTATTTAGCCCAGGGCCGTGTTTTCTTTGTGCCAGTGGTAAACGCTTCTTGCACACGACGTTTCCCCCTTTTACATACGTTGCCGTCGTCGTCGTTGAATTTAAACGGAAAACGGGAACGTCGTTGCACCCTACTCTCTTTCTCTGTTGCTCCCTTGGATCGCTTTTGAGAAAATCGCTGAACGTTTTCACGTCGCTGCGATGCTCGAATTGCACGGGCAAAGGAATTTGCTCGAGATTCTGATAAGTAGAATAGCAAACCGTCGTCACCTTCTCTCGTAAATTCAGAAATCTTTCTGTTTGTGGTGTAAGTTGAAAACTTTCATACGTGAAGTACAAGAAATGACGAAGTTGAAATGTTACAACCACTTTTTCTTCCTAATCTTAAATTTCAAGTACGTAGAATGTATAAAATTTCAACTCAGAAATGAGTGATCGTACTTTTCTATTTTTCTTTCATGGAAATTTTGAATTTTAATTAGAATTTGATGAAGTTTCCAACCATCATGTCTGTACCATATTTCGCGGTAGCTTTTATTATTTCCTTTTTTCGTGTAATGTCTGGAAAAATTGCAGTCTGTGCGAATAAAAAGTTAGATAATCATTATGAAAGATAATCTCGGTCTTTTAGGGGAGAGCCAGGCGGTATGCACACGTTAGATATAACGAATAGGTGAACGCAAAAGTAGAATGAATTTATATACATATTTGCATTTGTACATGTTGGTTTTTTAAATTAGAACCCTTTCTCCGTTCGTAGAATGCAATTTCTTGCTACCGAAACGTATGTAAACGAGTAAATCCTTGGTGAATGTGTTTTCTACTCTAATTCAGAAACACACGCGTATAAAAATTATTCATCAGCGAGGAGAAATTCAGAGAATTCGAAACGATTTTATTTTTCATTTGAAGCGATGAATGCTTTTGAAAGAAAAAACACCGTAAAATCATTTGTATAGCCAGTTTATTGTTTCTGCCAGTATTACATATTTTCCATTAGTACACTTTTTATTAAAATACAGTATGCACGTTTGCACTGGTAATATTGCATTTAGAGATTTGTACGTGACATCTTCTGCAACGTGATACTATCTTAAAATGTCCAAACAACGTTGTATAATAATGACAAGAAGTTGTTTACTATGTAAATTGATTTAATAAATCAAGCAAAGTATGGAAAATATGTAATTTAATAGTAAAAAGAAATATTACAATTTGTGACACCATTATTTTTCAAACAACTCGAGAAGAGCAGGGAAGTGTTTTCGCTGGATCTAAGAAATTGTATTCGACTTTTCTGTGATTTCTTGAAATATCGCGATTCTCAAGTTGTCATACATTCTCCGGTACAAACGCGACCCATAAACGCGATTCACCGGTTTACAAGAAAGCGTCTCAGCATCGAGGAGGAAATTAGTTTCATCTTCGATGTGCCCTTCGTTCTTTCCTCTTCGACTTTTCATCGACGTAGTCGTCTTATCGCGGAGAATCGCGCGCCAATAGATAAAGCACGTCCTCCCGCGACAATGGCCGCTTCATTTAAGAAAGGACACGTCACCCGCGCGAGTATCGATCCCTCGACCGTGGAGAAGCACGTTGGAATATTCGACGAATCGACGTTTAAACGTAAATCCCGCTTAACGAAGCCATTCGTTTGCTAAACGCGTTTGAAACTCGCGCTAAGCTGAACCGTCTGTCATTATCATTCGAGACGTATTTCTCTTCGCGATGGAATGAAATGTCTTACAGAAAAATTGCTCGCATTTCGAATCGATTTTACCATTTTATTTTATTCAAATTACTCGGCTAAAAGTTGGTGAAAATCTGAAAATTATTTACAATTTCAAGTACCTTTATAAAGTATTATCAGGAAGTTAATTCTAACAATGGGGTTCAGACAATATTTCAATTCTGGTCCACTAAAATTCCATGCGTTTAAACCATAGTATCAAAACATTAAATTCGACTTAAAACACGTAATGAATCGTCCCGGTACAATAACTCCTGAGTTCCGAGTAATTTTAACTAATTTATAAGCTCGAATTTCTCTCATCAAGGAAGTTAAGTGGAGGTTGACGCGATCCCGTCTGAACAGGAAAGCAACTCCTCTGGGATATGCCAGTCAAATGTTGAAGGAGCATGGTACGAGGAAGATTAAAGGATAATTTGTTCCTCATTGCGAAAGGATTAAACACTCTTCAAGCTGTTTGGCATCCGGCAGTCTTTGCCGTCTCTCTCTTTCGTTATCCTCTCAGAAATGCGTAGGATATCGCGGGTCGGGAGTTGCGCAACCGGTATCGTGGAAATTAGCATAATCCAACGTTTTGCGTGATAAACAAACGCGACACGCTGATTGGATTCGTCGAGTTCGAGGACGCGCGTGATCGATTTCAGCTGGATTCAGGTCGCGGAACAGTAGGTTTCTCGACGTAAATGGGTCTTAGATACGGAGATGCGGGAATTGGATGGACCCAGTTACAGGCGAGGTAACAGAATTGAATTTATTCTGGTTAGTGTGTTTATTCGAGCGTGCGGAAAGATATCGTTTCTACTTCGAAAACGGTGCTTCAAACGTTCCCGGGTTCTAGCTGTAATTTTTCCAGCGCGAACCCCGCTCGATAAGGTATTGATTGTCGGCTATCTTGTATCGAGACGATTCCGCGTTTCATAGAATTGAGAGCACGTTTCTGACAGCAATAGCTACCGATATGATCGCTTAATCCTCGCCAGATATCGATGACGCGTGACAGATATTTCATACATTTGATTCTGTTAGAAATTTCTTTAAAAATTCTTAAAAACAAATGTTCATCACAGAATAATATTGAATTTTTAAATATTTATCTAAATACATTAGAAAAAAATTATTTTTATCAGTCGTGAAAATCTAATCTAAAATCTAAAAAATTTCCAAATTTTGTAAAAATCAAAGGAACCTATTTCAAAAGAAAGCTAATCAGCTAATTGAGGATAAATAGAATTAGAAAAAAATTAACCTTCGCGTGTGGCGGTACGAAATCCCGTTACACCTAGTAATACGATGAATCGGTCGTAATTCAATTTCACCTGGCCGATTAATTATGCGCTGTATTAAATCTGAAGCGATCTAATCGCTGGCCCGCCACTGTTAATTGCTGTTATTTAATCAGAATTTACTCGTCGACCGGTAAATGGCCAGCGGGAATAGCGGTGGCGTGGCCGAAACTTTACGGCGATAGCCGGAAGTCCTCGTCTAGCGACACCCCGGCGTGCTACAAAATTATCGCGGTTTTACGTGTAAATTTCCATAAACCGCACCGTGCATATACCTTTCTAGCCACGGATGTTGTGGCGTACACGGAGCCACACCTGCGTCGCGGCTCTTGCGTTTGCATTTTCCTCCACGCTATTGTTGAAAAACGGAAGTTGCCTCGATCTTTCTCGCAACAACATCGCGCTTTTCTCGATCGTTTAATACAAACACTTTAATAATCCAAAAAATAATTTTTGATGATAGAATTCATCTATCATTTTTTTTTTCTCTTTAATTTTTAACTTTTTCATACAATCGGTGCACAACCTTGGAACGGAACAGGTGTAGAATTTTTGGCAACCGATCTCTTTGTACGCAGACCGAATACAATACGCGTGAAAAAAAAGGCAAAAGAGCACATAAGGTAAACAACATGAACGATACCGGCATTTTTGCACGACCAGCATAGTCGATCATCCTTTTCACAGCGATTTACATTGTTCCGAGTCAACAGCGGGTCGAGTTTTACAACTCGATACGCTCCACGTGCTTTCCATCGCGCGATCCACCATTTTTTTTCAGCCGCATCACCGATCAGGGCTCAATAGAGTAGAAGCTATAAACGTCTATAACCAAGATTTTCTCACCCTTCGTGTCTCCCTTTTTGCACCCTCGCCGTCTTCGCTCGTAAAATAGAGTAGCCTATTAACCGGGCCGATATCCACTGGCCGGAAGGGATGCTTTCCTCGCGGTCGTATCGTTGATTATTATGTTAAGGGTATTTGACCGGTTTTACAAAGTATCGATCGATCGATACCCAAGGAAATCTCGGAAACGAGCTAAGGAAGCGACGTGTCGTATCTCTGCTCCAGCTTTCCGGGTAAAAACGACACGAAAATTCTCTCGATCGGAGATTCACAAAGTTTCCTTCGACACCGAAGGAATAAGAATTAACTTTCAGAAAATTGAGAGTAGATATATGCGCTTAAAAATGTGTGAGTTGGAGGAGTATAATCTTGAATAATCAATAAGGAATTTAAGAAGAACAGTCGTTGGTGAGGTGAATAACAATTCGATCTATAAAACATTTTCCTCTCTACAATATTTCTATCAAATTTATCCACATTTCGAGTAATTAGATTTACAACACAATTAAGGAGAGTAATTTTTTTTAGGAGAAAGAGGTTGAAATTTTTTGTGACAGAAAATTATTATTTAGATACGATAGAATTTATTTTCCTATCATGGTAACAACTGTACAAGAAAATATGGAAACACAAAACTTTCACCATGTTATCTCGTATTTCTTCTCTCACCACATTGCAAAAAGCATCGAAGTGCTTCCATTGCTTCCGTAACGAGATCGCGAATCGATGATCTCGGAAAATTCTGAAGTACGTTTCCCTAGCTGTTGTTCTTAAAACATTTTCTCCTATCCTTATCTCGAGCGAAGGAGGAAGAGTATGTTCCTAGAGAACCTTTTCGGATTACTTTTCCCGAAAAACATTCGGTTGCTTTCTGTCGAATACAGACTGGTTTCGGTCGAGCAAACGAAAACGCTTCGTATATATTTGTCTCGGGAAACAGGAGTTTGTAGGTTCGCGTTAGGGATCCCCAATGAACGGGATAACTTTTCAGTGATTCGGTGCACCGCGGTAAAAATCGTTGGGTGCCTTTTTTCCATTAGTTTCACCAGGGTCGTCTCACTTTTACAGGTAGCTAAATAAACAGAATAGCGAACGGTGTACCGGCATCGCGAGCTTTTCCTTTTCCCTTTTTGTTGACACGCGAACGCTCGTATTTCGATAGGTTTTCGCTTGGAAGCGAGCTTTCGCTCGGCCCCGGGGCGGTCGAATGAAATTGCATCTGGAATTTCAATATGGCGCATATCGTGCTTCAACCTTAAAACGCCGCCAGCGTTGTCCGCAATTACTTTGAGGTTTGAGACCGCCCGGCAAAGCTGACTTTGCCGACCGATTATAGAGATTCCGATTGAGAGGATGCAGGTAAGTACCAACCGGGAAACCAGCGGGAAACCCTTGCCGGATCCTTTTGTAGAGGGAAAATTTTGCCTGCAGGGGACATTAGGTGGGTTTCCATGGAATAAATGATCAAAAGACAACGGTAGAGTCAAGCTTTCCCCATTGGTGACAGGACATGTTTGCACCACTCGCTTGTGACTCGTTTTCAAACTGCTCTCGTGAAATTTATTTGACAATAACATTTTTTTCCATTCAAAGATTTCATTTTTCAATTTTAATTGAAGCACCACTGCCCATATTCTATTGGCCTTCCAACTTGTTCATTGTTGTCAAACAATGAAGACAGGTATATTTTTATTAAAAAAATATTTGTGGAAGCTGCAACAAGCTGACACGAACGATACAATGTTTCTGTGTTCCACTTTATAATTAAAATTCTGTTTTTACTATGTAACACACTTGATACCCTGAATCTCTGCAACTTTGCTTCTTTCCTAATTAAAACGAATATTCAGGCTGTGTTTGCAAACGTCATCGAAACGCTGGTAGATGTCTTTATCGTTAATCACAGATTGCCGTATCCTCTTTGCTCTCCCTTTAAATCCTTCAAAGGATCTGAAAGAGCTGTCCTCGAGGAAGAGACGGGGCAGCGAAACGGATTCAGCTCAGCTTACTACGAAATAATTAATCAGAAGACGAATAATTCGACTAACTTTGCCGGTGATATTGTAAAACGAGGAAGAAGCGTCGTGGAAAATGGTAGACTCGTTAGGAGTTTCAATTATACCTCCAAGTAAAAGCGAAAGCCGATGCCGGGATGGACACCTTTAATAAGGGAAACACATCCAATTACAAAATATTATCTATCCTGACTAATTACGAGTGACTGGCATTCAATAATCTGTTTCCTTGTAGCCGGCGCAATGCGTCGTTGTTATGAAATGTATTAAATTCGAGGCGCATTAACGCAATTACCCTAATACCCCGTTAATTAACGATCCCCGTCTCCCTCGGGGAGAAACCTGCTCTTCCCTGTTACTTGGAATAAAAAGGGGTGGAGAGAAATTATAATCGGAGTAATAGCTATTTGGGGCCTAATTAATTGAAATTAGGACCTATTATGTCACTAATCTTCTGGTAAAAATTTAAGTCCCAATTAACAATTTAGAAAATTTTTCAAACAGAAAAGAATTTTCCCACGATAATTAAACTGAGGATTAATTATAAAAGAAAGATCCGTTCAATAAACTAAGCGCAAAGATGGGTTGATCTAATGGCAAAGAGGAATGCAATACTTCGTCTACAGTGCGCCCATAAGTTTACTGGAGATAGGAAACAGGATATAGTGGAAAGTTTACATGGCGAAAGTTTCGGGAGTTTAGGTGATTGATATCATATTAGGTGATCAATAATGGCGTTCGAGCGACAGTTACTTTGTACATTCCAAAAGTCTCGCCCTTTGATACATGAAGATGTGATATGGTTTTCTTCATTTTATTTCATGTTCGTACATGACACTAAAAAGGGGTGAATGAAAAATGATCTCTTTGTAGCTTCATAAAAGTACGCTTTTGAAAATGATACATACTGTTACCAGATATTTTTTTTCTTTTATACTATTTAAGGTAAAATCAGCTTTATTGCTCTAATCTATATTATCAGATTATTATTGAAATTGAAAATGAAGCATACTTTATTAATTCATATAAAGCAGCTTGAAATTATTTAATTTCCTTACAATTTATTTTGAAATGCTGCAAATCAAAAATACAAACAATTTAATTTAATTCTGAAAAATAAATTACAATGTAACAATTGAAAAAATCACAGAAAGTTGCAACATATTTCAAAATATTTCTGCTAGTTTACAAAGTCAAATTAAGAAACGGTGCCGTTTGACTATAAATCTTTGACAAAGTAAATATTGATTCGACCCATTTACACGGCTCACGGAATGGCTAACGGCAAATCGAAAAAGTAAATACTCTATTTACATGATGCGACGTGTTTGATTTCAGTGTGCCATTTGCTGCGGAGCGGAGTTGCGGCGATTTTTGGGCCTCAAAGCGCGCACACTGCCTCCCATGTGCAAAGCATCTGCGACACCATGGAAATTCCACATTTGGAGACACGATGGGACTACAGACTCAGACGACAGAGCTGCCTCGTCAACCTTTATCCGCATCCTACCACCCTTTCCAAGGTATGTAGAAACTTTCAGAATAATATCCTCATCAAGTCGTCGGCGAGTGCCGTCGAAAATCTGCTCTCGCGTTTCTCGGTTTCTCTTTCCTCGTGCTTGGAAAATAAACGTGCTCGCATGTATTTTCAGCAGGATTTATGTAGACATTTTCATTAAATCCTTAAGCTTTGAGTTGGTATATCGTAAGTGCTATTTTGCGATAATTTTCTGTCATCAAATCCTGTTAAACTATATACGTTTCGAAGTTGGTCATTACTTGTTACAAACGGCAACCAATCATTTTATACCGAAGGTATCAATGAAGAATTTAAATAGTAATTTTTTTCAATATTTAAGCTTCAAATTGATATATTGCAAGTGTTATTTTGTAAAACTTTTATGTCATGAAATTAGCTCAGAATTTCAATGTTTCGAAATCGGTTATATCATTAATATCACAATTAGGGATTCAGAATACACTCAGCTTTTCTGTTGATTAAAAAATTAAATTTTTCTTCTATTTTAAGAACGATCGTAAAATATGCAGAAATATCAAAAATGTGCTTTTATCTTATATTGAATAATCCTGCAACCTTCTATCGCAGGGTTTCGATATTCTACTTTTAGCCGATTCAGTGTATTCTGAACCGTACATAGAAATAGCGTTGTTGGAGAGAAATCGGAAGAAATGGGTTAAAAAGAAACAAAGTCTTGGAGTAGCAAAGGCTTTTTCTCCGTTCGGTTGCGGTAGGAAACGTAGTTTCGTTCGAGCGTATTTTTCGTCTTCCAGTTATGCGTTCTGGCTGGCATGACGGTCGTCGCGCGTAAGTCAGCAAACTTATAACAAAAGAAGCAGAAGTTTCCGAATTTCTCTTAATAAACCGAAAGTTTTAGCCGGAAAGTGGCTGAAAGCGACGCGGTGGCCGCTCAGCTTACCGAGACTTTCGTCTCGTCTCGTCTCGTTTCGAGTTGTACAAAATCTTGCCAACCCCTCGCCTAATATTTGTCGTTCACGGAATATTCGTGTACCAACGTGTTTTCCTCCACGACTTCTTCGCTGCTCTATTAATATTTGCTAGTCGACAGGACCGGCGCAACGAAGTTAATAATTTCCCGGAAAATCTCTCTTTCCCTGCCGCGTTCCGCCAGCTTCGTGAAGTTCGAGACGAGGTTGAAGACCACCTCGTTGAATCGTCTTCTACGCGGAAAAGTTGCGAGAGACTGTTAGAGATTATTAGGGGAAATTTTCAAGCTACCGACGAAAACATCGGGCGATGTTCGAGCGTTGCTAGAAACGACTTTTTGACGCGTGCTCGCGGAAACAAGAGACGTGCGAATAACAGAGCTTGGTTTATGACGGGGACGTGACTTTCCCGCTGTTTGTTCGTCGCGGAAAATATCTCTGCTGTGGCTGTTCTGTTCTTGTATCAAGAATTCTAAATTTCGATTATGTTTTCGGGTACCGGGAATTTCTCCGAGTTTCTTAACCCGACTCGTTTATCGTTGACCTGCATCACTTTTTTCAAGTTTATTTAAAATTCCAAGTAATTATTCAAAATTTTTATTAGATTTTATAAACCCGGGAGTTTTTAGTTATTTATTTCACACCCTGTTCCTATGTTTGACAACTATATTGTCCGAATCGCGTGAAACGAATGAAAGATAAACGGAATTAACGATGATAGCCGGAGTACGGTGCGCGTTTGAACGCGAACGATACGATAGGTGCAACGTCCCTTTGTTTTTGACTGTACATTTTTTCCCGCCAAGCGGAAGCAAGAAATGCTTCCGGCCGTTGAAATAAATCTCCCCGGTGAAACATGGATCGCCAGCCGGACAAACTGGACATTGACATTGCTTTACCGTGGACACCGAAACCGAAACAGGATGTTTTAAATTTGAAACTCGACTGAAAACAACATTGGTCGAACGAAGAAGGAATAATATTGGTAGTTCTATGTACCTTCTGGCACTGTGAAAATTAACTGGCTATTTTCGATAAAATATATAGTGAACGAAATTCTAGTTTACGATATCTGTCGAGTAATACGTTTATTTTAATATAAAATTTCTGCTTTTTTCGAAACTCCACTAAATTCTGATCGTAGATTGTAATAAAAAAGAGTCACTCGACGGATACTCGGGTACTAATAACTTTTATGAAGATTTTATGAAACGACTGATAAATTTCTCCATCGACGACGCGTATCGAGTACAAAAGAATGAAAGAGGGGTAAGAGACACTCCACCCTCCGTTAAATATTATTCCGCTCGATTGCGGCTGACGATCGCGCGCGTCTTTGTGCTGACTTGATTAAAACTTCAAAAGCTAAAGCTTTTCACGGGCAAACAGGCGGACTCGATCGGGTGATAAAAAGTTTGACGAACAACCGACACGCCGGCTCGCAGTCATAGATCGCGAAATTATCGAGAGGCCAGGACAAAAGATACGAAATCACGTCGTTAACCGGTCGTCGTGCTTTTATCCAAGGAGAAAGATCTTCGAGTGTACCGTGTCGTTTTGATCGAACGAATTCCCGACGATCGATCCTTTCGAAACGAGACCCTTTTTACGGAAGAGGAAAAGACAGAAGCCCGATCGAGACAGGGCATTGTTCCACCGGTTAATCGGACCGGTTACAAAGCGTTCGTCGATTCCGAGGTAGAGGAGAAAAAATTTCTAATCCCGTCTCGATGGACCGTCGTGAAGCAATAAATGATGATTTTTCGGTCGCGTTGGCCGACTCTGAAGAGAATCGGTGAAAGAGCGTCGAGCAACGCGACGGCACAAAGAGCTCACGAATTACAGTGTCGGTGTAAGAATTTCAATTATAACCTAAAACGCACACGTGCGAGCGAAATTGAACTTTATCCATGCGTTAGATGTCACGTGCTTCCGTATCACAGCAACGACACTGCGAATTCCTCGAATGCCATCTGTCGAAATGCTTTTAGCTGCAATCGATGGAGAGAACAATTCTGTCCGGTGAAAAGGAACTTTAATGCTTGTTTAATGTACCTAATTTGCGATGGTGCGAAGCAAAATCAATGATCCGAGCTACTGACAAAAGTATAGACTTCAATTTTTTTACTCTAAAAATTTTTATTTCATTTTAAAATTATCGACCTTTTCAATTTTCTACCCTTAAATTATTTTTGGTTTAATATACTCGAGAACCACATATTATTTTGTGTGCCATACTTCTGCTTACTGAACTCGGGTCAAAGTTCCTTTGAAAACGCATTCGTACTCGTACGAATACACATTCGCATTTGTTATTGTCAGTTAGTCACTTTGAAACACTAGCATTCCGGAGATTCTCGCTTTTGTGCATTATAGTACATGTAGTGTTGGAAAGTTTTTTCTACCTCCATAAAGGAATTTGTGCAATCGGGAATAGTAACGAGCGACTGAATGTTATTTAATTAAATATTTTAAGTTCTTGTGTAGCACTTTGTTTCGTTCGATTCGTATGGTTTAAATTTTTATTGAAAATAAAAATTGAAAGGAGAAGGAATGATACTGAAGTTGGAAAAGCAGGTCTCTTAACAGGAAGAGTAATAATTGATTCGTTCCAAGTGAGCTTGTGAAAATTTTATCGCGAAAAGATTGGGTTACTGAGAAATTTATAGACTTGTCTTGTCTCATCTTCGATCTTTTGAATCTTTTAAAAATTGCCACAGTGAAAACATCAATCACTAAGGAAACCAATTTAATAATTAATATTGTTAATATGATACATCGTGGGCCAAAAGTCACAAAAGAATTTCGAATCGTAATGACTTTTTTCCATATTCAATTCAAATATTTCATGAATGAAACCGACACTGTCGCTTCCGTGACAAAACATTTCCGCCCAATTAGTCGAAGATTAAGCATTGAGAAACTTTCAGAAAAACCGGCTGCTAACTTTCAATGAGAAGCTCGATTCTCGAGTACGTATGAAAATTCTATCCCTGTAAAACGGCCAGTTCTCGGAGTTTCGTGAAACACAATTTCTCGAGCCGTCTCTGGGAAAAAGAGGAAAACCGAATTGGAGAGTTTATTTGTAGCCAAGTCTTGGCCAGATTTTTCGCGTTCTGGTCGACGGATGGTGAGCTTACCACGACGAAAAGAGAAGTGGCTCGTAGGGTTGCCAGTCTTTTCAAGTTGCCTTTAGCCAAGGTGATTCCTTTGACTGAATTTTCTCAGTCGATGCTTTTCTTCCATACTCGTTTCCGTTACCTTGCCTGCCATTTGTATTCGCAACGGAAATGCGAAATTCAGCGGAGAAGAACGATTACAGAATGAAACGAAGCGTCGATATGCGCGCGGGAAATATGTTCATTGAAATCGGTCTTCCGAGTTAAAATGATCGAGGACGACGTTGCGAGAACGTGTAACATTGAATACAGTCACGAACGCTTGCTTTAATTAGAAGGAACTCGTTCTTCCGACATAATTTCAATCACGCTTCTTACAGTGAAGGTAGAAAGGGCTTGGAGATAGTTACGTAAAATTGGTTGTACGAAACGGTGGAAGGAGACTGTCGAGTGAATGAAAATGGAGTCGTAAGAAGACCTTTTTGTTTCCCTATCACCGTGTTTTCACAAGGAATTGATGATTGTATGTGTGACACTTTTTCTGTATCAATTGCGACAGAGAAATATTTTAAAAACTGAATCACAATTCCTTGGATTTTACTGGGACGTTTAAATTGCTGGAATGTCTATAGACAGTGTAGGTACATGGTTTCATCGCCAGAAATGTTGTTTCGTAACATTCAAACGATCCACGGTGGGGTTTCAAGAATCCAGAAAACATTTACAGGAAGTCGAAACGGTGATCCGGATTACAAACATTTGCCAACGTCGCTATTAACACTTTTACTGTCACACCATGTTTGCCAAAGAATCCTCTTACAAAGTAATCTAATTTTATACAAATTTAATCTATTACATCAGTGATATAATAGTCAGCGTGTTAAAATATCATCATGAAACGGTATATAAGCTCTTAGAAACCATACCCGAAGGCATGCTCTTAAAATCTTGGCCAGACTTGTTTGCCCTTCGACAAAGCTGTTTGCGTTTCGGACATGCGAGGTTATTAGACCCCCGTTCCGCTTGTAATACTCGCCGAGAGTCTTCCGCTAGTTTGCAAGCTGGTATCCCGAGGCTTATGAACGAAGAGGAGAGACAGGGTGATGCGGACTCGATCTTCTTACAAAGAACGTTCGATCAGAAAAATCCCTTTGACATGACCGGCTGTCTATCCGGCCGTGATATCGAATATTACACGGCTCCATGCATCGTGTTTACAGACGATGACCACGGTTACACGCGCGTCCCTAGGAGAGGCAACGAGAATCGCGGTTCACATGCAGATCCGTCGGAAGCCAGATGGTATACTAACGAACCATTTTAAATTCTGCAGCGAAATTTCATCTGTGCGGGAATTTCTCGATGTCGTCGGTACTGCTTTGACCTCTCCCGGATGGAATTCTGCACGGTCCCTTGGCCACGGTTCAGGATTATGGAAAACGTGGTCGCGGACGGTCGAGTTGCTCCCGATCCCCCAGCGATCTAGGATAATTGGAAATAGTTTTGGAGCATCTGACATGTCGGAACTCTAGGAAATGTAATCATCGGTTTGATAACGTCGCAATTTCGTTACCTCCTCATGGTTCGTTACAACGTTTCTTTTCCACCTTTAATAGAAAACCCATGTAATTGAATTTCGATACGAAATTTTGATACTCGCGTTTATCTTAAAGAGATTGTACCATTATATCTCGTTCGTAAATGCAGAAGAATTGACTGCAGGTTAAAGCAACGAATTGGAAGCAGAAAATCTTCTCTCAATTTGACGTTACGATAATCCGATTGTCGCGGAATTCTGCTAACAACGAACCGTTCGATGCGGTTCATTTCGAACGATGTATCCCGCGTCGCTCTAATGAACCGCGAGAACCGAAATTGCCACCATCGTCGTGCCAATGATTTAACGATCCTCCTTCTGACCGATAATGGACTGACCTTCTCTCGGTTCGTTCGAATCAGCCGACATGGCGGCGCTAAAATTTAATTTCTACCTTTTCGTAGTCGACCCTTTGCTCGTTACGATCTTCCACGTACAGGTCTGAACTGTCTATACATAGACAGTGTCAGTGTAGAACGCGTTGGTGTAGAAATAAGAACCCTTCGGTTACTTCTACAAAATAGAAAATGTGGTAGCTACTGCTAAGACCAGTGTCTTCCATTTTTCTTTCCTCCCTTTTACTTCTTTCTCTCGTCTTACGAGCGTATGGAGCACGGTTTACTTCCGAAAGTAGTTACTAATCAACGCCATTGAAGGAAGCCACGGCCAAACATGAAGCACACGTAGTAGCTGGTCGATTGAAAGCCGATTGCAACGGCTATCCTTCGGGAATGTTTGCGAGCCAGTTATTTGCCGGAGCTTATTCGACTGGTGACCATTTCACCGGTTCCTTTCTTTCTTTCATTCGCTGGCTGGGTTAGCTACGGGCACGAGGTAATTGGCGTTCGTGCGTCCTCCCATGGAAGAATGGATCCCTTTATTGGATCCGGTTATGAGGTTTTCGTTCATGTTATCGATGTTTTCTTTGATTTCTGGAATTCAAGTATTCGGTATGTACTTAAGGTATTTAAAAAAGATGATCTGTTTCTATTGTTTTGAAAAAGTTGTGACTGGAAGTTGCAATTGGAATTGCAATGAAAATTTAATTGAAAATTCACAGAAAAATAGAATAAGGAAAGAATTAGTTCGGCAAGTAGAATAGGTATCTCTATGGTCAGACATAAGTGGTATTCCAGATATTTCAAATTTCTCGAAATAAAATTCATCTATTAATACGTTCTTTATATTGGAAATTCTAATTAATAACCAATTTCATGAACCGCAGAATTGATTCTGAGGAGCTCGTATAAATTGATCAATGTACTTAGTAAAATTTGCAAATGAGATACGTACACCAAGGCTCTCTATCTTACATTCGCGTAATTTAATTGAATTTTACAATTATTAAACTCTCATGAATGCGAATATCTGGCAAATATAAATGCCGTATACAGTATATTACAAGCAGCCAGAAATTACACGACACCATAAAGCGATTTTATCTTCTATCAAGTAAATAAATTTATCGTATAACCAGTTAGCGTTACTTCATACCTAAGTTTCTCTTAAAGGGAATGCGGATCGTAATAGACCCTCCAGGCTCAGGGAGCCTCGATACCCCATTGGATAGTTATTTTATCGCATACCATGGACGCTTAAGCCACGTTTCAAAGAGAAACCACCGAAGGGCAAGATAACAAAATGCAATAAACGTCAAAGATTTCATGTTGAAATAAAATATAATATTCAGAGTAAGCAAAAATATAAAGTACACAAGAAAACAAACCACAATTCACGGTATAGTTTATAAACCAAGAGAGCAACTGTTCCTTGAATTCTGCCGTTTGCTTTAGCATTCTTTCCCGTTCCTTTTTCGCCTGCGATTCTCACGGTCGCGCCTCGGTGCATGCTAGATTTAAAGGAGACGATGCTCAGCCAGGTAGCTAGGCGAATGCATTATTTACGGGTCGCATTGGCTGGAAGAATCGGAATTCTGTTAGGAATCGAATTAAAAGCTGGCATTCTTTCGTCGATTTCGCTCGCTAGCTGCATCGCGTGAATACGCTTCGGGAAATGTTTGGAAAGTGCATCGGAGAGAGGCGCGGAAAAGCGAATCGACCAAGAGAAAGGAAATGCAGAGTGGATTTTTTCCCTCGTCCCGTCGGCATTAGGGAATCCGGATAAAGGGACATTACTTGGAAGGCATTGTTTCAGAATACGACTTTTGCATCTGACGGCCGTAAAGGATTTGATTTACGCCGAATAACTTCTGAATCGTCCGAACGCGTTCAGCCACGCGTACTTTATCCAATAAATTTGAATTAATAGGATAAACTCCGCGAACCGTGAGCGCGAACGGAATCTCCTTTTTCTTGAAAAATAAATTATCCGCGTAACGCGATATAAATTCACGCTCTTTTTGCGCCACCATCGAGCCGGCACTTCTTGCAATCAAGCTTTTAGGTAATTAATGATATTTTTACGGTACCACTGGGACACATCGGGATAAAATAACACCTGTAGAGTTTTATCATTTGTCTGCGCAACATGGAAATGAATATATCAATTTAACCTTTTAGAAATTTATCCATCTTAGACTAGTTCATTTTTTTATAAAATAATTGTGGAGTTCTTTTTAAGAAAAAACGGGTAACCGAATTGTAGTGAACTTTCGATGGGATGAACATCGACTGTAGTGTTCCAGTTTGGACACAATGCTAATCGACAACCTCTAGCGACAGTAACTTGCTGTTTCCGGAAACATCGGGAAACTCTGGCACGTGAGCCCGCACAGGAAGAGACGATAAGGGCCTTGAACTTTCGCCGACGTACTGTCTAACAACTTCAACCCGGTGTGCTGACGAACTTTGTTTGTTCGGGTAACTTCGATTTAAGCATACAGTCGCTAACGAATTTCCCTTTGACCCGGCCGAAACATATTAGCGAACCTTGATTTTGTAATTAACAGGTAGAAGAGAGAATTTTAAAACTCCTTTGACAAAATTATTACAAGCTAAATTTAAAGTGTTCAATTATTTTTGCCATTTTATTGCTGAAAGTTATATTGTATTAATCTTGATGTTACACCGTTCCCATCTATCACATCAAAATTCAAGTTTCGCGACTCCAAGCTACGCGTTCTATACGTGTACAGAAAAGAACGAAACGTGGTCTCGTTGAAATTCAAAGATCGCGAAACGAAAGTTCAAATACAGTCCGTCGAACGTGCTTCGAGAGCGTCAGGGAACTTTGTACCCTCCAGGACGAGTTTTCCATCCTCGATACGTATTCTAGACGTCAATAAATGTTCCCATCGAATCATTAATCGATCGTGTAAAGGTTCAGAAAATTCACTCACTCTATTATTCTTCAAAAAATTCTCAATGCTGCAGTCAAAGTTATCCATACCTCAAATTAGAATAATTGCTGAATATTCTTAATTAGATAAGTGAAAGAATTCCTCTTGGAAATAGGTATAATTTGAAATTATTACAGAAGTCTTTGAAGGAATATTTAGGATATCAAAATTAGCTAACTAAAGTAATCTAGTAAACGTTTAGTCAGGGTCGTTTCCGCGTAGCAATTGAAATTCTACCAAGAAAGTTGAAGACGAATTCGAGGACCACCGACGACGGTGTTACGTGCTGAATGAGAACTGGGTGTCGGGGGATGGAAACGTGTGTCGCCCTCGAATAATGTAACACGCCAGACGAAAGGGTGACAGAGGTACGGGTACTGTCGTCGAAAGTGGATGTATCCTGATGCAAAGTTAACGCGACGTTGGATGGTTCCCGAACACACGGCGTTCGGTTCATTATCCTGTCGTCTGCAATTTCACCTCGTAAACCACCTCCCTTGTCGCTTCAGCCGCATGCAATATTATTTCTTGCATTGTTCGTTTCCGGTACACGGTCGGGGCGTACGTTTATTGCTTTAGTGCCGCGTCGTTCGCCTTCAGATGCAATTGTGCGAGTTCAACGCGATTCGCCTTAACTTCTTGTACGAGAATATGTCGTCGATCGGAATAATAATCATGGAAATCTAAAATAATTAATATAGCACGTCAAGAAAGCTCTTTGATTTGTTTCCCAATTTCTCTGTCTTTGAATCATTATTTTGTCGAATATTTATTCATGGTGTACAATAGCCTTCATTTGGGTCAACGATAAGTCGCATGCGTTGAAAAATCAGCAGATAAATAAAGGGCCCAGGAATATGCGCTAGTACCCGCGAACAGGAAAATCGTACGAGCAAACGAGCGTTTTCTTTTTGTGACCCTCGTCGCGAGCACGTTGCCAAGGGGTTCGTTAGCAGGGAAACATGACGATGCTGTTACATACGTTTTATGCATCACTGTAAAAATAGAATGCATGTTGAGTTAGCGACTTGTTTTGAGAGATCTTGCTGATGAATGTCTAAGAAATCAGTAGACCTTGCAAACCCTTGCAAGGTTTATGATGAAGAATCAATAATATTTCTATATCATATTTCTATAGGAAGATGGTTGCATTTAAGAGAAGTTGCAAATTCTTTATGGAAATTCTTTTATCTGAAGTTAATTGAAGTCGTACGTTTTCTTTTCGCTAGATTTTTAACTAGCATGTTTCTCGAGGGAAGTAGTCCAACTTGAAACGAGGATAAAACTGCTTCGTTTAAAAGCTGAAAATATTGTATTGTTAAGTACTTGGGAAGTTGAATTACTGTTTTTATCGTAAGTTTGTCATCCACCGCATCAGCGATACAGCAGGATATGTATTATGATAATTACTGCTTAGTTTTTAAAAGCAGAAACTCTCTTCCTTGGATTACCAGTTAATTACATTTCCAAGATTAGCCTCTTTCCTACCTCTTAGGTGCACTTTGAGTGCAATTTTTACGGTTTATCTTTTTATCATAATATGAAGAAAATATACTGGGTATTTGGTACTATTAAACGAAGCTATTTCTTTAAGACGATTTGAGATGCAAAGAAAATATCAGAAGACAAATTAAATGGTGTTTCATATTGCACGTTTCATTTCTACGCATTTTAATTTTTGATTTTTTCTATTCAACTGCTTAATCTATACCTCAGCAGCGTGCATTTCGCGTAGCAATTTGCATTCTTTTTTATATTAGCGCTCGCAATTCGTCCAGTTATTGCGGATCGCAACGAACGTAGTTTCTTCGACGATGACGCGTATTTTCTGGGAATACACGGTACACTTTCATCACGAATCCGCGGTAGAAATTACGTGAAGGGGTGAGAAGGAAGAAAAAAAGAAAAAGTGATGTCGAGTAACCGCGCGGAGAAAGATTGACGGGAGTTTCATTATGAAAAGTCGTGTCGGGTCGCGTTGAAAGATAAAAGCATATGCATTTTCACGAGATTCTCTGAGGTATAGGACGTGGTAGCAACGAATACGTAGGAATGTATCCGCGAGCCGGTTATATATCGAAGTATAAGGTAGTCGGTCACAAACGTGCTTGAAATGGTAACGTAATAGCGATGATAAATTTCGTTTCCCCCTTGCCACGGCCCTGGACTTGAATTTCACCGATACTGTGATAAAGGCAGCCCTGCGGCTTCGTCGCTGGAGCGCCAGTGAAATATTTCCACGCAATTTACATCGTCTGCGAAGTCCGCGGCCACCCCCTGCACGCCCACGGGCCACGCAGAGAATACGTAATGTCCGAGAGATGGTAGCAGCACGATTCGACCTTCTATTTTACAAATTACCCGGCTGATCGTATCGCGGTGCTCATGAACAGGAGACTTTTGCATTGGAAGTCGACGCACGAGACTCTACTCCTATCAGAGGAGCACGGTTTGATTCGTGACGACTTTTTTATTGGAAATAACTCGAGATAGATTTGTGGAGATGTGTAGGGAATAAACAGTTGGAAAATAGTTTATTAATCTTTCGCTACGTTCATTCTATACGAGGAATCAGAGATGATTCGATGATTCAAATTGTTTAAACAAATTATTCCGTGCTAGACAGTAGATATCTATGCAATTCTAACATATTAGAGATTAATTTTTTAAATTATAATCTGATAGAGTAATTAATAGGATACAAGAATAAAGCATCATATTCATGGATACATGACAGTGTTTATTAAATTCTCAATACAACATATACAGAGTTGAATCGTTTGAAAGCGTGTCGGTTGTAAATCAAGGATGAGTCAAAGTCGTGTTTACAAACGACGCGGAGCCGAGTAGTTTGCTCCCGGCCACGGTCGAGTTCGGTTCTCGCAGTCAAAACTCCCGTGTTCAGCCCGTGTGTTTTAATTAGTCAGTGTTCTTTGTTAATAACTTAAAAATAAGTGTTGTGGTAAAGAAGAAAGTTGTTCACAATCATCCCAGCTGCCACTCCCTCAAAGGATATTTACTTCTAGCCGCGAACACTCTCTATAATCATGTGAGTTTTTAAAAACCATGTTTTATTCAATTAATATTGTTTATCATACAATTATATATAATTGTTAGCAATTTATTAATAACAATTATGATTGTTACAAACGATATAGTAAAAGAAAGCAGCTAGAATGAAGCAAAAAGTCTATTAAAAATAGTGTTTCTTTGTTTGCGTGTAGAACAAAATCTCGTTATTGTAGAATATTGTTGTTGACGTCATTAGAAGCGTGCATTCTTCCTCTTTAATACGCATTTTGTTTCATTTTGCTATGACTTTCGGTTCCCGAGTTATCGCAGTTTAAAGCAAAGCATAATTTTACTCGGACCTCTCACTCTCTCGCTTGTAACTTTCACTCGCACTTCATTCACTGACCTACCCCAAGTCACGTGCTGGTCAAGCGACGACGCTGAGTCAGATGTTTTTTACTACGATTACTACGCGCGTACGCACTTCCAGGGAAAAAAGTAGGTCACGATAATTTCCAGGAATCTCAATAGTCATTCATGCGTTCGGGTGGGTTTTAAGCGCCGGGCTTTGTAGGCTTATATCTTGGGAACCAATTGAGATATTGACTTACTTTAAAATGCATATTCAAGAGCACACTTCCCCCTATATTCTGAACGTTATAATCATAAATTTTCGTTGGGGTCAATGGTGGCCAGTAGCTAAAAAATAAGATAATGGAGTAACTTAGGAATGAAATGACATGAAAAATAGTTTCGTGGCGTTAATATTATACTAAAAATGAAATGTAACAAATTGAAAAGTGGATTTTTTAAATTATTTATTATTATCGTTTAATAATACAAATTTGAAAACTATCCAAAGCGGGTGGGAGTGGAACTAAATAAATGGGATTTTTGACACATTCTAACGTGTTATAAAGCTAACGAACGCGATATCGCGTGATCGGATTATTTGTGACTAACGGAATCAAAATTTATGGCAATGTTTTTCTCTATTTTATTATTAACAAATCATTATTTTTACTCGAAAATTTTTAAACATTTTCTAAGAGGTACTAAAATGTAGTTATTAGTTTAATGATGTTATTTTATTGAGTATGGAAGATTTCTGCGTTTAAACTTGTACTTCTCAATTTTCAAACTCGTTAGTCTTTTAACTGGAATCCTTCTTAACATGATAATTTATGGTCGGAATTAATCGAAATGTCCGCAATCCTTGAAAGGAGAAGACCATTTCCTAAAGGACGGCTAGAAAGAAAATATAGAAATGAAATGGGTGTTATAGGGATTACCGAGATTGCGGGTCGAAAGGATTATTCAGATTACCTTGGTGAAATATTCGGAACGAAAGACTCGCATCCCAACCGCGGCTCAAATTTATGCACCTAACAATTAACCTAAGCTTCGCGTGCACCGTTGAGACTGACACGTCAAATGGATTACTTTGCGATAAGTCTTGAAGATGTACGACCCTCTTATCGTGTCGTCGGATAATCGGATTTTCTAAAAATTTGATCCGATTAAAATTTGTACCGTTCGAAAATTTATAAAATCAAACGAAATAAATTACGAAGAACGAATGAAGTTAAAAAAAATGAAAATCTCATTGAATTATAATATTCGTGAAATAAGAGTAGTACAATTATCCTTTCAAATAATTATTCACGTTTAGAAGTTTGCAAATATTTTTTGCCTCTCTGTTGGACGTTCTAGAGTTAACAAACCTGTTCAAATTCCCGACTCATTGTACCGTCTAGTTAGAACGATGGCGTTTAAAGCAGCAGAAGGTAAATTAACCGAGCGGACTCGGTATCGGTCCAGCAAGTAACCAGCGCGGAAATATAACGTTGCAAGCGGAATACGTGACTCACGATTTGCACATACCCGGCGATTTGTGCACCAACACAAAACGTAAAAGCCAAACGACTGGTGTATCGAGCACAGAATACCCGGCATAGTTGTCGTGGTCAGATTTACAGCGTATTTTCTGCGATTATGGGAGATGCACGGTATGCCCGCCCTTGAACAATCCCTATGTTCACCGATTTATTCCTCCCCTTTCCTCTCTGTTCGCTCATTTTTTTTTTTCTCGTTCGAACCGGATGAGATTCACTACACGCCACCACGAATCCGCCACGAAAGCCTGCCCTATTTGCATACGTTTACAAAGGGCGCGATGGTCCCGTTTGTCATTCGGTATCGCGAATTCTGTGCACCGTGGCCGATTTCCCTGCTGTATCCGATACTAACCGCGTTTTGAAAAATCTAGCTAAGTCAGGATTCACTTGAAACAAGTTTTACATGTAACGATTTTAAAAAGAGGAAGTGTTTTGTCCTCAGTTTGTTAGATTTTGGATACATTGATAGGGATACTTTGTAGATTTTTAGATTTTTAGTGAAACTTGTTTTTAATATTGATTGTTTCCAATGGCTGATCATATCGACTCGATTATACACTTAACAGTGAGGTGACCTAAAAATATACGTAGATGAATTTTTGAAAATTTAATCTTACTTCTATTATATATCAAGATTTATTGATTTGGAATATTTTCACGGAATCCTTTTATTCATCAAGCTGCACTCGCAAATAGTAATTCAGCTGAATATTATGCGATAAACGACAGTACCAACGTTCATATTTTATTCATTTAATAAACCTTCATGAGTGTACAGATATCACTCGAATTCGAGTGGTATCAAATTAATTTATTTGCCGGTTATTACTTCCGAAATAATGATAATTTAAATAAATGAACGAAATGGAGACCGTAGAATTTAATATTCGTTACGCTCAGTATCTCGTTCAATCAACACTCGGATTTATAATTTATCCTCTTTACTTCTCTCTGTTTTTCGAGTAGAACGTGGCACGATCGAAATCCTCGGAAACTTTGAAATATTCCATGTAATATTACCATGTCAATTTATTTTCTAATTAATGCTTTCGTGTTCAGACTCTCGTCATTATATTTCATTTGAATTTAATTTAACAATTTTGCTACCCTTTACTTTCTGTAATACTTGATATCTTTCGATAGTCCACAATTTCGAAAGGCTTTACCTTGCAATAAAAGTCGGAAAGCCTGAAAAAGAAAAACGAGGTCACTCGAGAGTTTCATTTCATTGCCAAACAAGCCAGGAACCACGAAGAGATTGATGCATGGTATTAGGGATCAATGGGTTAGTAAACAAGCCAACGTCGATTTACCGACGATACTAACCATCTCGTTCCGAGTGCTTCGTTCGTTTAAGACGGTAAAGGGAAATCTGGAAATGAGCTTGCGCCCAGTTTTCCCGTAAAACGGAAAGATGGAAAGATTCACATGGAAAGATCGCGGACCGTGAAGGCGAGGGCGAAGGGTGGAGTACGGTGAAAGTTACTCGCCGGAAAATATACAGGGGCGCTTTTAGGAAGTTCGGATTATCGAGCAAGCGGCTTCGAAACGCGAGTTACAGCCGAGGCTGATCCTCGTGAAAACTCAGCCGCGAAGTTGCCTCTCGGCCTCGAATCAGCCATTGGGGAAGGCTGTCGTTTTCCAAGTAAAAGGTTGGTCTATAGAAAAGCTATACCAGGGGTTAAACGCGTCTTTGAATTTTTAAATTTTACACTATACTTAAATTTAATTTAGATAAATAATTCTAATTTGATTAGGTTTTAATTAAAATATAGAACATTTTAGTGCAAATATTTTTTATTAATTTGTTGATATTAATTGCAAGAAGGTATTATTTTTAATCGAACGGTCTTCCCTTTTAAACTTCCGGGTCAGGAAACGAGGAATCAAGAAAAATCGGTGGTCGTTATCGGCGTTATCAGCAGTCCGGTAATGGAGGAAACGAAGTCCTCGTGAAAATATGACTAAAAATAATAGTAACACGAAGATAGAACGTATGACCGTGGTATTTTATGAGATTTCATGACCGCAATAATGGTGTCTATAGAACTTCCCTGATGGTTTCAATTTATAGGTAACGTGGCTGATATTTCAAAGGAACAGATTGCAATCTAACATTCGAATGGAAACCAAAGTGAAAATTGTAAACCGGAATATTCTGTCGTTCCATGATTTCGAAATTAATTACTCTAGTTGATTCGAATCTATTTCGAGTTGACATGAAAGAGTCGGAGTTCGATTAAGATGTATAATATAGCATATTCCATTCAATATTCAGAAGTTTTTAAAAGTGAATATTTAAATTTTAATAATGTTTGCTGTAATCGATTCTTTTTATTAATTTATCAACTACCTTTCTATTGCTCTTTGTATCTTTAAAATTTTAATTATAATACAATCCCTTTTACGATGGAATTCTAAATATTTCGTTAGGACGTTGAATCATTAGCTAGGTGGCGATCACGGCTAATAAAATGGCTCTGTTTCAGGCGTACGTTGATTTGGTAAAAGCCTGGGGCTGGAAGAGTTTCACCATCATCTATGAGAACAACGAAGGCTTGGTACGATTGCAAGAGCTCCTGAAGGCACACGGACCCAGTGAATTTCCTATTACGGTCAGACAACTCAACGAGGGCTCGGAATATCGGTGAGTCTTCTCTGCTTTTACAACTCAAAGAGAACGAATTTCTAGGAAAAACGAGCTCATCGAACACGTAGACTAATTTATTCGAATAACATTTCGTATGGTAAATCTTTCCACAATCTTAAATCTTTATTTAGCTTTTAAATTTAATGAAACCTACGATTTTATCACATATAATATTATATCAACTTTTAATTATAAAGACGTTATGTTATATAAAATTTGCATTTACATTGTTGTTTAGTATTTTTAAGCAAAATATATTTGCTTAAGTAGTTGATATAATATTGATTCTAGCTTTCGACTTCCATTTACAAATAGCCTATTTCAAATGTTCTCATTTCAAGTTGCATAAAATCGAAATAGTATCTCGTTAATTTTAACTCGCCATTAACTTCAGAAACCCTTAGGAATTTTCCTTCACCACAAAGTTTATTAATTAAAGACTGCTTCTTTGAGGTTGATCCGCTTAAATTATTCAGCTACCTTATTCAAGCAGAAGACACAATTTCACTACAGAATAAGGGTTAAGTTGTTCGTTGATAGGCTGGTTTAGTGTGCAACGATTAGGGAACCGCGAATTCTAAGGCCATTTAAAGGCAAAGGGATTTCACTGGTGAAGGATAAGCGTTTGCTTAATCTGTTTGCGGATCGCGTTAATAAAGTTTCCTGTCGTCGACGCCTGTTTGTTTTCGCGAGGCGTATCAGCGTCTCGGTTCTTTACGTCGCGAAGCGAGTCCATTATCGCCGATTACTTTGGCCATTTTAAACCGAGCCAACCGTGATGAACGAGAACGATTTGAACGGTGTTCCCAGGGTTAATCGAATTACCGGTCGATTTCGATTGCTCGCTATTTCGTTCCGTCGACGCGTGCGCGTCCATCGCAATTCCGCCTCGTCGTTTCAACGAAATGTTCGTACTTGAGAGATCCGTGATTCTCTTCGAGATTTAGCGATGGCTTTTCTTATCTTTCCTCTTCCTTGAAAAGTCGTGAGTTTTCTCAGATTAATGAATTCGAAGATTTTGAATTTGATAAGAAAAATAGAGATATGATATTGGAAGTATCGAATTTAGAAAATTATTTTTCGTAGGAAGATCATTAAGTGCTTAGCATGAAAATTTCAAATGGATTTGGCAGACATATTCAATTCAACATCTGCATGCGTGCTCCATTTAGAAATTTATTATTCAACAGAGTGTTATCATATGCAGTATCTAAATCTGGCTCGAAGGGAGGATTAGGAGCCGCAATCTGTTATGCTACGCTCATAAAGTAACCATGCTATGATAGTATCTTCAGACTTGTAATCCTAATTGTAGAGCCTGATTTTCCGGTGTTTCCCTATAGATTCTAAAATCTCCTTTCTTTCACATAAAACAAACATTTCGCAGAAAATCTATATTTCTACATTGAGATAAGAAAATGTTGGCATGAGATAGTTAATTACTTTGATCCCTGAACGTTTCATGTTTTAATCCTCAAACGAAGGAGTATAAGTCAGTCATAAGTCAGACGTTTGAAACATACAATCGTTAGATCGAAACAATGCATACAAATTTTTTAACAAAAGATTGTTATATACTGAAAAGTAATATTTAACGGTAAAATTCCAAGTATACAAAAACGTAACGAGCGTGTATCGCAGTGAAAATTCAGCGAACCGAATGATCGATATTGTCGTTGAATCAACGATGGTCGATGACGTTCCCCAGACAGAGAATACACCATTACGAATTAAACCGCACGCTGATGCAAACAGCGATGATCTTCTTATGCAGCGATGGTGTGGGTGACGTATCGATCGCGTGGAAAGTGTGTCAACTGTGCTTCACACGGCGAATGGAGCGAATCTTCATCTCTCTTTTCGCTTCTGCCACCGATACGAGCTTGCTCGTCTCTTAAGAGTACACAGAGCTGTGTCTGCGGCCGTGGTCTTCTTGTGTGTCGGCCTTTCTCGTTTCTCTTGTCCGTATCCACGGGAAAAAGAAGTCTCGCTGGCTCGTTGCATTATTCATAAACTGCTTGGTAACCGCGATGCTGACTTATTGCCGCTACCAGGAGCCACGAAAGCCGGAACGATAGGGATTTGAATAAATTCAGTTAGATTTTCGGCCACACCGACGTATCCGTTCTCCCTTCAAATTCATCGTACCTTGTATGTATGATTCTTTCTGTCCTCGCTAATATCGCATGCATTCTGAGGAAATTGTTTGTGCTCGCCTATGCTCCTTTCGTATTCCGACGTCGGATGCTCCTTGTGTTGACCTTTTCAATTGATGCTGGAATCTCTGGAGATCCTCCGAGATTTTCTTTTGTAAATACATGGAAGGATTTGATGTTTGAGATATGTCTGTTTATTCAATTTTCTAATATCACTCGCTTGGTGATTCAATTGCCACTGTGAAGACGGTCGTGTGTAGTCAGACATATTGAAATACCAATTATTAAGGATACGATTGATTCATTTTCAAATTCAAACTTTCAGTTTGGTAGCTTATTTTATTCATTTTTATTCCAAAAATTTTCATTAGAAATTAGTTGCTCGTTCCGCCGGTAAAAGAAACCGAGCGATAGTCATTCTTTTCAACAAACAAAAGTAGACAAAGACCCAGGTGAGGGTGAATTGGATGAAACCTTGTTCCCCGGGGTACCACACTGCCACGTTAGTTTACAGTGACGTGAAAGCTTGAATTGGTGGTCGTCGTTCGCGGGGGAAAATACCGTAGCTCACGTGGAAACGGTAGTTCTGGGAACGTTTGCGGTTTCAAGGTGAATAGACTATCGAAAGTGCTCGAGCGGCGTGGTATACAGGGAGCAATTGGTATCGTCGAATCGGCACTGTCGTCAATCAAATCAAAGCACCCTGCCCAAATCGAAACGGTACATGGATATTCTAGGTGCCTGCCTGTACGGTTGAGCAAAACGCTAGCACTGCACGAGCAAATCTGTCGTCAGACTTGATCCTCGAAAATGGCTCCTAAGAGAGTCGCTAGAAACAGTTTCTCTGGGTTGTCGATCTCCTTCCCTGGAATGACTCATTCGTGGCTGAGGGTGCAGCTAAGTGTTGCGAAATCAAGGGTACTTTGGCCTAATTTTCAGCGAGTAGTATACTATTACGAGCTGTAAACACTTGCTTTAGTTTCTGCAAAGTGCCTGAATGAATGGGTTACTCGAACGGCATGGTGAAGTAAATGAAACTTGAAATTCCCAATTTCTATCGACAATAACGAGAAGAACTCTTTCTTCATCTACTTTGAGAATTACATGAAACAGAAAGAAAATCCCTGCAGCTCATTCGAGGCACTTCTAATCATCCTCTTCCCGCGAATGACCCTAAGCTCGTTTAATATTCAGCCATGATCCAACGGCAAAGAAACGCGTTCCGTGTGGCCGGGGTGCTTTCCCAGCGATTTTTCAATAATTCACCGGAGCAGCGGGGAAAACGAAAACAAAATCAACGTTGAATTTCACGGTACAGCGGTCCGTAAAAGGGGTAGAGAAGATGTTGGCCGTTAATGGAGAGAAACGGAAGGAAGGAAGGAAGACGTCGGGAACGGTATAAGTAATTGAAATGTTTCGAAGCCGAAGAGGAACCGTTCGATTCTGCTCGTTCGAGCCGGGTAGATGCGGTAAGCATGATAAGAAGCGAGGAAGCAAAGACATCAAACGTATAAACCGAGCAACTTCGAGCAGCCGAACTTCGAGACGAGTAAAATGGCCACTGCTGGTTACCGAACGGGGGTCTTGCTTGGTCCACCGCAGATGTTGCATCACGTTCGTGAAACGGTGGTCTGATTGATCAAAGGGAACACTCTGAATGAGTAGCCTTTCCTTTTCTTTCCTTTTTTTTTTTTCTTCCTTCGATTCGCTTCGGTCCCGTTTTCCGACATCAATTACGCTCATCACCGGATCGAAATGAAGGCACTCGGTGAAGTTTTTTCTTTGAGAAACCCGAGTCGCTGGCTTTCGTCGCAAAGGTATCGGTAAATTGGATTTACCATCGGCGTGTTTTGTTCGTGTTTTATTGCACGTTACGTTTGCGTGAAAATTGTGGACGGAGTTTGGAAATATTTGGGACGCCCAGGTGTCGAAGTAGCTTTTGGTTAATTAGAAGTTCACGAGTAGTTAATTCATTTAATATTGCACGATTTATTATTGCATGATTTACCTCGTATAAATATTTTATCTATCACAAAAACAAATTTTATTCTTCTGTCAGATTCAAAACAAATTTATTGACGAATATATCCATAGAAGAGCTCGTATTTTTCCCATAAAATAAAAGAGTATCTATGTTTACCAAGGGAAATAAGTATAAATAAAACGTAATCTCTACTATTGTATTTATTGGTGTTGTAACGTGAAACAGATACAAGATTAGTGAGGGAAAAAGACATTTGTCGTAAAAATTCTGACTGATAGGAGATGTCGACACTTGAGAGCGTAGATTTCGATTGCAACGTCGAACAGGCGGTATCTCGAAGTCGCAAATGACGGTTGTTCGAGGTACTTTACTATCGCGGCAGGTTCCTCGGTAATTCCTCCCAAAGGTAATAAAAATGGCATCGAAGAAAGCAAAAGTATTTATGCTCGTGTGCGAACGTGTATATCCGTGAATCTCGGGTGCGCGTTGAAATTCTCCAGGCACCGAGAGTCGCTTGAAACTTGAACGTTTCTAGTTTCTTCGAAACTTCGGCAATATGTCTTTTTATCAAGCTTCGGAGAAAGTATCGAGAAGGAAGACTTACTAATATCGCGACTTATCGGCAGCAAAGTTAGACGAAAGACGAAATAAAAGTCCGATAAAAGGGTCAAGATTAACCTTTAAACTGCTTTCAAGAAAATTCACTTACTTTTCAAAGAAATCACAATTATTTTATTATTGGCATATTCTATTTTTCTGTAGATATCTGAATTCCTTATTCAAACATTAAATCGAGGGTAACAATTCGGTTGATTAATGTTTCGTTTCCTTGTTCCCTCGGTATCGGAATTTTAGGAGTACGTTTTTATTCGCGCGAATATTCTCCGGATCTAAGTCACAATTTCCATGAAAAAGATTTAGACCCGGCTTCCACGGTACTCAAGCGCTTCATACCTATTCATAGCATGCAAATTCCTGAAACGTCGCTTTTTTTTTTCAAGCGAACAAGGAAAAGCAAGAAATGCTAGGCTCTCGTCAAAGCTTAAAATGTTCGTTCATTTTCTAAGCGAAAATTGAGGAACCGATTGATGAATATTTTTCAAAGTTGCAGTCATAAAACAAGCTTAAGGAAACTTTTAACTCGCAAATAATCCCGCTGACAACTGGCATTTGCTAAATTCGGAAGCTCATACTGAGAGTACGAGATTCACTTACGATCTCAGCTAGTATCCTCAGTCTTCTTTGTGGGTGGGCGAGGCGCCACACGAACACGCGTGTTTACACTTATTCGCGAAAATTCGTGGCTGAAGGCGTCCGCTTTCGAGGAACGTAATTGTGCCGGGAGGATTTTAGGCTGTATTCAACGGAAATCGAGTTAAGACGATTGCGAATGAGCGTTGGTAACATTGTTTCGTGGCTGGGACTCGGGATTGCTTCGTGTAATGCGGCAAGCTTTATCATTTTCGCGAGCATAGAATTGCGAGCCTGATTATATTCTTTCATGAAAATGAAACATTGGATAAAAAAGTTTCTAGGATTATTATCTGGTTGTAATTGTAATGATGAAGAAAGGGAAGTTAAGGTGCTTAATGAGGATTGATTTATGATGGAATGCATGTTGTTGTCCATCAAGACCCATCAGTGGTTCGTTTAACCTCACATGGAAACTTTAGATTTAATTATGAATGGTCTTCCTTATTTTACCCTGGTGTGAAGACAGGGTGCTAATAGGTTTATGGATCCCCTGGCATTTCGCCTTTGTAGTGAAGAGGTTAAAGTCGAGTGATGTGCAATAATTGATTTATTGGAACATAATTGATTTTGGTTGAAGTATCAAGTGTTTCATAAATTTACGTGAAAATGAGAAATGAAATATGAAATAAAGACTATGAAAAAATTTTGAATGATATTACCATCAAACTTGATAATATTAAAGAGCCAATTAACAGCTTAATTTAAGTGAAATAAGAGAAAATTGAAATTTAATTACAACTTTCCTGTAATTAAATATTATGTTGAAGTTTGACATAGCATGTCGATATCATACGAGAACACACTTGCAAACTCAAGTTCAATTATTGAATGAAAATTAACTACATTCCGTAACGGGAGTGGTTTGCACGTTCAATATTATTCTTTATCGTTCATTCTCTGAATTGCGGTCGACAGAAGTTTGTCCCTGTTATTCGCGAAGAAGGGAAGCACATTCAGCGACTTATTTGCCCGGGGATAATTAGTTCGAAACTTCGGCGTCGCGAGATTGAAAATCCTTCTAGACGCGTTGCCACTGTTTTCCTCGATGACGTTCCCACCCCTAACGACTAATTCGTCGCAATCAAATTTAATTATCCAAATGGCATTTTCGTGGAGCCGTTCTTACACTAATTTCACTCTCGACTTGATTAAAGTCGTCTAAATTGTTCCACGATCGACGATTCAAACTGTGCAAGTGGAGGAGCATTATTCTGGTTACAAGATGATCTTAATACGTTGATGAGGAATCAATCGTCGATGATACAATTCTCCGAACTTCCGACGCGATTTAGTCTACGAGAATTTCCTTGAATAACCAGATTACCGGTATTCCTCCCTTGGCAATTTCTCATTTTGACTGGCTAACGACGCGAGGGGTAGTCGCGGAGTTACGGAAGGGTGGGTGTCCGAGGCACGCGATACCGTGGGAACAGAGAAGAATTCCTTCGACGTAGGTAACGGATGAGGGGGCGAGAAAGTTAGCACTGCCATAACTCATCGTTCACACCTTATTTACCTAGTCTCCGTTATAGGGAACTCGATCGTTCTACGTTCTACGCCTCGTCGAATCCTGCAGGATTGAATTTTAACGCGCGATCCCGTTGAAAGGGGGAACCGGCTGTAAGCTGCCAGGGACGCGACTGCATTACGGATAAACCCTTGTGTAAGGGGGTGTCGGAGGTACAAAAATAAGCAGGAAATAAATGACGTCGCTGCGCGTCGACTCCGTTTTCGAATGAAACGACGAGCTCGTGATTGTTATTTATGCCAGGGAACCAGGGGTAAAACGACGTTCTTTCCGCTCGAAACGCGATACTACCGGGACGGAATGTCATTATTCTTGCATAGATCGTTTGCGGGAACTCGAGGCTCGATGACGTTATCGCTGACGTTGTTGGAAATTGAGAAACCTTCCGGCTGTAACGTTACAACGCGTCGGATCTGTACTTTTTAACATTTCCCCGGAGACAGTGCAGGGAAAAAGAAGGATTTTTAATATCAAATATTTATCAGCAATTCTGACTTGAATTTCCTTCAAACGACGTTTCATACATTTCTACCTGACACGATCTTTTGTTACAAATGGATCGTTTGTCTTAGAATTAATTTTTAATAACCCTCACAGAAAATTTGAGCGTTACGTTTCGATAATTAATACTGATTCAAGGTTCAAGACCAAAATTCATCTCCTTTTCTGCAAATAAATTCCGAAAGGCGTTCGTTGCGGAGGAAGTAAGTGAAATGTCGAGGATAAAGGGGATCGCGCGGAATCACAGGGTGGAAATTAATAATTCGAGAAACCGCTGGTTCGCGCGCGGGAATTTCCGCCGCGATTACTTACATAGATCATGCCGAAGAGCATCTTCCCCGATAAAGCAAGCTGTCGTCGACAGATAGACTCCTTCCCCTTTCTAGTTCACTTTTCTCATCTAATTCTCATTTCTTCGCTGTCCAAGAAGGGCTCGAAAGGATTCTGTTCCCATGGTCGTAGTTAATTTATATGGCTCCTTCGTTGCTACTCCGTGGATCTCTTCTATCGAGCAGACGGTCCGAGATTCTAAGAGTATCGATTATAGGGCAATTCCTTTTTAACGAGCTCTCGATAACGTCTCTAGCTAAAGGGCGAATGGGTGTAAGAGGGTGGGGGTCCTGATTTAACGCGAGAAACTGTACGATTTAGAGAGGAACGATCGTTTCTTACGGCCATATAGCCTGTAATCTTCTATCGACTGATAATCTCGATCAACATCTTCGGATTTTGTCGAGGAAACGAAAGGAGTAACGCGATAGAATTTTTCATCGAGACTCACCGTTATCCGAAGGTTCGATTAATTAGAAAAGTTTCCTTCGTTGATCCGCTTGACTCTTTCTGTCCCGGGAACTTTAAATTAGCCTCGACGGACGCTTCGATATCATGAAGCTTACTTACTAATTTTATATGCGTTTACGGGCTGTTCTAAGGTAAAGTTTTTGTTAGAGTTAACGCGCGATCGGGATTTTCCGAAGGCTGCTTTGTTGAAGCGAACGGAATAATTCAGTAGAGGATTTCGTATCGAGTTTTATAAAATGATACGAAAAGTTCTTTATTTGTTTAATATTCTTAGTTTATTAGTCTTCCCTTTTTTGCTGAGAGGACTTATCGCTACTTTCAAACAGAACGCGCCTCATAACGACCCCCGCATGGTTTATGCATGATGGTAACTTCTTTTTCATCCAGGTCGTTAGGTACCTTACAACGCTCTTCGTAGGAAAATGAACAAAGAAGGCTGGGTTAATTTCTTGCCGAAAAAGGATAATTATTTTTACGTATTTGCAATTTGGGTAATTTTTCAGCCAAGTAAATTTTATTCTATTTCCTTTATTTCTGGAGGGTGTTGATTCTCAATGTCTTTGAAATTGAAAAATAATTTTGTCCTGAAATTTCATTCATTTAAAGGATAATAAAATTATTTCTTAACACTCGAAGAAGAGAAGTTTCTTTAAATTCGAAAAAACTCTTCAAGTTGGTCCTACATTTAAACAACTACGACCAATAACTTCGTAAACCCCTTTAAGCACCGGGTGCTCACGTTTCTCTCCGAGAAACCCCAAGAAAACGTCAGTCTTGATAATAAATCGTTGTTGTGTGCCAAGCAACGAGAACATTGGCCGGAATATCGGCGCTTCGGTCGTCGGAAAAGGGGTTGCAATGCACTGGAAGCGTCACAGAGCAATGCATCATCAGAATGGTGCTCGTATGTGTTGTACGTCAGCTGGTAAATACCTAAGAACCTAGTCGAAACAGCCGTTTGTCATCCGATCACTAAAATTTTCGATTACATTGGTCAAAATGAAACAGCAACCCCTTTGACTGCATTCGTTCTCAAACAGAAATGGAACATACAAATCAAAATTATTTTTTATCGGATTATAATAAAAGTTTAAATTTTCAAGAAGAGTAGAGGATTTTGTAAAATAAATTTATATCATGTTCACGAAATCGAGGGACGAAGTGTGTCAGCATTGACAAGAAAAATATTGATTTTTCCGATGTATATTTAAAATCTATCACTAGTCATGGGAAACCGAAATATTGGTTTTCCGGATGTGCAAACAAAAGTACTTTAAAAGCTGAACAAAAATAACAATAGGTAGTAGTAAAAATCATGATCAAAAATGGAAATTCATATCCCACAGAAAAACATTATCACCTTGACTGTTGGTAATTAAATTATCGAACAAATTACTGTCAGTGTATTCTCCGTTATAAATGGCGAAACATCTACAAATTCATTCCTAATCCACGTTAAGCCCCGGGTTTGTTCACGCGTTAGCGTCCCTCGAAATACACAACGACTGCATGACTTATCGGAAAAAGCTTTCTACGTGGCTTTTGCATGGAACACCGTTCATTGAATGAAATATTGTGAACACGATATTCTCACGTTCGTACGAACCCGAAAATTCCATGGTTATGTTCCATTAACAGATTGTACATTGCTTGCATTCATCAAGCTTCCTCCTGTCCCTATGGGTAGCCAGTGATCTTTCCTTTTTTCCTGTGATTATTTTATCCTCGAAGGAAAATTTTTTCCTGTGGATTTAGGGTGGAAGTTCATCTGATAAAAGTGAGTGTTTGATAAATTCGGACGCTTTGACATTGTATCTTGTTCGCTGAGACACTTTTGGTCGTGCAGATTTACGATCTTGCAAGGAGGAATTTTTTTTTATTCTGTGGAAATTTTTAGATAAATATTTAATAAAATATATTCCTTTGAAAAGCAGGTTAATTTAACTAAATTTTTCATTTCTCCTGCCACAAATTCAAACACAATGGTAGAAGTTATACACCAGTTGGAATAATTAAAGGCATCGTACGTTGAAACAATAGTCGTTTAAGGGTTTAACAGTTGGCTGTATTTTCCGTCTGCCGAATGGAAACGTCGCTCCCTTTGATTTGTTCACACAGGATTAAACGTAATGTTCTTACCAGCGCCGGTTGCTTTCACTTTGTTAGCTTTCGCGATCGCGAAATAAGATTACGTGCCCGTGCATTGCTGGCACCCTTTCGAGAGATCTCAATAGACTTTGGTGCAGTTATTCAGAGCTGAGATAACTAGGGAGGTGGTGTCCCTTTGAAGTTTTCGTTCTCAATGCATCAGAATGTAGTTACTCCGAAGCCTTGGAAAACGAGGTCGTTTACTTTCCCGTCGACATTTTTAAGATATTGTTTCTTACTTCCTTTGAAAATCCTTGAAAAAAACCCTTGTATTTTATACATACATCAAAGGCTCAATTGAAATCCAAATAGTAAAAAATAACGAGCTTCGTTCAAATCAAATTCCCAAGGAAATACATTTATCCTCGAACGGCGGACCATGGAGAGAGGTTCGATTTGAATTGAATTTTGTATTTCATATTATTCATATCTAAATCTGAAATCTCCTTCCATAAAAATGAAGAAACGCTATCATTCCAATCAATGGTATCAGCAAGAAACTATAGAAGACACTCTGATTGCAAGGTTCAATTCAAAGAGAACTCTCTCGTGGGAGTAGTAAGCACCGAGTGCAGAGATCAGAGACACGTAAAGGTAAAGGGCCCGTGTTTCTAAGGAACGTTGCGACGGAACGATAAGGGAAAGAACAGGTAGAGAAGACAGAGCTAAGTGCGGTACGTACATATGTAGGTAGTTTCCGTGAGGCAATGGTGGCACACGTGCTCGTTTCGAAAGGTAACCAAGGGAAGGAATTCCTTTTACCCTTACCCTCGATGGAATGTCTTTGTCGTAGCACTTGGAAAGATGGGAACTGGTCCGCGTGGAAAAGTTTACCCTCTGCCAGCCTCGATCGCGTTAATGGGAGTTTGAGCCCTGCCATCCGGCCGAGACGAAACTCGGCCGGAAGTAACTTTTGGAAATTTGCAAACTAACTGATGGAAACCTCATTTCGCGTGAGCCATCTTGAACGCGTCGTTTCCGTTTGCAAACGTTGTCCGCGCAGATGCTACAACACCGAATGTCACTCGGAAACGAGAACAAATGGGTCATCGTGTGGTAGGGAAATTCTTTTTACTTAACGATGGTATTCAGTTTTATATTCAAGTTGGTAAATTTTCCGTTCGATTCAGGAACGAATCTTCCTTTCACCATCCATTTTTCACCGAATTCACTCTCTCAACAAATGTTTCCTTTTCATAATATCTCATCCCTACTTGATTCTATACTTCACTCGCATGACTTCTTGATCATATACTTGTTCGTTCTGCTTGCACTCGATGTAGAACGGGAATGAGCTCTGTGCACCACGTTGACGAACTCTGGGATTTCCTCTGGTAAAATTGCACGGCAACGAGACTGGATGGGAAAAAATTACGATGCACACACGTAGAGCTATAATAATTCATTCTATATGAGAAACGTACGAAATTCTATCATAATTCTGAACAGATCGCGATTTATATGTAGAGGTACGAATACCATTTTCATTGTGTTTCATTAAGAGGACGTTGATCGAACGGTTCGATTTGTTAGAGCACTTTGCGTCGTGAAATTGATGAATTAAAATGAGAGCAAATGTAAATTATTATTAAACAGTTTCATTCAATAGAATCTCTCTAATATCATCCATCAAATTACTCTATGAAACTTGGAGACTGAAATTGCTCTACTGTTTCTTAAATCATTCTGTCCACCAATTCCAATTAGAATTCACGTCGACGGTGCAGTTCGTTATAGCATCGGAATGAGAAGATCTCTGAGGCGATCCATTTTAAGATTATTCACAGTTCTGTTCCATCAAATACTACTGACAATATATTTATACTCCACATCGGTATTTGTACAAACAAGATACCTAATTAAGAACATTATATTTTATAGTTTCCGTTATATTATTTATAGGACGATCCGATAATAAAATTCACTGTTGAATAAGGATGGTAATATTCCGATATGGAAAACAGATATCAAATCGAACAAAATTGCTCTAATAATCTGCAGAATTATTCAAATGAGACTTAGGCTGACCAATAATATAAACTACCGCGTTCCTTTGGCACGCACCGCCTCGTCTTCGTTAAATCACGAAGCAGCTCACGCTTCATTAAACTTGCCGCTGCGTACTTGGAGCACGCGTTATCGGAAAGTCGTTAAAATCAGAGACCTCGTCGATGCGGAAGTCGCATCAATTTTTTGCCGTTTTCGTCGAGAGGGTTGATATTTATTGTGCAATAGCCGGCTCGATGGCACGTACGATATATTCGAGGGAACGCTCGGTAGACTGCAACCAGTTATCCTCGCCTGTAGCCTCGGCACTCATGCTCCATTGGGAACTGTTCGCTTATTCCGATCCAGACTCTCCCTTATGCATGTGTAACGCGAGAATGATATAGGCGGGTCAGTATGAAAACGCGGAGAAACGGAGGGCGGAAAAGGTGGGTTGTTTGTTCAGCATTTTATTCCGTAATATTCTGCTTTTTGTGTTTTAAATTTCATTGCCATGAAACACTGTATTACGTACAATATAGTATTTTTAAAATCATAATGCTCGATTACAATGCAATGCAAACGATATAAAATATGAAATGAGACGGGAAGTTGAACCTTTCAGTTGAAGAAAAATTCAGAAATGAAGGAAAACGAGGAATATCGAGACATAACAATGAATAAACGTACGACGCGGAAGTTTGTCCAGGAAGTTGCTTTCTTTTTGCCAGTTAACTATTGTCGAAACTTCCACAAAGATAACCTGCTAACGTGAACGAATAAAACGTGCTCGGTTCCGAGCAGCGAGCAAAGTAGACAAGCAGAATAAATTGCTTTCCTCGTTCTGAAACGTGGTTCCCGTCGTAATTCCGACAACTTTTCCCTTCGTTTACCTGTTACGTGTTCCTTCCATTATTCCGTGACTAGAAATACGTTTTTAACGACATGTAAGAAACCATGTCGGCTTTGGAACGACATAATTGGTAACAGGAGCTTCGATCTGTCACTCTTCATCTCAGACGCTTTATTTTCTTCGTTTATGCTGGAAGAAAATATCATAGAGACGTCGTTCATAAATTTTTACGGAACATATTATTTTGCTGTAGGATTTAACGAACCGATAACGAAACTTACGAGAATTTAGAAACTTTATACTTGCCGTCGGAAGAGTTTCAAAGAAAACTTGCGAATATGTAAATCGTGAATTATGAACACGAGAAATTTAATTATTTTTTATGAATATATAGGAAACCATCGATGAGAAACCGTGAATATATATCTTCACCCGTTCTCAAATGTATCGCGTATTCAAGAGTTTGCTGTACAAGCATGTACCAAACAGAGACCATAAATTATCGAGGAGTTTAAGTTGCGAGAGTCGGTTGCAATTTCCCTGAAATTGATTTCACCGGTGTGTCAGTGGCCCTGGGCAATGTACCGTCCGATATTTGTCAGAGTTCCTTGTGTCCTTGCATCGAGTGATAAACGAGAGGACCCGGTGTCCTCGCGTCGTCTTTATGCGCGTGCACGTGCTCCCATTTAACTATGGTATAACTACTGGCTCGGCAAGCCGCTGACAAAATGTATTGTACGAAAACCTCGTGTGAACGTGTGCAGTTATTCTTCAGCAGATATAATCTTCGAATATTTGTGGCTAGAGAAAATTCATTTCACTATTTCATACTTTTGTGTCATCAAATCGTGTCAGAATTTTGATATCTTGAAATCATTCGTTTATTCAAAAATCAGTGATCAAAGTCAATGATAAAAGCGACCATAGGAACATGGTTTAGAATTTAACAGCTTCAAGCAATTGCAACAGTTTTTCTGAAAATTTTCCTAAATTTCCCTCCACAATCAAATCTCGTCGAGGCTATGTTCAGCCGCAAAAACGTTTTCCGCGTAACAGGACATAGAAACCCGTTTCCGTCGTTTCGCTTTTTTTTCCCTCGTCGCTTTGGTCGAGTTGTTTTGATTAGATTAAAACGGTGCACGCCACACGTAACGGGGAAAAATTATTCACCCCGTTTTAGATGGTGCATTCCAGCAGTTGCTCTGCAACTCGTTGTACCACACATGGGGCAGGAAGTAAACGAAGGATCCGGTTCAAACGGATGAAGAATCACGTCTTGTCATTGCTGTCCTGAAAATATATAGGGTGTTCTGTAATAAATTGAACCCACATAAGCTTATTTCGTATAAACTTTTCTAAATTTTCTATATTTTCTAAATTTACATAATTGGCTATGTGCAATAATTTATTTAGAATCTTAGTAAAATAATTAATAGTCAATAAAATCTTTTTTTATTAATTTCAGTATTTCTGTTACAACTTCTATATTAACACTTTTTCGCGCTTTTATGGAACACTCTGTATGTCGCCAGTTCTTTATCCAGGATTCTCGAGATAACAAATGCCGAATAATAACATCAGTTTCGTGCAAATGACTCGTGTCTCTGCCGACCACACGGGTTCATATTTTTCTTGCACGATTACGAATGGTAATCCGCTTTGCTGGGTCGCAGAGGACTGTTCTGCCCTCGAGGGATTGTAATTTCTAACTCGCCCACGGTTCTTAGAAAAACAGCCTCGCAGCGTTCTGCGGGCCTTTAATTCGTGCGAGACCCTTTTTGAATGCCATTACGCGGATTTAACTTACAAATTGTTCAAGCATTTCCTGGATTTTTTGGTACACTCACTCGTCGCTTGCTTTTTGTTACCTTTGTGAAAGAATTTCCTGTGATTTCAGCGTACCCAGTTACAGAATCCACAGTTTTCATTACCTTATTTTAACTTCTACAAATTAGTGCATTTTCAGCGAAATTGGAATTAAACTTGTCATTCTGATTGAAGACAAGCCACGATTTCAAACTCTCTGCTAATCAGGGAATCGAAATTCAATGTATCCCCTTTCGAAGTTCCCTAATTACGTTGCAAATTGCATTTGCAAATGTATCGAATAACTGGAACCAGCAAAACTATGTATCTCAACAATTCCGTTGAACATTGATTGAATCAAACATCCTTGGGAAATGAATCGAACAAAGCAATCCGACATTGTTTGCCATTCACAGATTTCAACAGCAGAAGTCGTGTACAATATTGGAACAGATTTTGTCATGATAAATATATTATTGTCTATCCATTTCATTTCTAAATGTCGATATACAAATGACAGAAGTTTCATAACTCTTGACAAAAAAGTCTTACTCTCAAAAAAAGAAGGGGTCAAAATTTTCCTAATATTAGCCATTTTTCATTACAGAAGATAAAATTTCCACTCGTTGAAAGTATCTAGCATTCGAAGGGTTAAAATCCAACAATTTCCCTTCCAATTCTCAAAATTCACAATCTTGATTTTCTAGAACCGTTCAAATCTCACAGTTATCCGCCAATAAGATATTCAAATTAGCTCGTAAAAATTGCACGGAAAGCCCTTTTCACTTTTTGCTCGAATAATCGTCGAGTGGCTGCGCGACTTTATTCCGCGTCTCGTATTCTTACTATACGCCGGAAAGCTGTAGGAGGGTGTACAGTTCTTGGGGCGGTTAGAAAAATTCCAACGATTTACCGTCACGAAGCTCTCGAGGGATTTGCGGAAAGAAAGCCACGACTTCCCTGTAACTGACACACCAATTCTCCCCGGGGTAAAGGCAAGTGTGACTAACGCGCGAACGAAGCCTTGGTTACCCTCTACGTGTCTCTTTGTTCCACTGTTTCCGTGCTTCCCCTATCTGCTTGATCGCGATTTCCCCACGTAGGGTCGTTGTTCACCGAGCGGACACACCGATGAAAGGTGAAACAAGGCGAAACCAGTGGAACGAGGTAACGGACAATTAATGCCCGACGGATAAACGCGTGCGAACCGTGCTAACAACGGAGATACCGTTTCCTTGCCCGTGATGGATCCAACGACTTCTCCGGTTGCTTGTTCGTTCGCCGATGAATCGGATTAACGTTGCATTGTCGCTGCACTATGTTGCTATTTATAGGGAGACTCGTCGGCGAAGAGAATTCTTGTTGGTGACAAGATTCATTAGGGTATCTGTTGTGCAGCTCATTTGAGACTTTCCTGAACTGAAATGTCAGAATTACAGTTTAAAGTTTCTGAATTTTTACGGATAAAACTGTAGAAATTTTCTGTATAAAAATAAGGTAAAATAGGAAGAAAAGATATTGCATTTTGAAGTTTACTTCACCCATAGGGTGGCCAAATAAAATAACTTCATAATTTTTTAACTACTCAAATAATAATATGGAAACATATTCCATATTTCAAGATTTTGGTAATTCCTATATCTTCCAAGCATTTAATTATTGATTTATAATTAGTTTGATATAATTAGACGGTGCTTTATCCACGATAGATATTCTATACTCTTCCTCTTCTATCCTCTACTTCCTGCAATATCATGTATAGCTATCTTTCATCCTTCATGAAGCTCGAGCCGCTTACCCAAATTATTAGAACATTTCGTTCTCTAATTATTCGAACTAACAACACTACGATCTTACGCTCACAAATGAAATTTTAAACTGCTGTACTATTCTGAGGCTGTACTTCATTATGTGACGATTATGAAATCAACAGAATTTCTCTTCACCTCATTCGAAATGAATTTACATCGAGCAAGCTGAAGCATGCTCGTAATTTCCAGAATACGAGCAACGGTTTGGTTATGATAATTAATTAAAAGGCGTACCCGAGAGTCGCCGAACGCGGAAGCAATTTAATGGACGTCGAAGAAACCTTCTTTCGACCGATTCATTTCCGTGACGATTTTCATTCGAAGACGCTTTCAGTCGAAGAGAATCGATATCCAATCGTATCAGCGATCTCGACAACGTTCGCAGCTGCGAATTTATTTTGCAGTCTCAGTCTTAATGATCCTTAGCAGGCAGAGTGCTTCTTTTTCTTTCAAACATTGCAACATCTAGATCACTCACGTACAGATTCATTTTTATATAATTTTTTCATTATTTAGATAAGATAGTTAAGGATATGATAAACAGCTTCCTTCGTATTATAATTGACAACCCATAAAACCTGAACTTTATCGATTCTTACTCCATGTCTGACCATATATCGTTATTTCTACTGTGGCAATTAATACATTGATTACCATGGAATAATTGGTAACAAACGCCTCAAAATTTATATAACCATATAATTAGCAAAAATAAATTAAAATTAAAATTTGAAATAATGATAAATTTGAAAATTAATCTATCACTATCTTTGTCTACTCATTTATCTCCATTATCAATCATTATCATTATAAAGAGACTCGCTCTGCATAAATATTTAAATCAAGCCCATTAAAAGATAAATTATACCTATATAATCGTACATGTATATTGAGTAGCTATTAAAGTACTGATTAATAACATCAATTTCTTTATAAGACGCATATGGTGCGTCTCAACATAAATCCATGCTATAGTTCAGGACACACACGGTGTGTCGTTATTCTCGAGCGTGTTTAATACGGTTTTCATGTAAATGAAAATCTAGTCGTGCAACTAACCGGAGATTAAGCATCTAGCGACATGCGCCGAAGAATCCGGACTAGATTAGCGACACTTCTCTTTGGTCACTGCTCTTTCGTGCCAGTCGATGATCTTATACATCGTGTACGGCTCATTTAACAGGCACCGAGTTTCGCATAAATTTAACTAAAAGTAGAGGAAAAAAGGGAGCGAGCAGAGTTGAGAGCGTATCGCTAATGATACGTGACGGTAATACCTGTCGGACAGGTTAATTGAAAATAAACGAACGGCGCACATGCATTTTTGATGATAAATAAACTTCATTTCGACTCGGTACGTGATGCTGCTTTGATCTTGGAATTGATGGAAAAAGGAAAAGCTTATTTTCACAGTTTTGAGTGATTTGAAAATTTCAGTGGGAATTTAATCGACTATTTATTGGCGAGATTTTAATTGCCTATTTTGAAAACAAATTTTCCCTCGATATTCATAATTTCAGGAACTATAAATTTCAATTAGTTTTCTTATAAAATTCTATTTGAACTTTCAAATGGGTCCTAATGCATTTTGGACACATCCCTTTCTCAAGGTTTTAATTTCTTCAACTTTGAAACTAATTTCATTCGTGAAAGCTAGCAAAGTGTCTCCTCCCTTAAAGAACTGTGAAGGTAAATGGGGATATGAAGTGGCCAGGACATTTTCTTTTCCGTGATCCTAATTTCTTCTAGCTCTGAGGCTAATTCTATCCATGAACCACTGTGAAATGTCTTCCTTCGGGTCGTTTCTGGGAAGCTGTAAATGTCAGCGTGATATAAAGTGGCCAGTAGGGATTTTTAGATGGTTCTCTGGACTTTGCATACGTTTCCATGCAAACTACCCGTATAATGTAACACACACAGATATTAATTTCGATGAAACTGACCCACATTTTTATAACTGTCTTCGTTTCAAATTTACTTGGCTCCATGGTACATTAATTGTAATTTAAAGAGTTTTAATTCATTTAATTCATAAATAAAAAAATTCTCATAATTCTATTTCTTAAAAAAATTAATTTTTTTCTCTTTTATTCTCTGTTGGAAACAATAATCATCACTTTTCTATAAACCCCATTACACTGAATGAGCTAAATTGAAGTTATTTAATTCGAGAAACAACGAAATGGTCACTTCGCTTCGTTCTATTATAAGAAGAAAGTTTCTCGAAACGATTCTATCGCGTTTCACCGATAGATGTTCTCCGGAGAGAGCTCTGCGAATCGGTTTCTAAAGAGTTCAGTGCAGTTTGTCTCACGTTTCCGGACATTTCGAAGTGTTCCACTTTTGAAAGGACACTCGAGGAAAAGTTGACTAAATATCGAAGCTCTTCTTCGCGAGTTTTCATCAACCGATAATTAAGTTCGGTTATTTTACGCGAACCCTCTCTTACTCGAACACCCGTTGCCGTCGATCTCGATGCTCGTCTCGAGAGGACATCGAAGTGCTTGAACTCGTCAGATCGATGCCAAACCGCGGAACTGTTTGACGCTCGATCGATTGGAATTAAACGGTTCGAGTGGAAAGAAAAGTCGACTTCGTGCTGCGCCATTACTCGTTATCGTTTCGTTCGATCTTCCTACTCGTTTTCGTGTTAACTCGAAAAAATTCCTCATCGCTATACGGATTTATTTATTAACCGAGCCAGTGACATTAAGCGTAGCTGCATTTTCTCTCGTTTAAATATCCTCCCTTTAGTTTTCCTCCTGTTCGCATAAATTTGCAAGACGTACGTGCTTATGGCCGAGTTCCAGCGTTGTCGAAGGCGCGCAAAAAGCGGGAAGGAAATAAGAAAAAATGGCGGGAAAGAAGTCTAAACGTGGCCGCAACGAGTCGTATATCACGAACGGACGACAATCGAAAGCGATTAAATGTTGTTCCGGCTCCGGTCGTCTTCCATTACGTAAAATTGCGCTATCCATTTTCCGCGACAAACACGACGTTCCCGCGAACAGTTTTGCATTCCGTTAACGAACATCGATGCCTCGGTCCGTTGACGAGAACCGTTCGCGTTTGGAAAATCATCTTTCTCGCGTTTCCACGCGAAGGAACGGGAAGTCGCGCATTCCCGACGGACGATTGTTTTTCAACGACAGAAATTTCTAGGACAATTGTGCTTGGAATTTAACTACCTCTCGTAACGACGGAAGTTTCCCGCTGCTACAAAATGAATTTCAAACTGTCGGACGAGATGCACGGCCGAGTTTCAATAGTTCAAATGTATAGTATCTAGATTCTAGTCGATACGAGCTATGTATATTAACCTGCTTTCATATTAAATTTTCAACAGTCGTTGTGTATTATGAACATTCATAAATGAGCCGTCATTTTCGAGTACTGTTTAACCCTCGAATGGCGGACCCTGGAGAGAGCCTCAATTTTCGTATCATTTCCATTTCCTAAATTTCACCCTGTTTCTTTAAAAATTATGAAAATTATACATTTAACAGCCTTTAACAAACCTGTTACCAACTCTCAGCTTTATCGTTCGTCGAAATTGGAGAATTTTCCCCGGTCGTTTCATTCGTTCGGTCAACTGAATCATGCGGTGGACAAATTGGATCATTCTCCTCTCGTTGACAAGCAAATGTACACGCATCGCGTGATACGTGTATGAAAACGTATCCACCAGTGGCCGCTATTATTTTCCCGTGGGCGATCATCAATCTTAATAGAGAGGTAGCGAGGATCTCATTACTCACATTGTAACGGACGCGTTGATTACCCATGTAACCATTGCTCGGACACTCATCCATCTTTTATCCGCTTCGTATCGCGAACGGATAACTCATCCGGACTTGACGCTCGCGTCGATCACGGTGGGCAGGATTAAAAAATTCCCGGGAATCGATCTTGTCGTCGTTGATTCCGTGACAGTGTATTCCGGTCGTAGCCGATCCTCCCGTGAGGACGACTATCTTAAAGAGGCATCTAGAACGGTGACGAGGCGGGTAAAGTGGCGTAAGGAAGAACCATGGAGATAGAAGGTAGGACAGGGATGAGATGGAAAAGAAATAAGAGACGTTGCTCGGCTTACGTTCGAGCCTGTTGAGAATAGAGATCCCCGATGATGGTATTAAGTTAAACGAGAGGACGAAATCTAGATCGGTACGAGAGGAAAAATGAAAGGGAAGATGAGAGAACCTGCGGTGCTGGAGCAGGTGCAAGCATGGAAACTGGTTCGTTCTTTCGCGAACTCGTATCGATTCCTTATCATTCGCGATGCAAAACTTTATATGCTTCTTGTTCCCGGGTATCGAGCCCGGAAATAAGCTCGACCGTCCGGGCTTACGATGGTGGATTACCCACACCGTGTCCGACGAGTTCGTGAAAGTTGGCAGGCGCGAGGAAAAGCTTCGATTGCCCTCGGGAATCCTCGAATCACGTTCCTAGGGAATGCAGGTTTACGAGGGTGCCGTAAAGCCGAATGATTTCGTTGCGTGCTGTTTAGTCTCGCTGGCTGTTTATCAGCTAGATTTCCGCGTAAAAGCGCCGCGAAGTTCGTCTTCAACCTTCGATATTTTCCTACGCGAAAACCGATGTTGAATAAAGGAAGAACGATACAGCTTTTAGACCGGACATTCGCGCACACCCGTGGTAGATATTACTTAAACGAGAACCCTGTCGCAAAGTGGACGTACATTTTTAAAGAAACGCAACCCTCCAACGTTGTAACTACCGACTGGGTGTTACTTGTTCAAAGAGAATACCTTGGAACGAATAGCGAGCGTGTCATAGCTTCGAGCCTGCTGAAATAAGAGGCTAACCCAAACGTGCCGAACCACGAAATTCCTGTAACAGTCGGCCGAGACTCGCAGACACGAGACTCTCGGATTGTTCAACGGCTCGTTATCGCCGCAAGAAACACGTCGCCAGACAGAGACGATCGCTATTGTGTGTTAAACGCGCTTTGCTAGTCCACTGTGTGGTTTCGACGGCTGTGATTGCAGAAACACAATGCTGGTGCATCTGTAAAGGCTAGATTTACGATGTAACGAGCCGTGTTTGGGTGACGGGATTTAGGGTGCTGTGGTTAGACGAACTGTGGCGTTCGAAGGGTGAAAAGTATTTCTCGTGGTTTTGCGGTGGTATTAATTGCACCGAGGGGACATTCTAAAGACTATCACCTTGCAATTTATTACCTAGGCATTTATGTGCATATTCAATTAAAAAAAGAAAAATTTCTCCAAGTTTGAAATTCCAAAATTTCAGAATAATAAATCTAAAGCTTAGATAACGCACTTCACATTCGAGAGTGCAGGAATTTTCAATACAGGTAAAGAAATTTTACAAATCATAAAGTAACTCTTCGTAGAACATTTTTCACGCCATAACAGACGGCTGATGTCGAACGTGTTTCTGTCCTATTTGTTCGTTTCATTGTTCCATGTCGAAGAGAATTCGACGGAAGCTAGTGAACGCGATGGTCGCGACTCCCCTAAGAAGCGAGGCAGCTGGAACGACCGGCATAAAAGAGACTTTCCGCTAAATTATGCAAGTCGACATGAAAAATTCCCGCGATGAGCGGGAGTCCAGGTTCCAGCGGGCGTATAAGGTGATTCGCATTATCGTGCATGTTGGATGAAGGGAAGCGAGCAAGAAGCTGGTTGCGATATGAAATTTTGATCAGAAATACAGGGTAGCTGAGTGTAGGTCCGGAATCGGAAGTTATTCCGCGTCTCCCGTGGGAGTGCCGCGAATAAACGCGCGCGAACAGCCTTGCGGAAACGTTAGACCTGTAGTAATCAGCTGTTTGGTCTGATTTTTCTATTTCTATCCATTCTTGTTTGTTCCTCTGACGAAATAGGAATTTTCATTCCGTTGAAAATTGATTGCTTATTTAATTAGAAATTGAATCACTGACAAGACTTTTAATGACGCTTGTAACGACCTCGATGTGTTCATTTTCGAGAAGTTAAAAGTGGCTCTTAAATCATTCGCAGGGAAACCCTTTCGTCGAGACCTTTTAATGCCAGAAATCAGCTAGAACGTCTGCTACTCGCGGAATACTCGCGGGAAACGAGTATATCGCGAACACGAATACATGTCTTGCCTTCTCTGTTTCAGGCCGTTGCTGAAGCAGATAAAGAACTCGGCCGAGTCGCACATTGTACTGGATTGCTCCACCGAGAGGATTTACGACGTGTTGAAGCAGGCGCAGCAAATAGGGATGATGAGCGACTATCACAGTTACCTTATCACCTCTCTGGTGAGTCCTTTAATTAAATACAGATGCAATCAATGATTGTGTATGAATCGCGTCAACTTTTACCGATGGATCGTTCATCGCTTATCGGATACCATTTTTCTTGGTTAATGTTCATTTTCATTTTTGTCGAATTTATTGCAAATTCATTGCAAATGAGTTAAAACGAAAAAGGCACATTGCAGTGATTACCATAGTAGTTTAATTTTTAAATGATTTGCTTTTCAATTTTAACCTCTTTTTGCTTAACAATTTATGCTCCACATATGTGAGCTTTTCTGTATTAAATTAAATTAACAAAATTGAGAATGAAAAGCAATACGAAATTGAACTTGGGATCTAAATTATACTTTGGGTCAGCTAAGATCCGTTTCAATTACCTAAAGGTCCATTCTGAACCTTGCAAATGGAGAGTTAGGTGTATCTCTTAACGGTGCAGTTAGAAGCTAAAACGCGGAGGCATCGAAGATAGGGGAGTGTATTTACTGGAAACGGAGTGTCTCGTTTCCTCGTCGATTTCCTCGATCACGTTTCTGCATTAATGTACGTAAGAGACCGGTACCCTTTGTAGTTGTTCGCGTAAAGAGAATATCCCGGAGCTTCGAGCAGTCTGCACGGATTTCAGTGATTCGAATCTAGAGAAAGGAACGGCTAGGTGGCGGGTTGAAAGGGGTGAAATCGTCGTACGTGTTGTCCCAGAATGGCTGGAGGCGCGATCGTTGTAATATCCCCGATCGTCTCTCCGGTATTCTTTCTTTCTCAACTTTTCTCCTCGCGGCGCGCATAGAGCCAAGGAATAAAGTTCTCCAAAGATGGATGCATCGAATCGACGTATCGTGTTTCCTTATTTTGCATCAGGGAAACTAGGCGCGAAGAGATAAGAGATTCGTGCTTTTATTTTCGTAAAATGAATATCATTCTATTTCCTAATATTATGCTGTTATAAATTTTAAAAAGGTGAAGGACGATCAAATGAAGATCAACTATCCGGTATCATCAAACCATAATGAAGTCATTAATTTCAAACATGGACGTGTTCAAGCGTCAGCGTTTCCCGATTTTAATCGTTCTGCCAGTTACGCGAAAATCGTAAAAACATCGTCGATATCGGTGTCGTGAACGCGGCTATTACGGTGATTAATCGACAGGAACGAGCTGGCTCGCTTATCTAATTGTATCCCATCTTCCCTTAACCGTCCGGTTATCGAGCGGCATTAACCTCCATTAAATCGAATAAACTCGGCCTGAAATACGCTCGACGATCGAAATCGAGCATTCGCATGCTTCAGCTGCGACGTGGAGCAGGAGTTTCAGCGACGATTTCCTCTTCCGCGGCGTCGTGGTCGCACTTAGTCGAGCGGGAAATCATAGGTTGCGCGGGGGAAAAACGGTGGCGCAGATTGTTCTCTGGCTTGTAATTATAAATTACTCGTAATACGGCAGCAATTTGTAGCTCCCTCGTTCATGGACTGCCTTGCAATTATTCGGTGAACGTTGGATGGTGGGAAATGATTTGTGCAGCGATCAAAAATGAGGGATAAAACCTAGCTGAGTCGAGATGGTTCTACGAAAATTATTCTTGGCTAATCGGTCTGAGCAGTTCGTTCTACTGCTCTTGGATCGGTGTAATTGGAAAATTTGTTCGCCTCTGGTTATGCTATTTTTCAAGTCTCAAGATTTATCAGATCTATCCAACAAATAATGTTGCTCTTGCTTTGAGGCGAACGGAGGAGCATAGCAGGTTATTTGTAAGTGTAGAATTATTCTGATGGGTCCGAGAGATTGTTCACTTTCTTCTTTGTATAGAATGTTGATTACTTTTTCCTTTGTTTTTGATTGAGCTTGTGAAATACTACAACGATTTATGAGATGGGGTTGTTACTTTTTTTATTTTTAATGGGGGTTGTGATTGAGTTGTTACTTGAATATTTCAAGAAAATATTTTGGATCATCTTGGATAAAATTACGGCGGAAATAATAATAATATATTTAATAGTATTAGAGATCGAAAAGACAGACAATCGCTAATAATTGATAAATGAAACATCGATATTCGAGTTTCAAAGATTCAATTACAAGGGATAAAGTTAAGTAGTTTATATTTATTTCAGATCTTACTTTTCGAGTTCTGTAAAATTAATAAGTACTCTCACGTAATCTGAGAATAATTATGAAAATACGATAAATATTAAAAGTGACATAGTTTCATCTAGAATTTACCGGGTATTTTCCAAGTCAGTGAGAAACATCTCGCTTACTTTTATTTAATCCCCCGTGAAAAACGTCCGGAGAGAAGAGATTTTCTATACTTTCCCGGTAGTTCACGGGAGAAGCTGTCTCAGGATAATTAGCAATTTATCGTTGTCCACGGTTTAGCCGGCTCCTTCGGAGCATCGTTGACCCGGCTAGGTAATCGTGATGTACATAAGTTGCAAGCAGAGTTGCAGAGCCGAAGGAATTGGAAAGTTGTGTTTACCCGAGATGTCGCCGGTTTTATGGCTTTAATTGCAATTAACGTCGCGTAAATATCTCGCCTCGTTTCATTCCGCTTGGTCGCCGTTAATTTTAAGAAGTATGGTGGTTGTGCCATGAAAGAGAAATTTAGAAAGGCAAGTGAATCTTTCGGTATATTTTTCACGGTTATCCTTTTGGGATAATTGGAATCGGTACATTGTAATTTCAAACTATGCTCCAAGACTAAACTATAGAAACTCGGACAATTACACGGTAAATCATGTAGAAAAGCTCCTGCATGAAACGCTTATCTTTTCAAGGTAAATCCTCAAAGCAATCTCAAAGGAAATTAGCAATTTACAATTTACACAGCGGAACATGGCTCGCCAGTCGGCAATAAGTGATAAAAGGTAAATAGCTCGTGTAACCCTGACGCGATTTATCTCGGCTGCGTTTACCAGATTTCAATTTAGATCCATTAAAATGTAAATTAGACGCGGTATTTGTTCAGACATTGGATCGTAGATGTGCGTTCTTCCTAGTCATTTGTGCCCTGGGGCTAGTTTGCTCTTGGACAGGGTTAAATATTTGTCGTTTTAGCAACAATCCTGCTGGTCACTTATTTTTAATCTCCGGTTTCAACATGATTGCGATGTTTATCTTACAATCTCAATGAAACGGATCCAGCTTAGGCAATCATAGTACACTGTTCCATTCATAAGTCATAAATGATACAACTTTGAATTTAGTCTTCGGAAGTTTGGGAACATTTTTGGTAGGCTGATAGTAATTCGGGGCTTAATTAATTAAAATTAGGGCCAGTCATATCATTAATCTCCCGGTAAAAATTTAAGTCCCAATCCACCCCAGAACAGTAATATTATGCAAAATAGCAAACTGGGTACTTGAATTTGAAAATTAGTAATTTGCATCATTAGTATTATAATTAGGGTTCTAATTTTCCATCAACGTGACTAGGTCAATCGTAACTCAAATCTGTAAACCGTATACAGCCTGTAATTGTTAAAGCTTCTGTAATTTGGACTTCTGATATAAATCAAAATTACAACTCCATTATTTAATAGCATTTCAATGGTCAATAGAGTAATGAAGTGGAACGCGTTAAATCGTTTGAATAAAATTCGACCAATCTTGAAGATAATTGCCACGATAATATATTATATTCTTCTAAAGAATGAACTTGGCAGGTGATTCAAAGCTTATAAAGAATCTGCATGATATTAAGAAGAGGATATTCCACGTATTTGAAGAATAAACGGGATAAGGAATTAATTATGACGAATGTCGTGTAATTCCAACGCCATTTAAACAGAGTCCGAATGGAATATTGTCTACACCGTGTGGACGACGTGTTTGAAAGCTATTTATTTTCATTTATATCGTTTATCCGGCTATCCAACCAGGGAATCCCGCTTCATCCATCAAGTTGATCTCATTAAGAAGGCGATCAGAAAAGTTTGCTGACGTTCGCTTAATGACAAACGGAATTAATGGAATTCTATTTGTTAAGAATTTAATTGTCCAGTCAGGGGCTGATCGATCAAGAAAAATGATACAAAAAGATCAATTAAAATGAAGAAAACATTCATTAATTTTACAATTAACTTTAAATAGATTTATTAGACTTTGACGTCTTAGACAACGTACTTAAAATGTTAATATAGAACAACTTTGTTCTGATCAATAACGAAGTTATTATCATTTCTATGGTCACTGAATTTTAGCGCATTCAGCCTCGACGTTCAGATAAAAATTTCGCGCGAAGATTTACGCGGCAGTTAATTCGACCAGAGGATTCTCGAGCGGGAAAAAACAACGTCCAGTTCGCCATTTACAGAATTTATTAAAGCAATTTTTCCCCGGCTGCCAACGCAATATTTTCGGGAACACGTTTCGATGAGGATCAAGCTTGAACGTCGATTCGAACGAACGAATTACGTCGAATGTTTTGTTGGCACTCATTCAACACGCTTCAAAAGTCTTTCAATATTTTCTGTTCAAGACAAGGGCGTGCTATTTTTGAGAATTCAAATAACGAAATCTTATTATAGAGCGCAGGAAAAATGTCGTTTGCTGAATCTTTCTTCAGACGTCAGAGATTCCTTCGTTTATTTCTGCATTCAAAGCGCGTGTCTCATATTTTTATTCGACCTCTGAGGATGTTTTGTCGCGGTGAAACAAGTGAGAATTACGTATGTGGAGCTCGTAGAAGAACGTAAATCTCGGAAAATGATAGCTATTGATCTGTGCTTGACTCCGTAGTCATATCTGCCTGGTACTTTTCATACGAGTAGAAGTTCTCCCAAAAGGGATGTTCCCTTTGGTTTATCTAACTTGTGCAGCTTGTACTAGTTTGGTGTCTGACGTTTGAGATTGTTAGATGTATTTTGGAAACATAAATTGAGAAAGAATACAATTTTTCGTAGAGAAAATGATAGTTTTTTAGCTCTCAAAATAATAGAAAGGGTGAATTTTAAGCAGTCTTTTACATTTCAATTTAATTCCAACACTTTCAATTTACACTTGAATAGTGTAAAATTTATAAAATGAAAAGAATATAAAATACAAAATTAAATTAAAATTGGGATTTTCTCGGCGGTTTGCCGTCCAGGGGTTAAAGATATTAGTCGTCAGGTCTTCAGACGACACTTAATGCAAATGTCATTTGAGATACTAATGATATAGCCAAGTATTCGACCTAATGAACTCTTGAAACTTCGGAAAAAAGGATAAAAGGGAAGGAAACATCGTAAACGGGTAAATAAACTCGAGTGGTTATAAGAAGCCGTAGCTCGTAGCATAACGTTACGCCTACTAAACGCTGGTAATAAGAAGCTTAATGGCAACGGTGGCTATAACGACGATAACAATCATCATAACCATAGCGAGCATAATAACCGTAATGACCAGCAGGATACGATAATACGTCGGCGTCGCAGGATCCTAGGACACGTCGAAATTTGTGGCCCCGAAATACGAGCGTGTCCATGTGCTGCCATAATTTCGCGTCTCTGAATCAGTGTTCCATGAAGCGAGGTTAATTTAGCGAAAGCTAATTCGTCGATGCTTGACGTTTGGTCAAGAGTAACCCTTTGATATATCGTACGAAGCACTTGTAAAGACTTGAATTTGAAAATTATCGCACTTTAAATTAAAGAAAAAATAGTAGAAATGATTTTCCTTTTAACAAATCATCCTCCCATACGAGAAGCTTTCCCGTGTCTCTGGGAGGTCGGTGAAAAATTATTCAAATTCGCAGAATTTTATCGAATATTGCTGAAAGAAGGTCGCGCGAAAGGAATATCGTGTAAGGGTAAAGGATGAACGAACATCCTGAGGCGAGGCGATGATCGATCACCAGGTATTCGATCGATCCGGCCTGGTGTTGTATCGCGGTGCTCGTGAATCGGACAAGTCGCGGGGACGGTAGATCGAAACCGGTAAACTTATCTATCTTGGCCAGAACGCAGGGACAAAGGGATAATAAATGGCCGCGACGGGCTGCTTGAGCATTCGAAAAGGTGGACGGAGTTGCGCTTTGAGGCTGGTTGACTTTAAATCACGCCGGCTGCCACCATGATGTAGATAGCATGCTAGAGAAGCTGCTCCATTCTATTCCCAAGATATCTCTATTTCTGCTGATAGCCGCACCGTGACCAGACGACTAATATCTGTCCGTGTGAATTAATTTTTTAACCAGCTCGAGTATCCATTCAAACATGAGTTATTTTAAAAGTATTCCGTTATTGATATTCGACTCGATTAATTTGCACGATCACTAATAATTTTGAACGAATGAATTTTCAATTGAATAAACATTTTAAATAAAATCGTGAAAGGGAATAAAATTTCACAAACTCGCGTTTTATTTATCAATTTATTTTATGTATCACTTTCGATGGATCGACAGATTGTACAATGTCATTTCTCGCGTTGCAATATCGAAGAGTATCATTGAACGTGGATCCTGTTATATTCACTCGTCTTCGATTGTCGACGTCGATAATTCGGGGTATTGGAAATGTGACAATTTTTTCCGGCTCCCCGGGTGGAACGATTCTATAAATCTCACTATGGGTAAACGTTGCCGAAGCCGATATTAAACATTTCTGGCGTGCACGCAATAAAATTCTCTGGTGGCTTGGCGGCATACAAAAAGCTCGGCTATCGGTTCGAGGAATTCATAAAGTGAACCAAATTCCTCCTTGCAGGACCTGCACAGCGTCGATTTGGAGGAATTCAAGCACGGCGGGACCAATATCACTGCCTTTCGATTAGTGGACCCGGAGAAGCCGGAAATTCAAAAGGTCGTGCAAGATTGGATCTACGGCGAGAAACGTTATAACCGGGAGCTCGATATGGGACAAAGCTCCAACAAGGTACGACAAAATATATATCATCTAATATGTTACTAATTGGGTCGCCTTACTATTAATAACCAACAGGGTGTTTAAATAAAATTTCCATATATTTTCTTTTTCAAAGTAAAATAATTTATTTATTTATTTACTGTTAGAAAGGGAATAGCCCTTTTTGTTATAAATACAAAGGTTCATTAAAATGGATACAAAAATTACTTAAGTTAATTGCAAGATATTTTCTTGCCAAAGCATGTGTTGAGGTAAATTAATTATTTTCCAACTTTATAGCCATCAATTATACTGTTCTTTGACGAACCGATTGCTAATGAAACGCTTATCCTGAACTAAATTATTATTATTCATAAACTTGACTATTAGCTCCAGTGTGATAGAAATTAATTGAATCAGTAACGCAATCAATTAAATTATGGAATAATTGTCAAGGAATGATCCGGTTACGTTTTATCAACAGCATTAGAATCTAAATTTGACTCTATTAGCATTAATTAGAGGCATTGAATGGCCTCTAATTAATAGGTATTTCCTGCTGCTATTATTATGCAAGTATGAGAAAAGTAGTGCGATTCAAAGAAATATGAAAAACTAATTCAGGAAAATGGTTATTTTATTCTCTATTAATAGAAAATTATTCTATGTTGAGAGTCTGATAATGTGTGACACTTGAATTTCCTAATTAGTTTCATCTAATTAGAAATACTCGTATCAGATATAATGAAATAATAAGATAAAGAAGTATAAAGTTTTTTCACTTACGAATGAGAAAACTACATTACTTACGAGGAGATCTAATACAGAAAAGACGATAACACTTGCTGACAGTTCTCGAGGAATAAACGCGGCAACGCGTTCCCGCTCGTTGCTGGTGAAACGATTAAATTCCGCTCGGCGAACAGCTGGGAAACGATTGTTTGTTTTCGCGGGCGTGTTCGTGGAACGAAGTCACGTTATACGGTGAAATTCGCTCGTTTCACCGTGCACGCGTGCGAACTTAATTAGCACAACGAAGGATTTTAACAGTTACAGTCTTGCGGTGTCGATGTAATTTTCTCGTTGAACGAGCTCGCTCGAACACATCAGGTCGGCCTGTATGCATGCAAATTGCGAACATTGTTCAAACGGAACACACTAGCCGTTTAAAAGCATCTTGCCTCCTCTAATAACATTCTAATTTTACATTCTTCGCGCAAGCCTCTCCTGACAGCCGCATCGATCTCCTTACCGGTGTTTGGATCGAGCTATCAATTCGTGTTCCACGCGGGATTGCGAGCCGAGTAACTTGGAACAATGCACAATAATTGGGTATTATCTATTCAAAAGTTGACTAGCGCCATGGAAAATTCAATTTTCCCCGACAGGTGTCGAAGCTCGTAAGAATGCAAATACTACAGAGGCGAAAAATGTTGTACAATTTCTGGCTCTTGTCGATGCTGGAATTTTCGATAATGGATAGTGAAGAGCCTTCTGTTAAGTTTGACGCTCGCAAACACTTCGAATATTCGAATTATCCAAATTCCTTCGATATCTTAATACTCTGATGTTCAGAATGCAACGAAATACATAAAATATCTGAAATTCGAATGCTCGGAATATTAAAATGAACCAAATTATCCAAATTATTTGAAATTGAAATCCATATTCTATAGCCATTAGAATATTCGAATATTCAACAATTCTAATTGAAAGCAAGTGGAAAAAACACGAATGCATAATAGGGATGCAAGTGGATGCGCATCTGCATACAGAGATAACGCGTATCACGTGGCACGATGTCATTTCGTTGGTTGGTTTATGTGTGATGGAACGAGAAACACGCTTGGGAAGTAGGTCAAATTGCGTGGGTAGTTACCCTGATGAAATTCTCGCGATCAATCGAACGCTACCCTTCTATTAGAAATTCGAATCAATTTAACCTCTCAATTTTGTCGTATTTACAACTCCATCGAAATCTGTCAACGAAACACGGCCTGTTAATAGAATATTAAAGAGTTGTCCACATTAATTAGTTCAATCAATTATTTTTTTAATTTTCTCATTTGATCAATGAAATACATTACCCAAAACTAAATTATTTATTTCTCTACGTAGAATCTTTTCGATACTTAATTTCTTGAACCTGGGTTCCAACCCCTTATCGCAATCTTGAACCCTTCTTTGATGTTAGAAATTTCCCCGGTTCGTTATGCTTCATCTTAGTCGACCAAATTTTTGTCCAACTCGATTTTTCCTCGAGTATCAACGTTCCAGCGCAATTCAAACAAGTTCACAGCAACTGAAGTTACGTTCCTAATTGGTAGTTCTTGGAGCGGCATAGCGTGAGCAAATTATATCGTTGCGAACATCTGGCAGGGCATCAACCGCGGAAAAGTTGAGTAGCGAATCTGTACGTTCGGCCATCTCCCGGGAAGAAACATCTGCCGCATCCGACACCAGCTTTCAGCCCTTTAAAAGCTTAAATTGCATCGACCTCCCCCGCACCTACGGGCCAACTTCCTGGATACCTTTTTTGGGAAACATCTTAGACAAACTCAAGTTGCATATGCATAATTTTTAGAGAATCCTTGCATTATCCCTCTGAATATCAAGGTAGAAATTATTCCTCTGGGAAGAAAATAGATTCCCTTTGGATGAGTTCAGGTCGATAGAGAGCCGGGGAAAATAAGATCATAGGCTCACCTATGAAAACGCAAACAATTGAAGCAGATCAACCAAGAGGGGTTAAATAATGGAGGCTCAGCCTGGCGGAAGGCACCCCAAGGCGTTCTAAGGTTGCCGAGCTTTATATCTCTTTACCTTCGGCCTCTCTACCTTTCCTATACCTCCATTCATTTCTTTTCCCGAAGAAGGCACGCTTGTTTGATCCCTGACCCGTTCATAACGCGAAGGAAACGACTCTGCGGAAACCGCGCGACGCTCGATGCGCTTCAAGATGCGCTTTCCTTCGGGACTTCGTTAAATTCGGTCTCAACCCTCTGGTCATTTAGATTTTCGGAGATAAAATTTTGACGAGCGAAAATCATTGAAAATCCTGAAGAGATATACGTCAGAATATTTCATAATTAATCTTTGAGAATATTAATAAGTATCTCTTACCATTTTACCGGATGTTTCGAATCATCTTATCATTCGATCTAAATATTCACCGAGGTTTTAATTTATAAAAGTCAGGATTATTTAAAGTCGAGCTCGCAGTAGTTTCATGACCCCAAGTTGATTTATTCATTGAACTCCCGAAGAAGTTGAAGAGGACAGTGCGCTCTTTAGCTAACAAAGAACCAGCCACGCTGAAACTATGCCAGTAAATTTGTATTCTCTCGCCGTGCAATTAATCCGATTTATTTCTCGAAAGCAGCCCTCTGTATCCGTCGGGCGAAGAAATTTGTGCGTTCCCTCCGAAAAAAAAGTTGCTCCAATTCGTAACGAAGCTTCAGAAAGGATGGTTCGACGAATACGAAATCGCATTTATTGTCTCTCGGTTCAATTACACGGCAACAGAAAGTCGTTAGTCGTCGAATAGAGAAGGGAAAAAAGAAGATTCACGATGCGAACGAACTGCGAGCATTAACGATTCCATACGAGTCGCCAGCTAGGCGAGCGGCAACGAGTATGTAAATACGCGTGCACATGGATGCTGGAAAATTGAGCGGATGTGAGTAAATGATGGTACGTGACCGATCTTAGCTCGGTTCCAAAGAGAAGAGGATCTTGTAACGCGACTAGAAGCGGGGCGGGTCTTGCTTGGCAACCAGTTCGGAAGCTGAACGAGGAAAGGACGATTTGATCCCTTTCCGACTAGAGGAACATCGTACTTCGATCAGGATCGTCCTTTTAACAGTTCGCAATCGATGGAAAGCCATACCTCGAGATAGACACCGTATTCGTTGGAAATTTATTAGAGAGGAACCATGGAACAGAAAGCAGAGGGACGTGGGACCACGAATTCCCTCTGAATTTTCCCGATAAAATCGAAATGAAAGTTGACTTTCTAGAAATGACAGTTGCGTTATTCGCGAAGGTGAAATTCAGCTGGGTCGAATTCGAAAATAACTGGATGGGTGTAGATTTCGGGGGTTGTTTTCGTGATGGGTTGAGATAATTTATTATCGCGGTGAATATCAATATTACAAATTTAATATAATTCAATGATTAGAAAAAATTAATATTATATTAAGGGGTAATATTTTACTTGCAATTAGTTTTAATATTTTATTTTCAACTCATTTCTTTTAAAAATTATTTAACCTTCGGACCATGGAGAGAGCTTCAATGCTTTCTAAGTAGAGCAGTAATTTTTTACAATTTATTTCTGATCGCGTGACGATGAAACTCTCATCATCGTCGACGATTTGTTAAAACGTGACATACTGCAGCTGTAACGTGATGGTTTCTTTTTATTTTGAACGAAATAAGTGAAACTACCAACTAGTTTTCTACGAGAAACTGCTTCGTGGATGGATTTACGACGTGTACTCTGCAATTTTAACGTAATTGCGAAATTAAAGGCTGTGTGGTAAGAGTATCAGGCGGATTAAACTTATACAGGATACACGGTAAACACGAGAAAGCGAATTTGAAGATTTTTAATGATATAAAATAGAGTAAGAGTATTTTTCGTTTTTGAAAAATAAATAAAGTTACAAAATTATTTACATTTAGGAGCTTTCCATTTTTAAATTAAAGTAGAAAATATTCTTCAATATCTTCCACTATAATTTTCATTATTATTACAGATTTTTATTAAATAATAACTAATGTTTGTTTCATGCACTTGAACAGAACAACCTCACCTGCATTAAGGTAAGGTTTCGTGTAATATTATTGAAAATTGCATGTTACATGATTCCATTTTGCAATCCTCTAGAAGAGTACTTTTGTTGTTCTCTTTCGCATGTTAAATTTTAAATAAGAAACAGGATACTTTAAAATTAATCATCCAAATGCTTATTCAGTATCTTCGTACAATTTCCTTTAATAAATTCTCGAATTAACAATTAAGCAATTTCTATAAAATTTCTGAACGTCGAACCAAGAAATGCAAAACAAACGAAGTAATGCAAAAATGAATAATAACTTGAAAATCAGATTGTAGTGAAACTCGTCAAATGAAATAAATTCAAGCGAATCTGCTGGAGTCTCTGGAGAAGATTTGCACTTTAACTAGCTCTTTTAATCCCGCGAGAAGATTTAGTCGAGCAATCTCGCTGCGTTTACGAGAGGCTACATAATTAATCAGAGTACTTTGAAATTCGCCGTCTGTAAACTATTAATAAGATGGAAATAACGAAGATGCTGAAAAAGCAAGCTACGATTCCACGGTGATCCCATTTTATTAGAATTAGATCCTTTCGAACGAATTCGTAGAAAATTTCAGCGTACCATTTATCGTTCCTCGAACCCTATAATTTTCCTGCCAATAATCAAACGAGTAATCTCGTCGGATACGTTCGTGTAATTAATCAAAGTTCGTACAAATGGTACTTTGATGAAAAATTGGCCATGTTATTTGCAGTCGAAAGAAAATTAGAATTGGTAAAATAACGATTCCATAAAAATCACAGTGTTAATTTTACTGCACAGCAATTTCGACACGTTTAAACGATCGAGTCGAAAGCACGAACGATTTTCTGGGATAAACAAGCCTCGAATTTTGTACTATAAAATCCTGTAAGGATATTGGTTGTCCCAAATACGCTGGAGGCAGCGATATTCGCGAAATACAAATTCCTCGCCAACAGAAGGCGTCAATTTGCCATGAAATCGTGTAAGTGTGGGTGGGTCCTTCGTTCCTTTGGTCGACGGGAACGAGTTCGACCAGAGCAAAAATCGTTCGATCAAATCGCCCGATACGATTCCCCTTTACTGCCGAGAATTTCCGCCATACCGTTCTTTTATAAACGAACGATTTCTCCGGAATCGATTCGTCGAAACGTGGTCGTGACCGCTTCGCCAATTCGTTCGACACAAATTCCTCGATCACCGTGCGGGTCTATTTAACGCGAAACTAAAACGTTACGATTCTACTTTTCAGACTGAAACCTCGCTGATGTACGACGCTGTGCACCTGTTCGCGAAAGCTCTCCACGATTTAGACACGTCCCAGCAGATCGACATTAAACCGCTGTCCTGCGAATCCACCGACACCTGGCCGCACGGATATTCCCTCATAAACTACATGAAAATCGTGAGTACCCATATCCGTACGATTTATGGTGTCGTAAGTTATACAAGAAAAGTTTCAATGTAGTTATTGAAATTTCAAGAGACGAATAAAATAGAAAATTTTTATAAATTTCATCAAAATTTTCTCGTATCATTATAAATGGAGAAGACATACAATTAAGTGATCTGTTTCAAAAAGAAAAATATTTTAATTTTAAAATAGCGATCTTCTATTTTGACTCAGCCTGTAGAAAATAAAATGGAAAAATGGGGCGATCGTGGTGCATGCAAAGCAGGGTAGTAGTGGCGCATACAAGTAGCCTAATTGCACGTCCGGGTAATTGGATGTCTGTTGGGCGCAAATGGGTGTAAAGCGAGGATCGTGATGGCAAAAACGTCGCGTAACCGATGCAACAATGATCCCCTGGACCGTTATCGATAGATATCTTCCATCCGGTTGCGGTTCTCCTATCTCTGCGGCCATGGTAGCAGCGTTGGGTGATGGTTTATCGAGGATGTGTATCGCGCGAAGATCGATAGAGGGGGAATTCATTTTGTGAAATTACGAGCATCGATCGGCCGTCTGGGCAACGTAATAAGCCATTATAACGATATGCTTAATCTGACTGTCCCTACAGCTTGGTTCGCGCTTATTAACGAGCACCACGAGTGCTGCCATGTGCAACGTAACCGGCATCGCGTGCATGTCGCTGAAATTGTACAGGTATGCGTACAGGACATCGTAAACTCCCCCGGTGTTGGGCTGAAATAGCAGACGTACGGGACGGCTCCTTCCTATGCTCGCCGATTGTTCCTCGGGACAATGGAAAGTTACCTGGTGGGTTAAACGAACCCGTCGGCACCCTTGACAAATTATACCCCGCGGTTTTGCGACCGTGAATTCTCAGACCCAGGAACACGAATATCAGGTCATCCTTATTAATTTCGCTGTTCTAAATTCTAAATTCGAGCGGCAATTAAATTTCAATTAAAAGTAGCAAAGTTTCTCTTGAAATCGCCCTGTGTAAAATATAGAATTAAAGTATAGAGAAACAAGGAGGTAAACAGGGGAGATGAACGAATGGAAATCCGGTTACGTAAAAAGTCAGCCTGTTCGATAACGAGCCGTTGCTCTGACAGTTGTATTTTTTTTAATATTTGCCTTCGTTAACGATATCCCGTTAGTGTTATTATCGATCAAACACGGATGTCACGCGTAACGCGGTAATAATGTTTGCCGTAATATAAAAACACTTGAAACGAGTCGTTCGAAGAGCGACGTTGCCTACAATTTTACTAATTACCAGCGGTAACCGAGAACATCGAGGGTATATCCGAACGCGATGCACGGCTCGTAATTCGTCAACGAAAATTCACGTCAAAGCTCGACCGGTAATTATGCCAGTAATGGTCGCATTTGCCAATTTTCCTACTGCTTGTCCCATCGCTATTCCGTGCCAAAATATTATCCATTTTATTCGAACAACGTTGTTGTTAAAAATGAAAAGTCAGTCGTGAAATTGATATTTATTTTTCAAATTTTGTACTATTTTTGAATATGGATCACGATTAATCCACTCATCACTAGAGAATTAATAATAACCGATCAACCTTTTGTTTCCAGGTGGAAATGACTGGTCTGACAGGAATTATAAAGTTCGATCATCAGGGATTTCGCTCGGATTTCATTCTGGATATCATCGAACTCAATAACAAGGAGGGTTTGAAGAAGATAGGAACGTGGAACAGCACGAAAGGTATAAATTTTACGAGAAGCTACAAAGAGGAGTATACTCAGATCGTTGAGAATCTTCAAAACAAGACATTCATCGTGACGACCATATTGGTGAGTGTCTGAATTTTTTTATATTAATCCGTAATTTACATACATACATTTTTCTAAAAATCATTTATATTCGATCGTAGAAATTTGCAAAAATTACTATATGTATTTTCCACTCCAAACTATTTTCACCCCTTCGGAGTGAATTGGTATCAAAATTATGTTAAATGTTTTTATAAAATCGATGTATGTAATTCTTCGTACATTCGTTTGAATTAACCAAATCAACCTTTACAAATCTCATTCCAAGTCTCAAGTCGCATCCATTAAAATCTCAAAAATTTTCTTTCCTCCTCCACGGAATCCACATGAATCGTTCGGCGTATCGTTAAAGTCCCGACTGTTTGTTTTTCCGAAATGAAAAGGAAACAGAAGCAGAGCTGAACGAGGTTCGTACGGAAGCGAGAAATTTCCTTTTCCTTCTTCATCCTTCGCCTCCACCTCGTTAGCTTTTCCCTTTTTCTTTTTTTTTTATTTTCATCTCTCCAACCGTTCTTCAGGGAATAAAGAAAACCGACCTCGAGAAACTCGGGAACCCTGGAGGGGTATCCGCTATTTAATTGAAGCTTTCACGTCGACTCGCCGTCGCGTTACTTATTCTTGCGCTAATTGCGGCCACAAGTAATGCAATGCACTTGCGTGCATATTAACTGGCTCGAAAGTTCAGCTGGAGAAGCATCAGAGAGCGTCGAGTTTCGTGGTCGCGAGATAAGGGTGCTCGAGGAGATGAGTCTGAGAACTTGAACAATCTAATGCCGCTTCTTTAGAGGTTTAACCGTTCACTGTATTTACGACGTTATTAATCGGATTTTCGTTCGGCTTGCTTGAATAAGGGGCCTAAGTCAGCTCACCGAGTTTGTACAGCCTCTTGGGTTATTAGGTAGCATGAAAATTTTATGACTTGGCAATATTATTAACCCTTTATTGATAGATATAGGTCAATCATTATCCAAAGCTTTCACTTTCAAATTTCGAAATAAAATATTTTCAAAAGTGATGGTATAAAATTTGAAAAATGAAAATGAGAAAGGATCGCTATCTCAATGGCCCATCGTCTGAGGGTGAACCCAAGTAAAGTTTAAAATTCAACAGTGATAAGATTACGATAAAAATTCAATTATAAAAAATTGATTGTAATTTAAGATTTCGATATATTCCTATACATGAGTGTACACCCTATTCTTGAGTTTATCTAGAGTTCCATCGCAACTCGTATAGAACTTAAAGTGTGTTTCTCAAGTCCTTATCCAAGGACCTTTGGTACGATGAAATTTTAGCGAAACTTTCCACGATAGAAACTTCCACTCACGTTTTTCGAAAACTCGATCGCACATTCCGTAACGCCAGTTTCCATGAAATTCCTCGTCGAACATTTAGCATAATAAGCGTTTTGCAACTCCCCTTGACGACATATGCGATTCTAAATGTAAAAAAGAAAACCTCAGAGTCTCCCCTTAGAACAATTGAACTCTAGAAAACAATGTTACTGTCATAGAAAATCATCAGCCTCGTATTGTCCTCTACTCTCGCGTGTTTCTCTCCCCTTCTCCCTCAAAGAAAAGCTCGTCGACGTGATATTCGGTCGCTTTAAATCGCGCGCACGTAGAGATGCATATTTCACACCTCCCCGGCACCCAGTGCGAATCACGGTTGCGTTAATTAAGCAGCGTTGGAGCGCGAAAGGAGCCGCAGCTCCTGAATTTTCATATTCGTAGAAACGTGGCCAGGTAGAGTAGCCGTCTCTAATGTGTGATTTCGCGCGCACACACCCATATGTATCGCGTGTTCCATTGGTTAACCCGACGACCTGGCTGTTCACATCCTCGTATTCAAATCCTCTTGCGCTATGCCCTGCGTGCCCACGCACGTTCACACATGTATGGAATCGATCTGTGACGTCAGCTCATTAACCCGCAGAGCGCACCATACTGCATGAGGAAGGATTCGAGCGAGAAGCTCACCGGAAACGCACAGTTCGAGGGTTACAGCATCGATTTGATTTACGAGATATCGAGAATACTAGGATTCAATTATACGTTCCGTCTGGTGCCAGATGGACGATACGGTTCCTACAACAAGCAGACGAAAGAGTGGGATGGTATGATGAAAGAACTGCTCGATCAGAAGGCTGATTTAGCGATCGCTGATCTAACTATCACGTACGATCGGGAACAAGCGGTCGACTTCACAATGCCGTTCATGAACCTAGGTGAGCGATCTGTTTAATCAACGGGTCCGTTTCGAATGTGCTGATTGCCGCCGTGAATCGATTTAACGATCAGTAAACTATTCCACCAATTCTAGTTCGCTTCGAGAATTTTTCAAACCTTATCGAAGATCAATAATTCTAATTCATCGTCCAAGTGAAATAATATCATTTGAAAATCATGAAAGTAATCGATCTCCTTTTGAATAATCCAAAAATTATTTAAATTTTTAATGAAAAAGGAAAATAAATCGCTTTGATATTTCTCTCGCATTCTACATATTTCAAAAGCGATTTTTACTTATTGCGCCACATTTTTTTGGTTAAATCTCTGCTAGTAAATAAAGCTATGAAATGTGTGAATTTTAAACTTTCAGGTATCAGCATACTGTACCGTAAGCCTATAAAGCAACCACCGAATCTGTTCTCGTTCCTCAGCCCTCTGAGCCTGGACGTTTGGATTTATATGGTGACAGCTTATCTGGGTGTCTCGGTGCTGCTCTTCATACTCGCCAGGCAAGTGAATCCATTCTGCCAAGACCCGATAAAAATATTCTACGGCACCGACGAAATTTCGTATCCGAACGAATCCCTTCACCTAATATGCTTTACCGCTCGGATAAACTTTCATCGTGTCGAGAATTCGATAAATTTTCAGCATCACACTTCTATAATTACTATTTAACTCTCAAACGGTGGGTAATTAAATTTTAGAGTACCTCTTTACAATATAATATAATGCGTTTCTTAACTCTCGGATGGCGGACCATGGAGAAAGCCCCAAGGCGACGGACCCTGGAGAGAGCCACAATTTTAATTTAATTTTGCATTTCATATTACTTTCTTTTGTTTAAAAATTATACATTTAACCTCAGGTTACCAGTTTATTATGCAAGAAACGCATTTTATTATATTTTTCTAGTTATTTAGGAATCGATAATTGTAGACGATCAATCTATACCAAAATATTTTATTTAAAAATTTGAATAGCTCGTTTTATCGCGACCTGCTGTTTGAGGATTAATTCACTGATAACTCTCAAGTAGCTATTTCTTAGATACCATCAGGGTATACATCCGGCTTCTACCACAAAGTACATTCGAACGCAACCAAACGAACAGACATACGTTGACTTGTAACATTCCGTTCGACTTCTTTTTCTCAACGTGGACGCGGTTAATCTTCATACGTAAATGGCGATCGATCCCTGCGGAAGACAGATACGTCCATCTGAAAGGATCAGACGTTGTCTAGAGTTGATCAGTTTAGATTCACCCCGTACGAGTGGTACAATCCTCATCCGTGCAACAAAAACCCGGACCATCTGGAGAATCGCTTCAAGCTGCTCAACTGCATGTGGTTCACCATCGGGTCGTTAATGCGGCAGGGCTGTAACATTCTGCCCAAGTAAGCCGTTAGATTGGCATCTCACGGTCATTGGCTCGAGCGTTTCTTTTGCTCGTTTCTTTATCAATCCTCTATTTCTCCCCACGTCTTTGTTTCCCTCCAGCTCGTTTCTTAGCTCGCGTTCGAAAACGCCGTTGTTGGGTTCCGCCTTCGGACACCGTGTCGTCGATCGGGAACGCATGTAAATCGACGACCACGATCGGTAACTAACAACGGATCCACTTTCGCTGCGATTTGCTCGAACACGCAGCCCTTTTACGGGCCAAGTTCGCTCGTACGACAGAATGGATGAATTATTCAGCGAAACGAATTCGTGAAACCGCTTTCAACAGTCCCGCAGGGATATCGGATATTTTGAATGTGTTGCAGATACTATCGTTCGCCTATCGGGATTGAGAACCCGATTGGAAGGGAATTGATTTCTTGGAGGAGAGATAGTCAGACACTTTGTACCAAGATACAAAATTGATAGCTTGAATTTAGAAATAACACGTGATTTGCTAATTACGAATTACTGCTCCATTAATTAAACGTCTCATTAAAAAGAAAGATCTATGGTTAAACGTAAAAATTCTAGCCAGGAGGAGCTTAATTTCTCTTTCGCAAACTTTCCTCTGTTTCTTTGTCGCAAAAAGAGGTAGGTGGATCGCGAGCTGTAAAAACGTTTCACGATGTTCGCACAATTTATTACACGGAAAAAGGTACGCGAAGAGGGATAATATCCCCCGGCGATGGGATAATTCTGGTTTGTCTGGCAGTCTCTCTCCTTACGTTCAGTATTTGCATAACTTAGGTGAATATCGATTAAAAAGCGTGCGACGATTCTCAGAGTCGTAGCTACGTATCGAGGGACGTTTTTCATCGAGGGTTGTATTTACATTTCATCCGTCCACATGGTGACGCGGTTCGCTAATTACTCGTAATAATGGTAATAAATCAAACATTATATGCGAGTAATACCGTCACGTTGAATCATGATTAACGAGAAAATTTAGAAAGGGGAAAGATATATTTCTGTATCTATTTATTTGATATTGTCATCCCAGATATTCCTCTGTTTTTAGAACTGCAAAGTTATTTAAAGATTCTGACGGAGAAAACAAAGATTCAAATGTACCTCAATGTCTCCTTAACGCCCGCACCTAAATCAGCCCGAATCCCGTCGCAAAACCGTACAACATCCACGGGAAACGTTTGCCTGTAATTCCAGAAACAGAGGAAACATTTCAAACGTTTCACAGTTCGTCGTTGACACATTGGGACACCGCAAACACGACGAATTTTAGCATCACGGTATCAATGTTTCAGCAACGCGTGCAACCAAGGCTTCTCTTGATTAAGGAAAAGTGTAAAGAATCGACCTGATCATTTATTCTTTACAAACGAAGAGAGGAAGGTGTAATTTAGGTTTTTCCTAAGGCAACAAATTTCTCCCTCTGCTATTACCCTTAAATAAAGGAAGTCTACGTTGCAGCCGAGTGTACGATTAGTCAGGTTACGACTCTGAGGTCTAATCCTTTCCCTTCTCCATTCACGTGTCTGCAGGTTCAGCCCCTACGAGTGGGAGAATCCCCATCCGTGCAACGGACAGTCCGAGGTCCTCGAGAACGAGTTCACCCTGATGAACTCGCTCTGGTTCACCATAGGCTCGCTCATGCAGCAAGGCTCTGATATAGCGCCGAAGTAAGTGTGAATATAACGAAGAAACACAACAGCGACGTATGGGTGCGATCGTTTTTTCTACCAAACTTCGAGAGAGTTTCGAAAGCGAGAATAAAGTTTTCTTATAGCTTCGTTAGATTATTAGTCGCGGTTCATTTATTTCGGTGAGAGAAGCTTTTTCCGAGGAGAGGCGAGATTTTGGGGGTCGTAGGTAACGATAGCCTGGATATGCTATATCGTAGGCTTGCTGCAATCGAATGATCACGTTCTCGTATCGAAACTCGTCGACGTGCTTTCGTTATCGCTGAGGCTACCCTCCACACCGACGATGTTTCGTTCGATGGAAGTTCGTTGTTGCTGTTCCCAAAGGGAATACGGTAAGATGCTGAGACACCGTCGTGTAACCGAAATAATGCACTATAAGTGTTCTGATAAACCCGGTTCCTCGGAGGAATTTCCATGGTGTTTGATTTTGGGAAAAATGGAATTGGAAGTTCGTTGAATTGGAACAGCAACAACTTCTTCGAATTAGACCGAGACGATAAAAAGCGCTTTCACCTGTTCGGAAATTGAGCTTTCGTTCTCCAGTATTTCCTGCGATACGACCCCCATCCTCGTTATCGTCATTTTTCAGTTTTTAGTATTGTTTAGCTGTCGTTGTTGTGAGTAGCAAACGAATGCCTTGGGTGCATGGAAACGTAGAAATTAGAGAAGAATAGTTTTTTAAAATCGATCATCTGATATAATGAAAGTTTCTCCTGCATGAATCATAAGGCTTAGAAACTTACAAAAATATCAAAATATCTCTTTTGCCATTTTTACGTTTAGATAGATATTTCTATTCCACAGCACCTCTGATTTCGCTAAATCAATTTATAATTAGGAAGGCTAATTTTTCGGTCAATAAAAAATACACTTCGATATTCATACAGGAGAAACAGATTTTTCATCGACGCTTTGCGGAAGTTTCTCTGCACCGTTTGGAATTTTACTTACAGGGCTGTGTCGACTCGTATAGTGGCGGGTATGTGGTGGTTCTTCACTTTGATCATGATTTCTTCGTACACTGCCAACTTGGCCGCGTTCCTTACCGTCGAGAGGATGGATTCACCGATCGAGAGCGCGGAGGATCTTGCAAAGCAGACGAAAATCAAATACGGGGCTCTCAAAGGAGGAAGTACCGCGGCCTTTTTCCGAGTAAGATCGCATGAATATCTTATACGTTTTGTACAAACATTCGCGTAATCGTTTCACCCGGCTACATACGCTGTCTTCGTTTATCGACGAATTTCCCTTCAATGTATATAAAATAGCTCGCCGCAATAAAAATTGTAATGCAAAGTATTCTGTAAGAGGATGTAGCCCGGTGATGCAGAGAAATGTGTATTCTTTGAAGAATTTCAAATTAATTCTCATTTTATTTCCCTTTTGATTCGAAATTTCAGGACATTATTGGTAACATAACTATTGTTCGTTACAATTAATTTGCCGATACCAATATTAGATACATATTTCGAAATGCAGAATGCACGATGCGATGCTTAATTTTGATAATAACAATATTAATTAATACAGTCATCGAACGACTGAAATTCCAATAACCATTATTACCGTAAAGTGTATCACGGAACAATAGTAATAATAATTAACATTAGGGAAATGAAGGAAGGAAGAAATTTTAATTCCTCGTGTTTCACATTAATTAATATTTATTTAATTACTTCTACAAGAATTTATACATTTCTCTATTTCTATACCATTTTAAATAAATAGAAATCTCGTCTGATAATTGATTAATCTTCAAGCAAAAATGATAAATCTATTTTCCCCAAAAATTGAATCGCTAATTATTCGAATTGATCAATTTCTCACGAATGGGGTTGTTGATTCTCACGAAGCCGCGGCTAGGTAATAGGCCTAAGCTTGAAGATTAACCAATTTCGATCGGCGTTCCGTCGTTTAACTGAACGGGGTGCTCGACCATGAAATTCCTGGCGTGATCTAGGATTCCAATTTCTCGACGTACCAGCGCATGTGGTCCTTCATGGATTCGGCAAAGCCGACGGTATTTACAACGAGCAACGTCGAGGGTGTGGAACGGGTGATCAAGGGTAAAGGCAGTTACGCGTTCCTAATGGAATCCACTTCTATCGAATACGTAATCGAGAGGAACTGCGATCTGACTCAAGTTGGCGGTCTGTTGGACTCGAAGGGTTATGGCATAGCCATGCCACCAAGTAAGTACACTAATCGGGATACATACTGTCGCGTGTATGGTTAGCTGACGTATAAACTCGTCAGACAGATACACCGTTAGCCGATTACACTCAGCCGAATGGCTCTCGGCCGATAGAGACAGCCGAGCTATTCCGAACGATCGACGTGTATATTTTTGATTTATCGTCGACGACAAACGGTGTCGAATTGGAAAGATAATTTTTCACGCTCCGTCCGTGGATTTATAGAGGTATCCTTGTTGATTCACATTTCTGCAAAAGGAAATATCAACGCGTCGAAATTTAATAATTTATTATTTTTCACAATCGAAACTTTAACATTAGATCGTCTAGACTCCAAAAGCGTTCTAGTTTCTCCATCGAGGTCACGTCTCGCGTCGAACGGAAAAGCGATCGCGCGAGACAGTGTCTCGATCGCAGTTTCCCGAAAGTTTCTGTCCTGCGATAAAAGCTAAGCTGGAAAACGAGGGCGACTCGTTGAAAACGATCTTGGAACTTCAGATTCGCCGTACAGAACTGCCATAAGCGGGGCCATCCTGAAGCTGCAGGAAGAGGGGAAGCTGCACTTGCTGAAGACACGCTGGTGGAAAGAGAAACGAGGCGGAGGATCTTGCAGGGTGAGTATGCAAACACGCGGCCTAGCTTCCCTTATTTTCCCTCGGATACGTTCCAACAACGACGCTGCAGTCTATAAATGCGCTCCTGGAATTCTTATCCCCCTCCGAACATACTTCTCTCTGGCTCCAGGCTCGCCCATCCGGCCGAAAAAGACAGCGTAGAGATAAGAATAAGAGCGTGGGTGGATGGTACCGCGAGAAGACAGTTTCATAAATTCGTGAAATCATGACCACCATTATTATGCAGCCTCTTATTCGCCGATATTATTCTGTCGGAACGAATTCTTGTAACTCTTCGTCGTCTGGAATTTGTTGGCTGAAAATGTGTACCTGTTGTGCTAAGAGAGAACTATGATTTCAATTTCAAAATATTTGCAGCATCGGGTTTCTCAGTTTCATTTATCATATTTTTGAAATAAACTTCGATGGACGGTATTTTAATGGAAATATCGTTTGTATTTTGACAGGACGACACGTCGAAGAGCAGTTCGACAGCGAACGAGCTGGGCTTGGCAAACGTCGGCGGTGTGTTCGTGGTTCTGATGGGCGGGATGGGGATCGCTTGTGTGATAGCGGTATGCGAGTTCGTCTGGAAAAGCCGGAAGGTCGCCATTGAGGAACGGGTGAGTGAGGTCAGATAGCACGTTGAAGAAGGCGTGATCGCGCCTGAAGTAACATCGTCCAACACGCATCTCGATCCTGACGCGATCTATCCCGATATACCGCGCGAATACATCAGTTGATGTTCGCACGACGGTGGAGTTCCTCTTTAATGGTCGCGGTGCAAGTACAAAACCACTCGGGTCTGATCGTTCTCTCTCTAATCGATGAATCACGATCGACGTTTTAAAAATAAGAAATTCATGCTGTTATGCCATGAACCTGATTAGAATTTTTAATGATACAAAAATTAATTTTAATATAAAAAAAATGACACATTGGTTAAAAGATCCACGGGCATAACAGCACTTTAGAGGGTTTCTGTTCTTGGAAGGATTGAACTCTGCGACGATGCAAATTCGTACTCGCCTTTTCGTTCTCGTCCGCTCTCTTCTTCTCGATTCAAGTCGAAAGAATTTAGAACGCGAGATAAGCGAAGAGATATTGGAGCGTAAAGTGTCTTTGTCCGCGGGAGAGTAATTACTCGCAGCATCAAGTGAATGGTGGCTACGATGCTAATTCGGTATTCATGGTTCTTTGCTCGTCCTTCGGACCCGTATTCTTTCATTCGTGTTCGTTTCCGTTGAAAGGAATCGAGCCTTGTTTACCGTTGCCTCCGTTAATTCGACGGTACGCTTTCTGATTTCGATTTATCGCTCGAAATTCGAGCGTTTCCCGGTGTATAGGGAATTGAACGTCGAAACGGATCGATCATCAGGAACAAATAGAAAGTGAAAAATGGAGCAACGTCGGAGTGTATTTTGTTCGCGTGAAATGGAAATACAATTTCGCTTGATAAATAGACGCGAAGAATTCAATTAGAACGACGGGTCGCCGCAATATTGTACAGCCAATCCGCGCACTCACCGGTTAAATGAATTACATCGGAACGGAAATTTACGAGCTTGAAAAGGTGCTGATAAACTCTCGACGAGCTCGTACCTTTTTCGCAAAATAGAGGATATTTTTTAATTCGAGAAAAAATTGTAATTAATATACCGAGCTTTCCTGAACTTTTCATTTTGATTATCCGGACGTTGCTATAATTATTTCCTTTGAATTGAAAAATAAAAACAAATCCTACTCCTTAATTTCTGATAATAATTTTAAATTCGCGAGCATCCTAAAGGTGTTATTGGAAAACTGTATATGACGAAGGTCGTAAACACAGCAACATATTAAGGCGTGACTCGCGTGCAGAAACGCGAGCTGCAACGAGACTCGCGTGTCTACAATATGTATTCGAGCTGCCGTTTGCGTACATTCAAGCGGTAAGCAAACAGGCAAGTATTTGAGAAGGGCTCATCCACAAATACGGATATGCAGCTTTGCACCGGTGACCCCGCCTACACCGAGAGCAAACAATCCCACTAGCCAACAAACGTCAGAGTATTGCTGTTCCTCTTTGGTCCGTACTACTTCGGACCGCAACGAAGTAGCCACGATACACCCTTGAATCTGAAACTGCTAATCGTTTTAGCTCTCGACGGGACCGGATCGAAGATAGTAATACAAGATCGACCCCTCCCCTCGATACGTTCGATTTCATGGCCTCGTAAATCGAATTTTCTTCGTCGAGATACTTCGATCAACGTGAAAATTAGTTTCAAACACACTATCTTCGTTAATTTATAGTTGAGTAGCTAGTTCGAGAGATTATAGTGGACAGAACGGTGAGAAACTATAGGTATGGATTTGATAAATTGCTAGAGATCAGAGACTAGGAATCGAGGGGATAAATTGTTGGGAGGATTTTGGAGTTTATATGCAGAGGGTAATTAAAGAAAAATTTTCGAAGAAACAGATGCGTGATTTAAAGGGTACTATATTTTGTCAAATTTTTTGTACATTAGTTGCTGTATGGAAAGATATTTATATAGTATCAAAAGAAGCGTAAGAAAGTAATGATTTTGTTGTAGATTAATCTTTAAAAATTACATAATTAATTTATATTTTAATTAGCATCTGAATACCTCAGTTATATTTTAATTATCATCAGTTTTCTTTCCATCAAAATTATATTTTTAAGTAAAACAAAAATTATTGTGATTTATTACAGAAAAATATTTTATAAAACAAAGACTTTTACGCTTCTTATTACAGCTCTTTCATCTTTTGTTTCTCGATTCGAAAGAAATCAAAGCACGAGTTCTCCTTTTTTATTTAATTCATAAATGAATACGTAATTAATATTTAAAAGATCAGTTGTGAAATCCTTGCAATTCGGTTTTTCATACTTCTAACCAAGAACAAAAATGCTTCTCGTGTTTGTGGCCCTTGATCCGATTCATCGATCTCTTTCCAATAAACGCAATCTTACCCGAGCATTTTCGTGTTCTGTTTTAGAAGCAGAAATCCTCGGGGAAACCGATCTGCGAAGCTTTTACCGATCTACACTAACGGACGGTATAGCGATCCTCTTGCGAAAATAAACAGAATTAAAAAAAAATGATTCCTAAGCTCGAGAAAAGCGTATCTGACCCGATGGACCTAAGGAGGAACTCCACCACGAGCGATCGAGAACTGTGTGTGTTACGTTTCACAGACACAAACTGTAGAAAGTTCAAAAGAAACGTATAATCAAAAGAAAGAGCAACGATCCTCGACCTTTCCAGTTTTTCTTTCTTACTTTTTCCCTTTCGTGAAACGTAATCTCTCCGCGGACAATCGAATTGAAAAGACGATCAATTATTATCGAGTAACGTACGGTGTCATTGGAATTTCATTAACCCTTCTTCGTATTAATGATTTCCTATAACAGAGGATTACATAACTTACATGAATTTTTAAATAATTATGTTAAAATGTATTAAAGAATGCTTAATTTAACCCCTTCGCTAAATTACCTGAGTTCGGTATTTGAAAATAAAATAATTTTATTTGCATTGAGAATATTTCTTAGGTAGATTCTTTTCTTTCTAATTACCATACGAAAATTTTAATCGCATGCTTTTCATTTTGAAATGTAAATGTTTTGAGTTTCTCGTAGTAGCGAAAGGGTTGAAGGCTGAAGGGGTTTCGAAGAAGGGTTAAGCGAGAAATAAATTCAAATGATTTCCATCGTGTTCCTCAAAAGCCATCATACAATCCATGAAATTGGAAAGGTCAATGGCGTTCGCCAATTTGCTCATATCAAATCTTAGATTAATCGACGACGACTTGAAGCCTCGCAACGAGAAGAGACAGTATCTCGGGCGATTGTTAATATAAAGATGGAAAATAAAAGACACGGCGTGACATTCTCGACGGACACGCCGTGATCGTGACTGAATATACGTGCTGCAGATTAACGAGAACTATTTACGAACAATCATGATTTTATACCGATTAGATAATTATTAATGTATAGCGTCTGATTGCGAACCTTTTACTGTATGTACATAATTGCGTGGCTCGAAAAGTGAAGTTCCTAAGTTTCCCGATAAAAATAAAAGAGAAAGAAAAAAAACAGCAAAGAATAATTGAAATCGAAAAGATATCGGAGAAAGTTCCAGGTCCAACAGAAACTTACGAACTTCAGACTCGAGTAAACGAAAGAACTTCGTTCATAGACCATTCTGTGTGTCTCGTATAAACCTTGTATTATACGGATTTAATGAGAAAAGAAAAAAAAAAAGAGGACGAATCTTACTTAAGGTTCGAGAGGATACGCGCACGATGTGACAGTTTAGTATGACATTGTTAGTTGTGTCGCAATGTTTCTTGCCTCTCTTTCTCTCCCGCCATGGATACGCAGGAGGTGAGCAAGTTTTCTATTTTGTCTTTATTACTCGTTGTGTCACGGCATCTGGTTGATTGACATCTCGTAGAGCATGAACTTTTTATGGATGTAATTTTCCACCATCAATCTGTTTCTTTTTTTTCCCCCCTTTCATTGTACGACTCTCGTATTATGATGGAAAAATGAAATCGCTAAACGAATGGGGAAATGGAAAAGTTGTTGGTGAAAAATTGTAGAATATTAATGTCACTTTGTGTGAAAAAGAAAGACTGGTTTTTATCCCTCATTTTACTCAATTTTTATTATTTTTCATTCTGAACTGACGACTTGGGAAGATCACATAGCATGGTATGATTGGAATTATTTTCTGTTCATTTTCACATTCTTCTTAATACTTTGCTACCATCATTTATTGTTAGTTTAAAATTATAGAATACTTTATTAATAATAAAATAACTTAAAGCATAGTTTCGTACGAAATATTGAAAGGGTTATATGATATACACATGGTAGCAACTGTGTTAATTAGGATTTAATTCTTTATTAGAATTTTGTTATTTCTACCTTCAGCTTTAATACCTTTTTTGCACTAGGATTTAGTAATATGTTATTACAAAATGTTTATTAAAAATTGCATGGATAATTGCATGCTTATTATCGATAAATGCTTATTAATCACTTTTGGCTCATTTTTCATTGATATTTTCACTTGCTCACAATGCATGTAATATCAGTTGCATGCATATATTCATTTAATTGTTCAAACACCAGCTAAGTCAGCTCAAAGTCATGACGCAGAGGCTTTCACAACCTGATTCATTCCAAAATCAAAATTTTAATTGCCCACTGAAGGGTTAACCCTTTCACCCTTTTGTCAAAACGAACGAATGACCTAACGCTTCTGTTCACCCCTATCATCTCACTAGTCGTCATTAAGAAATGTTAATTGCGATGTCGTATGTTGAATAGAAAATTATTAAATTATTTTGCGTCATAGCATTTGACTGACGAAGCAACGGGCCCTATTAAAGCCATACAATTAAGACCGTGCAGCAGCTTGGTCGTTTCGTCGAACTTGCAGAAATCCGTGTGCTCGGAGATGGCGAGCGAGCTGCGTTACGCGTTGGATTGCGGGAACGGGACGAAAAAGCCGGTGAAGAAGACACTGTGTCAACGCGAGAGGCAGCAATCGAATCTGTCGATCGTGTCCGAGGAGGGCAGGTATCCAGAGTGCAACAAGTACAGACACTTCGTGGGGAAAGCGCCTCTGACTTGAAGCTCGCAAGCGGATCGTTGAACACCATGGACGTATGGTGAACACGTTTAATCTAATGAACGTTAAATTCAATGAACTATAAGAATGATCGATAAATCAATTAGCCGCGAATCGAACTTTCTAGGCGAACGAAACTCGAGCCCTCCTTCAACTTGCTACTGCTGTTCCCTCTTTCTGTATCTCTGGGTGTGTATACGTCTGTTATTATTTTTTTATCTTCTTCCATTTTTTTTCTTTTTTTTTTCTCTTCACAAGTGACACGAGCAAGGTAGTTCTTCAACTAGCACTTTGTAGGGTCTACAGTCGTTTAGCCGTTAATTGGAGCTCGTTGGAATTTATTGTACCGTGCGGGAGACAACGGCGCGCGCTGTTTGAGCGGAAAGATTAACGAGCGACCTCGAGATCCTTTGTCTTTCGTTGAGGTACTCGTGCCGGAAGAGCGTGTCTTTTATGGAAAGGGAAGATCGTGAACTGTCTATGGCTGTAGCTTCTGCGGTTGATATAAAATGTCGAAAGGCAGCTCCAAGTAAGAGGGTTGAAAACTGTTAACCCTTCGCTGTTCAACTTTCTAAGTGGTGGTTCTATGTAGAGGACGTTGCAACAAGTCTGGTGTCAAGTAACTTTTTTTTTTAATATTAAATTCATTCTTCACGTTTATTTAGTGAAAATAGGATTGTTTAAAAATTGATTTGGAATTGCCAAGAGTTAAAATTATCAAAATTTACGAATATTATAACGATTCCATTTTATTCGTTTGAAACTTTTTCAATTTCAATTGATTAAAACTTTTCATTAACTCTATTTTCATTTTTGATTAACTTTATCAAACTGTTTCGCAGGTTTGAATACACTAAAATTGAATGGAGCGGTATTATATCGGGGTTGCAGATTATTCAGTGTGTCACACACAGGTGTCTCTAATAATTATTTTATTCAATCTGGTATTAACGATGAATTTACCATTCGTTCTAACATTAATTTAAAACACGCGAGCTCGACACTGAAAGTTCCTTTCTCTCTTCAAATTATAAATGATATTTATTTATTTCATCCCCCTTTTATCAAACGCTGATAGTTTAATTATTCAATTCAATTTCGTACACATTTTATTAATTTGTTTAAAATAAACGTCGATATCTCCCGTACGATATTCGTGGCAAATACGAGACAATTATTTCGACGAATGGAAGCGATCGTAAAGGAAAAATAAATTTTGTGAAACGCTACTCGAACAGTGAAAAATAATTTCATTGAGGAAACGAATCGAAAGGATCTCTAACATCGACCATATTGTTCATTTCTAAAGAAAGTACACTAATGTTGTTCAATAAATTGAAATGCCGTCTGTTCGATGGCGTTCAGGTACACCCCCTTAGTGTAAATAAACATAATCGTTAAGAATACGAATTAAACGATCGCGTCTGTGCATTGTAATATAGTACGTTTACGGGAGGGCCATTTAATCGCGAGAGTTCGTTCATCCGATTAGCTAAAATACATTTTAATTTAAGATAATGTGTCCAATGCGAATGAGCATCGCAGAAACGTGTTCATTTTGAACGTCTCATCGACGTTACATCGAAAGTGTAGATAGAACAAGCAATTTTATGCTTTCATTTCGTTCTAATTCTTTGCATTATAAACAGTCAAAGCTTCCAGCTCTGCCGTTGTAAAGTATAGGATTTTATTAATCTATCTACATTCAACTCCAGATTCTTTTCGCTTCGGTGCTGCCTGTAATTCTTCGAACGAGAAAATTAATTCCACTTTCATGTATTAAAATTCATGAATAGAGATGGTGGAAATAATATGCAATACCCATTTTGATGTTTAATCAACGAAATTTCAGAAATATTTTAAAATTAAAATTATTTTTCCTGGCTTTTTAAAAAATCACTGTTGGATGAAATCATACACAACACTAATAATACTGATTAATTACTGATTAATATTTCAGATAAATTTTCACAGCAGTATATAACTGGAAATCATGGTCACCAATATTATCACCATCATCTCTACTTTCCTTTTGAAAATTTCTTCTCAATTAGTTTTCAAAACAAATTTCATTATCTCGATGCAACATATCGATTCTGCTTTCCTAGTTTCCCAGCGTTCGAAGGAATAAACTAATTAATAGGATCAATAAGGAGACTGTTTACAGGTGTTACGTTGCTGTTTGCGAATACCACGAGCAGTATTAATTTCCGTCTTCCTTCTCCGAAGGGGGTAAACGCGTGCAAGTATCGCTCGTCTTAGTCGACGGAACGATCGATTTCCTGATGCAGATTGATCGTCGCGATGAAATTATCGTCGAGATTCGGGGTGTTCCAGATTCCGATATGATTCCGTGACTGGCGTACACGATTTCTCAGGACACCGTGTATACTAGTGATTCAAATCGTTGTTCGTTCTGCCAGTTTTTTTTACTCTCGACTCGATCACCTGCCAAATGTGAATGCGTGAATTTGTGGATGCGTGGGCGCGTGTCTGTGTGTGTGTACAGTGAATCAAAATCGTAAACGTACAAACGCGAAAAAGACCCGTATAAATGACACACCGCGTATCAGTCGCAATTTGTAAATAAATTTGTCTGTAACGCGTACACTGCGTTCACGTCTAAACGAGTTTGTTAAGAGCCTATTGATTATACTTCTTACGTAAAGTGTACTACCGAGCATCATATTATACGTGAAATAAACTCATCGTCTGTAAATTCTCTATGAACGTGTCTCGGTGTTTCTTTTAAGGGAGATGTAAGATAAGGATTGATCAGTAGTAAGCTTTGTTGGTTTAGAAATATTGGAAGAATATTATTGGAAGAAGGAGATTAAGTACTATTAATCTTTTTTATTGTCAATATAGAGGCCACCCTTTAAATCTCCCTCTTTTTTTATTACTTCCAAAATACCAAAGGAATTCAATTGTTTCATATTTCAACTGTAACCCTTTAAAATTTAATTCATATACCTTTATGAAATATAAACCTTATTCCCTTGTCTATTCCGGTTAAAATTCGGACCCCTTTGAAGCGGACGAGAAATAAAATGTGGGTTTAAAAAATATTTTAATATCACTTTTAATTAAATCCCAGAAACTTCTTACCATCACCGATAATATTTAATCAGGAGAATTCTCTGTTTGTTAGTCAGAGGTTCGGCGAAGCGAAACGTTTGCTCTGCGAACTCTTTGATCGCTTATCACGTGTCAGCTTCTTTCATTTTCACGGAAAATTATTCCACGCGTAATATACTTATCCCTCGTTGATTACGATAGACAGAGAAAGAGAGAGAAGTTTCACCTTAACTACAGTCACGTAATTGGTCCCCAGGAAGTTCTACTTTTACATCAATTGCCTTAGCCTTCACTCTTCGTTCTCTTGATTAGAGAACCAAATCCCAAACCGCTAACATAACTAATTCACTAATGTATCCAAGTTCCACGGTTGTTACCTTCCCTTTGCTACGAGGACGTTAACGTAGATACTTCATTTACTTTGCTACGAGTCTCAACCTGCTTCCTGCACTTTCCTTCTCCTCCCTTCATCTTTCCTATCCTCCTCTGCTAATCTACATACCTTGATCTTTCCCGGCTTTCATTTACCATCGATTCACCTGTTTCAACTCGTTCGTTCTAATTGTCCGAGGGGAAATGGAAAGTAACGAATTTCTGAATAAATAGGTAAGAAGATTAGGAGATTAGGAGAAATTAAGAAGATTAAAAAAGTAAGTAGACAAAAACAAAGACTCGTTCTAATTGGAAATTGAAATCAATAATCTGAATGATCAGGATGATTGTTTTAGAGTACACACATAATTTCTTGAAAGTCAGTATTCTACAAATAAACACAAAGACAGAGACGTTATAAATAGAATCTACTTATACCATCATCATTCTCAAGAGTCATCTTCCAAAGAAAATTCATTTTCATTACACAAACACTTTTCTAATCTCCAAAAATTTTTAATATAAAAAACAATAAATTTTTCTGATAAATAAATATTTATTCCACTGTTTCGTACACTCACAAGAAGTAACAATGGTTTAACAGATCAGCAATTTATTTAATAAGCACTAATTAACTCTTTCGATTCAATGAACTATCAAACGTTAAAAAAGAGCGATCAGCAAAGTCTAACAATAAGTTAAGTTCGAATTAGATGCCGGCGATGTTACGGTATACAAATGAGTCGAAGAGATTTGGAAGGGAGGCCGCGTGTGCGCAGTGAAAAAGCACTCGAGCAAAGACGTTCGGAATTCGAGTGCTAGCCGCGAGGTTCGTTCTGAAAAGCACGTTTGGCAAACTTCCGTTCCAGGTAACCAACCGCACGTAATCATAATTTTAGGTAAGTTCCTTTTCCTTTAACGCTCCACGCATTAGATGGTCGCTTTGACCCTTTGTGACTCTCTTTTACGTGAAACGACCGTCGTATTAAAGTTTGCTCTCGTGCTTTCAATTTGATCCTTTCTTAAATCCTCTCTAACCATGCAGAAAAATTTACTTTTCTATGTAATTATGATAATAAAGGAAGATTCCATTAAAATTTTCGTATGCTTGAATAATTAATTTTCAAATTTATTTCAACTAATAATTAATTTTCAAATTTAGGCTTTCAATTTTCTATCTTAAATTATTAGTGCAATAGTCAAATAATAATTGGTATATTATTATAACAGTTCATTTCTAAATTTCTATCTCCAATTATTCTAATGACAAAATAGTGATACTATTCAAATCTTTTTCTACCCTTCCTCTTTTTTAATTACTCAAGCTTCGGTCATCGACATCAGCTGATTAACAATGTATTAACTGCAGTAATTTCCAGAAAAATGGTCGTTCTATTTACGATCTTTTAATAGATCGACGAAGATATTTCAAAAACGGGGAGAGGGCATGCTGCACGACAATTCTTAGAAACACTTTGACGATATTAGAACATGCGTTCGATTCTCGGTATAAAACCTCGATTAATTGTATAATTCAAGGAAAACTGTGTCACAGAGCTTAAGCGACACAAGCCAAGCACCGTGACGTTTCGCGCTAAATATATATCGGGCGACGTAACGCGTGATTTCAAAGATTTTCGTCTCTTTTTCACCGTGATTTTCAAGCTGCCACGTTGACACGGTACAAGCGTCGCGACGCGGAATCCACGTCGACGGGACCAAAAGCGCGGACCATGAACGAATGAATGAAAAAGAACAGGGCAAACCACGTGCGTCTGGCAAAGCGACAATTCAGTTCCTCTCGCGTTTCGTCTCGAGAGGATACAGCGGGCGTAAAAATTGCCGCTTCTAAAATTATCCCATGCTAACCGAAATCATGTCCCCATTTTTACCGACGCGATTTCTAAAACGTAAGTCGAAGAGTAGAAAGTTTTCCAAGGCGTTAAATAAAATACCAGAAAAATTTCTTTCAAAATTTCTTTTCAAATGAAAGTTAAATTCGAGTTATAAATCATGTCGGGTGAACAGACTAGGTTCTGCTATTGGAGGGTTGAAAAGCAAAAGCTCCGGGGACAAATCGACGAGGGTTTGACGGCTCGCAAAGCCTCCATCGACGCCTTCAAATAAATAATCGAACTCAATATTGGAGGATTGATTTTAGGCGCGTGTAAATATTTACGCGGCCGGAGAATTCGAGCGCGTAATGCTTTCCGTTCAGTTTACACAACGTCTCGCGCGGTTAAGTGCTCGTTCGAATCCCAGCAGTCGGTTCCAGAATCGTGTGCCAGCTTATTGCAAATAAATTCCCGTCGATCCCTCGAGTCTTTGATGCTAATCGCGTCTGACTGGGCAGCTTTATGCGAGCTCTGACCATCCTGTGAAACATCAACGGATTCGGCTAACTCCAGCTGTTTTCTTTTAATTTCTGTTTATCATTGCCTCTCTGCGCACAGAATGACTATAAGATGCTGGTCAAGTGTCTCCCGTTGATCTTCTTTTCCTGCGTTCTGGCGTTTCCCAAAAGGGTTCACATAGGTAAGAATGAATGAAAATTTTCTTAAAAGTCAAGTCCAAGATATGAATTTTAATATCATCCGTCTGGAACTCATATTTCAGAAATATTTGCATTTTTGTTTCAGGAGGACTGTTCGACAATGAGGAAGGAATTCAGCGCACCTTCGAAATGTCGGTGAAAACCGTGAACAAAGAGCGACACGAGAACGAGGAATTCGCGAACGTGTTTCTCATCGCAGAGTCGAAGGAAGTTGGAACAGACTCCTTTGAAGTGTCGCAAACAGGTACAGTTTAATTCGCCGATTCAAAGCTTCTCTATTCGTAGGTTATTGCTTATGTCACTCATTCTACGTTTTCGATCCGATCGACCACGTTCAGTATGCGAATTGTTGGACACGAAAGTGGCCGCGATATTTGGGCCCCAGAATAAATTCACCTCGGAACACGTGCAAAGCATATGCGACACCGTGGAAATGCCACATATTTATGGTAGATGGGAGGCGTCGCAAGCTCGTGGAAAAGGGATAAATCTCTTCCCCCATGCGGAGACACTGTCGATAGTATGTAAAATAATTATTCAGAAAATTTGGTGACTAATTAGAACCTTATTTTTCCAGAATTTAAATTATGATATTATCCCTCGTTCATTTTTAGAAATTAATTAGAATTCAAAACCTCATTTTTCCAGAATTTAAATTATGATATTATACCTCGTTCATTTTTAGAAATTAATTAGAATTCAAAACCTCATTTTTCCAGAATTGATGTTACTATTATACTTTAATTAGAATTGGGAATTTTAAGTGTTATATTGATTAACGAATTCGATCTACCATCAGGTTTTCGATAAAATGATAACCGATTTCGAATGGAAAACTTTTGCGATATTATACGAAAGTGCAGACAGTTTAATTCGTATTCATCGTTTGCTGGAACGTTGGGACGCGAAAAGCCATGCGATCTTTTTGTACCATTTGGGTCCTGGTCCGAGTTACAGGTACAGCAATAAAATAATTAAGAACAGCTGGAATTAATTGGAGAATTAATCATCTGGGACATTGAATGTTCCTCGATGAGAGTATAAATTAATTACACCGAGGTGATGCATTTTTCCAGAAAAGTAATACGAGGGATTAAGGACGAAGAAATCGAGAACATCATTATTGATTGTTCGATTAATCGTCTCGCTGAGGTGCTGAAGCAAGCGCAGCAAGTTGGTGTCCTGTCGGAAAAAAACAAGATTATAGTGACTTCGCTGGTAAATTGAATTTTTCATTACTTTATATTTCAACAGGATGGCTACCATAGATGATCAGAGCTTCAAATACAATTTGAAAAATAAAAAGGAAGCAGTAGAAAAATTCTAAGCAAATCAAATTAATTTGTATTAATTTTTACAGGATCTCCAGACACTGGACTTGGAACCCTATCAATTTTCGGGGGTGAATTTCACAGGTGTTCGATTGATCGATCCAGAAAATCCAGTAGTAACAAATGCAGTAGAAATGCATAGAAACGAATGGGGTTTTGACGACCCCTCTCAACTCCGAGTAGAACCTGCGCTCATGTACGATGCTGTGCAACTTTTCGCCAGAGCTTTCAAACGTTTGAAAGATGCTGTTAAAGGGGATGTTAAACAATTACCTTGCAATGGTACTATAAGTTGGGAACACGGTTATAGTTTGAGCAATTTTATTCGTTTGGTAAGTTTATTTATTTATGTTAGAAGAAATGTAATTGAAGGTTGATTATTTCTTAGAGCGAAATGGAAGGTTTGACCGGTTTGATCAAGTTCGATACAGCTGGATTTCGTAGCGATTTCCGTTTAGATATCGTTCATGTAACGGAAGAGGGGTTGACGAAAATTGGATTATGGAACAGCACCAACACCATCCAATGGTTGCCGAAAGTTCATCCCCCGAATTCAGATATTGAGTTCAGTCTTCAGAACAAAACGTTCATCGTACTGATTGCTATCGTACGTAAGGAATAGAAATTGATACGTTAACAGAGTAAAATTTAGGAAATAAAAATAAATTAATATTGGGGCTAATTAAAATAATAATTTCCATGGTGGTTACTACAGAATCACAAATTCAATTAATTTAATATTCAGTTTTCTTCTTTGACGTTGAATTTAAATTATTAATCAGAGGAATATTAACAAATATTCAAAATTTAATCCACCAAAATTGTATTTCCAGAATTTTATTCATCAAAATTTTTCCTTCCTTCTGTGTTTCATCTGTTCATTTCATTATACATATTTTTCAGAGTCATCCCTATGGTATGTTAAAGCGATCGGCGGACACAATGGTCGGAAATGATCGATACGAGGGATTCGGTATCGATATTATTCAGGAGCTCAGTAAAATGCTCGGTTTCAATTATACATTCGAAGTGCAAGGTGATAACGTCTATGGATCGTATTCGAAGCAGAAAAAGAAGTGGACGGGAATGCTTGGAAAAATAATTGCTGGTGTTAGTAGTCTGTATATCACGAAAAATATTCCGAGATACAACTTCCGGTGATATTCTGTTGCAGGAAGCTGATCTAGCGATCACTGACTTAACTATCACGTCTGAAAGAGAAGCAGCAGTAGATTTCACGATGCCATTTATGAATTTAGGTATGTATCTTTTAATTTTAAACCAACATGAATCAATTAATGTGGAGGGTGTTAAAAAAGATTTCTATCATATTATTAATTAGAAAAGAATTGATTAAAATCTTTTTATTTGATTTGATAAGTACTACACCTTTTCATCAGCTTGTACAATATATTCTCGTTAATCATTTTTAATTAAATTAATCTACTTAACTCTGATATCAAGGTGCTATAAATGTTTCTCATGGGATCCATCTATTAACACGTTGACTGCCGCAGTAGAAATACCTATTCTTAATCAGACATGATAATATAAATTATCAATTCCCCGATCTAATGTTCATTATAGAATTTCCTTTGTTCTTCCATTCTTAAACTATTCAATTCAATTAAACAATATTACCTTTCCACTTTTAAATTTATAGAAAATTTTATCGCGTTAATCAACTTATGTTAATTTGTATGTGTTTGCATTAATCTTTGTAGGTATAAGTATTCTGTATAGAAAGCCAAGGAAAACACCACCCAGTCTGTTCTCCTTCTTATCGCCATTCTCTGCTGGTGTATGGTGGTATTTAATCGGAGCTTACATATTAGTGTCCGTGGCATTATTCGTGGTTGGTAGACTATGCCCAGCAGAATGGAATAATCCATATCCTTGCATCGAGGAACCTGAGGAACTGGAGAACCAATTCACCTTTAAAAACTCTCTATGGTTCACCATCGGTAGTATTATGCAGCAAGGTTCCGAAATTGCACCCATGTAAGTCTAATTTTCGTATTATCAATTTTTTTTTTTTATTTTAACCAGTCAGATAAAATTTTATTATGTAAATTTCCACACTTCTACAGAGGACTTTCAACACGAATGATGGCTTCTTCATGGTGGTTCTTCTGTCTGATCATGGTTTCATCTTATACAGCAAACTTGGCGGCGTTTTTAACCGTCGAAACCTTAGTATCACCTTTCTCCAATGTTGAGGAATTAGCTAAGAAGAAGACCATCAAATACGGTGCCAAAACTGGAGGATCCACCCTGACGTTCTTCAAAGTGAGTATTCTATTTGCATACTTTACTCTCCCAATAAATTTGATAAAATGTCTTTTGAATAAGTCGTCAGTAGACAGACATTTACAGGATCATTACAGCACCCGATGTACTTTGTTTAAGTGTAAGAGATTTTTCAATTAAGACTATTATCACACTTTGTACTCTTTAAACTTGACATTCTGAACACTTGCGCGACTAATTCTGAACTCTAATTTACCTAACCGAATCTTCATTTATCTTCATAAACAATAGTTAATGAATTAATTATATAGTCCATTTTATATATGTGAAGTATATTAGTAAGTAATGTATGTCCCCCTTTGTAATAACATTCTTATAGCTTTAATTTCTCATAAGGTATTCCATCATTTCTAATTAAAAATCACCCTAGAATAGCGAAGTAATAATAATCTTTGAATATAGAGTATATTAATCATGCTTATTTAAAGTAGTTTAGATCAGAATATCTTTCCTCACCCAACATTGTTTTATATTTATTAATTTGAATGCCCCTCATTTAAATAATATTAGACTTTCATAACAAACAATTAAATTTGATGTTGCATTTCTTTGACTACTAAATATTTACGTAGAGATTTCAACTTGAAATTATTTCACTTGCTAACTGGCGAACCAAACGTTAGGCAAACGAAACTTGTTGTCATTTCTTTTAATATAGTTTTTTCAAAGAATTCTGCCCATTCCAAGGATTCCAACTACTCGACGTACAAGGAGATGTACGATTACATGAAGGAGAACGAAGATGAGGTCCTCACTCAGGACAACGATTCGGGCTTGAAGAAGGTCCTCATGGAAGACTATGCGTTCCTGATGGAGTCCAGCTCGATAGAATACATCACCGAAAGATATTGCAACGTGACACAAATTGGAGGACTTCTGGATGCAAAGGGTTATGGGATTGCAATGAAAAAAGGTAAGCTTTCTTTTAGGTAAAATTCAATTTATTCAAATTAATTCTGATCAACATAAACAATTACAGATTCACCATATCGTCATGCACTGAATACTGCCGTATTAAAATTGCAACAGAGTGGTTTGATTACAGAATTAAAGACTAAATGGTGGACGCAGAAACGCGGGGGTGGAAAATGTCGAGTATGTATTCGTAAAAATTGGAAGAAAAATTATATATAAACTTAATTTTTATAAAATTAACATTATAATTTATAGGAAGATAGCGGTCAAAGTATGGCAGAGGAGCTGGATCTTGACAACGTGGGTGGTGTTTTTCTGGTATTAACTGTTGGTGTTGCTGTCTCCTTTTTCTACACCATATTTGAACTTCTGTGGGAGATTGGTTGCACATCTGTACGCGAAAATGTAAGAATAATTAAATATGTAATTTCAATCACATCTTGAAATACAATGTCTTAGAACTACTTTAAATTTTAAACCTTAGATCTTACCTTAAATGCTAAAATCCATAGGAAGATCCATTTTAAGTATGTCGTATTCATTTATCAGATTTCCTTCAAAGAAGAACTCATGGCTGAAGTTAAATTCATCGTAAAATGTGGTAGTACGTCAAAACCAGTAAGAAGGAGAAAAGGTTCTTCCAACAGAAGTGGAGAAGATAGTACTCGAGGTTGCACTCCTCCTTATGGTTTTATCCCAGCGATTAGAATACCCAATTCTGAGGATAAATAAATTTATCTATAATGAAATATTTTATTAAAATATAAATACATGTAAATAAATACAATTTGATTAAATTTATAAATGTAATATCTAATATTGTTCTTCTCTTTATTTCTATGGCCACAAATAACATATCAGCAGCGCAGATTAACTGTGACGACTGAAATGTGAAATATGAAGGGCGTGAAGTGTAAGATGAAGTGTGAGATGCGAATTATGACATATAAAAGCGTGAAGCATAAAGTTGGATGCGGCCTATCACGACGCGATTATGAAGTCACGCTATGCATTAAATTTACAAGTCACACAAGACATTTTACATTAACGTTCCATTAGTGGAAATTGCTTACATATTAGTATCAACTTTTTCCGTTCAAAGGTACAATGATAAAATTACATTAAATAATAGTAAATTCAATATTTCTTATATATCAAAAAGAAAAATGGTATGTTAATATTATTATTGGTCAACACATTTAATCTGTGATGTTTTCAAAAGGTAAGAGTGCTTTGATAAAATATATTATAGCTTTTGCAAAACAAGGATTAAATTATATACATTAAATAAATCATAACCAGTAATATCGTATAATAAACATAAAACATGAACCAGCAATTAATTGTAAATATAAAATAACAGAAAACATAAATCGATCGTTAAATCAGTTAAATAAAATATATTATTTGCACTAAATGATAATACTGTATTGAATCAGATCCAAAAAGGAACAGTGAGCGTTGAGACACGTAAAATTTACCGATTTTTCAAATTAAACTATAAAAAGCACGCTTTATTCTTATGTGAAACACGTTCTTAAAAGGAATTTCACGATTGTATTCTGGTTTTTCCGGTTTACCGTATCTGCATCGTCAGTTCCCTCCAATCAGCAAGGAAAAAAATGAGAAAAATGTTATCTGTTCAGAGAGTTAAAATATATTACATCTGTATACGTTGTAAGCGAAACATTCTCCCTTCTTCGATTCCGCCTTAGGTCTAATATTTCGCTAGATCGGGTCGTACCCATCACTATCCCGAACAAGTGAATTTCACGATTTGTTCGTTTTCCGTTCTTATATTTCGCTAGATTCGGTCAAACCCATCACTATTCCGAACAAGTAAGTTTCGCGATTTGTTTGTTTTTCGTTCTTATATTTCGCTAGATCCGCTCAAACCCATCACTATTCCGAACAAGTGAGTTTCACGATTTGTTTGTTTTTCGTTCTTATATTTCGCTAGATCCGCTCAAACCCATCACTATTCCGAACAAGTAAGTTTCACGAGTTGTTTGTTTTTCGTTCTTATATTTCGCTAGATTCGGTCAAACCCATCACTATTCCGAACAAGTGAGTTTCACGATTTGTTCGTTTTTCGTTCTTATATTTCGCTAGTTGCTTCGGGGTCCTTGAAACCCCAAGTAGCATAATATCGGTGTCGGCGGTATCTTGGGGTCCTTGACACCCCGGATGGTATAATATTGGTATGCAGAAATACTTAACGGCGTTGAGGGTTCCTAAAGACCCCAATATGATATCAGGGCGGTACGTAGAGACTGTGGATGGTGCTTCGGGGTCCTTAGCACCCCGGATGGTATAATATGGGTATGCAGAGATACTCACTGGTATTTTGGGTTCCTTAAGACCCCAATATCATATCAGGGCGGTACGTAGAGACGGTGGCTGGTGCCTCGGGGTCCTTAGCACCCCGGATGGTATAATATGGGTATGCAGAGATACTCACTGGTATTTTGGGGTTCCTTAAGACCCCAATATCATATCAGGGCGGTACGTAGAGACTGTGGATGGTGCTTCGGGGTCCTTAGCACCCCGGATGGTATAATATGGGTATGCAGAGATACTCACTGGTATTTTGGGGTTCCTTAAGACCCCAATATCATATCAGGGCGGTACGTAGAGACTGTGGATGGTGCTTCGGGGTCCTTAGCACCCCGGATGGTATAATATGGGTATGCAGAGATACTCACTGGTATTTTGGGTTCCTTAAGACCCCAATATCATATCAGGGCGGTACGTAGAGACTGTGGATGGTGCTTCGGGGTCCTTAGCACCCCGGATGGTATAATATGGGTATGCAGAGATACTCACTGGTATTTTGGGTTCCTTAAGACCCCAATATCATATCAGGGCGGTACGTAGAGACTGTGGATGGTGCTTCGGGGTCCTTAGCACCCCGGATGGTATAATATAGGTATGCAGAGATACTCACCGGTGTTTCGGGTTCCTTAAGACCCCAATATGATATCAGGGCGGTACGCAAAGGGCGTTATTGGCGCAGCAAGGTCCCTAACACCCCAGGATGAAATCAGGACCGTATGAAGAGGGCACAACCAGTATAATAATTGTCATTTAATATTTTCCAGAGTTTATTTAGTTCATTTCTTCTATTTTTTTTCGCTTATTAAATAAGCTCATCGAAGGGGAATAACATTTATGATTATATCCATCTTCTACGTCTTAACCGAGGACCCCATTTATTTTATTTTTTCTAGTTATTTATATAATTTTACCCCCCATTATAGGCCAAGGCCATCTTTGCATCCCTTACATCCCTGCATACCTGAGATTCCAGCAAACCCTTAAACCCCCATTTTTTTTTTTTTTTTTTTTTAACGTGGTGGAAATCTTCAGAAAGACACCTTCAGCCCCCCTGGGGAGGGGCCGGAGGTAGTGTGGGATTTTTACCCACTAAAACCACCACGGTGGCCTGCACTGGGGCTGTACGGAGGGTCCTTTGACCCTCCGCCCTGTGCCAAACTCCACCAACATCGGGGGCCACACCCGATGCCGACACTCCTGGGGCCGCGTGCAATGGAACCCAGGGCCCCAGCCCAGGACCCCTACGGCATCCTTTACATCCCTCGCTTAGTTAGATCTCTGCACCCCTTACATCACTGCATTCTTTTCATCCCTATACTCTTTTCATCCCTACATTCTTTTCATCCCTACATTCTTTTCATCCCTACATTCTTTTCATCCCTACATTCTTTTCATCCCGACATTACATCCCTACATTCTTTTCAATCCTACATTATTTTCAACCCTATATTATTATTTTCATCCATACATTATTTTCATCCCTTTATTCTTTTCATCCCTACATTCGTTTCATCCCTACATTCCTTTCATCCCTCCATTCGTTTCATCCCTACATTCGTTTCATCCCTACATTACATTCATCCCTACATTCCTTTCATCCCTACATTCCTTTCAACCCTTTATTCTTTTCATCCCTACATTCTTTTCAATCCTACATTATTTTCATCCCTATATTATTTTCATCCATACATTATTTTCATCCCTTTATTCTTTTCATCCCTACATTCGTTTCATCCCTACATTCTTTTCATCCCTACATTCGTTTCATCCCTATATTCTTTTCATCCCTCCATTCGTTTCATCCCTACATTCGTTTCATCCCTACATTCGTTTCATCCCTACATTCCTTTCATCCCTACATTCCTTTCAACCCTTTATTCTTTTCATCCCTGCATTCGTTTCATCCCTACATTCTTTTCATCCCTACATTCCCTTCAACCCTTTATTCTTTTCATCCCTACATTCCTTTCAACCCTTTATTCTTTTCATCCCTGCATTCGTTTCATCCCTACATTCTTTTCATCCCTACATTCCCTTCAACCCTTTATTCTTTTCATCCCTACATTCCCTACATCTGTACATCCCTTATATTTCTGTATCCCTTACATCCCTACATTCTTGACACATTTGCATCATTTTTAGGCAAAATTGTGCAAAATTTAGTTCCCTTTTTCGCCACCAGAGGGCGCTGATTCGACTTCGAAATTTTAGTTCAAATTTTTGCCGCTAGAGGGCCAAAAATTGAGCATGATTTAGTTCCTTTTTCCAAAACCAGATGGCGCTGATTCGACTTCGAAATTTTAGTTCAAATTTTTGCCGCTAGAGGGCCAAAAATTGAGCATGATTTAGTTCCTTTTTCCAAAACCAGATGGCGCTGATTCGACTTCGAAATTTTAGTTCAAATTTTTGCCGCTAGAGGGCCAAAAATTGAGCATGATTTAGTTCCTTTTTCCAAAACCAGATGGCGCTGATTCGACATCGAAATTTTAGTTCGAATTTTTGCCACTAGGGGGCGCTTTTTTTCGAGGTTTTCGCGCAAATCTCGAAAAAAAGCGCCCCCTAGTGGCAAAAATTCGAACTAAAATTTCGATGTCGAATCAGCGCCATCTGGTGGCGAAAAGGGGAACTAAATTTTGCACAATTTTGCCTAAAAATGATGCAAATGTGTCAAGAATGTAAGGATGTAAGGGATACAGAAATATAAGGGATGTACAGATGTAGGGAATGTAGGGATGAAAAGAATGAAGGGATGAAAGGAATGTAGGGACGAGAAGAATGAAGGGATGAAAGGAATGTAGGGATGAGAAGAATGAAGGGATGAAAGGAATGTAGGGATGAAACGAATGTAGGGATGAAAAGAATGGAGGGATGAAAGTAATGTAGGGATGAAACGAATGAAGGGATGAAACGAATGTAGGGATGAAAAGAATGGAGGGATGAAAGTAATGTAGGGATGAAACGAATGAAGGGATGAAACGAATGTAGGGATGAAAAGAATGGAGGGATGAAAAGAATGGAGGGATGAAAAGAATGGAGGGATGAAAGTAATGTAGGGATGAAACGAATGAAGGGATGAAACGAATGTAGGGATGAAACGAATGTAGGGATGAAACGAATGTAGGGATGAAAAGAATGTAGGGATGAACACAATGTAGGGATGAAGAGAATGTAGGTATGAAAAGGATTACCTTACACGATTCAGATTTTTAATTAAATGATTTAATTAATTAGTTAATTAATTTCTGATGTATATATATGCGTAGCGATTAAAAAGAAAATATATATCATAAATGTGGTTATTGATCAAATTGCAGTCGAACAAGCTGGAAATAAATGTTTCTAATTTACTGCAATGAGAATAACTGACAAAACTTTTGTTTTGCAATGATAAAGTATTTTCTACATGCTATCGAACTCAGAATTACAAAAACGAAGGAAAACAAATAGAATTTCTCTAAAAGGATACTTAGTAAGAACCCAGAAAAGTTGGAAGAACTCGATGTTGTATAGACTTTCACGAGATCAACCTCAACTTTGCAAGTTTTTTGAAAATTTTAACAAGAGTCTATCTGTTCGAGATATCGATAAGAGTTCTTCTTACTTCTTAAAAGTTCGCTTTCTAAAAGTACACTTATCTGTGTTTAATTAACGTACACATCCTTGGGCTTCTGGATCTTTTTCTTAATTGGAAGTACATGTATCCTGTAACGTACAAAACCTATACCTCCGCATTGAGAGTCCATGGTGGAGTACTCGAGACACGGTTTACAATGAAACATACTCCCTTCATCGATGTCGGAAGTCCTCTGAAATGGTTAATTGAAGTCGTTGATGAGCAAGGCTTTGGCGAAGCAGAAGAGTTTCAACAAAGACAAAAGAGAATTGATCGATCAATTCTGAAGTAAATACACCCAAAGGTTGGTATTTTGAATGTACATAATTATATCTAAATATACCAACCTTAAAGTCCCTAAAATTTTTAATCATTAATTCACTAAATTATTTCATGTCAGCCAAAAACTTGTTGCATCCATTGTCGGAGACCGTGAAACCCAGACCTAGATCAACGAGATACGAAACAAAAGCGTACGACCTACCCATAGAATTCAATCTTTCAAGCCCGGTGTTGTCCCTCGGCGCTGAATAATTCAAAGCTCACGCGAAGAAAAAAGAAACCCTCCGATGCTCGGGGAGACGTTTCAACCGGCTGAAAGAGCCCCACGAGAAAGCAGCAAGGACAGAAGGCCTGCGATACACATGCACGGCTATTCAAGAAGCGGCGAAAGGTCAGCTGCAACGACACTTTGAAATAAAAAAGAAAAAACAGAGGATCGTCCACGATTCCTTGCCGAACGTATTCCCGATCGGTCTACATTCCTTGCTTTGCTGCTCTGGGTGCATTTAATGCCCTCAGTTTACGAGGTTGCGGCCGAACCGATGACACAGACGCTCAGGAATCCTGAGTCGGCGAGGGACGGCGACTGTGTACCACTGGCCGTGTCGGCCCACCTTTATAGACGCACCTTCAAGGCGCCTATTCAAAGGCACCATTCGAGATCCACATTGCGGGTGGGGATGCTGCGTGCCGGTCGCGAGGTAGTATTAAAAGGCCATTAAACGGCACGACATGACATATGGCTTTGTGCGTATAAGCGCGACCCTTGCCGATTCTACACGCCGGCGAACCAAGCTGACTCCTTGTTCGACGATAAAATCAAATGAAACCCGACTGTCAAAAGTAGCGACTCGTCTAACAATCGCTTTAAGATCTGTCTAAAAGCGAAGCCCGCGAAAGGTGTTCTAAGTTCCCAAAATTTCTCGCTGTTTCAAATACCATAAGTCTTTAAAATTTGCGAGAAACAATTTCGAATGACCATGATTACCCTAGGAATATTGGCATTAATTTCAAGCTGTTTATAACATCCGATGAGCGAGAAATTTTGAGAGTTCGCAATTATCTTGGCGCGCTAAACAGAGCGCAAAAGAAAAAACTGAACAGTTCAATGAGTCATCGAACGCTCGATCGGTCAGGTTAATGGCTTGAATACCTGGATCCTCCTCTCGGTGCACCGTTGAATCGATATCAGATAACTGGACCTGTGGTTCGTAGGCACCGGAGCCTGTTCACTTTTTTGTTGCTCTAATTAGCGGAAGCATTAATGTTCGCGCGATTGATCGAATTCTTTGCTGTTTTTTCCTTTTATTTTACGAAACAGATGTTTCAATGAATCGGGGTATTTCTTTGCCTCCTTCTAGGAACGCGTTTATCCAGGTTGAATGTCGAGAACGAACTGATCTCCACTCGTATAAACACTATATTATATGATAGCGAAAAAAGAATTGTATTTTCAACTATTACTGGATCTAAATAAAATTATTTTTAATTATATGTACTGTTTCTTTACTTAAAATATACCCAGTCCAATTTTCCATGAACCCATTACTCGCAAAATGATACATTTCGTCGCTTAATCGTTTAAACCCTCCTCTCGGCTCGGAAACGTTGACTGATTTTCAAGCGTACCGTTCGCGATTCATTCGTCATTGTTGTCGGGTAACCAGGCCACTGGAAGTGAAATTAGCGAAATAGTCGGCTCACCGGGGGTGAAAATTAAGAAAGATTTACGAGTTACTCTCAGCGGCGAGCTGGCAGCAATGTTCCAGCACGCAAAGCCGGAATGTCACAACTGAGATACAGATATCCGGCTCGGTCGCGTCTCCTTTTAGCAAGCGCGTATCTCGTTTGCATCGAGGACGCAACGGGTATATTCAGATTATCCGATTCTTTATTGTCCGCTTATTTTAGATCGTCGTCTCGTGTTCCAAGCGGAATGTTGCCCGTTCGAAACGAGCATCATCGTCTCTCGAAAACTCATCGCGTTAAGCGTCTGAATTTACTGGGTTATACTACTGAGTTTTGAGGAAACCGAACACGGTGGAAAGTTGGTCGATGGGCGGAAGAGGAACGAAAAGAATGGAGGAGAACGTAGTAAAAGGAGAATTAACGTGCTCGTAAAGCTACTCGTGCGGTAGAATTGAATATTAGAGCTTTATTAGCGTAATGGTGTAGACGACATCGCGAAACACGATCGCCTCCTCGAGTAAGGCTCGTCGCGTTTTACTGCCCTTGATATTTTTCTGACGAAGAACGTTGTTACCAGCGCCGACGATTGTGTCATAAAATCATAACACCGTCTATGACACTAGGGAATGTTAGCGAAGAACATACTGAGCTACCAGAGAAAACCTGATACGTCGCGAATGTTGAAAATTGTATATTCCTAAGGTGTACTTAGATTTTATTACTTACGACAATTTTACAGAGGGCTATGATTATGGCGAACCTTGCAATGCCATAAATGGAAAAATTAAATCGCCATTGCTTGTTACCGTGTTTTTATTGCTCCGTGGACCTCGAAACACTATAGTCACCTGTGTAGAGAAGGGTAAATTCGCAAGAGTTGTAAAATAATTTCAAAATTCCTTTAATTTATTAGTTAAACAATTTTTTAAAGTTAGAAAATATAAACACCTTCTACACGTTCCTCGTCTCAGAATTCCAGGACAGTGTTCCACTTGTCTCCATGTGCAAACCTGAAACAAAAATAAAAAATTGCTGTAATAAATGTTCTAATGATTATTAGAGATCCTCTGATTACAGATCTCAAATGCAACTGAATAAAAATAAAATAATGAATAATCACGAAAGAAGATGTAAATTTGAAACGTGAATAATTTAATGTCAAGCCTATTTACGACTAGAATGATAATTCCCGAGGTACAGAGAAATCTCATTGAAATTGTAATTCCTGTCAATTACAACGACCGCAAACATAAGGGGGAATAATCCAAGATTGAGATGAGCGCAATAACGAGCGACTGAAAAATCTGACTGTCCTGGACACCAGGATTCACAGGTGATTTATACTCGCACAAAGCATCCGTAATGAATTTAAATCTTATCTCTCGCAGCTCTCGTGACTTCAATTTATTCGCGCACGCAGAATCGCGCGAGCGGAACCAGTCTTTTTTTTGTCCCCGTTAAAGCACGATACAAAAATTAATACACATTATATTTCACCGAGTTAACAACGTTACATGCTCGCCCCGTAACCACCTTCTCGTCTCCTTTTTATTCTTACTTTTTCGAGGAAGCTTTAACAAGTTAACACGTTCGTCGCGGCACTTCTTCGGCTTTGATCTTATTAATGCTAATATTATTTTTACTTATTCCATCAACCCAGCAAGTGTCCACGACCCTCGATCCACTGATCCGAAGAAAACATCCTGAATAGTTTGCTTAATGAGGGACGTTTTGCATAAGAAGGCTCCGAGTTACTCGGATCCTCTGCTCTCCTGGCAGGTTCGTCCTAATAACTCCTCGCAAACAGGAGATTCAAGAAGGAAAAAAAAGGAGGAAAGACTCTGAAGATGCCAAGGCTACTCCGCAAAACAATTAAACACTGATTGCAATTTTATTTACAAATAGAAGATATTGAAAATCATTTATTTTATATGATCTACGAGATAAAGGAGCTACATTTTAGACCACGAAGACGTAACTGAAGACTTAATAAGAATAGCAACGACTTCCTGACAGGCACTGTCCATTTTCTAGTGGTTAAAGGAGTTAAACGTTATGACGAACAACAAATTGAAGCGAGCAAAGCGGAGACAGGGAAAGAGGGACGAGAAGCAAGAGAAATCTGGAAGGTTGAAAGAAGATTAAGTGGCGTGGAACGCGGACAATGCGATGTTCGTCGCATAGCCACGAGCGTATCCTGTCGCGTTGTCGCGAATGTCGCGTTACGCCGTTGAACTGTATAAATTGATCGCGTGAAAAATAAGTCCGACGAGATTTCCTCTTGCACCGTCACCCTACCGGAATTCATCTATAACTCGTGCGTGACAGTCCACGGTGTACACATTCCGAACATGATGCATCGATAGAATAGAAAAACGATTATTCATTTTCTCGTGCATTCATCTCCTGGAATCCACCAAACGAAACTGACAAACTTCTCTTTCAATTATTTCAATGAACCCATCGAAATTGCATATTTTCCGAATAAATTAATTTCAACAAGTTTTTGACAAGCACGTTTCAAACTTTACATTTCACGATCAGCCAGTTAACGGTACTCACCCACGCGCGATTTAAAGCGAGAACTCGCGGCGATGAGATGCATGGAACATTGGAGCATGACGGATCGCGTAAGTTGACTCGCAAACGTTCGCAAAGCGAGTGTATGTAAATCCTGCCCGTCGGGGATCGGGTCGATCGTGGCCGATCCAAACAAGTTGCGAAAACTAGCGTTACCGCGGGCACTGGCAAAGAGATAAATATATTGTAGTATTTCGCTCGATTCCCAACGGTTGTTGAGAGCGTTGAAAAAGTACGATCCCACGTGTGGATCTTCTGGGATTAGGTATACAACCACCCGGGGCAACGAGAAACCTGTAATGTACAGAAGAGGATGATTACGTGTCGACGAGTATTTCATGGTTTTTGCGAGCATAGCCGAAAGCGTTCCTCGAGATCATTCATTTCCAGATGAGAAAAATCATTTTTCCTTTCTTCGCGATTCTGCGAAAGAGATCTAATTTCGTGAGTGAAACAACGAAAGCTCCTCTATTCGAAAATCGATGCCACGTGTAATCCTCTTTCGACAAAGTTTCTCGCAACTCAGCAAGATCGAGGTAAGCCGAACGTTTTCGTTCGTCGGTCAGCTAGAATCTGCTTCGACGTTGGATCTGTCGGCCGGGCGCGTCATTTCCGTAATGTAATTCCCAATAAACAAAGTTTCTCGAGGGAAAACTTGGCCGTTCGTTACGTCGAAGCGACACGGACGCGCGGCTTCCAACGACTGGCAGACACGAAAGCGCGGGACGAGGCTCTCGATTGCTCGAATGCCTCGAACGAAATTGAAGCCATCGCGGATCGCGTTGCGATCTCGTTTAAATCATCCACGATGCCGGAAGCGCGATGAAATTATTATTCGACGATGAAAAATTATAAAAATGAATTTATGATCTGGAGCAATTAAATTTTGATACAAAAAATATTCTAAAATCTGTCTCCTGGGAATTTAAAATGAACTTCCGGTTACCATTATCGTGCAAAGGGTTAAGCCTGACTGTGCTAAAACGTTTTCATGCGAACCATAAAACCTAACCGGGAGAAAGTTCGACACGTGGGTTGGTGGAAAAGGGACCGCGGTCGAGTCGAATGTTTTCTCGGAAGGTACAAGCCAGTAGATTATCCCTGTCCGCGGCAGCCGAGGGACGGTAGTCATGGACCCAGACCGGCAAGATAAGGCACCCGTAATTGACCATAACTCAAGGAAATGAAGCGGCGAACGGTACCCAGCATCTATATTCCGTCGTAGCTCGAACGTTAAGCGAGTTAACCTTCGGCCTGGATGCACCGACCTCGATGCAGAATCCGTTCTGACTCGCGATATCTCCACGGTTGCTCGGACTTTTCAAGAACCGCGCATCGAGTACATGGACTATGATCACGATTCCCCCGTTCCGGGGAACGTTGGACCAGCGACCCCCGAGGTCGTAATTTAGATCCTGAAGAAGCGACAGTGGGTGATAATGCGTTTTGTTTTAACACCTTGAATTCCGTGCGGTATTTTTAATTAGGAAACTGACAGAATTTCTAATAATAGAGGTGATGGATTCCTGTAGAAATTCAAGGGTACCGAATTCATTTCTGAAGGATTCTAAGTGGCGACTATACCTTGAAATCCTGAGACAGAATTATGCCGTTCCTCTTTTTTATATTCGACAGATGGTTACTTATGGTGACAGCAGGATTGCTGGAGTAATAGTTCTTCCAGCAGGAAGAATGCTTGCGAGGTTAATTACGACAGGGTAATTGGGGGAAGAAGAGTTTATTGCGGCAGGTCCATGCGTTTTCTTAGTCGAAGGGTACAAGTGCAGTTCAAGATTATTGATCGAATAAAATTGAAGATGAAACTATTAATTTTTAAATTTCTGTAATGGATTATTATGTATTCCAAATTGAAATAAAATTTTTCTAAAACAGTTGGAATGGCTATATTTCTAATGGCATTCGCGTTTACCGAACTCCTGTAATATCTCGTCTGTGAGAGATAAAGTTGTTGACTGAGATTTGCGCGCGTTTTCTTCTAGCAGTTTGCCGACAAAAGACGCATAAATATGTTCCTATCGATGAATGCCTCGGCGAAAGTGTTCGAATAGAGATTGCGTGTAATCTATGGGGTAACGGGAGAGACGCAACCGCTATCGAAAACGTCTCTATTCAAGGATTTCCATTCGACAAACCCCGTGGAAGTATCATCTTCAAGAGATATGGCTGTCGAAAATAAATCTGGGCCATATTTTGAACGTGGTATCTAAAATATCAATCTCTTCTAGAAAGAAGATGTCAGAAAAAATGATATCCGACGATTAAAATTCCTGGACTATAATCTGTTCAATCATTTTTTTTTTATGTTCAAATTCAACGAAACGTTTGCAATAAAAAATTCTGGCTCAATTTTTATTCACATCAGCTGAAAATAACCTTGTACAGACTTTGGAACGTGAAGTGTTCACGATAAAAGGCGTCGAACAAGTTGGCCGCATAATGACCCAGTCCTGTAAGCAATAAAATCACACGGTCGACCGTGAAACTTGGCCAAATTAATACCGTGATAAATTACATGCTTCTTTAAGCTTCCATTCGAGCCACGGCATCTTTATTCGAGAATGTTTATTTTTGCAAGCGAAATTCTCGATTAACATGTTCGCCTCCACAGTAGAAATATCAACGTATAGCGCGACACAAGGAAAACATAAATTATTAATATAATCCAGAATTATATTTTCTCAATTACAACTGACTCTATTAATATTAAATTATTAATACTTCTGTACGAAATACTTTTGCACAAATTAATCACGTTACCGTTCGTCCTTCGTCGAAGTTACAGAACTGGTTCGACAGTAGTCGAGAATGAAATCAACGATGATTAATATCGGTCGTAGTCGTTAGCGGCTTGCACTGACCGGATGTAATGCATAACCTGAAATCGTATAATAAATGTAGATATTTCCGATTACAAATTGAAACATCCGGCGACAGGTATCGCGAAGTGGGTCCTGCCAAGCAGTGTTCTTGGCTGCGGAGAGATTGATTTATCGAATGCAGCAACCACCAAGGGACAAAGTAAACCGGTTTCGTGGACGAATCAGAAGCTAAAGTATTCCATATAAAAATTGCAATTCGTCCATTTTGGGATCAAAATCTATCATTTAGAATTTTTCAAATTTTCCTCAAAGACTTCTCTTCGATTTCTTTGATCTTTCATCTATTAATTATTAAAGGGTAAACTTTTGAACCTTCCTGTACCTTCAAGCAGCAATTAATTACCAGCAGGTGGAAACATATGCTAATGGGCGAGCCGATAGCGAACGCGATTAACGGACAAGTGGAGAATCCAAATTGGGAATCATCAACGCGTAGAAGATTCGAAGAAGTGTCTGTTCCTCAGCTGATTTTACGACGTCGATCGTTTCTAACCCCTCTTATTTTCCACCTTCTCCGCGCATTCCACGTTAATTGCAAAACGCGACTGCGTTTCCGATGTTGTAAAGCGAATTGGAGCCCGCTCGAACCGGCGTTGGTCAGCGAGCTTAGAAAACGACTAGATCTTAGGATTCGCAGGTCGTGGGAAACGTTCACCTCCGCTCGCGTACGATTCGCTCGGTTCGTAATCACCGCCAGTCCCATCTAGCCAGTCCCGTCGATCTTATCTCGCTTGGATTATCAAGTCGTCTGGCGCGGCTGTCGGCCAGATCGAACCATCTCCGTAAGTCACGGGGAAAAATGTTAAATTGATTCCTAGGACGGTGGCCTGCACGCTGATGCGGCTCTGATACCTTTCCCCGAACCGATCGCGCTTGTAATTACGCTTTTTATGACCGATCGGTGCCGGCTCGACGGAATAGGAGATACTAGAGACTGCCAGGAGGAGACGTGCTTATTTTATAATCAACCTGGCGTTCATTAGTTTCAAACAGAATGTAGTCAGATATTATTGAACGGATTGGAAAATTTTGTTGAGCAATAAAATAAAAATTTATTGTATTGTAACGTGTTTATGAATCACCCTATATGTGTACTAATGCACCAGAGGTAACATAATATATAGAACCCTAAGTGTTGGGATAATACACGGGAATCACTTAGAAACAATAAGAAATAAAAAGTTCGTAGCAACATGTTTCCAAGTTATAGCGAGTTTAGTGTTCCATTAATTCGCCATGAAATTGAAGAAGGCTTCCGATCCGCTAATCGGATTAACACCTGCGTGTATCGAAACGACAAGATCGGCGATAAGACGCTTACACCCTTGTATCGAGCTGGTCAATGTATAAGCACCTGTTATGAAAATAAATGATCACAAGCTTGCATGAAACAAAACCAGCTTATAATCCCCGAAACAAGTCCTAATGTTACATATATTCACACGAATTGCATTTTTATTATTTTTGATTATGGAATGCATTTCCTGAATCGAGGTTCATATTAAATTGCATAAATAGAGAATATGAATCCATGTCTCTTGACATATAAATAGGAAACGTGAAATATCTCGTCAAAGAGAACAGATAAAATAAATTCTTATTTACAAAAATCATACAGACTTGAGTATACTTTGAATTTCGTCTGAGATAATTTTTTGTAAAAATCACGGAGGGTCTAAAAATTAAATGACGACACTCGGTACACCGTGTATAAGGATCGTAGCAGAGGATTAATGAAAAACGATCACGAGGCGTAAGGTAACCGCTGGCTCGGCAGCGAGCGTTCCCAAGCCGCGGAACGAAAACAGGGGAAATATTATATTGTAACGGTCGATTTATTAGGTGGCTCTGATTTATGATAATTCTCTCGATAAATATCGTACCATTAATCGTGCCGATTTATTTTTCAATTATACTGACCGTTTGCTGGAAACTACGCGATCGCGAGGAACGCACGAGCTCGCCATTACGTACAGCTCTCGCCCTCGTGCAGGGCTGAACGCCCGTCCCGCTGCGCTCGCCGCAAATTTCCCTGGATACCAAGCCCCTCGTAATAATATACAATTAAACGAAATTAGGTACCGCGTTACAATAAGCTTGCCTTTTCATTTACGAGTGCCGCTACCGCGCCGCTAGAAAAGAATCAAACTGGCCAACCGCGTTTACAGCCGGTTTCGTTGAAACACGAATTCGCTCGTTGCGGTCAGAGATACTGTTTCCACCAGAAAGTGTCTTTCGCGGTTTTTCCTCTCGAAATTGACTTCCTGTTCCCGTGGAAGTTTCTAGAGATGCACTGAACGAAAAAAAAAATAAAATAAAATAAAAATATAGACGGAAGCAATATTAGTCATAAATATGCAAAATTAGAAAAGAGGGTTTTGTTAAATGGAATCGCTGACGCTCTATTTTACACGAAATTTCAGACGACGGAAATACAGGTGAATTTACGGTCCAAGTGTCAAGAGATAAATCATCGATGCAATGGAGGGAGCTCCACGTAATTGGTTTTACCTATTAACAATTGCATTCGAGTGTGATCAGATCGAAATGCACTTTTCGCAAGATTGAAAATATTTTTGGCTCGACTTTGAATTATTTGCAATTTTTCTATAATAAATAAAATTTCATGGTATTTACTATATCTGAACCGTAAAGTGAACCAAGAGTATCAAGTCTTCAATAATTACCTATTCGTTCTATCCTCCTCCACCCGTCTCGACGACAATTCCTCCCTGGACCCGCGAAGGTAACCCAGAAGATGGAAGGACTGAAGATGTCCTTGCCCCTCGGACCTCTCTTCGTCTTGGTGGAGATTCGAGAAAGAATCTTCTCGAGGACGACGATGGGAAGAAGAGCGGCAAGAAGGCCGTAGGAGCGTGTCGTCGAGCGATTCCACGCGATAACGTCGTTCCGGTTCTCGAAACCGGCGCGCCGGTTCGCGCGTGAAAGAACACGTTTGCGGGACGACAATAAAATATTAGGCTGTGAGGTCCGCTCGTATATACGGCGAGCGGCAATCTTTCCTAGAAAATTAAATGCGATGTTTTGCTCAATCGGACGTCCCGCAGAGTATTCTCACGGGTCTGGCACGAGCTTAGAATACATTGAGGGTTTGCAAGCCATTAAACAAGTGGCTCAAAATTTCCATAATTTCTGATTCATTTGGATAGGTGAAAATTGATTCTGAATGGATTTTAAAACATTCTCCATTGTCTTGATAAGGAGTGACTGAACATAGGGGATGATTAAAGGGTGACTGTGAATTATCTAACGGGTGATTTTTTACATTTCACAGTTGTAAATTAGACTTAAGAGATATAACACAAGGTGATAAAAGAATAATGAAAATACCTAGAGTTTCTATTAATTAAAAGCGCCTTAATTATAAAGTGGAAATTTCACTTCCTGAATCAGATAAATTTCACAAGGAAAATCTACAATTTTTATAACCCATCTTTAAAAATAAAATAAAGAAGGTTAAATTGTCTTGATTTAAAGATGTACTTTTACCGTGCTTTGTAATAGCTCATTCTATCCGGTTCGTCTGAAATGAGACCAGAGGCTTTGGCCGAAGGTGGAACATTTCCTGCCGCACCTTTTTCTTCGGTAAAGCCACACTCGTTGTTTAAAGAGAATAGTATTTGCTTTACGTAGCGCTCATTACCTGCGCTCGAGGCTGGCTAATGTAAATTAACGAAGAAGCTGAGGTTCTGAGCTCCATTTGAATCCGGAGAAAAGAAGTAACTTCTCGTTTCTTTTTACTTGGAAAGCATAAAATTTGAAATTTAAAATCTTTTCATGCTAACCTCGAGAAATTTCGCTCTACCTCGATGTTACACTTAACAAATATACCTCGATTATTTGAAGACCCTTGAAAAAATGATTTCCATGATCCTCGGCACAAAATAACTTCAAGGACTCACGACGATTACCGAGCCCCGTACCTCGGCCATATTGAACCGCACGTTTCTTCGCAATCAATAAACATCATCACCCATTAAATCCATTCATAAACTCATCAGACGATGATCCACGATGCAGTGGAAGAAGCTTCTTGGGACGTTCAAAGGTATCTTTATCAAGCAATTCCGAAAGGGGAAACCTTGGACGTGACGCAAATAAAAGTATCCCGACGATCTTGGTCGTTGGCGATTAACGTTACATCGAAGGTACAAGTAATAGATACTTGCAAGCATTCACGGCCATCATCGTCCACGCAATTCACTCATGATAATGGCCGTTTCCGATGCGCGCTATTCAGATCATTCGTAAGAGAAACTCCGTGCCTCGTTAAAGGGCGCGCGATGTAAATAAATCGGAATGCGAAGCGATCCATGACGAAGCAAAGGATTAATAACCAATTAGAACGTCAGTTGCGACTACCAGAGATTCTATTCGGTCGACATATTAAATTACGCTTTTTTTTTTATACTCACCCAGGCATCACCGCCGGCTACTAATTACACGACATCCATTCGATAGCTGTATCAATCGGTTCGCCTTGTTTCGAAATGGGAAAATCGTTTCGAGGAGGTACTACTGCTCGGCGATCTTGTGTTTAATTGGACAGTAAACGTGTTCGAAGCGTACGCGAACTGATTGTGTGTTAATTTCACCGTTTGTAGCCTGAACGTAAACGTTGTCAGCGAGACGGGACCTGTGGTTCGGCGAACGGTTTATCGCTTTCAATGGTCGGATCGAAAGGGGTAATCGTTCGATAGTTGATCACCGTTTGAATTTCTCTAATTACACCGGAATAGCTCTGGGGAACCTTTATTACCACGCTCTTTTATTATCCAATTAGTCTATTATTCGAGTGTTCTGTTGTCTTTTCTGCTTCGCTCTTATTTCCTTATGCTAATTGGCCGTCATTACCGCGATCATTAGCGGTTGGTCATTCACCTCAACCTCGCCTAATAACTATTTAATGCGAACATAGGTTGATTACAAAATCCTCTTATTTATAACTTTACCATGCGTGTATTCATTCTAATTTTCTTTTTTTTTTTCCTTCCTTCAATCAGCATGTTTTAAATAGTTGCCCTCGCATTATCATACTTCACCATTTATCCGCTTCTTTCGCCGGGGTACAAACGGAATTCTCGCGGAGATGCCTATCTCTGGTTCTCTGGTTTGAAGTGTGCGAGCAACACGGCTCGGTAAATCGCACGGCGCGACGTTTCGCGCCTTCGCGAACAGCAGGAACAGCCGTTTATGTGCCGTTAAACGTCACCTGGACGAGCAAAATCCTCGTCGACGATGGATACACGCGTACAACCACGGCGGAAGTGACCGGGCACCGTGACTTCTTATCCAGCATCTCGAACGATGCTAACTGTTCATTTGTCGACGCTCCGGCCACGTGATAAGGAACGCGGCAATCCATCGACCTACTCGCAAGAACGATAACTACCACTTCCGTCACTGCGAAACTAACTCCCGCGGCTGTCTTTGATATTTTTCGAGACTCGTTATCGTTGTTCTGTCACACGGTCTTGTAACGAGATCTCTCGGTAAATGGATGAACATCGGCGCTGATGTAGGTACAAGATGAGAGACTTGGATCCTTTTTTTTGAGGTGAAAAGGGTAATTGAGGAACTTGTTCCCTGGGTACACGGTTATCGTGAACGATGCTTAAACGAGGTTTATAATTGCGCGGAACATTATGGTTGAAACATTTTGGAAGATTGAAAAATTTAGAGGATTAAAATAATATTATAAAATTGGGGCCCTCTCCATGGTCCGCCATCCGAGTTACTAATACTATACGTCAGATTGCTTTAACTTTTCACTCTCGTGTAATCGAATTAATGTATCAGCAATTAGAATGAGAATTACCTGATTAATTGAATTCCAGCAAGGCGCAAAAGCCACGTCAGAAATAAAGAATGTAGCTATGTAAGTATTTTCGAACGATCAGTGGTAAGAACTTGTTTCGAAGAACCAGTATACTTTAAACTAGTACTCATTAGTAATACATCAAGAGAAGAAACACATGCAAAACGTGTAGCGAGTAAACTGTACAAGATCGTAAATTTACTACCGTTCTTATCAGTTACCGGATCCAGCTAACTTTCTTCAACAACAGACTGCGTTTTCGTCTAACGGCCTGAGAGGAAGATCAATTAAACACAATGAAGCAGCAGAAAATGTTAGATAAGTGATAAGCGTTAGTCTCTCGTTGATCAGTTCAACCCGTTAAGTTTGCATCAGGAAGACTGATCGCTCTCAGGCCATCTCATAACGATTTAACGACGGTGAACGTGACGTGGAAGAAGGAAGTCGCCTCTCTGAAGCGTTCCCTCGCTCTGAGTGATACTGTTAAGTTTGAAAATCAACAGGGAGAAATAGTCTAATCGTCTAACGGTGACACGTAACGGTGGACATAAATTTCCGACATCCTACGCTCCATCTCGTCTGACCATTTGACCGTTACGCTTAAGTGTTGTGCTGCTAACTTTTACGATTCACGTCTCCTACGCGCAAAACGAGAGATCTAAATTTTCAAGAAGAAAATAGAAGAAAATAAATTTTTTAAATCAAAGACAAATTTTACAAATTATTATTAATCTTCTATTCGTGCTTTCTGCGGATGAAAAAGGAAAAAAAATGTCAAGTTGAACACGGTATACTTTCCCATCGTACAGGGTTGAAAAACAACCCCCGAGCAACGAAGCCATGCATCAAACATGGCATGTACGTATGTGGTAGTCAACGAGCCGCAACGAAGATTACCAAAAGCGATATACCAACGACAATGCTCGCTATCTTTTCGTCATCGATCCCGTGGAAGACACGAGACAACCGTAGGCGTTGATTGAGTGCACGCGAGTGCACGGCTGCTCGGAAGTCTCGTTTTTCCGTCCACAACTCCGAATGCCAGAAGCGGACGCCACGCGGACAAGAAATGCTTCGGTAGCAGTGTTCCTCTACTTGACACGGTGTATTCCACGGGTGGTTCCATGCTGTTCGCCTACTAACGATACAATCAACCTATCCTCGAACCCGAGGAGTTATTATCATAATAAACGGTCGCTTCGGTTAATTGACTTCTACCCGACGATTAACGACTTTCATGAATTTTATTACCCAATAATAACTCGACGACCAACATTGACCGTTCAAGATTTACCGCTATATCTAATCGATGTCCTCTCGATGGAATTCGCGAACCGATCTTGCACACTGTGTATATAAACACACACGATGCTAATAGGCTTCCCCTCATTATAAATTACGGAAAAGGTTAAATTTACCTAGAGTGTAATTGAGTAGTAAAAACTGATGCTGGTAGTTAATTGCAAGCATCTCCGAGGGAACAGTGGTTTTAAAAATATAAATTACGACGAGCATTCGACCTGTACGCGGTGTCGAATAAATTATCAATCAGGCAACCGGTGCTTTTCTCGTAACGGTTCTACCTGGTTTTTTATTCGTCTAGGATATTCGCTGCTGGTCTTACGACGCTAGATTGATTACAGTTTCTGATGCGACGGGAATAATTAAGCAGAAGCGTTAAATTGTACGAGAAATGGTCTTCGGATGGATATTATTTTGTTACCAGTTGCAGTGGAAAAAGACACACGCTGTGTGGCATATTTTTCAAAAAATTATTAATCTATTATAGAAGTAATCAAAATGTTTAATTTATCGGAAATAATACTTACGGATGATAGTATAGAATTATTTACGAGGTCGATGGTCGTTCATGTATCGCACGACAAAGATCAGGTCCATAGAAAGAAAATATCCCGGTACCGTTCTAACGATCACAGCAGGACTCTGTGCGTGCACAGAGACGAATCGAAGTGTGTGACACCGCACGCGGATGAGTGTCATTATCTGCGGTAGGTGTCCATCGTGACGCGAGGTAACCAGGTGTCAATGATCGTGCTAGAATGAAATTACGAGCCACGGTTCCGATGGCTGCACTCGCTGCACACCGTTGAAATTAAACGGTAAACGGGATGTTACTCGCGACGAATCGCGGCGTTTATTGGTTTTTCGATTTTATAATGGCCACGATTTGTTCGCCGAAATTGCTAAATGAATTGAATCCCGAAAGCAGAAAATTAAAATTGCATTCCACAGGGAAAAATAATGGATATAAATGAAAATGAATGTTTTCGTAGCGGTTAAAGAAAATTAATTAAAGTGTACATGGTTTTAATTAGAATTTTTTAAAAGAGATTTTGGAATCTTTTTTTACAAATATGATTTTTCACTGAACTCTATTGATATTCCTGTCAGTCACTTCAACGTACACCTTACAACGTTAACAAAACATGTTTTAAACGTCTGATTAACATAACATCGATTGTAAATACTTATGGTAAGTGAATATTTACTCGCCGTTCGTTTGCACTTCATAGATCCTCCGATGGTACCTTTCCTCTAAATTCTACTGATGATGTAATGCAGAAGGATCTTTATATAAAGCAGAAAGACTATCCCATTCGTCTCTGACAATCCTTGGATCCCTATTCTTGTATCTCTTTAATCACCTAACCTTTTGTGGATATCCAGTTAAACCTTCAAGAGGCTACAAATAAAAATAAAGAAGACTCTAAACTGGAATTTAAATCGTCGTATATCTCAGAGGAACTGAGATAAACAATATTCTTAGAATTCAAGAATGCGCGAACAAAAGAAATTCCATAATGACAAAGAGTTAAAACGGAACTGAGGAAACGTGGCGCGTACAATTCTGTCGCGTGTCTACCTTCGCGACAAAGCAAGTCCGATGATTTAACGATCTCGCTAATGATTGTCCACGCCACGTGCGTGTACACAGGCCTTTTCCTTTGTCCGGCGCACAATACCAACTAATCACGTTTCTCGTACAGACGTATGATGCATACGGAAAACGTTTTTTCCGCAGTCACCCCGGCGAAAAGCAGATCCCGATGCCGGCCCGTTGTTCGCCACGCGTTGCTCTCTCGCATTGATTTCACAATGGCAAGCAATTATGTGCGAACCCGCTTTGTCATCGGCTAGGGACTGCTCCGAGGCCTCGAAGAAGAAGGCACAGACAGATTCCTCGCGTGCTTTCCACGCGCGATGATGCGAGAAGAGTTGCCGCGATGAAAACCGACCCTCCTGCTGGACTAACGATAGTTTCATTAACTATCCTCGCACAAGTGTGCGCTAATCAACGAGGAAGAGGCGGGATGATTGCGTTGACATTTGAATCGAAATCATTTTGATCTTTTGTTGCTGATACAAGGCAGCTTCGCACTAGCAGTCACAATACGGTCAAATCATGCCAAGTTAGACATCGGTCATTGAAAATATATTGTTCCCATTGAGAATATTGAGTGGATCGATCAAGAAAATGAAAATCTGTTGACCGGGAAATCGATTTACTAACGATCAAGATCGCAACATTATCCTTATCCATAATTAACGCGATTTTCATTAACCCTCGGAGGGCGGACCATGGAGAGAGCCTTAGGGTGGAGGTACAGGACTCTCCCAAGTGAAGAGGCAATTTCTAATATACAAATTTCTAATAGGCAATTTGGTCCTCGTTAAAAAAATACAATTCCCAAGCTTAGACACTTAACACCATCCTCATCAATAAACTGAGTACCAAATTAAAATGAAATTATTATCCGAAATCAATTTCCCAGGCTGCAGTTCTTAATCAAACCATAAATTCCGCGGGTAAATCGTAAAAGTAATGCTCGAACAAAGAAACAAGTCGTTTCATCGCGCCTCAACGATGGTTCTCCGGTAATCGAGAAAGTTAAAACTACGTTCGCGGCGCGGCGGCGCGTATATCCAGGTCGCAGGAGAGCACTCAGCCCGATGAGAAACGTAACAATCGCGATATTAGAAAACGATACAAGGGAAAGAGACGTTATTAAAAAAAAAAAAAATTGAAACGGACGTATAGCATACGTGGAATGGTGCAAGAAATCGACGTCGAATGGACGCCGATTTCGTTCTCTAAGACTTGCTTCTGACAGCCATGAAGGATCGTCGTCATCGTCGCGAGTCAAGCCGGCATTATAATGAAAATTTATAGCACGGTAGACCGCGGTGCTATTGTAACTAATACTCAGCCGTGGCTCGTCCACTAGCCATGAAAAAGCCTTTGGATAAGGATCTACGGAATATCGTGGACCCCCCTAGTGTTCTCTGCTGTACAGCTTCCACCGAGAAAACAGGAATTATAGGAACATGGTAGCTGGCACCTGTTCGTGTTCATCCCGGCACGTGACAGATAACTCTATAAGGTTAATTCGTGTCTACCACGCCGGACGGTTAATTGCGTTAATTGTGAAACGATTGGAAAAGAGAGAAAAAGCAGGCAGGTGTGTGAAAGGAAACCGCCTGGTATTCTCGTGGGTTGGTCACGTGTTTGTCTGTCGCTTTTTTTTTCAAGCGTTTAACGGATCGCAGAAATTTATGAGAGGATTATAATATCGCGGAGCTGGGTGATAAATGTCCGTGTGGTATCGCAGCGTGGCGAACGATGGGAAAAATGGCCGTGACAAGAATAATAAAAGCACGAAGCACGTTCCAAGTCCTTTCGCTCTCGTTGGACTCGTGATCGTACCCGTGAAGAGGCTGTATCGGAAATTATCTGTAAAGATAATATCGAGTTATAGCTAGATTGTATACCGGTTGTTTTCTTTTTTCATCTGCAAGGATCATCGAGAGGAAATACTCGTAGTTAGAGCGTATTTAGCGTTACAGCTAGCCGCTGATTTACAACCCCATCCCAGGAAAAAAAAAAAATAAAACAACACTTCGCTTTGTGCGTTTAACACCGGTTGAGTAATAATTTAGACGAGACGCGAGATATTCATGATTTCCTTTTTATCGTCGGACGAGAAGAAAAAGTATGAAATCTGAATAAAGTAAGAAATATGAGATGCACAGAGTGGAAATAAACGTGGCCCGTTACTGAATACTACAGAGGGATGCTGTACCCTCATAAATAACTTCGAAGAGCAACACTAGCACTAATATTTTCTTATGAAAAATTATTTTTAACCGTGACATTTTTGGAAGTTGAAGAAAGGATATTTTTTGAGAAGTTAATCAGGCAGAGGTGGCAAATAGAAAATAAATCTGTCTTTTCAAATTTCTACCCTACATTATTAATATAATAATATTCGAAGCGTCAGTGACTGATGACAGCCGGTTAACAGTTTATCTATAAAATTTTTAAAATTTCACTAAGGATTACCTGCACGATTTAGATGCAGTATCTCTGATAACACAGTTGTTCTTCATGCTCGATAAAATTGACGTCCTCGATTTTATCGAGGCGGTGCGTCACCCTATCCCAAGGGTGGATGATAGAATCTGGTCGAGCATAATATAGCCAGTAAATAGATACGTATAACTCGATAAATGTTCGTGTTGGACGCGCTTTGTAATAGTTGCCAAAGGCTTAACAAAACGGTTCGACGATGCGAGCATGCATCTTGTACACGCGCTGATCGGTGTCTAGGATCGTCCAAGGGAATTTATGAGTTCGCCAATGGGCCACGATCGAGATTCCAGAGATTCTTTCCCTGATACCGCTGCCAGCTATCAATTTTCGCACCTTTATCGATTATTCTTACGAATATCTCTAGGGAGGAGAGATTGGTCTACTGTGTCGTACAGAAATCTTACTCGTCGCACTGAGTTACGAGTTCGTGAAACGTACAATTTCTAGTTGGCACCCCTGGGGAGCTCGCTTTTATTTATTTACGAGTGAACAGATTAGGCTGTCGCGTTCTGGTTGTTTACTGAGAAATTGATCCTCCTTGGTTATTGATTTAGTAAATTAAGAGATAGCGGTCTTAAAAAATAAAGTTTATGACTTAGAATTGCTCTGAACTTAAAATTCTATAATAATCTTTATTTCAACTTCCTGTGGAACGAGGTCACCTCGAAATTTTTTCTTAATCGATGCACCTCTTGGATCATTTATCTTTGGAGGAAAGTAGGTGTCACCAATTTCTTTGGAGATATGACGTGCAACGTGTTAAATGGAAGGGCGCTTTTAAAGGTTCGTGTCTCTTTCAGATACAGGCAATTTATCAAAAACTTACTTTCTTCATACAAAATCAATGAATTATTCCTTCAAGATTAAAATGAAATATTAAACATTTCTCAAAATAGGCAACAGTAGAAATATATACTATAGAAAGAATAAACAATGCAGATACGTTATAAGCACGATTCTGAAAACTTCCATTTTATTGCAACCTCTTAGCAATAAAATACTGAAACAAAAATCATCAGGAGAAAACAATGGGGGCAGAGTAAAACGTGAGGAGAAGTAGAATAGGTTGTACATCTAAAGTAAAGTGGATTATGACTTGGATCAGACTTGCACAATTCAATGCCTTCTCTAAGAAAAAATTTTTAAAGTTTACAAAACCATCAATTACACAAAATAAAAATACTTCAGCTCCAGGAAAAGATTCGAAAGCCTAAATTTCCATAAGTATTTCTTCCGCTTCCTTTTTCCTCCTCATCAATCTTCCCTAAGTTCCTTCTTCCATCAATTTTCATAATCACGAACGTGTGCACGATCGTCAGAAAATTCAAAGTACACTTCCAACAGTTGTACAGATTGCGAATGCACGTGCACACAAGTACGCGTATACATGGGAATGCTTCGAAAACTATCAGCCCGATAGTTGGCTCTCGAATGGAAGGACGCTAGAACGCGGTTGGAATACAAATAGAATTGGTATTCAACGGATACGAGTATCGAGCACCGAATGTCTCTCGGATGTTCGAGAGAGAATGCTGCATGGGACGATACGCATATACCATGTACGGATTTGCGTTATTGTTTACCTGTAACGTGGTACGAGAGGCTAGTGGAACGGGTGTATCAACATGTGGACGTACAAACGAGTACGTCGATTCTTGCTTTGACCGAGGAAAAGAACGAACTACACCGATGCCGTCGCCTAGTCTGACTACATACGTGTTCTCCAGGCGCGGATTCACCAGCTACGATAGCGCATTGTATCCCGCTGCTTTATGGGACTGCTGGGTACTTGTTCCATGGTGTTGGAGATTCGTGGCCAGATAGGCTTCTCCAGCCAGTGTTTGGCTCGTTTGAATTAATTTCAGTAACATTGTAAAATTTTGAACTTTAACAATGGCACAATTAAGCCCATTAAAACGACAAATATTAGAATCTTCGTTTTACGAGGGTGATAATTAAATTTATTATCTCTATATTTTTTTTCTAGAGAATTATATACCCTTTACAAATTTTATTGTAAATGCGATGCTAAATCTATTTAAACACCATCCCACCCAGGATACTTGATACTAACTGCGATTTCGTTCTCCCAGTCTCACGTTTCAAGGACTACCATAACATCCTTTAGAAGTCCTGCTCAAAGGAACGAAACAAAAAGGAGACATTTCTTTATTTCTCGTACAAAAGAAGAATCTTATTCACTGCCATCGGAAATGACAGTTCACAAAGGCGTACAAAAGTATCCATGAAAGAAAGCGGATGAATGCAATTCCAGTGCTGAAAATCGTCGCCAATTCAGTCAAAAAAAGAAAAGAAAATACAGAATTATCCCATTGTAGTCGTTCTGCTAAACGAACAGTCACGAAACTATCATTATTGCAATTTTCCCAGTTCAATTGCAACATTTCTCCTCGTTATAAATCCTACTAATCCAAAATACAAAAAGTGAAAATAGAATGATTCTCTTAGCCATTCGTAATCCTGCTTAATCCAAAGTACCATCACAAAGAGGATCACATAGAGCAACAGTGTCATAAATAAGTCCCATGTGTTACTACCTTCGCGAGCAACCAAATACACGCCGTAAATTTCCAGCAACAATGGTCGAACGAGTTGCAAGGTCCCCGTAAATTGGTATCAAGCTCTCAACTCTTAATTCAACGTAACATTCTTACGGTCCTCCACCCCGGCAATTGAAGCTGGTGTGCTTCGAGCACAGGATGTCCTTGAGACGATGTTACAACGACGACTCCGAGGAGCCATTTAACAAAATTGAAACGTGAGCAAAAGGGTTGAAGGTGTCACCGACAGCTCGCTAAATCATTGGTACAGGTAGTCAGGTGACCACCTACAAGAACCAATCTATTTGTCTTATATTAAGAGAACAACAAAAAATTTGTTAATGCCGGGACGGAGTTGTTGTCGTTTCCACATCGAAGGTGGACACGTTATTAAAGTAAAATCACTGGTTACACAAGGTGCGCGAGATTGTGACCGGTGACTCATGGCAGTCATTAACATGCTTTTTTGCGACTGCTACCAACCACCATCCTGTTGCTCCTTTTTCAACACTGACAAGTTAATAATGCGATGTTAAGTACGTAAATTTATTTTTTTTAAATTGAAAATCATTATAGAAGTTATGTGTGTCTAATAACATGCGTGCGAAAAGTCTGCGCTAAATATAATAAATTCGTCTGGAAATTCATTTTTAACGTCATTAATAATTCGTATTGTTACAGGTAAATGTGTCAACCTAAAGTTTTCCATGCAATGAAGATTTTAAGTCTGATGAATTAACCATAGACCCAATAACGCGAGCGATTATGCTGTTCAAAAAACAGTTTACTATCAAAGGTATCAGCTTACATGCTGCCGGTTGAATGATTTCGAGTTTTAATTCGAGCTTCGAGTTACGGATACAAGACGTCTCTCTGTTAATCGCTATCATCACTGACACGGATCCCTGGCGAGAGGATTAGCGATGCAAATTTTCCGCACGACCGGACGAAACTATCGACTAACGATATCGACTCGCCGAACGAAAACTGGACTAATGAAGACGTAGTAATTACAGTTCGACTGGTCATTACCAGATAACGAAACTGTTTGAGATAACGTTGCCGCTTGTGATAAATTTGTAAAAACATATTAGGTACAATAAAATTTGCAATTTACACAAATTTACACTGTGATATCATTCTGAATATTTATTTACCTACCAGAAAAATGCTCCTTTATCAAGAATTAATGAGTACTTAATTTTGATCGGCGTCTATATCGGAGAGAAACATGATTGCCAAATGCAAATTGCAGTTACTAATGGTTTAGTATCCGTGTCATTGAAAAAATGTTAGATTGGATCGCGAGATGCCAGTGTCACTAGAATGAAATGCAACGAGAATTTTCATTTAACTGAAAACTGAAAGGAGGACAGGAATTTAGTCGTATGGTTCTCAATTGAAACCCGAAGCAATCGAGGTAATCGGGTCGCTCGTGTCGAATAGATTTCTTCACGATATTAATTATTTTATTTGGGAGTCCGTAACGTGCAGTGTTCCTAATTTTCAGTAATAAATTTATTGATCGTAAAAGTGTTGATCGATCTCAATAGAGGGATGAAATTTGCTAGAATCAAGCCACCGAAGGCAATTCGTACAAACGTATAACTCCCGTGTAATCTGTGTGTAAGCTGGCTGTTGTAACTCATGAACGTCGGCAATAAGTTTTCCTCCCCTCTGTAAATCCGACCGCTTCGAAGATTTCTTATCCGCCAGAGCTATTTTGTCAGCTACCGGGATTGTTTCGCGAATTAAAGGAGTATTGAGATGTATCTGTATTCTGACACATGTGTATTTAGGCTTTTTACATTTTAAATTAAATTGATGTTAAATTAAAACCCAAGGTGTAAAAAGGGAGTGATCGATTTAGAAGCTTAAATGCCATCAATATCCGTGTAACGCGTTACTTATTTCACCCACATCGCGTGTCGTCATTAAATTATTACCCCTCTGCACGAACGGAACGAATTTTTCAACGAAATTGAGTTGCCTAACTGGATGGATATCTAATATCTTGATTAGTTCTGCGAACTTATCATTTCCGGAGATTTCGAAGTGAAAGTTCACCCCTTCCGCTGTTTTACCCTTAGTTTGCAAAAATTGACAGAATATTTTCCAGACACCCCGATTTCAAAGCAGAAAAATTTCCTTTCCTATTCAATGACCTCCGATTCATCCAACTATTCAAACTTGGCCAATCGATCATAAAACTTCCTCGCGTCTCAAAAAACACGTCCTACGAAAAAGAAAAGTAAGAAAGAACGTGGTCCCTTCGTGCGAGTAAACTTTTCGAATTTCCGTCCAGGATTCGAAGGTAGAAAATTTCAGCCTTACCGAATGGAAAATTTATTCAAGCACATCATTTACGATTCAACCGCATCTCGCGCCCGTAAGACGTGTTAAGATGAATTCACAAGGCAAAAGTTATCCTTGAAATGGGTCTAAGAAGCTCACGCATGATTCAAGCGGATGGCGAATGTTAGACACGATGCTACACGGAACACAACGACATTTCAGCTCGCTGAACACGTATGAAATCGCGCTGTAAACCTGAAGAGAGTTAGACTGTTAGTATTGCCTGAACAGTTCACCTAACTCGTAAATTATTTCATCCACGTGCTAACTTATTGGGACATTTTATTCGTTGGAATGTTTGCTAACACATTGATAAATAAATCTTTGAATTCACATTTCAAAATTTTCATTAAATTATTTAAATTAAATAAAAATTTCTAATTAAAATTTAAAATTACTATATTCAATGAAATTCAATGAAATATTAAAATTAAATTCTATTTTCAACATTTTACCCTATCTGTACTTGGATTGATATTAAAATTGTACCAATAATTCGAGATAATAAAGCGAATCGTTAAATTAAGAAACTCTGAAATGGACAGGGTCCCATAAAATTCGATTGTTCAATAAGAAATCGAAATTTCACGAGCGTTCCCACTTACGATATTACAAACAAAGCAACGTTCGTTGAAACTGAAAATCGATCGTGGCTCGTTAGAAGCAATGGAAGGAACTTCGTTTCCGTGTCAAGGAGAGCGTACAACGGCTGCCTCTGTGGCAACTGGCAGAAAGACGAGTGTAAGTACGATAACTGGATATATTTCATCTCTCTTCTCGACATTCATTGCACGTAACTACGCTCCTTTATTCGGTGTGCACGGTAAGCGTACCAGCCCGTGGATATTATTCAGACTTGGACGCGTAACGACCACGATTCCGCAACGGAGCGTAAAATCGTGAAATTCCATTCGACCGCATAACACTACTCGCCGTCTTTCACCTAGGTGACGATCAATTTGTGGATTGGTGATCGGATTTGAATCGTTGCGGTCGTAGAATAAGCTGAAGCGTTCCCCTTCGATAATCAGACGTTTGAAACCGCTTTTCTTAAGAAAACATCGATACAATGTTTGGGAAATTTTATACGTTGGAAATATTGTAATTCTAGAATGATTCATCTATTTGTATAAGTTGGTTAAAATATAATTAGGTATAAGAATTAGAATCTTATTAACTCTCTTTGCATGGCTGATTTTGGAAGACCGAAAGTCTGACCCAATTTCATGACATAAAAGTATCATAAAATTGCACTTATCCTACATCAATTTAAAGCTTAAAGTTTGTAGAAAATGATCTTATAAAGTTTTCATTAATATTTTTAATACAAACTGACTTGCAATATTTCAAAATTTTGTATCAGTTGTTTGGATTCCAAAACCACTGCCATGATTTATACTTCTCCACCAAAACGACAGAAAAAGAATATAAAGATGGAAAATGGTTCAATTTGTCTGCTGAACAACGTACCCTTAAGACACACATCATACTTTGATAGCAATTTCAATACAAGGATAAGAGATCAGAGAGCGTTTCGTGTTGGAATGCATTGGCGAGCTCGGAGTCGTGGAAATCGAAAGAAAATAGTATCGATTGCCAATTCTGCGAAGGTTAAAATTTATCCTTAGGCTGGTGAACTATAATAATTCCATATATCATCTCTGCATCTTAACATTTCGCTGTACACGAGTGATTTTCAGTCAGACGAATATTACATTTTTACAAAAATCAAGCTAGTTTTCAAGTATTATAATTAAAATACAGAGATAATATTGGTACAACCTAACCGATAGATCTCTACATAACTGTTGATAATCAAACCCGTGATTAACAGCAGATATTTCACTCAAACTCACCCATCCTCTAAGTAACGTCTTCGAGTAATACGAAAATTCTAGTATAGACTTACAAAATTCCACAAATCATTCGTGCAGAAGTATCACGGACACAAAGGACCGTTAGAAAATTACACCGAGAAGAAAGAGAATAAAACACTACAACGAGGGAAAGGAGTCAATTGCAAGACGTTGATAGTAAGTTTGTCTTCGACCTCCGACCTTCTCGCACCACGTAACACGTATCGAACCTTGGCGATTAAAGTTAGGCGGAGGATAATGAGTTCCTGGACCGCAGGATATTGTACGCGACTTATAAGGATGCACCCATCAGTCTGGGACTAACATACAGAGTGTACCATTACATAATAAATATGATATTCAAAAATAAAACCTGTTTCATTAAAAAAATAATTCTATAACTAATGAATTTTTTTTGTTATTTATATATACTGAAATTATACTCACATGTTATGGTGCATTCTGTATGCATACGAGATCGATGCACCCCACGAATAGATGAACTGTACTCGACTGTTATTCGTAGGTCGTAATTCTGAGTCAGTCTATGGAGGTTCTATTACTCGGATTCAATACGATAGAGAGATGGCAATAATGCATGGATGCCGGTTCGTTGGAATTCCTCACGGCCCATTGCTTCGTCCAATAATCTACCGTGTCATTTACTCTAATAGCGTAACGATATCAATTACCACACAGATCGTGAAACCGACATTTGTTGCTTTCCTTTCGGCCAATAAAACAGTCGATGAAAGCAATAGAATCGATGAAATACGCTGCTAGAAACATTTATTCGTTTCCTACCGCTAACCCTTTCGCTATGATCTTTGAATTTCAAAATCTTTTATATAGTTCTAAATAAATTTTTAAATAAAATACCGCAGCAGGTGTGCGCGTTATTACGAGGTACAATAAATAAAATTGAAATTATTTGAAAGACTCACCTGTCAACTCTGGCAAGAGTCGCGTGTAAATGGAACACCGCGAGGTGGAAGGCGCGTCCTGAAGGGAAAGCCACAAGTTCGCACAAAAGAAACGGTGAAATAAAAAAATTGTAGGACAGGTCGACAACCTCTGCGGACTGGTGGTTGGCTCGTCTACGATGAGGAATGGTCACGATTCGAATTCCAGCAATGCTGAACCCTCCTGCAACAGGAACAGATCGTTGCAATAACGTGGCAACACGGAGCACAAGTAAGATTAGATATCATCTTACATGCCTCTAATTAGAAATTTATTTACGACCAACTGTACACCGAGCAACACAAAACGTTTCTACATTAGTGAATGGAAGCAGATTATTTATTGACGAGGCTTGCATTAAAATCATTTTTGAACAAAATCTATTGAAACAAAGCTTACATTAGAGGGTATTCTTCCTAGGTACTTTGTATTAATCGATGTAGACAATCTATTGAGACATAAACGAGCAAGGGTACAAGGTAAGCGAAAGTGCATTCTTGCTCAGTAGCTTGCAACCAATGATCACCGTACAGAAGGTATTAAGACATAAAGAAGCAAATGTACACGGAAGAGACTCGAGAACGGAACATGTAATTCGAAAGGCAAGTATCCTCTGTACGTTAAACGCTGACGACCTTTTGACTCGATCTGACTTACGAGAAAGTAACATGCAACGAATCATCGTTCGCACGATCTTGCAATGATACACGGTAAACAGAAAATTCACGTCTGACTTTGCTTGCGATCGACGGGTGTTACATCCCCCCTCCCTTAGGATTTTCGTTGAAGGTTCATTGAATTTTTAAACTTTGCAAAGCAAATTCGTTACCATTGTCTAATTTGGTAAAATGACATATTAAATAATAGCCCATTTATGGAAATCCAGGGAAGGGTTGAAAGCCTCTAAAAATTTTCCCTAGGAATTATTAGGGTTAAAATTGCAGTAAGCACAAAATTATTCCAGAGTCCTAAACACACTATCCCACATGTGGGTCTTACGCCACCCACATGCCTCATACCTACACGTCCTACCTTCCTACGCGCCTACATCTAGAATTCACCATGTGAACAGGCACTAATGTATTCCTAGTCGCGAGTGTGTCCGCAATATCTTCGACTCGCTTCTTTCGCGCCGCTACACTATATCTTCGGTTATCTCAGCCAGAGAAGAATCGTAAATTTGAACGCGCGGCTTAGGTTCTGCGTAAAACACTCTACGCAGCTTCCTGCAATGATTTACGCGTTCCCGTCCGTCCAGCCTCGCGAACGACGTAAATTCTGCTCGCGTAAACTGGCCAGATTTTCCCGGAGGGAATCGCCAAAGGGTGTCTGACCAACGGGAAACGTCGCCTCAATTGAGTCGTTCGAACATAACTTACGCGAATGTACGCACGTGCTCGTCGATCGTAAGTTTGAGACAATCTACGGGTACATCAGACATGTCTTGTCTTTCAGACATTACGATCTGCTTCTCGACGTTGATTAGTCAATTAAACAAGTACAAATAGAAGGAATCACGGATCACGTTATTTCTGTATTAACAAATGAAAAAATGGAAATTTTTATGAAAAGGAAATTTAATATTTGTAATTTGATTACAAGCTGAAAATTGAAAATCGAATAATTTGAAAGAAGAAGGCAAAGTTGTCGTGTCCGTCTGAAGATACAAACTTCAATCAAATACACCCACGTTTTGCAGCAATTGCAGCAGATACGAAGGCAATAAAATTGTCTGATAGTTTCGCAGTATTGTCTGGCCGCGGGCTCGAAATCGTTCGCAATGGTACGCCGGGGCGAGATCTCCGGATGTAAGTCACGTTCCGGAACATCATCCTGGCAGCCGTTCGCCAACGCTCCAAGTTAGTTTCATTAGGGTCAGAAAAGGCGGTTGGCGTGGTGCAATAAAGCGTTCCCGATGCAACGTGCATTCGCGCCGCGATAAGAATATTCCGACTTGAATAACTAAAGATTATAACGGCCGATAGACCACCCGCGGCTCGATCATTTCACCCGTCACTCATCAGGATTTCTTTTTTCGCTCCGCCGAGATTGCAACGCGCCGATCTTATCGGGTGTGAGCCGATCGGGAACACGAACGTACATACATTTAATTTCCGCCTGGATCGACGGAATCCGGGTAAAAAGTTGCGAACACCCGGAAAGGGAGGGCGCGGAATGATTAAGAAAATGATCGTTTAATTCGCGAAATCTACCGGCGGCTGCCTGCAAAAAGGACTAATCAACAGGTGTATGATGGAAAAAAAAATATATAGGATGCCTTAAAGTAGCTTCCTGTAAAGCGATAATCACGCACGATATAATTAACGAACACGATATTTCATGTTCAAGTTAATCTTAGCGTACGCGAAACGAAGAAGCATCGACGGGGGTTGTGACTCATAGCGGGGGTATAGAACCGTAATTTCCTGTAAACCCGGAATAACTGTTTTACGATACTTAATCACGAACACGAAACAGTCGCATATTTGATAGATAAATCTGTTTTTCCTGAAGTGCAATTAAGAATATCGTGCGGGTAACTAATTAACAAAATTTTATCCCTTTCATCGTTCCCTACCTTGAATTCCCTTTAAAATAATCCTTACAGAAGATCGTTATCAATTAAAACGATCGGACGTGTAGAAGAAATATTTGAAAGATTGGAGATTGAGATTTAAACGATGATCTGGTTTTACGAACAGAATCCTCGGTCGAAAGGATCGCGCATCAATCAACAATTACGATCGACAGAAGAAAATCCCTGTAAGAATGTCTGGGTTTGAACGAGTGGAACGTGACCAGCACAATTGTGTACGAAAAAAGAGGGGATCAAGGGATGCGGGGGTTCGTGCCTAAGGGAATTAGGTTTGCAGATGTATCGCGGAGTTCGTCGATTCGCGTAAAATGCGGCTCGCATCGACGTTTCTTCGCTCGCGTGTGCCGCTCCTTTTCCGCGAAGGAAGGATCCTGGAATGCGATCGTGGCAAGTGCCAGTTTCGCGTTAACGCCGTTTCAACTGGCAAAAAAGAGGAGCTCCTTGCAGAACGATCCAGATTCTCATTGGTTCACGCTTCACTGTTAAGCGTTTATTGACGTGAGAACACTTGCCGTTTACCGATAACTCGAAGGAAAAATTTCGAGTATTCCTCCAATCGCTTTGGAATTTTATTAATTTAATACCAAAATTGGTAGAAGATTAATTTTTATTTTTTGGGGGAAAAACGTCCTAATTTTTAAGATTTGAAAATTATAAAATTCTTTTCTAAATTTTCGACTTTCGAAGGAGAAAATTTTAATGTTTAATGAACCTACATGTTCAGGTATGCTAATTTTCTAAATATGTAAATTTATGTGGAAATGGCCATAATTCTTCCAACGATTAGTTCAATCAGAAATAGCATCGCGGATTTCTGGCTGCACTAATGAATATAAATCGTTAATTTTTCATTCCCGTTTCTTCGACGATGATTAATTACCGCGTAATCCGTGGCGGAAACCGAGGACAGCGTGTAATCGGTTTCAAGCTCGTTAATACGACGTTGCACGCGATTAGGAGAATAAGTTGTTCGAGATAGTCTACGGAGCAAAGACGGAACAAGTTTGTTTGGAAAGCGGTCGCATTTCCTCTGCTTTTGATATCCGGTCGCGATAACATCGTCTCTTAAGCTGCTTACGTTTACGAGTCTCTCTCGTGGCTAGCTTTTAAGATTCTTATCAGTGATGGAACACGCATTATCTACTAATGCCTCGTCACAGATCGGTACACGCGTGAAACGTATGCTCGACAAAGGTGACGTTCGAACGTAAACAGTACCTTGTTACTATGATTAAACACGCAAGATACAGATAAAGTCCAATCGATACAACAAAAACAGCTCCCCAATTTAAAAATAAAAGTCCTAAGGTAATTTGACAAAAAGAGAAATAAATGTATTTTCTGAAAAGTAGACTTGGCAAAATCTACTTAAAATGTGGAACAAATAACCTTCAGACTAAAAAGAATTGTTCCAATTATAAATGAACTTCGAAGACAATTTGAAGGAAGGATAATTACCAACTATTGCCTAGAATATAAAACTCGCGAAACGTGTTTAAAACGACCATCCCATTACGTACTCGACAAAAACCTTTTTACTCGTCGCCAAAGCAATCTCCATAAAACAAGACCCCGCGATCGATTCAATTCGCTCTGAATGAAATTAATCAAGACAACCGATACGTCGATTCCTATAATAAAGCCGAGACAGGCGAACCGTTTACCCAGTTCGTTTTTCCAATCGTATTCGAATCCCTCAAGAGCTCTTGAATTATCTATTCAACTTCGTTAACGAACAACACGCGTCTACGATACTGTAATGAACGTTCCGAGTACCGTGTACTGAATCATTCTTCATCAAGAACTCGACCATTCTCGCGGCGATGGTGCATAAAAGATAATGGCTATCAGAATGAGAATTCGAGAAGTCGTCATCATCCTCCATCTCGGTATGGATGAAAATTGCAGACGAATGCTTTTCAAACTAATTAGATTTCATCCAGTTAAACGTGACTCCAAAACCGTGTACCTCTCGGGTTGTGCTCGTTTTTCATCCGGTGTCTTCTTGGCAGGGCAAAAAAGCCGATAAGTCGAGGCGATTACTATTAATCACAGCGATTAAACTATTTTCCCGCGGTGCAGCAGGCCCCGCTGCCTCGCAGCTGGGAAGCTGCCAGAAGAAGGAGGAGCTCGGTAAAGGCTGACCGGAGAATCGTGACCTAAGGCTGGCTTTTCTAGCCGGCCTGCGATTACCGATTAAATCGCGGACGCGCTGGATCTCTTCGTTCGTGTGCAAACATACGAACGGACGAGGGGTCGTGGCGGGTGTAAGCAACACGATGTTGCCGGCGCAACGGTAAATTCTTTGGGAACGACTGCTCATGTTCACTCAAGAACGGCTGGTTATTTATGAGGAGAGGATAAAGCCGGGTCACGGATGCTAAGGGACCGTTTTCGACTGGTGAGAATGGGGCATTGATAATGGGACTTGATTGAAGGAACGCGAGACGATGCTGGGGAAATGATATGAAATCGGAGAGCTTGAGTTACGATAACCGGTGATTCCACCTTTTCATCATTTATCTTGGTAGAAAATATTTTAGACCACGATGAATTCCATAGATCGTTAATTAAATATTTTTGTCGAGGGCAAACTCCATATAAATAGATACTACAGAGAATATTTTAGATTATAATGGATTCCATTGGCAGTTTGTAGTTTCTTAATTAAATATTTTTGTCAACCTTGAAATTCCATCCCCATAATCAGTAAATAAATCAATCGAACACCAAGAAACCAGCATCTATCTGAAACGAGATCAGCATGATTTATGCTGAAACCAACTTCGCTAATCTCGCGATGGTGTCCTTTTTAAAGCAGTCCATCAAAACCCCCCAGGTCTGGATGACCTCCTCCGGCCTTAACAGGAGGAAGGAGGAAGACGAAAATAGCATGAAGGGTGGATGGTGGACGACAAAAGGCGACTGCTCGCGAAGGGATAAGAAGAAGGATACGAGATTCCAGCGGCGACTCGGTTGAAAATGCAAGTAGGCAGATACACGGCGGGCAAATACGACGAGTTCAAGGCGGTTATCAGTACTCGTCTCGTCTCGGCTAGTAGTTAAGTACACGAGTCCCGGGACTACAACGTGGCCCGTTGTATCCGATTTCTATCTACATAATTATTCCATCCACGCAAAACTTTCCGTTTACCTTGAAAATTTAGCGTGGCTGCATTAATCTCAATTAGCAGGAAATCAGATCGCAACCGAGCCACCGATCAGCCCCGAAGATCCACTAAATCGATTTCAATTTCTTAACTGGCCGCGCTAAGAATCGCGCTGCCAAGTGGAATATCGTGTTCCTTATTTTTCTACCCACCGCCATGGGTGTCACGGGTGCATCGATAGACGCGCATCTCACCGGAGATCTTTCTTCTTACCACCCCTCTTCTTTTTCCTCGAAGGATTCTTCGTGTTTACCGAATATGACAAAAAATTCGTACGTTCGTTTCTCTTATCTTTATTATTTCCTCGAGGAAAGCGGGGCCGATAACACCTCGAATAAGTGGAATACCGTGTTTCCTATTTTTCTCGCCAGCTCGTTCCACGATACACCTGGGTAACGTGCCATCTCTTTGTTACTTCATTTTTTCTCGTGTCTTTCGATTCCATTCGACTACCGGGGAAAATGACATCATTATTTTTTAATTTTCTATGATGATTTAATTAATACTTTTCGTTTCATATATGAACCAGTTTTCTAAAAATTTATAGATCTACACGTGCCCAGGGGTAGCAATTCTTTCGCGAGAGGATTTCGCTGGAGAACACAGGGAATCTCGGCCAAATGGAAGATCCGCGTGTCGATTAGAAAACGGATGTACATCGGAAACGCATTAACTTCGATCGAGTATTGGTCAGAACCTTTTCGGTATTCCAGCGTGTATCTGGGTTCCTCGAATCCATCGGATTGTAAATTTCTGTATCCTTTCTGCAACCCGAAAGAATCGTACATTGGAAACGTACATGGTGCTCGGTTTAACTTCTACATAATTTCCTTGATGATTTTACACTGCTACCATCTATTTACCACAAAATATTCTCAGCCTTTTATAGATTTAACACGGTAACATTTCTCCAAGAAACACAGAAACAACGCAACAAAAATGTAACTCCTCGTGATGACAAAAGCTGTTAGGTATCCAAGAATGCACAGCCTTCTTTCCAAGTATTACACGTCGCGACACGGACAACGACATTAGGCATGTCACTGTCTTCTTGCCGCTACTCTTCTCTCGGTACAGAGCTATTACTATCTTCCTTTTGTTTCTGAACCGACATAATCGTCGACGACGGTGTGGCTAGCGAACCGTGCATGTTTCTTTGTCCTTGCTGTCATTCGTTCTCTTCCTGTTTCGGTACATTCATGAATTTCATCTATCTTTCCTTTTGCTAATTCATTAGCCGTTTGAATATTAAGGTACAGTCGTAAGAGGCAAGAAAATGAAGGAAAGAAAGGATGAGAAATGGAAGGAGGGCGTTTCGTTTACCAGTATGCTCGTTAGTAAGGATACCTTGGAGATTTTTCGCTTACAGGCAAGGACGATACGAGAACAAATGATCTACTTGTTCGAATGGATGATCGCATTCGCGAGAATGGAATGGTAGAAGGTTCTCTGTTGCAAAATAGGGAGGTACATTCGAAAGAGTAAGGATTCATCAAATTTCTTAAGAAATAGTATCAATCACCTGGAGGCTAGAATGTATGATTGTAAAAAATTCCAAACAAAACACAATTTTCTTTCCATATATGTTAAATGTCACTTAGAAAATGAATAATTGGAAGAAAAAAAGGAATCGACCAATTAAAATGCTGAATTTTTTCAATAATTAGGCTGTTTGGAAAAGCAATAGATCCTTTTTTATCTAGAAATGATTCTATAAGTAAATAAATAGCAAAGTACCTATAAACATAAGCTATAACAACTGCAAAATAAATTTCTTCAGAAGATGAAGTGTTAAAATTGAAAATATTGATGATCCTCGTCAAGGGTGGAAACATTGATCCCTATATCCATAGTTAATTAGTAAAATAAGAAAAAGAGTACTCTTATTAACTCGATCTATAGCAGCCTCTATAGTAATTATGGTATTAATCTCGTCACTCTTCGATATTCTCATTAACTACTCGGATCTAACTACCCTACCCTATACGCGCGTTAAACTCTCGCTCGGTTCTTTAAAGACATCTCCATGCGCAAGAAGCTGAAGAACCAATCGCAAATTACGTCACGAGCGGATGCACGAACGGTCGAGCGAACGGAAACAGCCCGCGGCTGATTTCTTTTTACCGAAAAGCACCGTCTTCCTAGAGGAATAGCAGATACAGGGGTAAAATCGTCGGTAATCAAGACGTTTCGCTTCGTTTCCCCCGGGTCAGCCAGTCTAATTTACCTTTCACGCGACGCGGGGTAATCGTTTCTAGCCGTAAATTACCGTCCACAGTTGATGGGACAGCGAGTTATCCCTGTATCCGCGCGTTTCCAAACGACAATTAACCGTTCGAATCGGCGGAAGTGGTCAGATCGTGAGATTGCGTGGCTATTCTCGTTTCTTGACACGAACGGAAGAGAACCGACGAGCGAATTCACGGAATGACTTTCAAGGAAAGTCACGAGCGTGTAAAGTTGGAGAAGACGCCTAACGACGCCCGGCGACGCACCGTCAGGGTTAACGATCTTCGTTATTTTCCGTGGCTCGACAATCGTGGAAAATTATCGGTTATATTCCGTGGATTATGCGGGTCAATTATGACGTCAGGAGGTTCGAGAACGAGTACGCGTTCGATTATATAGGTCGATTTCTTTTGCTTTGTGTTTGTGAAAAAGAGGCGCAGTTAGATTTTTTCATGGACCTTTAATATTTTACAGAAATTTAGTCCAGGTAATTTATATAATAATTTGAACTAAAAAGAAATTGAAGGGCTATCAGTATTTAAACCAAGACACCTTTAAATTGATGATGAGTAAAGTTTCGCTTCTGAAAAATGTTCCCAGGGAAAATTGAATGCACTATTTTTGGTTTCTGTCCAGCTACAACATTGATAGCCAAGCTCGATATTACTTGGAAAACACAACTATTGGGAACGATGTCTTCCTCGACATTCTGGCAGTGCAACTGCAACTGCAGAGGATAATAAAGATGATTTTCGATAGAATGTTTCTGGGAAGATTCAAAGTTGGACTTGTACATTTCCTTGAATATTTCGTAAAAGAAACGGTCGAATATACAGTTTGAATTTTGTGATATTTTACTAGGTCAGATACGTTACGATATTTTATTCTAATTTGTCTGAAGTAGATAATAGACAGCGGTAGTCGAAAAGCTCATAAATTTCAAAGGAAGCAGTAAAATGTGTTACGAGAATTTTACATCTTCCAAACGAATTCGAAAGTGATCGTAAAATATTTTCCCTGAAAACTGTGTTTTCAAGTGTATGTTTTCATGGACACTTTCCGGTGCTCTTAAATTCTCCTCCGACTGGTCTACTGTTCAGAACCAGTTTGCAACACGTTCGATCGCAATTCAAAGCCGGATCGAGTTTAATATCACCAGCCTTCATTACATTTAATCACCGGTGTCACGTTGAAGTCGCGGCATTCCTCGAGACAGACACGCAAAGATGCGTTTCGTTTAATAATACACCTGTCCGAAATAAAATCGGTCGCCGCGGCAGATAGACGTCCGCTGGTAAATAATAATCGTGATTTACATGAGTCGAGTTAACGAGCCAGGTAACGAGGTTCCGTGTCTATTTTGCAGAGTAATCGTCTTGAATGAAGTCGCAGTGCAACTCGTGACAGCAAACTGGTTTTACTTACGAAATTAAACAGGTGCAGAATGGGAAAAGGGTTCGTTTCCTCGGTTGCGTCAATTAGCGAAGAGATAGAGAATTCTGGACAGACGGGTCATGCTAGGCCGAGTTAATTTCATTCGCACGTTTTCTCCTCTTTTGCGAGAACTAAATTGACCGGGATCCGGTGAAAGTGTAATATCTTAAGGTGATTGATGAGATCCTTCGGGGAGATTGAAGGCGAGGAAGAATGATCGGCGCGGATTGAAAAGAATCATTCTGTAATCGGACGATAACAGACGTTTATTTTAGAACCAATTAATTTTATAAGTAAAAGCATCTGAATGAATAGAATACTATGTGTGATTCTAAAATAATTTCACCTTCCCATTAAATTGCATTACCGTAGAAAGATGAAATATCTTAAAAGGTAAAAGTAGAAAATGAAATATGGTTTCTAAATACAGTTTCTTTCTTCGAGGTGACATCACTCGACACAAACTTGCATGAATTTTTTCTTTTAATAAGATTCAAGGATATCGTCTAGCTATAATCAGACGCCCACGGCTACATTGTAACCTCGATAATATATGTCCATTCAAAAATCTGTCGTATCGGGATGCAGATCGATCCTCGATGAAAGAACGTCGTGGAATCGAGATCATCGACGATCGTCGCTCGTAATGGGAACGAACAATAAGAGTCGGAGCAACAAGAAATCGTCCCCTTACGATCGGGAGGAGCCTCGGGTCCTTTTTCTGACTCGTCATCCGAGCCTCGACGCGTACACGGTCCGATGCACGTGTAGCTCGTCGATTGCCGACCATGCATCTCTGGACAGGATCGTCCATATTTACGAAGTACCGTGTTCGACACTCGTGTTCGATTTGCCTGACCAGCCTGAACGACGACGACGCGTTATAACGTCCAGCTCGTATGCTATACGACCCGCTATATACGCGTGGGTCGTTAATTGAGTAATGAAACGTCTGCCTATATGGCGCAACAATTTGCACTCCGTGGGCTAAATCGTCGACTAGTTAGAACTATCTTGACGCATGATTTAAGAGGATATTGGAAAATACAGCGAAGAAGAGATGAAATGATGGACATTCGCAGGATGAGTCATTTAGGAGTGAAATATATACAAGGATACATTAAATATATAATTTTCAAGGGAACAGTGTAAAATTTAGAATATGAAATAGAAAATTAAATTAAACGTAAGGCTCTCTCCCTGGTCCGTCATTCAAGGGTTACAGAACACGAGGAGAATTAAAAGAGAAGAAGACTGCTGTAACTAACACTACACAAAGAAATGAAGAAAAATTGAAGAAGTATCCAAGCAGCAGGAGTAAATCGAGGAGAACAGGAAAGAAGGTAGACTGTGTAGGTAAAGGAGAATTGTAGAGGAAAAAATAGGCAACGGTGGATCGATTTAAACGCGACCGGACGGATTCAATAACTCTTCCATCGAGTTTGTGCTCGGAACCAGGGAGAGTTCCAAGGTATTCCGGTTAAACGTGCGTGGCAACCGATATTTACCCATCTCATTATTGTCGGGATTTATGTTACGATCGAGGGAGCTAAGTTTTCTAGCTTGCTACGCTATTAGGCGTACGCGTTCGTCAATTATACGGATCATTCTTGTCGTTCCATCGGCTACAGATCCCGTATCTCGCCGGTGGAATAAATAAATGCCCCCCTTTGGACGTAAGATATGGAGTGAGCTGTGCGCATCGCGAGTTTACACGGTTACGCCGCGTTCCTCGCGCGGACGCATTAATCAGCCCGCGATTTATACCTATTAGCCGTTTTGATAAATCAATTTGCCGGTACGAGCGGAGTAATTTCAAGGTGGTGGCTCGGGTACGGGTCTCGGGTCCGAGGCGCGGTGGAAATTCTTGCGCCGCCTTTGTGTCTGCTCCCGAGGTTATTTTAAGTACCAAACAGGGGGCCGGCTAGCACGCGTGTATCGATATTTCAACGTCGGACCGTGTTATGCGATGGAAGATGTATCCGAGAAGGTGGATGTCTTTCGAGGCCGAGCTCCTCTGCCTGCGACAGTTTTTCTCCTAACGACTAACTCTGCAGAAAAGTTTCGAGAACGGGCTCTGGACGTCCTTTTCACGTCGGAGAAGAAAGTTACGGCAGATTGCGTGTTAAATTTTTGCGCAAGATCCGAGATAGAAGGGTTTCTTTCGTGGAAGAAAAATAAATTTGTGAAGTTGATTTGCATACATTAAAATGCTGGGCACAGAAATTTTCTGAGGTAATTTATTCAATAAACTATTTCATCTGATTTATTCATTAGAAATATTGTAATATGAAGTATATTTGACGAGAAGACGATGAATGTCTTACTAGTGGAGTATGACTACGTCTGACCGCAAGGCACAATCTACTTAAGGAGATACACTTTCCTGGGGCATCCAAAGAAAGGCAAAGTTTCGGAATTTTTTTCATGGACTATTATTGAATAAACAATGTAGATATTTTTTATATATATAAATGTAACTTTCAACTTTATATTTCAATTTTTGAAAAATAAATATGTTACAAAATGACGAAGTTATTCATTAATTCTGAAACCTCTTCTACCATTTATGACAAGAAATGACACACCTTAAGTAAAATATTCTTTTCCTAATTTTGCCAATGTCTGCATATACATTTAAATAATCTTAAACAATGTCATTAACTCCAAGTCCTCGTTCATGAAACTTTTATTTCTCCTAACTGTTCAAGCCAGCACTTTCAATCATGCTATCTGCACGCATGTACCCTTTCGATATTCCCTTAACGAGTTTAATTAATCTTGTCGTTATTACGCCGCTCCCTGTATGCAAAGCGACCGGCTGTCCGATCGGGCGATCGCAAAACGTCACTCAAAGTCAGTCGAGTCGAGGAACGAAACGGTTCTCGAGACGTCGCGTCGCGTCGTGGTTCGTCGCGTCGCGTCGAGTCGCGGTGCATTCGGCCCGTTATGCTTCGATGAGAGAAGCGATCAATGGAGTCGATCGATCGTGGCGCGATGCGTCCAGTTGCGCGTCGATTCCGCGTATTTTCTGCTGCGATTCCTTCGCTTCTTGTCGAACGATCCGCAGGACTTTCTTGCGGAGAAGCGGCGTCCTTCGACGAGAAATAAAAAGCCGCGGTAGTCTCGGGGCCGTTGAGCTTCGATTCGCAGCGTTCTCGCGCGAGAAAAGACGAACAAAGTAATGGGAACGTCGATTCTGGCAATCGATAAGAGACTCGCATATTGCACCATCCTTTAAGATGCAATGACACGAAGAAAACGCATCGAACAGAATAAGGTCGGTGAATATTGTTCTACGAACAATTGGAAGGCAAGGTCGCTTTTGCATAAGCGTTTCAGGGTCATGGAACTGAAGAACGTCCACGTTTTTTGAACGAAACTTGTTTTATTTACTCCTTTGCATAGATAGAATACCATTCGAGTGGAATGCAAAATGACAATCGTCAGAACAAACATTCTTCTACAAAGCTGTAGAATGTTTGAACGTGAAAATGATAAATGTAATATGAAATCACCTGGGACAATTTTATTAAGTAGTACATGGTCGTAATCAATTTTATCGCTTAAATTAACACCAGAATATTCCATAAAATAAGATGGAAGTACAAAATCAGCCAATAAACGGGAACAGTAATCATCATTAAAGGCTGACTTGATGGAACGAAACAGCCTAGATCAAATTCAATTACGTGTCCGAGTATATCAGATCAATTTATATCGATACGCATCTTTATAATTCATCGAGAGCAATAAATTACTGAGAGAATGGAACAAGAAATACGAGAATAAAACCGAGGCAGTGAATACTCTTTGTGTTTTATTATTGTTTAATCGCTCGATCGGATTTCCTTTCCTAATTAACACTTTGAACTCTGCAGATAACCAACCCAGTCAAAAATCAAAATCTAACACTTGTAACAAACGTGTCAAACGAACCGCATCAAGTGCATACAATGCAATTATATTTCATCTGCAGGCAACTTTCAGTCCCGGCAACAGAATTTCCTCGTTCGAAGCTCAGAGGACTGCTATCCCACGGGCAGAGCGGTGAAACGAATGGGTTAGCAAAGAGAAACAAACCGTCCAGCATCGTCCGCTACGATTTCTTTCAACCGCTTGAGCGATCGTTCGATCCCAAGGTTCCTCGAAATGAATATAATTAGAGCAAGAAGGTCGTGCCTCGAGTGTACACGCATACGAGAGTACCACGTTAATAACCGACGAAGGAGGATCTCGCGCCTGTACGTGCGTCGAAGGGCACAGGGCTGACGGGCTACACGGCGGCACTCGATTAATTGGAGGATAACCTCCTTCCTGGCGGTCAATGTCATTTGCATGGCAGCAGAACTAGCCGCTTCTTTTCTGCGTAGGCCGTCAATACACGGGCGTAGAAAACGGACGAAAGAAAAGTCCAGTGGAAAAATGGAAGAAAACGGAGGAGGATAGGCAGAGACAGAACGAGCCCATTAAAGTACAGAGTTCATGTACGCCTGGAGCATCGAAACGTCACCCTTGAACGCATTTATATGGCCTTCCGTTGGTCAGATAATAATATATGGAACTTCGATTTCGAAGGGATAGCTTCGCTTGTTAAACGTTGAAATGTAATAAAAGTTAATAAATTCATCCCTTAATGATTCCCCAGTCTTTACCCTTCCTCTGAGCACCCATCCCATCTCATCATTTGTCACAGATTATAGTCTCGTAAAATCTACCCTAAACTCTCCACAATCAAGTAGCTAGAATCTTTGATTCCAAACGTTCTAACTCTTCCATCGTGTCTAATGAAAGAAGCCATAAAACAGTCTGTCAAAGGTTGGCAATGCGGAACCGGTGTAGCTTTCGATCAGATGTCTCGCGTCACCTCGGTCAGAAGTCACGTCCCTAAGGAATCAAAGATTACGTCGTGACTCGGTTGAAGCTCACGCGAGGACCATCACGATTCTTCGCTAACCCCGTCATGGATGCGCTTACTTAAGAATTCTCCCTTGAGAATTACTGCGATCGTAGGGTCGCACGTTCCGGCGTACGATGAAACGCAATAGGGAGCCAGGCTTGAAAATTGTCCGACACGTTTGACGATACGGTGACTCGCGTCCTGCGAGAAGCATACCCGTCCCCGTCTCGCAGTTACACGCCGTATAAATGACCGTGCTTTCGTAGATGGCCGATATCATGGTGAATGTTCAGCCAGTTGGAGTAAAACGATTCACGTAATCGCGCGCAGCGTGGGACGAGACGGCAAACGACGAATTTCCGTGATTGAAGGAAGCTGGCACGGATTTGATGCATCGATCTTAGCGTGGGAATATTCTTTGGGGGATGCCAAGTCTTAGATTACAATAAAGTTCTATCCATACGATGAGTTAAAATGAATTTCCTTTTCAAGCATAGAATTGAACGGAACACGTTTCATGTTCGTTCGAAAGGGACGAAAAAGATTCCAACGCAACGAAGCAATCATCTTACCGGGCGATCGTAATTACAACAATACGCGAGATAACACGCGGCCCGATCCTCGGCAAACAAATCAATCTAGAAAACACGATCAACCGTTCGCGATCTCTCTTACCCCACGTCCACTATCGCGAAACGTGTAATTTTAGCTGAAAGAAACGTTGCTCGAAGCAACGACAGGGAATAGAAACTTGTTGAAAGCAATTGAACCTATCTGCTTTGCCACCCCGTACGTTCTCCTACCACGTACCGGTAATTACAGGATATCTGGAAACTCCGACACTGTTCACCGACTTTGTCTTATCCATATTCCGTTCTGAAAGCGTTCAGATATACCTCGACCCGTTTCACTTCCGAGGAAACGGGACAAGCCAATAATTTAGCGGTTTTGTTACTTCTTGCCTGTTGCTGTATCACGTTCAACGCAAAGTGCTTCGCGTTTTAAGCTCGGTTTACATGTTCCTACAATTTGCATAAATTCAAACAACTGTATTACCAATAAATTTCTTAGTATATATAAAAATATATATCGAATGTACAAGGGAAATTTTTAGCCCTGCGTATAACATTCTTAGGCACTTGCATCAATTTTATGCAAATAATCTGGCGGAAGAGATTGTCGTTCGCAGCAGACTTGAAATTTCTATCCACAGGTAACGATCTACCTGTACGAACTTCGATTGGAAAAAAAAAATCATCTTGTGCAAATTGCACGAGAGTGTAAACTCAACTTTACACGCTCGAAGCCACTGTGCGCAACGAATCCTCTCGTTTCATCGTCTCGTACTCTTCCTCCCGTCTTTTCGTCTCTGTTTCTCGTTAAGAAAGCGCCTTCGATCGTGGCCAGTGCAATCACCGCGGCTCGTAGAGCAGTTTCAGCAGAGCGTAGTTTCGATTTCTACGCTTCTTTCAACCGTCTCTCCCGGGTATTATTCAACCGTGCTGCCCTGGCGAACGGTATTCAACGAACCGCGATTTACGAGTACGACCGAAAGCACGACGATTACCAGCGCCGAAGGCGTGTTTCTTTGTACAACAGCCAGGCCACGCCGCTCGGACTCCGCTCGATCGGCTATGCAACCGTCCGAGAGGATCCGGAGAGGATCGGTAGCCTGGCCTTTCCAGCCGAGAAAGAAGAACTGGAACGAAGAACAGGCGCAAGAAGCATACTACCGCGCCACGGCACGATCGGGTTAATTATTAGTTAGCCCTTTCTCTACGGCACCCGTATATCTTCGAGATTCTCTTGCCCCGGGGCGGAAAAATAGTTGCTTGGGTACGGAACGCGCACCGCGTGGGAGGTCTCGTTGAACGAAAATAGGCTCGTCAGCCTTTCCTCTGCACAGATGTTTCTTTAACCCTTTTTCTTTAACCCTTTCGACCCAACATACGTCCTGCCCGAGGTAGAAATTTTCATACGTGTAAACTATGAGTTGGAAAATCGTTGGAAAAAGTTTAGACACTCGACTAGATGTAATTCTGATTGCAATTAGAAAAACCGTAATTTAATATTGTGAGTTTATTTGGAAATTATAATGAATTGAAGAATGTAATTTTAGAATTTTTAACACAGTATCTTGCAATAACTGTGCACCTCTATGTAAGTTTATACGACTAGCCAAATATAAATATGCAGACAGAATTGCAAAAGTTAAGTGTTGCTAAACTTTTCCACTTGGTACCGGGTAATTAAGGACCAACTTAGTAAAAGTTTAAAGCTGCTAGCCACTTAATAAACGTGACTTTTAAATTCGGGAAAATTCTTTCTGTATTTACATATTAATACCTAATACCAATTAGAGAGAGTTATAAAGTTGTAACTTTAATGTGTCATCACCCAATAAATTCATGTTACACTTAAAAATTGAATCTTCTTCAAGAATCACATTTCTTCTTCGAAGAAACAGACACTAGATTCTAGATCATTAGCAAGATAAATCTCTAAATCATCGGGTAGAAAAATATCTCGGCCGGGTGTCATAAATTACTGTATAGTAGCCGATGAAATCAGGGAGCGAGGTAGCGATTTTCAGCGAGATCAAACGGACTAAAGAGATTCCCGTGGATGCGGCACAGCGGAAAAAGAGGAACGGAAATTCTGTATCGTTTGATCGTTGGTAGCGCGAATGGGGCGCCATAGGCGAATACCGTTGCATCGGTAGATCGCTCAAAGAAAGGAGGACGACGATGAATCGCGGATCGTGAACCGCGAACGGCGTGCCCTGCTGAATCGTTTATCGTGATTTTAGATCGTCGAGAATGCCGGTCGAAACGTGCATTCAAACATGCGATAGATCCACTTCCCGCAACCTGGGAAATTGCCTTCTAACAACTGGGACTCGGTGAATTTCTACTTTGAGAATAACAATGCAGAAACAACTGTTCTTGTTATCCTAGATTTTTTTTACTAAGCTATTGTAACATTGAATAAATTTATATTGCTGAAGAATTTAATGGTAGTGTTAATTAATTTAAAACCATTATTCCATCATGGTAGAAGATAAATTTCGACCCAATTCAAAATTACCTACGTCAGAATTAAATCATCGCCCCTTGTTTCTTGATTTACGAACCAACAACCTACTCCAAACCCTTAAATCACCGGAGATCCTAGGAAAGCTACCGGTGTCCCAGTATCGCGACTAGAAACTCCTTCAAAAGTCCCATTATTTAGGCGGCGTGTCGCTTATCCCGAGCAAAAAGCATCCCGTTTGATTTACAACCACGCCGACGACGATGCGGTGCAACGTTGAGATGCATCTGCATCGCGTGGCACCGTGCACCTTTTTATCCCTTAGCTCGAATTGGCCAAGGTCGCGTCGGTCGTAACCTTAGTGGTTGAAAATTTATAGCCACGAATGGCCTTGTCAGCTGGTAATCATCCTGAACAGTGAGGCTAGCTCGTAACGTTCGACGGTTCCTCGAGGAACGAGTAGAAACTGGCCACGGCCGATGATCGCGGCATCCTTCGATTCAATTCGCTCACCCTTTGTTCCCTGCAACTACCATCCCTTTTCTCTTGCTCTTGTTTCTCATTTCCCTCGTTCCCGCGCCCTTTTCTCTTTCTTTTATCCGACGGACAGTACGCAACGCACATAAAACGGGACCGGGAGCAACGCTAACGAGCGCAATGCCGTACATTGCTTGGCTCTGTTGATCGTAAACCTTCAACCTCCGCTTCTCGTAACTCGATCCTTTTCTGTTTGAGAAGTTTGAGTGGACTCCTGCATCGTCCACGCTAATTGATTCCCACGACCGGTCGTTAATTATCCCGAGAGACGTGTCACGGACGACGTCGAACATCGCGAAACTGCAATAACCATCAAACTATTAGCGAGGCGACGTAATGAAAAGAGATTACAGGTTGATTCACACCAGATAGTGCGTGACGAAATCGAGCGATGTCAATGTTAAAGACTTGATTTGCGACGAGTCGAGAGAGTAATAAACCTTTTCTAGGATCATTATTGATTAGAAACTCGAGACTAGAATCGATTGACCGTTCCATTCCCGTGTTTTAACGAGCGTGCGTAGATTTGTACTCGCCTGATGATCGTGTTACCGCGAATTAATGCCAGTCGTGTAAGAGACGTTCCTTTTATACCTACGTACCGACAGCTAACGACGATCAACGTGCGAGCAACATGTTTTTAATTTCAATGGACCATTATCTTTGAATTTTTTTGCTGGCTCTCTTCAATGACTTGGAGTTGGCGCAAACGTCGACGGATATTTTATGGGACATTAAATCATGGAATATTAAGTGACGGTTAAGCAACGCCTGTATTATTGGCGCTCGATTAGAATTGCAACTTTGACGCTTGTACGTGAGGCGTGAAATTGATGCTGAAACGAGGAGGAAGTATACTTCTTTCGCGAGGTTTGCATTATGGTGAATCTTAATGGACTAGAGAGAAAAATAAAGGATTCTAGGTTCGGGGAAGACGATTCATCGCTTCGTACTGCTTTTCGTTCGATTAGTTCCGGATGTCAAACGATCCAGATATAGAACGTGCAGTGTTACTTTAAACATACAATGCTCAACGATCTCGCGTCGGCGTGGAAGCCGGTACACGTAACGGAGCTGTGCTGCGATTTCATTGTACATTGGAGATTACTTTCAGAGATTGGAGCTGCTTGTCTGCCACGTTTGAGTTTCAATTTTATTATTTGCAATCTCCGTGTTTCAACTAGAATATGTTTCATTGGGCAATTTTCTGGTGTCTATTATAAAACAAAAATATACTGGAAAAATAATTTTCAGAGAAACAGTGTAAAATTAAGAAAATAAAATTGGGACCCTCTCCATGGTCCGCCGCCTTTGATAAAAATTTGATATGCAAAATACTTTACACTTTTCACTATTTTAAATACGATAACTACAGGTACATTCGAGAAGGATGGAATAAATACAAGTATTATTGAACCTAATGGTACACTTACATAAGTTTGATAAGTAGTTTGACTGGTTCGCTTTCAGAGCTGCACCTGACGTTAGAATAATTATATAAGCACTGAACAGGCTGGAGGTAGCATGTGCATTAACACTAGACAGTTACTTCGCCAAGAGCTGAATTTCAGAAAAAAATCTAAACGGCACCGTTAGTCGTCCTCACGGTTCGATCCTACTCTCTCCTATGTCTTACATGTATTGTTCCTTCCGTGTTTGTGTCCTGTCCCACGCGTCTCCCACGCGAAATCCATATTTCATCGGGTTGAAGATGATGGAACAAGTACAATTTATGGTTTTAAATTATAACGTGTTCAATCATTAGAGACGAGAAATTCACGTGCACGAAGCAGGCCCGGCACACAGACACAAACCTCGACCGAAACGTTTGAAGTACTGGAAACAACTGAGCTCCGACCCTGAGTCGAGCGCGTGAATTTGTAAACATATGCTGACTCGTCTCGTTGGACGAATTATATATTTCTTTGAAAAACCTACTTTATTTTCTTTTTTATACCAGTACGCAAATTGAATAATTAAGATTCAAGGAAATTGATAATTATAAAATATTCTTATCATTTCCATATTACGACGACAGGGTTGGGCAATATTTAACGGTATCAAGGATTAAAGTTTATATATTCGTTATTAAAGACGAAAATAGGTATTTTATTGCTAGTTGGACCAATGATTACCCGTTAAAATACTGATCGTATTTGGATTCCAATTAAAAACTAATAATATTCTTAATTAGCAATTAGTGGTTATTACTAAATATTTATTCCAATTAATAATCATTTAGTATTAATCAATTATACCTAACACTGGCATATCTAATGACCACCTTAATGACCAAAATAAAAAGAAGAACGAATCTGAAGGTGTACACCTAAATTCCATTAAGACGACACAAACTCTTCAAATAAACCCAGAAATAGCTCGAAAAGAAACTTACCACGACAAGCCCCGTAATAATACGACTTCTTTGCATTTTCACTTGATCACCGGTGCAGTTAGAACGTTTCTTGCGGTGCGCTTTAAAATATCAACTGACCACAGGACTCCATTTAGTTTTGTACGCGGAATCGCCCGTTGGCTGGAGCCTCCGTCGAGCGACACGCTTTTTATTCATTTTCATCACGCATGCAGATAGTTTTTTACCGGAGCATAGAGGCGGTTGATAACGTACAAGACCTTACGAGGGCCGGGTTAATTGAAAACAGGTGTGCATAAACAGAGCAGGGACGCGTAGGGACGTTCTTAAGTACCCGCTACCTTTTTCCCTGCGTTTTAATGTGTCAGAATCATTCTGTAAAAATCCTGCCGTCGCATTAAAGCGGAATAGCTTTTTGTCGATCGGCCAACGTAATTCGCGCACATCGTTCTTCACGTCCGCCTCTTCTTTGTTCCCAGAGAGAAAGTTATTAAGCAATCGCGCCCTTTGAAATCAATTTACTGTTTCCAACGAGCATTCAATCGAGATAAAAGTAACATTGATTTCAACGAAATCATGATCAATGAGAATACAAGGATACACGATCGTTCAATTATAATTAATACACAACAGAAGGTTAATATCCTCGGATCGATGATATCGATTTCATACTTTCAACTCGTTAACCCAGTCATTTTTCAGGCTGAAAATTGCTCCTTTTCTCTTACACGAGCATCGTAAAAGCGAATATAGAACAGTCGATTTATCTTCTGTAGGAGATGAATCTCCTTCTTAATTAAAACACGATGGTAAAATTAAATACAACAATGTTACAGTAAATTCATTAAATTTCGCGTGTCTTTCACTTCAAGTAATAGTTAATTGTTTCTTTTTTATAATAGCATTGATATTATGAAACCTATTTTGTAATTCTAACTATAATTTCAATAGCTATCATTTGCAGACTTTCCGGTATCATAAATTTTAATTTTTTAATATTTTTTTTTATTTATATCGAACGAAACGGATGTGCAGATGGAAAAAATAAGCCGTTCGATTAATACTGACAAGTAGACGCATCTGTCTTATTAATGTTGCTATCATCGTGGCAAGAGGATGGAGGACACGGTCGGACTGATTATCGCGGCATCCCTAGGTCGAAATAGTTGCTCGATAGCGAGAAGCTGCAGATATCTTAGTCGATTAATCGTGTCCATGATTATCAGGTGCGCTGGTCATTTTATCATTCAACACACGGATAGATCCTCGCCACGGGCGGTCTTCTGGCCGGTTGATCGACATTGAACAGCTGCCATCCCAAACGAGTTCGATACGAAACGATCGTGCGTTCTTCATCCCTTCGTACGGCTATTAGCCGGGCCGTGATAGGAAAGTAATTACCGATGCATAAATCCATCGGAGTCGAGTGGCTTTGCCGCGGCACCAAGAAACCGGACGTCAAGAATTCCGTTCGTAACTCGCGATGCGTAAGTAGATGTCACGTATCTGGCTCGAACGTTTTGCCTTCGCTTACTTAAAGCGATTCTTGCATCTCCTTTTATCCAACTCGTTCCCCGTTGATCCGAGAACCAGGAAACGTTTGAGGGATTATCGCGATGCAACCCGACCGAGCAGTTATCCTCGGCCGTTCCTCCGTTTAAACTTCAATTACTTAATTAGCAATATAAACCGTGATATCGAACGGTTCGAGAACGAGCACACTCTTTATAAGGCACTTACATCGTGCCTCATCCAGGTGGGGAGGATTAACGGTTGGTGCACACGTGGACGACGGATATGGTGCTCTCGACGAGCCGCGACATACGGGCTCGACCGGACTCGTGTCTTCGGTCGGTGTTAAGTCTTCCTCGACAAGGGAACGGTTCCTTTTTCTTTTTTAAGAACTACCTTCGAATGATGCAGTTTAAACGGTGTTAAATAGTTGGAAATTTAGTTCAATTTTTGATTTAAAAACCTATGACCAGCGAAATTTGGATCAATCGAGACCGAAATTTAAAAAACATATTTTGGAACAGTTTCATATATTGGAAGAATAATTTAAAATTTAGAAAATGAGAGCATGAAAAATTGGGGCTCTCTTTATGGTCCGTCCTCCCAGGGATAATCACAAATGAACACTGATTCTATTTATATAGAACAAAGCAGACCTCATAAAAGGAAGAATAGGAATAAAATTCATCAGAAGAGACAAACAAGAAAATTCTTTATCGACCACAATGCAAATTATCGTCGTTGGAACGTATGAAACTAGCTATTACAAAGGCTCATCCGTAAGAAAGAACAGCTCGCGATCGATCTTCTTCGTGCGTGCAATTTCATCGTGCGCGTTGATCAAGCAGGTAGGCGCGTGCATTCTCGCGCGATGGATCGATACGTAGGCGTTCGCGGGGCTCGAAAGAAAATCGCAACGCATCCTCTCTTTTCTCCGTTTCTCTTCGTCCTCGCTGATCGACTAGATGGAACGCATTACTCACAGTCGCGAGCACGTAGCCAAGCACGATTCTAACAGCGGTAATATGCTACGGCGGCTGGATACTGCGCGCCAGTTGCATCGATCTTGCCCCGATGTATCGACGAGTCGACGAAATAGTAAATCAACGGGTGGTCCGTAAAGGGTGGGTGGCGTTGGGTGCACCGGGGTAATCCCGCTGAGGACACCCAGACTCTCTGATGAACAGACGACCGGTGGAAGGAGCTGACCGTATTTAAATCGCTCTTCCGGCGTAATTTACGACTTGTCGCGAGTGCGGCTTTCGCGTTAAAACGTCCGCGTCATCGTAAGTTATTAGCCGTTACCGGGGCCCTTGGTTTTTCGATGTCGGCGCGACGCAATGAGGGATGGGCAATGATGGTTGCCCAGAGAATTCATTTGCTGCTGGATGCTTTACAACTTTCCCGGTCTTAATGCTTTTAACAGTCGGTGTTCAAAAATATTCAGAGATCATGAAATAGGATGCGGTGGGAAAGTATGCGTTTTATTACCGATGGAATCCTTATCGGATTCTTAAGATATTCATGGGGAAAAATTGGCGGAGTAATAGTTAAGGCTTTTAGACTTAACCGATTGATCTTGGGGGAATTAAACTAAGAGCATTATAAACGCAACTGTTATTAATTTCATTCGATCATGCAACGAAAAAAGATGATACATAGTATCCAACTAGTTGATTGGATCTATTTGCATCGCTCTTCAACCATTTAAGGATTTGATTAAGTCGAGATTGATCAGCGTGAAAGTTTATGGGCCGCAAAGAAGAAACCGAATATAAATCATTTCTGATTGATCGAATATTGGCGGATAGTTATGGTTGATTTACCTTGGTTCGTGATTGTATGGTAGCGAAGACCATTAAACGACGTTACAGATTTAAAGCCGTTTAATTGCATGCCTATATTAAAATATTTTATGGTCTTAACGTGTTTCATTGAGGAATATGAGATAATCATAATTCAAAGGTATTTGGAAAGTTTGCTCATAAAACAGATAGTGTTTATGGAATTTACGGTTATTCATGATTTTTGCACGATATGAATTACCGCATATTCCTGAAGTAATAAATGAGTAATAATTAACACGGTAATAACACTTTCAAATAACTCTTTCTAATAAAAAGTAATCTCAGCCCCAATGATTCGAACATGAAATACTTCAACTATGACCTAGCTAGGAATTATTAACAAATTATTATTGAAAAATCTACCATTGCACTCTAGCAATGTAAACTAAGTTTCAGTGGCAGATAAGAATACGTCTCGCGGATTCGTTCCACATTTGGTACGGGGATCTTTTTTACGGTACGTCTCTGACGACCGATTAGGAACGCACCGATGATGCCTCCTCTTTCAGGCTGTATAATTTCACGCTGTGACACGGTAAAACATAGCAAGCAAACCCTTTCTCTAACTCCCCATCTTTCGATACTACCTGTGTGGGCAGCTTCTTTTCTTCCCTTTGACACGCGGACTCTTCTTGATATAAATCCTACGTTTTAAACCGAGGAGGCCCGATTACATGTGAGTAATGTCTCCCTATCCCCGATCTCATCCTTTTTCTACTCGCCGAGTAGTTTGCCTGAGATTTACGCGACACAGATCTCCCGCCGTGTCGCGCGAATTGAAATTCTTAATCGGTACTCGCCACGTGATTCATGGGACCCCTTGAATCGCTATTGTAACGAGAGTTTCGGTGCTTGGAATTGCCACGACTTTACACGCTCGTATGCACCTTTTTCTCTCGATGTTTTTCCCATCATGATCCCTTGATTCATTGATAAGGAGTCATTGATAAATCTATCCAGAGGTGCTTCCATAAATGCCCTCTTTATTTCATTCCCTATGAACGAATTAACTCGACTATCTAATCATCAAATAAAAAGATAAGAATCTTAGGAAATAAAATATTTGAAATCAGACAATTTATAAAAATTTCAAAATGAATAAATAAAAAGGATGGAACTTCCTTTCTTTCGTACCATATTGTATGGGAATTGATAAGAAAGGGAGACGAAGAAGAGTACCACAAATTGGTTCATCGTTAAAATCAACGAAATGATCACCTTAGAATACACCATTCTCCAAATTACCATACTCAGAGGTAATTTCACAGAAGAAGGAAAGGAGCGAAGAAAAAGTTGAACGGCAAGCAAACGTAGTTTGCGGTTGCACCGAAGCGGGATGACATTCCGTTCGTCGCCGTTAAAAAAGCATCGAGTACTCGAACAAATGATATTACAGCGAGATTGTCCCCCGACCACGATTTCCCCACGGTAATAACTAGCATTCGCAGGGCAGGAAAATCACTGGACGCAGCCGCAAAAGTGGCTCAGTTTCTGCGACCCGGCGAATCACCATTACGTGCCGGAAAGTATTCCGCGAGAGTGGATTCTCAATAAAAATGAAGCCAGTCGAAAGGAGCGTAGGCAGGGAAACGTCGCGACGCTCGACGTGCAAAAGTATCGTCGGTGAATCTCTGCAATCGCGCGATTCCACTTTTATCCCCCGTCCCGTCACGATCACTCGCATCATTAGGCCATTTGCTATTACAAATGACGTCGAGGAAACTCCTTACACTGCTGTCTTTTTTTCTTTCTCTTCACTTTCTGCTCTTAAGCTCGGTTTACACGTTTCGCAAAATTCGCACGAATCAAACTTTACAATTATAAGTTTTTTATTAGGACAACTTCAGAACGCTATTTCCTTATTTTACATTTAAGCTGGATTTGTTAATTCTTCGAGTAAATTAAAAAATTGTATATATTATAGTTTGTACGAATTTCTCGAGCATATAAATCTAGCTTTATCTGCCATCTTCCCTTCAACTTTCCTCTCTTTGCTCGTTTCCTCCTCCTCCTCTTTTCTCCTCTTTCATATTTTTCTACGCTTTTCTGTTCCTCCTTTCTCACTCTCACTGAATCTCTTAGCGAGTCTCGTTTCTTATTTCAGACTCGTTCGACTCCTCCAGCTGTAGTCAATCCGGGCGAACGGTCCTTTAACTGGATCGTTCGAAGGTTGCGATAAAAAGCAGCAGCCGAGTCATAAGCATTTATGAGTTTCTTACGCGCGATAATAAGTTTCGAGTGATTGCCGTTTGTATTCCGCCAATGTTCGCGGACGATTTCTTACGAGGAACGACTCCGCGCCGCGGACGAAGCGGTTTCTTCCCTCGTTGCATTGCTGACGGACAGAAAGAAGTGTCCCGCCACCGATTCTTCTTCGCACGTCGTTGGAGGACGTGCTTGTTTTTTAATCCTCGGGACGCCGATATTTTTCTTTCGAAATCGTGTAAATTTTTTTATCGAAAAGCGCAAAGTTTAAATACAAGTTCGGAGCACCCGTCGTCCTTCAAGAATATTAAAAGAAATTTTCTACACTTTTGCTTTTCATTGACGTTAATTAACCCTTCCGTTCACTCTTCCTCCTCGACATATATTTATCTTCCAATAAATGTATATTCATGATATTACGTATTTAAGGGTTAAAATTAACGCGGAATTTACAACCCTCGAAACCAGTTTCTCAGCTGCATTACCACTAATTTCTATCACCTTTCGGAAATCATTGAATTTATAGTAAATCTCCGTGCTACCTAGTACGACATAAACGAAGTGTTAATATTCGTACGAAAAAAGCATCGGTGACTAAGCGCATACTGATCGCGGGGTATAAATTCACAGGTACAAATATACCGTGTCGTAAAGCTTCGCTATCGGTAAGCAATCGCGAAGGTATGAGCTCTCATCTGGCTTAGGTCGGAGATTCGATCGTGGCTGACACTGTCTGACCTTTTGCAGGTGTTATCTACTAGCTGGCGTGTAATTGCGGACAGGGAAATCGATTCCACGCTACTGATTGATTTTACTCGTTCCCATTTCCAGTGAATTATGCATCGTGCCCGTTCATTTTCCGATACCAGTTTCCTGAACGTAATTCCTCCTGGCTTTCCTGAATCGCCCACATTTATGCATGATATTAGTGATGCGCGATCAAGAATGATCCAAAATTGAAATGATATTCAAGCGATTCGCTTCGTTTTCGTAAAAAATCTCAACTACCCCGTTATTCGTCTGTAATAAACCGTTCTATCTGTACGTCTTCTTCGGAGATACAGTTCGAAGCAATTTGCAGAGGAAGTTACTCCTCGACGCGCTATCGTCCGGACGAGTCCGCGTCAAGATGCTTTAAATGAACTCGCCGCATTGCTGGTCGCCATCGGTCAACGCGCAATACGCTTTGACAAGTACAACAAGTGGTAGATGCTTCACGGTGGTCGTCGGCTCGGTGAAAAAAGAGACGTTAAGCCATCGAGTCGCGGAGGGGAAAGAACGTGCCGCAATCTGAAAGGTATCGTCGATCACGGGGAACGCCTCGGGAAAAAGCTGAAAGTTCGCTGCGGGTATGGGAAAAAGTTGAAACGATTAGACGTACACGGCGAGTTCAGAAGGGTGTCGTGAAATTTCCAGCCGCATTCTGCATCAGAAAGTTAGGGAAAAAAAAACGAAACACCCAGTGTGATCCATAAACCGCCGCCTTCAAGATACGCCTGTTAAGGCTGCTGCGTGAACTGCTGGTTAAGTCATAGCATGAATTATTCGATGATAGCTTTAAAATTAATGAAGCAATTTCCACTATTTCATTTTCTTTCATCGTCCATGATTTTGCTTGGAATACTCGTTCTGATAAATCAATTTAAAAATAATTTTGCAGAGGACACTTCCTTTTGTCCTCGCAAAAAATTTTATGCACACACGTATCAGAATTTTTTTACTATTTGCAACCTTCGATCGTATCCTCCGAACATGCATCACGGTTATTACTCCGCGCGATAAGGTGAATTTTTTTCCCTCATGTTCATTAAGCTTATGCAAATGTTCTGTCGCAGCTGGTATCTTGAATAATTAGCTCCATAATTTTATTCGTACACACTGTCTTCCTCTCTAACATCTTCATCATCTATTAATATCTCTTTTTGTACGATGCCGTAATTATTATAATCATACATACAGGAAATGTCAGACTACTTAGCCCTTTCATTACCGCAATGTTTAATCAAAAGGTGTACACGCGTACGTGGAAGGAAAATAAAATTCTAGGAAGTTATCGCGTACAGTCATACAACTTATGGTATCACGAACGTCGATCTAGTCCGTTATACTTATTCTACGCTATTATTATAACAAAGGTTCAGGATAAATTTTAAACCATATCATAAGGTCAACGTGCGAACTTTCAAACAATGAAGCTATCCGAGGAGGACCTGAGAGGTATCTATCAAGACGACACAAAGACGCCACCAGGCATCCTCGAGCGTCGGGCACATAAGTTATATACACACGGTCATTTATTTAGGACTTCCCTACGCCTCGAGAACTGGACGTCTCAATTTTCGAGTGCTTTTTCCAGCCTATTTGTTAGCCTAGTATACCGACGATCATGGTGGTCCTCGGGCACTTCAGAACTCTTCCTGCTACCCTCTACTGGACAGCTCAAGACAGATATATGCATTCCAGGTAAAATCATTGACTGATAACTCGCACTTGACACGTGAAGATCGTCTGATCGCGACGCCCTATACTACTTGACAGAGCCTGACTGCCGAGAGGCTTTTATACCCTCAATCTCGAACTATCAACCAAGACGCCAATTTTCCCCCTAATTTATACAATCGCTCTCAACATCCTGAAGACCGAGTCCCATCAAAAGAAGTGGGGAAGAAAAAGGAGTGCAAAAGGGGTAGCGAGCTAAGAGGAGAAGAAAACAGAAGCGAGGTAAACGCGGCATGGTTTCGCAAGGCTGCGACAAGGTAAAGTCGACTAACTATCCGGAGGAGGTGAACAGAGTAGCCTAAGCAAGGCGAGTCGCGGAGGAAGGAAGAGCTAGGTGGAGGGTGAGACGAGGCGAGACGAGGCGAGTAGAAGCGAGCAGAGCAGGGATGGGGCAAGGCAAGGCGCATTGGCGAGCCACGCTAGAAGCAACGGGTCCAAAGCGGTCGAGACTCGGCGAGGCTCTGCTGGCGCGTTCACCTCCCGCTTGAACGCAGTACGCTTCGGACTCTCGCGCAGGCGAGATTGCACCAATCCGCTCGGTCGATCCAGTGACCACGTGCGCCACCCAACGATCCAGAGGGACCCGGCTGTTTCGACCACCGGATCCGACCACGTGTTTTCGGTGACTTATGACGGCCCATCGGACCGAAGGGATCGCGTCGTGCTGTGAACATGGTGTTCCCAAGTGAGAGTGGCACGAGGGAGGAACCGGGTTGTCTGAATTAATGTCTCGTTCGCACTTTGATGAAGAGGGACCCAGGTGATCGCGAGAGATCTTGAATACCAACATGATATCTGAATTGGGACCTTGATTGCTGTGTTTAATTAGTTGTTTCATAGGTCCAGAAATGGATCGTCGGTGGAGGTTCGTTATTCAGTTGTGTGCCGTTTGTTCGGAAAGATTGTTGAGAAAATAAATGTATGAAAATTTCGCAGGGCCATGTGCTTGATTACAAATGAGAAGACGTAATGACAGAACCAGTCCATCGAAGGAGAAGCTGAGGAACGTGTCGCGCGACCATCCTGATAGGTCGTTAGGCTGCCTCGTAGCTACGCGGAGGACACTGGTTATATCGGTGTTACCAGCAGCCAGTAGCAATCCAGAAAGGAGAAGATTAACAAAAACAAGAAGAGAAACCATTCTCGTTCAACGACTAAGAAGAAACGCGAATATTACGAGCCTCTTAAGAGCCTAATGCTTCGCTAACTAGCCAAAGCCGCTCCAGATACGAGCGGAGCGGTACGCCGCGATGTGAATGCAAACGTTCGATTCGATAGCTCGTAAATAGAGTCGATCGTTCGGTTCTCACGGTCCGAATTAAACCGACACCGTGGCAAAGAAACGCGATCTCACCGTGGACACGGTACCACGGTTCGGTCGGATGGTGAAACGAAAAACGGTGGCGAATGAATTTGAAATGGTTGTGCCGACGTGAATCGAGCCCGATACCGTTCCCTGATTCAGCTGGACACTTTTCGACGTGTCTGTCGCGGATCGAACAGAACAATCGCTGGAACAAAAGGGTGAAAAAGTGAAGGTTGAACAAGCAGGATTGACGGGAGGAAAAGAGTTGTGGACAAAAAACGGTCAAAGCGACGGAGATATCAGGTTAATTAGATTATCGACGGTGCGGAGAGTTGTTGGAAGAGCTCGCAGGACGACCATACATGGTCCAGCGGCCTACGAAGCAGCAGGAAGAAGCGGCAGCGTCGCGTGGGAGGTCGAGCTGTTTCCACGCTGCTTTTTACGCAACTGAAGACAGATTCGTGTGCCTTCTTTCAAACCCACCGAGTCGAGCACAACCTTGTTATTGTTAAATCTACCTGATCTCGGACGAGAATTTTTCTGGAAGAGAAAAAGCGATAGAGTATCGCGAGACGATGGTTAATTGAGAAGACCGAAGGAACTTGTTTCACAGCCGATGAAGTAGCTGGGAAAAGGAACTTGATTTCGGTCCAAAAGCGGCTACGTCGATCAACGGACTCGAGCATCGTCATTAACGCGGAATCGCGTGCCAACTTTCAATCTCGTGGCTGAACGCACCGGGAGCACGGCAGGATCGCGTTTATAGCGGGGAACCGCATCCTATAAATCCAGATTTCCGCGATTTCACTGAACCAGTCCGCGGCATACGGCGTGTGTACGTGTGTCGTAGGCACGCTTATAACAGATCGCTGGAAACGCGCGGGCCGAAGCGTTAAGAACGATGAAAGTGTAGCGGAGCGTGTTATGCAAAGCAGCGTGACGAGAGAACCAGAAAAGCCTGATCGATCCACGTTGAACCGTCGCGAATTCGAGCTTGATCGTCTGCGGTCCGTCATTCACGGGTCGAATCGATTCAACAGCACCGGTCGATCGTTTTGCATCTTCCTGATTCCACGTCAAATATTCACTGAACTCGAATAATTGAAGACATACTCTATAGAAGTACAATTTGTCGGTCAAAAGTAACTGATCGTACGTAAATTGGAAAAGATTCATTCGACTTGGTATAAATTCTTCGAACAGAAACAAAGGGTGTCTTTCAATGATTTCTGGTTATAACTAGAACCATGAAGAGGTAGTCTTCGAATCCTTTCAACGAATTTTAATCTCTTCGAGGATTGTTCGGTTTGGAGTGGCGAAAAAATTGAATTGCAAATCGCGTGGGAACATGGATACAGTCGAGTGGGTTTCGACGATCCTACGGTGATCGAAGACGAGGGGACGAGGAGAAATATGTCGGTCGCTGGTACCAGAAGACTATGCAGAGTGGGCCTAGTCGCCGTGTTGGTCACCGCGTTGTGCGTGTTGACCCTGCTCGATTCGCCGCCACAACTCCCGGATCCACCGGCGGATCCTCCTCCCACGCCAGGTAAGCAATTTTCTTCGTAGACACGCTCCTTTGCCTCCAGCAGCGGCTCACCTTTGCCCTTTCGTTATCGCCCAACAGTCGGCAATTCCAACGCCACTAACCAACGCGCCTATGCCACCTAACAATGCCCCTTTCGTTTTCGACCAACCTTTGATTCTGTATCTACCAGAGACCCTTACCAGGGATTCCAGGTTGATTCGAACGCACACCAACCCTTTGGTATTAACCTTTTCAACCTTTCACGATTCCAATGCGCCTTCCAGGATAATATCGTACGTTCTGTTCTAACGTGTTGACGTTTTAGATTAACGCGGTAGATTGTGTTAACTTGCAATAATTTAACTTGAAATTCATTTGGGACAATCTTTTTTCTTTGTACTATTTTTAACGGGATCAGATTCAATGATCGAATTGGAAGGGTTGATTGATTGATTCAATTTTCAAACCGAAGATTTCAATGACTTTTCGAGACAATCGTGATTGTGTCTTGAGATATGCATTAATCAATGAGTACTCGAAACGAGTGGAATTGATTGAGGAATCAACACCGATTAGTTATCGTTGAAATAAATTTACCTTGCCTTTTATGGAGGAAGAGGTCTTCAGTTGAAGTAAAATAGGTAATAATTTCCTTCCTCAAAGCATGCATAATAAATCTCTATCATCCACACTTACAGTTTTTGTTTGTGTCAAGAATAATTCCCTCCGGATCCATATATGGGTTAATCGTTCGCATAGGGTTAACGCGTGAATAATGCTTCCCTACCACCTGTTAGATTTCCCCGGCTGAATCTTAACTATTCCTGGATGAAAGCCTGAACGATCAAAGGTCATCGATAGGTGCTGCTTTAAATATGCAAATTTATATTTGCATATCAAAACGGCCTAAAGCTGCCCGGATATCTCGGTTTAGCATCGTGAACCAGGAATTTATAGAACGTATTTAACGATACGAGTCATCAAGGATTTTTCAATAATATCACGAGTAAATCAAAAATTTATATATAATCGTCACAATTTGAAATTAGAATAATTTTTTTAATAATTGAATTCTGAGTTCAACTTTTATCTTTGAAATAAAAACTTAGGGAAATTATAAGTTAGACCAAAGGCGAATCTGCCTGATGGCGGAAAAAAGTCGCAAGGAGAGTAAAAGTGATGAGATGGTTGAAGGCATTTCGCTGACAGAGCAATTGATATACGACAAGAAGGGTCTGTAGTTACACGACCGGTAATTCCCACGTACAGCACTGTTCCGAGTCTAGCAGAGATTTGTGCCATAGTACTCGTACTATTTCCTACCGACGAATACTTTCCCAGCATTAAGCCTGGCCGCCAAAGAAAAGGAAAATTCTCTGCGCGTTTTTAGCCTATCATTAATTCACAGTTCGAGCGATTACGCTTAACCGCGTTTGATTTTAACTAGCCAACTAGGATCTCTTTAAATAAGTACCTGAACAAATAATTACATGCACGATATTATAATTTCTGTTTAGAAGTTGAGTGTCATTTCGATATTATAGAAAATTTACTTTCTTTAATTACATCAGTCTTATAGCAAATTAATTACATAAGTAATCACATATTCTGCTACCTCTTTCAGATCATTTAAAAGAAATTTAATTACAATGTACCTTTTATAACATTTCAAATGAAGTTAAATGATCGTACGTATCCCCGAGAGGGATCAATTAAATTCCAATGCAAGGGGTTAAAATGGCAATCAACTTCAGCAACCTAGAACACTGCTGTTTCTTACCTGAACCTCCCGAAGGCCCCGCTCGATAGTTGCAAGTCACATGGTTCGCGAACAACCAGCAACAACGATGATCATGTAGATTCGAGTTCCACTCTTTCGACGATTTTCTTTCTTCTCCGTCCAACCCCGATATCCGTGTACCTAGTTAATCGATAACAATCCAACATTAGCATAAACACATTCCGCCCACATCTTGAATCAACGTCAACCATCCCGGACGCTCCCAGCCGATTGAAACCGCAATAAATCCCGTTACCGGTGGTGGCTTCGATCGAAAGAGTTCCGCCAGAAAATCGTGCAAATCGAATCGGCCCGGAATCGCGTGCAAAAAGCTCGCCTCGTACACCGTAAATCAACCGCGACGCAGTGACACCGGCTTATCGTGGATACGAATCTTTACACGGTTCCTTGGCGGTAGCAACTTCATTAGGTGACGTAATTTACAGCGCGATTGAAGCAACGATCGATCCGCGGGGGACTCGATTTCCACGTAAGAACACGAGTACATAGGGAGAAAAGCCTTTGAACAAATTTGTTGCATAGTTGCTTTCGCATTAACGTGAGCGACGAGGCGTGATTACTGTAAGCGTCAAAAGAGTATTAATTGCATACGAGTACCTTTTTCTTTTCCTATCAATTCATTACCTCTGCGATGAATTCTATGATAACAATGGTACTAAAAAGTTTTTAAAACTTTTCGTCGTTCAATTTGCAAAAATTTGGCAATTTTAATTACCTGATCCTAATCTCAAAAATTTGGTGATTTCAATTAGCTGATCCTAGTTTCAAAAATTTGGTGATTTCAATTAGCTGATCCTAGCCTCATTAACGAAGGATTTCGCAGAAATTACAAACGAGAGGTGGCTGGCCTAGAAACGTTGAACGTTCTATCGTCTCTTCTATATCGTTTCCAGACCGCGTGCATTTATTCGCGTATTTCTATCGGGGCCCCCCTTGAACGAGTCTCGCGTAGCAGCATTTACTTTCTCGTAAAGTTGGCGAACCGTGGAGTGGAAGAGAAAAGGAGGAAGCGGCGCCGGTAAAGGGCACGAAGAGAGGCTTACGGATAGTACGCATCAGCGTAATACGCGGTCGTTGGGTCAAGCGTAGACACAACTTTTAACGACCCTACATCAGTATGTACAACGAACGAATCGGTTGAGATCGGCGTTCCACTCGAACGGAACAAATTGTTTAACACGCTAGAGTGCAGGATCGATGCGATCGATGCTCGCGTATACGGCCGGACCATCGGTTTTAATTGGGTTTCACCAACTTGCCCTGTGTTTCAAGATTAAAAGAAGCATACAGAGAACTGGGAGGTTCCGATTATTCATACGATTGCAAATCATAAAATCATGATTATCATCGTGATCGTAACGATTCATAATCGGTTACCCACTCCGAGGGCAGGTATGACTTGTTGATGGGTTGTATAATCGCGTTAAGAATGAATACGGCATATCGAATGAGGTTGTTAGTATTCTTTCTTTAACGTGGTTATTAAAGGAACGATCGAATTCATTTAACATTCTAAGCGTATTTGTTGTGCTAGATTGTTGGAAATGACATACAAATATGGAGTAGGTGAATAATAGTCAAATTATTAAGAAAATGTTTATACAGTAATATTCTTTAAACTTTAAGCTTTAATTTGATATATCATAAGTACCATTTTGCAATATTTTTATGTAATCAAAAAATGTTCAACTTTCTATGTTTGAAAATCAATCAACCGATATGCAACAATCTAACAGTACATTACAAATTTACACGATGCATAAAATTACTTTACAGCGAAATAAACGTCAAAGTAATTTACCATGAAAAATGTACACTCCATTACTCGCCTGGAACGTTGATCAAAGCATAAGAAACCGAGTCGCACGAAATCGTCAGCTACCGACTTTCTGTCCGCGTATTATCGTGCGTGCATAAATCGCGTATTTCACCGGTGAATTCATTAAAGGAATCGATGGCCGGTAAAAGAAATTAAAATATGGCCAGGCTGGCAAGTGGTCGTGACTCGCGGTCGTTCCGTGACTCCACGCGAAACAAGTTTTCCCTCGGCTACGCAGACCAAGCGTATTCGCTATTAGAGGCCAATTAACGAACGGAGCAATTGAAATTCTGTGTATATAACCGATCGACGCTCGTCCGAGGTCAGTGACGCGAATCAACGTAGCTCGAGACAAGAATTAAGGATATTACCGAGGAATTACGAGGAGGACCATTCGGATAAGACGCAATCGTGCGGTGACACGCAAACGTATTCACGATACGCCACGTCCGGTTTCCACCGGTGACGCAACGTTTCCGGTCGCCTCGAGATCTTCAACGTTCCTACTTCAGCCTTTCTATTCGTAGGATACGAGTGGTCGTAACCCGTGGCCATCGAGAGCGAGAATCGAATTTCTATGAGACTATAAACTTGCAACACCATTAATATATGTTTGCTCTTCGAAAGTACTGCGTGGGAGGTATTGGTAAAATTGATGCTTCTACTTGAGAACCTTCGAGATTTCTAGATACAGCCTACAATTAAAAGGATCCTTACCAATTGCAAGTTAACTTGCACGAATGTTGATTATAAAATAGGAGAAAAGTGAAATTAAAAATTTCAACTTGTCTATATTTTCAATTGAGAGACAAAAATTTTGAACGCTATGACACAATGAATAAAGATGAAAGAGACGTTATGATCGTAAACTACGATGACTCATTCTATTCCTATAACAATACCTTAATTAACTTATGCTACGTCATCTCTGCCTAAACGCTTCCTTATTCACCAGTTGAAACAAACAACAAAAAAGGTGTACCTAAATAGCCTTATAAACTCTTTTTAAAGATTAACACCTAACACGGCATTCTGTAATTGTAATTATACAAAATACAAACACTCTTCCAAAGCGTAAAAAATATCATCAAGGAAAGACCATTGAAAGAGTTAAAAAAAGAACTTC